>NC_064931.1:211101390-211726390 GCF_023897955.1 Schistocerca gregaria
CCCAGTTATGATGAACCTAAACCTGGAATATATCAAATATGTTGATGACACAAAAATTTCAGGACGAAGACATCGTGCAAGCCGCGCGGGATTAGCCGAGCGGTCTCGGGCGCTGCAGTCATGGACTTTGCGGCTGGTCCCGGCGGAGGTTCGTATCCTCCCTCGGGCATGGGTGTGTGTGTTTGTCCTTAGTATAATTTAGGTTAAGCAGTGTGTAAGCTTAGGGACTGATAACGTTAGCAGTTAAGTCCCATAAGATTTCACTCACATTTGAACATTTTTGAACATCGTGCAACAATTGTTGAAGCAATGTCTGCAAGAAGGATTCTCGTCAGAACGTTATGTGTTTCTCTTGTGATGCTTATGTTCTGACTGAAGATTTTTATTTATATAACCTATTTCAAGAGAGTTGACTGATTTTGTCTTTCACTTTTATCTGAAATAAATAATTAATGCAATGACATGCTATTTTAGTTCAGCTTTTACCCTTTGGTTTGCCTAAAAGTGAGAATAATGTGAAGACGAAATTTCGGTGTAAACGCCGCGGCGCGCCCACTCACGCGAAATCAGAAGGTGCGCCCACCAGAGGGTTAAATGCCATGGGATAGTCACCTAATATCGTGCGGTGCCTCGTCTGGTCCTGCGACTGCAATGAGACGGCGTGGAAGTGAGTCTGCAAGTCCCTGGCACTTTTCTGGAAGCAGCTGACACCAAATCGTTTGCAGAGCGGCAACCAATTCCGGCCTGATCGTGGGTGCACGTCCCATAGGACAGAGCTATACTGTTGCAGTGTTAATGGATTTGGTTAGTTTCCAATTTGCTGGTCGTCTCATCACAGAAATTGCGATATCCCACGATCTCCCTGTTCATCAGATTTATTGTCTCCAGATGTTTTCATTTGGGAAAACCATCCAAGAACCAGAGATGATTTGAAGGAGCGAATTCGTCAAGAAATATATAAAATTCTTTTGGAAATGCTTCGCAATATAATGGATGGATTTACTCTCAGACTCAGACAATGTATGCGAAACTAAGAACGCCATCTCAGTGATAAAATATTCAAGAAACAGTAACTTCCAAGATAAACTACTAATTTCGGCTCAGGGACACTAAATTTATGTCAAAACTAAAATCTTTTTAAATCTTCATTTCGTACACATTTTCTTCATCTTCCAGTTTCACTGCGTCCCTCTGTAGTAGTCGGATTTTTCACTATCATAAAGAACTTGAAGTTAGTTTGTTTGCAGAGATTATTTTTATTGACTGTATTTGGTACATGTCTACGTATAATCACTTTTAACTTCTTGCTATGCCGTAATCGAACATTTTAACCTACATAATTCATAAATTTGTCAGTCGATGATTAAATGTGATTTACTTGTAACAGTGATAAAATGCTAGCAAGTTCCAGATGGGTCAAATATCCTTTAATAGATACAATATTTTCGTGTTCAAACTTGCTTCGAATTTTACTAGCCACCCTGTTACCTTCATATTGTGCAACATCATGCTTGTATCTAATTTCGATCCTAGTATACCTCGGCAAGAATTTGTTTCGTGAACACTAAATGTGGAAAAATGTAATTTAATGTAGATGAGTAAGAGAAACAATCCTGTAATGATCGAGTACAGTATTAAAGGCGAGCTGTCTGACAGAGTGGCATTGAAGAAATATCAATGTGTAACGATGCAAAGTTCCATGCAATGGAACGACCACGTAGGATCGTCTGTAGGGATGGTGAATGGGCCATTTTAGTTTATTGGAAGAATTCCAGGAAAGTTTAGGTTTCCCACAAAGTGGACAGCGCACAGAATACTTGTACGACCCATTCTTGAGTAGTGCCTCAGTGTTTCAGATCCCCACAAGATTAGATCAAAGGAAGACAACAAGCAATTCAGAGGATTGTTCTTATATTTCTTACAGGCAGTTTCAATCGACACAGAAGCATTTTGTAAATGCTCTGTGAAATCAGATGGGGCCGCACGGAGTGGCCACGCGGTTTGAGGCGTCATGTCACGGACTGCGCGGCCCCTCCCGCCGGAGGTTCGAGTCCTCCCTCGAGCATGGGTGTGTGTTTTGTTTTTCGCATAAGTTAGTTTAAGTAGTGTGTAAGTCTAGGGACTGATGACCTAAGCAGTTTGGTCCCTTAGGAATTCACACACATTTGAAATCAGATGGGAATCTGTTCCAGCGTACCATCAAGCGTCGACACGTCGGCTCAAAACGCTGCACCAGAGAAGGCTGTGAGACGACGTCAGCCAATAGAACGCTGATTAGGACGACACCACGACTGGAACGGCACCTATACGAAGAGGATATAAGAGCCACTCCAGCGAGCGTTGGCCGCACTAGAAGAGCCACTCTAGAAGACGAGCTGTCATCCTAACTCTTTAATCGTGACTTATGTTTTGCTTGCATGGAAATTGTATATTTCGAAGGACATTGATTATTTTCATCTTGCCAATTGCTTGCAACACTTGATTGTGAAAAGGCAAAGTTAAGTGTTGTCAATTCAATTTTCTGTAATAAACCCCATTAATAAGATTTGCTTGAATGTTGTCCAGCTATCCGAGAAAACAGCTTCCTAGGCACCCTATATTAGACGAGTGGGCAGGATCCCACATAGGCGACGAATTATAAGAGGAACTCAGTGCCTTGCGGCCACGGAATTTTCTTTTGTGTTTTGCTGGCGCCGTAATTCTCTCTTGTCTTTACTTTGCAGGGGTGTTTACCTGCTTTAACAGTCTCTTCCGTTGTTTTCAGGTGGGCGTTGCAGAAATTTTCTTTGTTTTTGTACTTCTTTTCCTTGCTTGCCTTGTCTGATTGTTGCACTTGTATCTTCCAACATGCCCACCCCACCCATCCCACCCCCTGCCGAGGCGCCTCAGTTGCCAGCGTTAGATGTAATACAGTTAATGCAGATGTTTCAGTTCCAGACTCATCAAATATGTACGCTTCTCAACACGGTGCAACAGCTATTGGTCAACACTGCGCATGTGGAACAAGCACCACCTACAGCCTACTGCTATACCACCTTCTCGCCAGTTTCGTGAACAAGAAGAGGAATGGCTCGAATGGTTGCAACAGCCTGAAGCCCACATTCATGCTCACAACGTACCAGGTACTATGAAAAGGCATTACTTTCTCTCAACGGTAGGTAGTGCAGCCTTCCAACTAACCCAGAAACATTTTCCTACCGCCACTTTGAGTTAACTTTCGTATGAACAGGTTGTAGATTCGCTAACTAACTACTATGACCAACAAGTGAATGTGGTAGCAGTCAGGTATCAATTTTTAATCTTAAACGGTCAGAACCAACTTATTGCGAGTGGGTAACAGATTTGCAGAGTATGATGAGGAAATTCAAATTCAAATGTGGTTGTGGTGCTTTATATTCGGATGTTATGTTGTGTGATGCGATCGTGTACAATGTACCTGATGTCAAACTCAGAGAACAGATTCTGAAACAGTCCAATTCATCATTCCCGCATGTAGTGCAAATACTAGATCAGTACGATTGAGATGCCCCGTCCGCTGGTAAATTTGAGCAGCCAGCTATTGACAGGTTGAGTCCCTTGTTTGCAACAGGCCCATTCAGCAGCAGCTTGCACTCGTCACGCCAAGTAAACAATGCTCCACGCCCCGTAAGCAGCTCTCTAAACAGGCAGCTACACAGGTGAACAGAATTAAGTCTTTCCCTTGGTGTTATTCATGGCGCAAACACCAAGACTGCCCCTCAGTGCTATGCTTGTGGCAGGGAAGGACATCTACATCCGTATGTTTGCAACAGAACAAACATAAGAATTCGGCCCGCTCACAAAAATCTAGTCACAAGGCCCATGTCATTAAAGCAGTATATTCCAAGACTGGAACTAGCAAACGTGCAGTTTCGTCGATGATATGATACTCAAACAAACTTTTTGTTCATGTACTTATTTGTGAGAAAAGTGTGAAATTTCAGTTGGACATGGGTGCCTCTGTCACATTGCTCAATTGTCACTGTTAGGCTCCCCACGCCTGTCTAAAACTAGCATGCAACTGACGGCTTATAATGGACAAGGCGTTCCGGTTCTCGGAAAGTGTACTTTGTCTGCCATGTATCGCTCACATACGTGAGCAGTGACTTTAACAGTGCTACAATCACGTGAATGTGAAAACATATTTGATCTTGATTCATTTGATTTGTTTGGCTTTAACATTCAGGACAAGGTGTTGTCAGTGTCTGCATTCCATGCAAAAGGCAGTGTAGCTAGCTTGCTTAAAATAACCACGGAACTCTTTCCTGAAGGTTTAGGACTTGTTTAAATATTTGCACTTGCCTTTTGGCAGTGCTTTCGCACCCGCCATTTTCCAACAGTATTTGGAACAGTTGACTGCGCAAGTACAAACTGTTCAAACTATTTAGACGATATTGTCACAGCAGGTCGTACACATGAAGAACATATTGCAAATTTGCGAGCTTTGTTTCGTGTGTTATCTGATGCAGGACTAAAGTATATACTGGAGAAGTGTGATTTTTTAAAACCTGAGTTGCAGCGTCTTGGTCATGTCATAAACAGTCAAGGTGTACATCTTCTTCAGTCGCATTTGTTAGCTATACGAGATTTGCCAGTTCCTCGCAATGTCACAGAATTGCTGTCAGTCTTAGGGAAAATGAACTGTTGTCTTCGGTTCATCGCAGCTCCATTGCATCGCTTGCGTCGCAAGAATGTCCCCTTTGTTTGAACAGATGAATGCCAAGTAGCTTATCAAAAACATAAAGATACATTGCTCAGTGATCGATGCTTAGTTCACTTTGATCTTGACAAACCAGTTGTATTGCAAGTTGACGCTTCCTCTTACGGAATAGGTGCAGTGCTTTAGCACAGGACTGGTATAAAGATAGGCCTATTGCTTTCGCATAAAAAGTGTTGTCCCAAGCTTAGTGTAACTATTTGCAGATTGAGAACGAGGCTTCGGCTGACGTGTATGGTGTCACCAAATTCCACTACTATTTGTATATCAGAAAATTCTATTTAGTAACGGATCACAAGCTGGCGAAACCGGTGTCTGCGCGAACTGGCCAAAAATTGCAAAGATGGGCTTTATTGTTGTCTTAATACCAGTAAGAGATTGTGTATCGTCCGTAAGCTCAACATGGTTATGCGGACGCTCTTTCACGTCTTACGATTGGCTATGATGCAGACTTTGACGGTTGTGCTGCATCTCGTTGTCACATAGATGCTCAAGATTCCGAATTGCTTCAGTCATTTCCAATGAATTATAGGAAAATTGCAAATGCCTCGGACGCTGGTCCAGATTTGAACATTTTGCTAACACACATTCGCACATCTTGGCCTCACTCCTTGAATAGCATAAAGAACACTTTAGTGCGCTGATACTTTGCACGCCGGCCGAGGTGGCCGAGCGGTCATAGGCGCTTCAGTCTGGAACCACGCGACCGCTACGGTCACAGGTTCGAATCCTGCGTCGGGCATGGATGTGTGTGTCGTCCTTAGGTTAGTTAGGTTTAAGTAGCTCTAAGTTATAGGGGACTGATGACATCAGATGTTAAGTCCCATAGTGCTCAGAGCCATTTGATACTTTGCACGTCGGCATAGCCTCGCTGTAGAGAAAGGAGTTATTCTTGTTCAAAATGACAGTGGACAATCACGCGTATTGATGCCTAAAGTTTTGCAAAAAGAAGTGTTGCAGTTACTTCACCAAGGACACTTGGGGATTGTGCGTACGAAGCAGCGCGTCGACACTGTACTTGGCAGGGTATGGACGCCCAAATAGAACACAGATGTCTCAGTGTCACGCATGTGCGGAAAATCAGGCCGCTCCGCCACAAGTCTCTGCTTGGCCTAAGTCGCAATCACCATAGCAACGTGTGCACATAGACTTTGCGGGACCTTTTTGGAACACTCGTTGGTTGATTGTGGTTGACTCGTAGAGGAAGTTTCCTTTTGCTGTGCCCATGAACTCAACAACGTCACGTAGCACAATTCAGGTGTTGTCCTCTATTTTTTTGTGTCAGTCATAGTGTCAGACGACGGCCCTCAGTTCACGTCAAAGGAATTTGAAACATTGTGTGAACGCAATGCATACAACATCTAACTAGTGCACCGCTCCATCCACAGTTAAACGGCGAAGCGGGACGTATTGTCAGAACCTTCGGGCAGCAGTTGGCCAAACTTCGCTCCGCTCCCCCTACAGGGATCAAGCATTGCAATTGTTTTTCTCCTCCTGTCGTTCGCATCTACGAGATGGACCATCGCCGGCGAAATTGCTTCACGGCCGCCACCATCGGACACTACTCCACCCTCCTCAGCAAGTATCGCTCCGCGCTGCATGATAATGCCTTTTAAAGGGTTTTTAGCGGCAGCAGATGGTGGGCGCAAGGGGAGTTCGCCCGTCGACTTGGCGTTCGCACGTATCTAATTTTAGGTCCTGCGTGCCGACATCAAAATCAACTTCGCCACTGTCATGTGCACGGTGATCCTTCTGTGTCTCTCCCGCCAGATTCACGGATCCCGAGGACAGCGCTGCCACCGCAGGTCGACCCCATAGGCTTTCGCCTCTTCCGCCTCTTCTCGTCCTACCGATGGAACTGGCACCCTTCTGGCCGTTTTCCGGGGGACGTTTCCGCCAGAGCGAAGGCAGGATGGCGGGGTACGACGGGAAGCTTGACGTCCCCTGCAGCCACAGCTTCAGGTCCAGCTCAGCGTCCACCCTTCGACCTTCCCCGCCGTTGTCGTTCTCCATACACGACGACGGTCCGTCGCTTTGGGGGAGGGAGGGGGGGGGGGAGAATGTTCCGGCGTAACATCTAGCGCAAGCGCCCGCACGTCGGTCCGAAACGTTGCAGCAGGCTGTGAGACGACGTCAGCCAATAGAACGCTGACTAGGGCGACACTACGACAGGAGCGAAGAGAATATAAGAGCCGTTCCAGCTAGCATTGGCAGCACTGGAAGAGCCACATTAGAAGACGAGCTGTCATCCTAACTCTTTAGTCGTGACTTATGTTTTGCTTGCATGGAAATGGTATATATCGAAGGACATTGATTATTTGCATGTCACCAATTGCTTGCAACACCTGTTTGTCAAAAGGCAAAGTTAAGTATTGTCAGTTCAATTTACTGTAATAGACCCCATTAATAAGATTTACTTGAATGTTGTCTAGCTATCCGAGAAAACAGCTTCCTAGGAACCCTATATTAGACGAGTGGCCAGGATCCCACAGAATCCATGGAGGGAAGACGTCGTTCTTTTCGCGAAACACAATTGTGTCTTAAAACACAGCTGAGAAAATTTAGAGAACTGGCATTTATGACAAACGACGGAACTATCCTATTTACACCAACATAAATTTCACATAAAGACCGTGAAGAAAAGAAGCGAAATCAAGTCTCGTGCGGAATCATTTACACTGTCGTTTTTACTCTGCTCTGTTTTGAGTGTGGAACAGGAGAGAAAATGATCAACAGTGGTTACAAGGTACCCTCCGCCACACGCTTTGTAATGAACTTGCAGAATGTGTATGCAAATCTATTGGGTATGGAGAAAAATATGGAAAACGAAAAACACAAAACTCGCTTGTATTCAAAGCAGCTTTCAATCGTTGCAGAATCGATAAATACGATAAAAACAAGTCCTGTATGATTTTAAAGAGACTCTTATACCATTCTTCCTGCAAAATATTGGCAAGTGCAGCTAACGATGATGGAAGTGGATAGCGATCACGTACCTATCTCTCTAAAGTAGACACAAAGGCTCAATAATATTGAGATCCGGCGACTATGGTGGCCAGGGGACATGCGATAATTCATCCTCGTGCTCACAAAGCCAGACCTGGACGATGCGAGGTGAACAAGGGTGTGCCGTCTTGGCACATAGCATCGCCATTGACGAACAAATATTGTACCCTAGGATGGACCTAATGAGCCGAAATAGCCACATAAACCTTGGCAGCCGAGAGGTTCTAGGCGCTATAGTCTGGAACAGCGCGACCGCTACGGTCGCAGGTTCGAATTCTGCCTCGGGCACGGATGTGTGTGATGTCCTTAGGTTAGCTAGGTTTAAGTAGTTCTAAGTTCTAGGGGACTGATGACCTCAGAAGCTAAGTCCCATAGTGCTCAGAGCCATTTGAGCCAAACCTTGGCAGTAATGCGACCTTGTGGGGTAACAATGTGGCTCATGGAATACTACGATATGTCTGTCCAAATCATCACCGAACCTCTAATCTCTCCCCCCCCCCCCCCACTCCCCACCTGCCCCACATATTTCACTCATGGAACGTAAACTCGTCCAGAAGTTTTAAACATAGTGAAACAAAATACACCCGACCAAATGACTTTCTTCCATTGCTCCACAGTCAAAGTTTAAAGGTTTCAGCACCACGTTTTCCTCTTACGGGCATTTGCATCACTGATGACTGGTTCTCAATCAGCCCGGCCTGCAGTTCTCTGCTTCTGGAGCTCCCTTACTGTGGTGACAGGGTTTGCGAGTGCAACAGTGACTTTTTCATCTGTCGCCCTCTTATTTTTCGTCACAATTCTCTTTATTCATTGTCTGCGACGGCCACTCAATACACACTTTTGTTCGCGTTGTGGCTTAGCGGACGACTTTTTTCGCTTTTCTTTGAAAAGTAGCGACCAGCGCCTAATCTGTCCATCAGATCCTCTAGGTAAGGTATTGGCTAAGTATCAGTCATAGTTTGTGGGTTGACTCAAAGTCAACACAGAGGCGAATGCGACCTGAAGGTTTGGGGAGCAAAACCAGCTGACTTACTCACTGAGGCCGGCCGGGGTGGCCGAGCGGTTCTAGTCGCTACAGTCTGGAACCGCGAGACCGCTACGGTCCTGCCCCGGGCATGGATGTGTGTGAAGTCCTTAGGTTAGTTAGGTTTAAGTAGTTCTAAGTTCTAGGGAACTGATGACCTCAGAAGTTAAGTCCCATAGTGCTCAGAGCCATTAGAACCATTTTTTTACTCACTGACTAGCTTGTACGGGCCCAACAGCTCTGCTATCTTGTAATTCTTTAAGTTGAGGAGCGACTTTGTCCCATAATGCAATAGGAACATTTCTGGCCTGGCAAAATTTCGGGCTTGCCTAAACATTCAGAAAGAGTATCGTGATTTTTTTTAGCAAGCTAGCTACACTGTCTTTTGCATTGAATGCAGATTCTGATAACACATTGTCCTGAAACTCACTGTTCGTGTATGTGAGCGACACATGGCAGGCAGAGAATACCTTCCGAGGTACGCGCGCCTTGAAACACCAAACATTTCAGCTCCCTTAGTTACGGGAGCACTCACGATACGAGCACCAATAATTTGGTCATTATCCAATTCACTGAGCTCCGACATAATGCACTCACAGCTACACAGAACCCCTTCTGACCGCTACTGACATTTGCAACGTAGCCAGCCGCTGTGGCCGAGCGGTTCTAGGCGCTTCGGTCCGGAACTGCGCGACTCCTTCGGTCGCAATTTCGAATCCTGCCTCGCGCATAGATGCGTGTGATGTCCTAAGGTTAATTAGGTTTAAGTAGTTCTAAGTCTAGGGGAGTGATGAAATTCAAATGGCTCTGAGCCCTATGGGACTTAACATCTGAGGTTATCAGTCCCCTACAATTAGAACTACTTAAACCTAACTAACCTAAGGACATCACACACAACCATGCCCGAGGCAGCATTCGAACCTGCGACCGTAGCTGTCGCGCGGTTCCAGACTGAAGCGCCTAGAACCGCTTGGCCACTTCGACCGGCAGGGGACTGATGACCTCAGATGTTAAGTCCCATAGTGCTCAGAGCCATTTGAACCATTTTTTGATTTGCAACGTATTGATGACTATGTAGAGATATCGTTCGTGGTCAAATAGAACAGCGCAGGCTTCGCTAGCCTCTGCATTTATGTTCAAGCATATATTTCTCGCAATGTTTCCATATTTTTGTCAAACCCCTGAAGATACTCGCGTTGTATATCACTCGCTCCACGAGCTGTAAATGTAGCGTAGTGTGTGTAATGTGTTGGGGCTACCTGCTAGCCTCTGTGAGCCAGGGCGTGGGCTAGAGGTCACCTCTGACGTTCCAGTAATAACGCCGAGCGTGCCTCCTGGAGCCCCAGGCTGGTCTGGCAGTTTGGATTAGCGCGCCGACAATCGGAGTGCGCTGTTCCATCGTCCTGTCATCCGCAGCTGGCAAGCAATTGCCGTGGCTTTGGACTGCTGGCCAGTCCAACTCATATCCTTGAAAATGGACTGCAGCACACATAGTACCGTCAGCTGCAGACTAGATTCCATATTCTCTTAGAGCAGGCAGAAGCAGCGTGTAATTAAGTTCGGGGGAACGTTTTTCAGCGAAACTCCTGCAATCAATATGTACGTGACCCATATGCATTATTTCGCATGTGTTACTTCAAAAGTGTCCCAGGAACGAAAAATGCAAAATGAATACGTCGATACTGCAATGCAACAACAAATGTAGTGATGGATCAAAATAGTGCATCCCTAAAAACATTATACGAAATACAGATATTTACAAAACAATGTCCTACTCAGAGTGAGATCACAAAGTTGCATCTTTTACAGTGTTCCAGGTCAATATTAACAATAAAACCGTAAAACCGTCGTTTATGTATGTTTGAACACGCTAATCACCCAAATTCCTAGATGAATCTTCGTGTGGTTTTCATAGGTAACATGAGCGTTCCTTGGGGCAAAGTATGGGCTTTAGTTAATCAAAATCGGATCAAGAAATAAAGATATAGTGTTTTAGAATTTTATCTAAAGCCATAGTGTATATCTATTTGCCTGTTTCAACATGCTAATCTCCAAATCTATGGGATGAATTTTCATGGAGTTTTTGCAGTAACTTGAGCGTAGATTAAGGCAATGTGTAGGTGTTATTTAATCAAAATCTCATCGCAAAAAAGATATCATGATTTAAAATTTTATCTAAACCGTTATGTCTGTCTGTTTGAGCACGCTACTCTCCAAAACTACTACTTTAATTTTCATGGCGTTTTCACAGGTAACATGAGCATAAGTTGGGGCAAATGTAAGCTTTATTTAATTAAAGTCAGATAACAAGAATAAATAAATAAAAATCTTTGTGTTCTGCCTTACGGGAGCTCTTATCGTGGCGGAAGCCTCGTCAGAGAGGTCCACGGCATGAGCGTCTAGGGAAGTGATTCCAGTGGTGGTTTCCCGTTGCCTTCAATTGATGATAATGAAGGCAACACAACACCCACTCCCTCGGCGGAGAAAATCTCCGACCCATCCGGGAATCGAACCCGGGTCCCTTGGCGTGACAGACCTCCGCCCTGACCACTCAGCTATCGGGGCGGACCAGAAATAAATAACGTAAGTTAAAATTTTATAAATGCGAAAGTGTGTTTGTTATATTTTCACGACTAAATCGCCTAACGGATTTTGATGCAGTTTGGTATGCACGTTGCTTGAATGCTGAGGAAGAATATAGGCTATTTTAGAAAGTGTGCAGTCCAAGATATTTACTGATTTGAAGAATATTGCACGAGTTTGGGAGAAGTATTTGATCTCTGAAGAAGTTATTTGTTGTTTGGATTTTGAACTTCATCATATTTCTGAAAATGCATTAATTGGTTGATAAGTTCTACGTAATATGATTCAACATAATGAATACAATGACTGTACAATCATCACTGTGGTTAATCCGTATTTAATACTATAACACATGCCAAAGTAACTCTGTTACGTTTTCACTACTAAACTGCTGGATCAGTTTCGAAGAAATATGGTATGTGATAGCTTGAACCCTGAGGAAGAACAGTCGGCATGTGAAAGTGTGCAGTAGGAATGGAACACCTTTGTTACACCATGTCAAAATGGTTCAAATGGCTCTGAGCACTATGGAACTTAACATCTGAGTTCATCAGCCCCCTATAACTTAGAACTACTTAAACCTAACTAACCTAAGGACATCACATACATCCATGCCCGAGGCAGGATTCGAACCTGCGACCGTAGCGGTCGCGCGGTTCCAGACTGAAGCGTCTAGAACCTCTCGGCCACTGCGGCCGGCATAAACTATGTAAAAAAATATTTAATTTATTGCATAATGTTCACGTTGTATAATGTAGGATGATGCACAGATGTACGCTCCTGCCCACAATTGTACACATTCACCGTTCGGCAGCAACGCTGTGTGTATGCCTCGTTGTCATTCGTTGGGGTAGTTGGAGGGAGATGAGGGGTGGGACGCACATCATAAGATACGCTCACCCAACAGGGAGACACGTGAGTGCAGCTGACTTAAGTGCACGTGCAATACCTTACTATTATTACGTGTGACGAGGGCCTCCCGTTGGGTAGACCGTTCGCCTGGTGCAAGTCTTTCGATTTGACGCCAGTTCGGCGACTTGCGCGTCGATGGGGATGAAATGATGATGATTAGGACAACACAGCACCCAATCCCTGAGCGGAGAAAATCTCCGACCCAGCCGGGAATCGAACCCGGGCCCTTTGGATTGACAGTCTGTCGCGCTGACCACTCAGCTACCGGGGGCGGACAATACCTTACTTACCCACCATCACTCATCTTAACAAAACTATGACGTGCGAGTGCAGCTGCTGGTAACATCTATTACATAATAAATATTTACAAAATTTGAAGGACATAATAAATGTTTACAAAATTCAATCGTTATACAACCGCACTAAAAAGTATTAGCGCACGTGTGTATTTATCGGTGCTGGTTGCAAACGCCGCACCCTCCGGTACACAGCACATGTACGTGCTACCTCACATACCAGACATTACAATTCTGCCGACAGTGCCTACCATTAACAAAGAAATGCAGCGTTAAGAGCAAACACGTATCTCCTCTGCACACAAAAAGTATTGGCGCAGAGTGTGGCTTCTCGGTATATTGTTGGGTTTTCAGGCACCGGAACGCCATCTGCTGACGCAATAGACACTGCGTGTTGTTGACGGCCCAGTCGCTAGTTATGTTGCTGTATTGCGCGATAGTGGTCAGCATGGGGATGAAGAAGAAGGAAAATTCAGTGGCGTTGAGTGAGAGTGTGGTATTGCTCCATTCACAAGGGAGAAGCTGTAGACAAATCCGAGCAGAGGTGTCTGTTAGCTACACCACGGTGCGAGCCATCAATCATAGGCCGGCCGCGGTGGCCGAGCGGTTCTAGGCGCTTTAGTCCGGAACCGCGCGATTGCTACGGTAGCAGGTTCGAATCCTGCCTCGGGCATGGATGTGTGTGATGTTCTTAGGTTAGTTAGGTTTAAGTAGTTCTAAGCTCTAGGGGACTAATGACCACAGTAGTTGAGTCCCATAGTGCTCAGAGCCATTTGAACCATCATTCATAAATATAAAGTGACTGGAACAACAGTGAATAACTGTTGTCCTGGACGTCCAAAAGTGCTTACAACCCGAGAGTGTCACCGTGTCATCGCACTTGCTCGGAAGGAACCTGCTACAAGTGCAGCAACTATTGCTGAGGTTGTTCAGACAACGTCCGACAAGACGGTTAGTGTTCAGACCATACGAAATGTGTTGAATGAGGCTGAAATGCATGGACGTTCTCCCACGAGAAAGCCATACATATCGGAAATTAACCGGCAGAAATGCCTGCAGTTTTCCAAGGACTACATCAACAAGCCGATGGAGTTTTGGAACACTGTGATATTTAGCGACTAATCGAAGTTCAATGTGTTCGGATTTTATTGAAGAAAGAAAGTTTGGCGCAAGCCGACTACGAACCTCGATATCAATCACATGCATCCCACAGTCAAACACGGTGGGGGCGGTATCATGGTCTGGGGCTGTATGGCGGCGTCCGGCGTTGGAAATCTAGCTGTAATCCACGGTACAGTGGACCATATGAGATACATCGACGTGTTGTGAGGTAATTTACACGCTAGAGCACAGACATTGGGCCTTACTGGGGTGTTTTATTTCCAGCAAGACAACGACCCAAAACATACCGCCATGAAAACCCGGGAGTAGTTACATTACAATGCCCCTAAAAGGGTTCTAACACCACCTCAGAGCCCTGATTTCAACCCCATTGAGAACCTGTGGGCTCATCTTGCACGAGTTTGTACCTCTTTAATTGAGACGAATTTTACATGAGAACGAGACATGCACTCGACCCCCTCCTTACCTACCACCTAATTAATTATGCGCACAATGGTAACAGAAGAAAATGATGGTGGACTCTGCTAGTTGGTAAAATAAGGAGTGCACACTCACAATAATTTAAAAAAAATCGTAGTCTTCTCACGAAAGAACAACTTCATCATAATAAACAACAGGAAATGGGATTCTGCATATATCTACGAAATGATATGCCGATTAAATATTACAATGAGATTTATTACACATTAGAACATAAATGCACATGATTATCGACACAAACAGTGGGTTAAAGGATAGGATTTACTGAAATATTATTAGAATAAGAGTTGGATCGAGAGTAAGGGGCTCCTACTCTCTGTGATGCAATAGATTGGCGATAATGACTGAAGGTCCTAATGAATCAAACATTAATCTTCCGTCTATATAGCAGTATCACAATTAATACTGAGAGCTCAAATGGGATCACATGGAGAAACAAGCAAGGTGGACTTGTAGCAAAGCGAGCGCGCATGCTGCTGAGGGATTCAGTATAAAACTGATAAGTTCCTACAATGCCGGAGCCGCAAAATGCTGTACCAGTATTGAAACCTGCAGCACGTCGTCGGTAGGCAGCGTCCTGATGATGTAGGCGCCGACTTCTGCCGTGCAGCAACCCTGGCCTCCCTCGAAGGCTGTCCGAGAATTCTAAGTTCTTCCGTGAAAGAGCGTCCAAGTCGCTAGACTGTCCGACTCCGATGAAGATCAGATCCAGAGCTCCCTGCCTGCGCAACACAAGGTCGAAGCCAACATTGCTCTACTGCCTACTCTCCTCGAAAACTGCAAATCAGCATTCAGTTCTGATTCCAAAATTTCCCCACACTGTCTCAGAATATCATTCGCGCCAATAGCAACCGTTCCCTCCAATTTCGAGCAGGGCATTATGATGTCAACTAGTCTCAGTTTAAGTTGACCAATCATGCCTCTGCTATTCAGCTGAGGGCACTGAACTTGCCGTTTGACCGGCTACGAAAACAACCTGCCTAGACCACCGGCCATCCGGCGCCAGACAGTCGCACCCAGCAAGACACAGTCCACAAGTATTCTCCGAATAAAGAGGACAATGCAGTCAGTCGGTGTCAGGAATCTTCGTTCCGGACGCGCCGGAACGGTAAACACATAAAGTGCGGTGACACTCAGACGTCTCGCAGGTCGTTTTGCTCCGCATACAATAGGCGAAACTCGACCGACGTCAGTCGTTCCGCCAGACGCTTAAGCCTATTGTACGAACCCCTCAGAATTCAGGAAAGTGCAGCCCCCAGCCGGAAACGCACTGTGACGCGTCCTCCGATGCTCGCCTCGCACAGGCCACCCAGGGCGGTGACCCTATATGTTTAGGAATCAAGTGAAAAGTTTTTTTTTTTGAGCTCTCAGTACAAATACTCTCATAACAATAACCTTACTCGGTCTGTTACTACCGTGCAATGACATAGAACATTAATAAAATTGATGAAAATGAGAGGAGAGATGCAAAAGAGGGTATGGAACCTCTCAACGACTGCTACGGTCGCAGGTTCGAATCCTGCCTCGGGCATGGATGTGTGTAATGTCCTTATGTTAGTTAGGTTTAAGTACACTCCTGGAAATTGAAATAAGAACACCGTGAATTCATTGTCCCAGGAACGGGAAACTTTATTGACACATTCCTGGGGTCAGATACATCACATGATCACACTGACAGAACCACAGGCACATAGACATAGGCAACAGAGCATGCACAATGTCGGCACTAGTACAGTAAATATCCACCTTTCGCAGTACTGCAGGATGCTATTCTCCCATGGAGACGATCGTAGAGATGCTGGATGTAGTCCTGTGGAACGGCTTGCCATGCCATTTCCACCTGGCGCCTCAGTTGGACCAGCGTTCTTGCTGGACGTGCAGACCGCGTGAGACGACGCTTCATCCAGTCCCAAACATGCTCAATGGGGGTCAGATCCGGAGATCTTGCTGGCCAGGGTAGTTGACTTACACCTTCTAGAGCACGTTGGGTGGCACGAGATACATGCGGACGTGCATTGTCCTGTTGGAACAGCAAGTTCCCTTGCCGGTCTAGGAATGGTAGAACGATGGGTTCGATGACGGTTTGGATGTACCGTGCACTATTCAGTGTCCCCTCGACGATCACCAGAGGTGTACGGCCAGTGTAGGAGATCGCTCCCCACACCATGATACCGGGTGTTGGCCCTGTGTGCTTCGGTCGTATGCAGTCCTGATTGTGGCGCTCACCTGCACGGCGCCAAACACGCATACGACCATCATTGGCACCAAGACAGAAGCGACTCTCATTGCTGAAGACGACACGTCTCCATTCGTCCCTCCATTCACGCCTGTCGCGACACCACTGGAGGCGGGCTGCACGATGTTGGGGCGTGAGCGGAAGACGGCCTAACGGTGTGCGGGACGGTAGCCCAGCTTCATGGAGACGGTTGCGAATGGTCCTCGCCGATACCCCAGGAGCAACAGTGTCCCTGATTTGCTGGGAAGTGGCGGTGCGGTCCCCTACGGCACTGCGTAGGATCCTAAGGTCTTGGCGTGCATCCGTGCGTCGCTGCAGTCCGGTCCCAGGTCGATGGGCACGTGCACCTTCCGCCGTCCACTGGCGACAACATCGATGTACTGTGGAGACCTCACGCCCCACGTGTTGAGCAATTCAGCGGTACGTCCACCCGGCCTCACGCATGCCCACTATACGCCCTCGCTCAAAGTCCGTCAACTGGACATACGGTTCGCGTCCACGCTGTCGCGGCATGCTAGCAGTGTTAAAGACTGCGATGGAGCTCCGTATGCCACGGCAAACTGGCTGACACTGACGGCGGCGGTGCACAAATGCTGCGCAGCTAGCGCCATTCGACGGCCAACACCGCTGTTCCTGGTGTGTCCGCTGTGCCGTGCGTGTGATCATTGCTTGTACAACCCTCTCGCAGTGTCCGGAGCAAGTATGGTGGGTCTGACACACCGGTGTCAATGTGTTCTTTTTTCCATTTCCAGGAGTGTAGTTCTAAGTTCTAGGGACTGATGACCACAGATGTTAAGTTCCATTGTGCTCAGAGCCATTTGAACCATTTGATACACAAGTCAGAAAAAGGCGTCTGTCAAGTAAAAACGACTTGGAGAGAGTGCCCCTGGAGGAATGGTCGAAAATTACCCCTGATATCACCCAGAATTTAATACAAAGCATTCCTAGGCGTTTACCTGCTGTTATGGATGCTAAAGGGATGCACACTAGCTATTAGAAGGTGAACATCAGTGATGAAAACAAACACACTGTCCGATTCATTCGCGTGTGCCAATACTTTTTTGAATGCAGAAGAGACATGTCTATTTTCATAACACTGTATGTTACTTTACGGACAGATGATTTGGACATATTTGTAACCTATGTAATGTGGGGTGGCACGTGTCTGGGCTCTGTTCTTAAATACAGGGTGTTACAAAAAGGTACGGCCAAACTTTCAGGAAACATTCCTCACACACAAATAAGGAAAAGATGTTATGTGGACATGTGTCCGGAAACGCTTAATTTGCATGTTAGAGCTCATTTTAGTTTCGTCAGTATGTACTGTACTTCCTCTATTCACCGCCAGTTGGCCCAATTGAAGGAAGGTAATGTTGACTTCGGCGCTTGTGTTGAGATGAGATGCGACTCATTGCTCTGCAGTACTAGCATCAAGCACATCAGTACCTAGCATCAACAGGTTAGTGTTAATCACGAACGTGGTTTTGCATTCAGTGCAATGTTTTCAAATGCGGAGTTGGCAGATGCCTATTTGATGTATGGATTAGCACGGGGCAATAGCGGTGGCGGGGTACGTTTGTATCGAGACAGATTTCCAGAACGAAGGTGTCCCGACAGGAAGACGTTCGAAGCAATTTATCGGCATCTTAGGGAGCACGGAACATTCCAGTCTATGACTCGCGACTGGGGAAGATCTAGAGCGACGAGGACACCTGCAATGGACGAGGCAATTCTTCGTGCATTTGACGATAACCCTAATGTCAGAGTCAGAGAAGTTGCTGCTGTACAAGGTAACGTTGACCACGTCACTATATGGAGAATTCTACGGGAGAACCAGTTGTTTCCGTACCATGTACAGCGTGTGCAGGCACTATCAGCAGCTGATTGGCCTCCACGGGTACACTTCTGCGAATGGTTCATCCAACAATGTATCAATTCTCATTTCAGTGCAAATGTTCTCTTTATGGATGAGGCTTCATTCCAACGTGATCAAATTGTAAATTTTCACAATCAACATGTGTGGGCTGACGAGAATCCGCACGCAATTGTGCAATCACGTCATCAACACAGATTTTCTGTGATCGTTTGGGCAGGCATTGTTGGTGATGTCTTGATTGGCCCCCATGTTCTTCCACCTACGCTCAATGGAGCACGTTATCATGATTTCATACGGGATACTCTACCTGTGATGCAAGAACATGTGCCTTTACAAGTACGACTCAACATGTGGTTCATGCACGATGGAGCTCCTGCACATTTCAGTCAAAGTGTTCGTACGCTTCTCAACAACAGATTCGGTGACCGATGGATTGGTAGAGGCGGACTAATTCCCTGGCCTCCACGCTCTCCTGACCTCAACCCTCTTGACTTTCATTTATGGGGGCATTTGAAAACTCTAGTTTATACAACCCCGGTACCAAATGTAGAGACTCTTCGTGCTCGTATTGTGGACGGCTGTGATACAATACGCCATTCTCCAGGGCTGCATCAGCGTATCAGGGATTCCATGCGGCGGAGGGTGGCTGCATGTATCCTCGCTAACGGAGGACGTTTTGAACATTTCCTGTTAACAAAGTGTTTGAAGTCACGCTGGTGCGTTCTGTTGCTGTGTGTTTCCATTCCATGATGAATGTGATTTGAAGAGAAGTAATAAAAGGAGCTCTAACATGGAAAGTCAGCGTTTCCAGACACATGTCCACATAACATATTTTCTCTCTTTGTGTGTGAGGAATGGTTCCTGAAAGATTGGCCGTAACTTTTTGTAACACCCAGTAGATGATAAGGGATGCACACTAGCTAATAGAAGGTGAACATCAATGAAGCAAACGAACACACTGTCCGATTCATTCGCGTGTGCCAATACAGATGCAGAAGAGCGACGTTTATTTTCATAACACTATATGTTACTTTACGGACAGGTGATTTGGACATATTTGTAACCGATGTAATGTAGGGTGGCACGTGTCTGGGTTCTGTTCTGAAATATATGTTTCGTTTAACCTACAACCACTAAAATGTAACTGTGCCAATACTTTTTGGTGCGAATGTATACCTAAAATAATGAAAGATATGGTACAAAGCATACATTACCATTACTAGAACTCATATAAAACCTAGAATAATAACTAAGATCTAAATAACACTAGCGAATATGAAGTGAGATGTGTATTCTGCACGAATGCAACAGCGCTGTGTCATTACAGAGAGGTTGACAGTGTTCCGCTGTTGCGGATGCACATGTGTGTATGGAGAGTGAGCACAGGGCAGGCGGCTGCGGCCCTATTGGCTGCGCTCCCGCTGCGGTGCCGTGAGATATTGCGTGTCTCGTGTCCGCCATTGTCCGGCTGCAGCCCCTTTGACGCTCTGCACGTCAGTGCAATCTGCCGATCTGCACCGTACCACCAGCGGCGCCGCACCGCATCCACAGAGTCGCAATATGTCTGTCACGGTCTCCAAAACGATTACCGTGCGTCCTCTTCCGTTGTGTGTGTCTTCAACTGTATATTGAAGAAGCGATCGACGAAGCAAAACAAGACTTCAAAAGTAGGGTTAAAATCGAGAAAAAGAGACGAACGTGATGGTTCATGAAAAAACCATTGTCCGCCCAAAAAGTTCCGAGACGGATTTTGTTTCTGTCGCACAAGCGCCGTCAGCGCTGTGACTACGGTGATAGCTGGAACTAACAACTGAAAAGGCCTGCGACAGAAAGTGCTAACTCACGAGAGCATACTTTGGAGTAATTGTTTGTTACATGTTCGGTTAAATCTGTAAATCGTTAATCACAATGGATTTATTTGTAACTTTCGCTACGAACAAGAAATGTAATCTGTTAAACAGGCCAAAGGATTGTTAGTAAATACTAGAAAACTGTTTACTTACAACATTGTCCCTACTATTTTGGGTTAGCATTGTCTTCCTCAAAAAGTATTTGGAAACGTTTTGACAAAGAATATATGACATTTACTATGTTACATAACAGAGAGTCGCTAAACATGAGAAGGAACAAAATGCTATTACTGTAATAGCCTTAAAATATTAAAAAATGAGCAATGGCAGTTTTTCCGCAGTGATTAACTTAAGGTACAAAGAGTTTCCGAACCTAAGTTTTATTTTCTTTTGCATTAGAAAACAGAATACTGGAGGATCACAGATAGCAATTCTCAAAAAAAGATTGTTAAATTCTGTACATACACTCCTGGAAATGGAAAAAAGAACACATTGACACCGGTGTGTCAGACCCACCATACTTGCTCCGGACACTGCGAGAGGGCTGTACAAGCAATGATCACACGCACGGCACAACGGACACATCAGGAACCGCGGTGTTGGCCGTCGAATGGCGCTAGCTGCGCAGCATTTGTGCACCGCCGCCGTCAGTGTCAGCCAGTTTGCCGTGGCATACGGAGCTCCATCGCAGTCTTTAACACTGGTAGCATGCCGCGACAGCGTGGACCTGTACCGTATGTGCAGTTGACGGACTTTGAGCGAGGGCGTATAGTGGGCATGCGGGAGGCCGGGTGGACGTACCGCCGAATTGCTCAACACGTGGGGCGTGATGTCTCCACAGTACATCGATGTGGTCGCCAGTGGTCGGCGGAAGGTGCACGTGCCCGTCGACCTGGGACCGGACCGCAGCGACGCACGGATGCACGCCAAGACCGTAGGATCCTACGCAGTGCCGTAGGGGACCGCACCGCCACTTCCCAGCAAATTAGGGACACTGTTGCTCCTGGGGTATCGGCGAGGACCATTCGCAACCGTCTCCATGAAGCTGGGCTATGGTCCCGCTCACTGTTATGCCGTCTTCCGCTCACGCCCCAACATCGTGCAGCCCGCCTCCAGTGGTGTCGCGACAGGCGTGAATGGAGGGACGAATGGAGACGTGTCGTCTTCAGCGATGAGAGTCGCTTCTGCCTTGGTGCCAATGATGGTCGTATGCGTGTTTGGCGCCGTGCAGGTGAGCGCCACAATCAGGACTGCATACGACCGAGGCACACAGGGCCAACACCCGGCATCATGGTGTGGGGAGCGATCTCCTACACTGGCCGTACACCTCTGGTGATCGTCGAGGGGACACTGAATAGTGCACGGTACATCCAAACCGTCATCGAACCCATCGTTCTACCATTCCTAGACCGGCAAGGGAACTTGCTGTTCCAACAGGACAACGCACGTCCGCATGAATCCCGTGCCACCCAACGTGCTCTAGATGGTGTAAGTCAACTACCCTGGCCAGCAAGATCTCCGCATCTGTCCCCCATTGAGCATGTTTGGGACTGGACGAAGCGTCGTCTTACGCGGTCTGCACGTCCAGCACGAACGCTGGTCCAACTGAGGCGCCAGGTGGAAATGGCATGGCAAGCCGTTCCACAGGACTACATCCAGCATCTCTACGATCGACTCCATGGGAGAATAGCAGCCTGCATTGCTGCGAAAGGTGGATATACACTGTACAAGTGCTGACATTGTGCATGCTCTATTGCCTGTGTCTATGTGCCTGTGGTTCTGTCAGTGTGATCATGTGATGTATCTGACCCCAGAAAAGTGTCAATAAAGTTTCCCTTTCCTGGGACAATGAATTCACGGTGTTCTTATTTCAATTTCCAGTAGTGTATATCTGATTTATCAGTAACAGAAATATTTTTAATGCGAACTGACTTTATATTGTCGACCTTGTACTGCTGACGAGACACTTCCTTCATAACTGACCATATGGTTCTAATTTTATCCTGTTTATTAGCTATTCTATTTGCATACCAAATACTTTTTTCCTTCATAATAACATTTTTAAGCACCTTACAATACTTTTTGTAATGGGCTACTGTAGCTTGATTGTGACTACTAACATTTTGATATAAGTCCCACTTAGTTCTACATGATATCCTTATCCCACTAGTCAGCCACGTGGGCTGGCTATTACTGCTGGCACCCCGTTTAGAACGTTCTAATGGAAAGCAACTCTCAAATACCATGAGAAATGCGTTAAGGAAAGCATTACCTTTTTCGTCTATGTTATCGACGCTGTAAACACCCTGCCACTCTTGTTCCTTGACAGCTCTCTATTGCAGCTGGGTTAACTTTCCTACATAGTTCGTAATTAAATGTGACATTTGTTTCAGTACTAAAGCCTTTTAGAGTTAAAATTTGTGCATCATGGTCTGAAAGGCCATTCAACCTTTTGCTAACAGAATGCCCTTCTAGTAATGAAGAATGAATAAAATATTGTCTATGGCTGTTCCTCTGCACCCTAGCTGGAAAAAATACAGTCTGCATCAGATCATATGACTTTATGAGATCTTCCAAAACCCTACCATCATGTACAAAATTTATCTTGAAGTCACCACATGTAACTAATTTCTGGTACTTCCTATAAAGTGAATCAAAAACCCTCTCTAGCTTGAGCAGAAATACTCTGAAGTCACAGTTATGGGAGCTATAAACAACAACAATTAGAAGTTTAGTTTCACTAAATTCAACTGCGCCTGCACAACATTCAAATATCGGGTCAGTGCAGTGCCGTGATACGTCCATGGACTAAAATGGAATATTGTTTTGTATGCACATAGCCACTCCCCCACCCTGAAAGAAACTTCTTGGAAAACAGCCGGCTAATCTGTATCCCAGTAAAGGAAGCCTCTGAATTGTAAAATTATTTAAGTGGTGCTCTGATATACCGATAATTTCAGAGTCAACATCTATAAGCAGTTCACTAACTTTATTCCTAATACCTCTTATATTTTGATGAAATGTGCTAATTCCTTGCGCCGGCCGGTGTGGCAGTGCGGTTCTAGGCTCTTCAGTCTGGAAGCGCGTGACCGCTACGGTTGCAGGTTCGAATCCTGCCTCGGGTATGGATGTGTGTGATGTCTTTAGGTTAGTTAGGTTTAAGTAGTTCTAAGTTATAGGGGACTGATGACCATAGATGTTAAGTCCCATAGTGCTTAGAGCCATTTGAACCATTTTTTTGCTAAATCTTTCTCTACTTGGAAACATTACAACCTCTGAAGGTGAGCACTTAGAGGGACTTATTTTAAGTAGGTATACTTATCAGATGACTTCAATCTAAGGAAGTGCAGCTCTAACACCAACTACTACAGCAATTTTTCCATGAGTGATCCCACCACAACAACCCACTACACTGTCACCTATAAGCTTTACCAGCCTCCCCTTCCCATACCTATTGAAGTGCAAGTGAATCCCGATCTACTGATAGACCCAATTGGCACCATTGATATGTGACCCATGCCCTCTGCCATCAGCGCCCTCCCCAGACTCATGTTAACGCACATAACTGCTGCATTCAGATGAGGCCGATCATCATGCTGAAACAGCTGCATGAAATGCACACTAGTGCCACCAGTTTGAGCAGCTACTATTTTTACCAGGTCACCACCTACATCATATTCCTCGCCCCTATCAAGACTGCTCCCTGCCTCTCCCACTATCACTACCTGATCCTACTTCTTAAAATTCCTACATAACACCCCTATGCTGTAAGCACTTGAGCCAACCCTGCATTAGGCCTCACAATGCTGGAGACCTGGTTCTCACTCCCCAACACTTCCTGCAACTGCTGGCCCACACCTCTACCGTGCGAACTACCTAGCTGCACAACCTTCCTCGTTTTGTTAGACTTTGTAACCGACCTAGGCCTCCTAACTGCTGAGGACTGCTACATGTTCCCTACATCTACAGCTACACGAGGCTCCTCTCCGCTCAACTCTGACAGTTGGTCAAATCTATTGCATACACGCAAAGTATAACTGTCTGAATGCCTCCTCTTCCTAGGTGCCTTCTTGCCAGCTGCCAGTTTCCATTCCCCACCACCCTTCACCCTCCTCAACCTATCTAGTTCCTCCTTTGCGCGTTGTAACTGCACCTGTAGGGCACAGGTCTTACGCTCCTGCTCCTCTATCAACTTATTTATACTACAGATTCTGCATTTCCAGGAGAGGATCTCACTAGAATTCCCACTGGCTTCCCCACTGAATTGCCCCCAATGAAAATACTTTGAACAATTCCGAAACCGTAAACCACTACTCACAAACCTACAACAGACCCTACACTTCTCACTCATGGTAAAATTTTACAGTTACTGAAAAAAACTACACGTCTACGTTACCAAAGTTCAGTTACACCAGTGGAACTATTTATGGAATTAACAATAGCGGTTTCGAAATTCTATTTCTACTAAGAAAGCAAGTATTTGTATTAATAGTACTGCACCACAGCTAATACCAATACCAACAAAACTTCACAATATTATTAGCTAAAACCAAAAATTCTAATGGCTACCGGAATACCCAACAGATCTTATAAGTTACAGAGTAGTGCAGATGTGACTTAGATTCAGAATCTGGTATTTATGTGTCATGTTGGCGGAACTACTGGGAGGATAAGGAACCAAGCTTTGGTGAAGTTCAGCAGCACGATGGGTAGCGGTTGTTCTGGTGTATACACACCGGAGCGTTGCTCCAGTGCTCAGAATAGGTGACCCCTCCGCCTTCACACCCTTAGCCAACCCTCTCCAGCGAACTCAGTGCCTGGAACGTGGACTCCGTGGATGCAGAACTGAATTTTGGGTCGAACCAATCACGTCGAAGGTCACCACCAATTTCAAACATGAGTGTAGATATCGGCTAGGAAGTTCATATATATCCACACGTATATTAAAAGTGGGTGTACGTCTATATGTATGTATGTTCCACATCTCCCCCTAAACCACTGACTCAATTTTAACCAAACTTCAAACACAAATAGCTTACTGTCTGAAAAGAACCGCTATGAGGGTGAGAACCACCTGCCTCTCAAAAGGGGCGGGGGGGGGGGGGGGGAGGAGGTGAAAAGTAATCGTAGCTCATGGTGTGCAAATTGCCAGATTATATTCAGCCACTATTTAAGAATGAGAGCACTTCGTGACTTGCAACCAATTTTACACATAATTTCAGAGCTTTACGAGACCTCTTGTCTCTGGCAACCCTCACAAAAGATGAAAGGAAAAGCTACCTATTCACTGTTCATGTAGTAAAACTGTGGCGTATAGCACAACCTTTTAATTTATTATTCTTTACTTCGAACTCTATTCGCAGAAAGTAACCACTTATAGCATTGGATGTGCCTGCAAAATTACATTATTGTACAACACATACTTTAGGAGACATGACGTCATAAACATTCATCTGCATGAAAACGAAACTGCAGGGTGAAATTCTCTAGAGAAACAGATGAAATATGTGTACAAATATGTGCAAATTATGTTAAATGTACGTGTCATGTGCGTGTGTTCGCAAAGTCATGGATAAAAGGCTCCTCCTAAACCCCTGGATCCATTTCAACCAAGTTTGGTACATATATCACCTACTGTATGGGAAGGAATAGTGTGGGTGAAAAGACCAGCAACGTCCTTTTGGGGTGGGAGAGAGAAGGGAGTGGAGGAGATGGACAGACATAGAATGGGAAAGCGGAGATGGACACAAAGAGAGGGGGAGTATTGAATGGACAGAAAGGGAAGAGGAAGAGATTCACACAGAAAGCAGAGAGAAGGAAATGGACAGAGGAAGGAAAGAGGAGGAGATTGATTGAGAGAAGGAGGAGATGGACAGAGAGAGGAGGTAGGTGGAGATGGACAGAGAGAACAGATAGGTGAAGATGGGCAGAGAGACAGTGTAAGTGGAGATGAGCAGAGAGAGGATGTAGGTGGAGATGGACAGAAAGGGCAGGTAGGTGGAGATGGGCAGAGAGTGGGGGTAAGTGGAGATGGGCAGATAGAGGGTGTAGGTGGAGATGGACAGAGAGAGTGGGTAGGTGGAGATGGGCAGAGAGAGGGTGTAAGTGGAGATGAGCAGACAGAGGGGGTAGGTGGAGATGGGCAGCGATAGATGGGAGAAGAGATGGATGGAAAGAGGGGAGAGGAGGAGACAGGCAGAGATAGGTGGAGGAGGAGATGGACAGTGAGAAGAGGATGTAGAAGATGTGCAGAAAGAGGGGATAAGGAAATGGGATTACAGGAGGTGAAGAGAAAATATAGGGGGAGGAGGAAGTGGACTTAGAGGGGGAGGAGCAGATGTACATATAAACAAAAGAGAAATGTGCACAGACAGGTTAGGATCAGATGGACAGAGAAAGGGTGCATAAGAAGGTACATAGAGAGAGTGTGGAAGATGTGACCAGAGAAGGGGAAGAGAATGAGAATGACAGAGAGTGGGGAAGGCAGAAGTTGACAGAGAAAGGGAGAAGATGGACAGAGAATGGAGGCCAGGAGGAGATGGGATGAGGAAGAGGTGGACAGAGAGAGGGAACAGGAGGAGATCGACTGAGAGGGGGCGACAATCAGAGAGAAGGGGAAAGAGTAGATATAGGGGTGAAGGGGATTAAAGGCTGCAGGAGGAGATGGACTTAGACATGTGAACAGGAGATAAACAGAGGGGAAGGACCAGAACAGCAGAGGGTGGAGGAGCAGATGGACAGAGTGAGTGGGGTGGAGGAGATGGACAGAGAGAGGAGAGAACAGCAGGTGGACAGCGAGAGGGAGAGGAGAAGATATACAGAGAGAGGGGGAAGGAGGAGACAGACATAGAGAGAGGGAAGAACGAGATGGATTAATAGGAGATAGGAATAAAACCATACTCGAGCAACACCAGGTGCTCATCTAGTTTCTAAATAATTATATTTCACATCGGCAGGAGAATGGCTTATTGTAAGTTTAAAATCTTTATGTTCCAGTAATTTTTTTTCAGGCACAAATATTTCTGTGATGTTCATTGCTGCATTGCGAACCACCGCTGGTATTAGGTATAGCGCCACGCATTAAGCTACAAGAAAGAGGTGTTGCCATATTATATTGTAGTGGCATCCTGTCACAACAGTGTATGTTTAGATATTTGTTAGCTTGTATATAATGCCACCTTATAGAGAGCAATAGTAGGAATTTCACTTCCTGCTGCCATGTATATTTGGGCTGATAAGATAGTGATATTCTGTTACAACATGCCCCAGTAAAAAAATATGACCCTGTCTTGCAAGCTACAGGCTAAAATAATTTATTTAAAGACATCATGGTGCGAAAGATTGCTTGAGATGCGAACTTTGGTTGAATTACTTTTCATATAACAGTCAAAACCTGACCATATAATTAATTTCTTAACTACGTAACATATTAAAATTTGAAAACTGTGAGTCAAAACAAAAAAAAACTTAATATACACTAATTCAACCGAGAGTGCTAATGCGCTGCTTCCTGGACTTGGGTAGGGACGCCGGCCCCGGATCGAGTCTGCCCAGCATATTATCGATGAGGGCCGGTATGCTGGCAAGCCTGTATGTGGTTTTTCTGCGGTTTTCCACAACTTGCTAGGTGAATATCGGGCTGGTCTCTACGTTCCGTCTCATTTACATGACTCGCACAAATTTGAAAACGTTCACACTATTTCACGGCTTACATTAGACGCAGACAGCTGGGGTACACTAATTCCATACCGAGGGGTTTGGGGTGGCGACAGGAAGGGCATCCGACCACAGACAAAAGGGAGATTGAGTCAATAATTAAATCACTGAAGACTAAGAACTCTGATGGTTTTGATGTAGTGCCTAGCAGAATATTAACGTACTGTGCTGCACATGTTAGCCCTGTACTTAACCATATTTGTAATTTTTCCTTTAGAAATGGTCAGTTGCTGAACAATTAAAGTACTCAGTAGTAAAGCCGCTTTTTAAAAATGGAGAAAGGGATAATGTGGATAATTTTAGACCTATTTCTATGCAACCAATGTTTGCAAAAGTTATTAAAAAGGCTATATATCTAAGGATAATTGATCATTTTATATCACACGATTTGCTATCAAATGTACAGTTCACCTTTGGAACTCATTTAACAACTGAAAATACTATATTATCTTTTCTCTGTGAGGTATTGGATGGATTAAACAAAATGTTTGGAACACTAGACATATTTTTTGATTTAACTAAGGCGGTTGAGTGTGTTGACCACAAAATATTGCTCCACAAGTTGGACCATTACGGAATACGGGGAGTAGCTCACAATTGGTTCACCTCTTACTTTAGCAACAGACAGCAAAAGGTCATTATTCACAGTGTTGAGAATGGCTGTGATGTGGGGTCTGAGTGGGGGACGGTCAAGTGGGGGGTGCCCCAGGGATCAGTGTTGGGGAGACTCCTGTTCCTTATTTATATAAATGATATGCTATCTAGGGTTACGGGTAACTCTAAAATATTTCTGCTTTTGCTGATGACACTAGCTTCGTAGTAAAGGATGTTGTGTGCAACATTGGCTCAGTTTCAAGTACTGCAGTTCATGACCTAAGTTCATGGCTTGTAGAAAATAAACTAACTCTAAATCACAGTACGACTCAGTTTTTACAGTTTCTAACTCACAATTAAACAAAACCCGACGTTTTAATTTCACAGAATGGGCACATGATTAGTGAAACTGAACAATTCAAATTTCTAGTCCGCCCCGATAGCTGAGAGGTCAGCGTGTCGGATTGTCGTCCAATGGGCCCGTGTTCTATTCCCGGCTGGGTCGGGGATTTTCTCCGCTCAGGGACTGGGTGTTGTGTTGTGTTCATCATCATTTCATCCCCATCCGGCACGCAGGTCGCCCAATGTGGCGTCGAATGCAATAAGACTTGCACCAAGGCGGCCGGATCTGCCCAGTAAGGGGCCTCCCGGCCAATGATGCCAAACGCTCATTTCCATTCCCATTCAGATTTCTGGGTCGCGGAAAGCCCACGTGTAGGATCTTGTTCAAAGACTTAATGCTGCCATTTTTGCTATTCGAACGGTATCTGAAGTAAGTGATCGTTCGACACGAAAATTAGTCTACTTTGCTTATTTTCAATCGCTTGTGTAGTATGGTATTATATTTTGGAGTAACTCTTTCCATTCTAAAAGGATATTTTTGGCTCAGTAACGGGCGGTTCAGGCAATAAGTGGTGAAAGTTCGCGAACCTCTTGTCAACCCCTGTTCACTAGTATGGGTATTTTGACATTGGCTTCTCAATATATACAGGGTGGTCCATTGATAGTGACCGGGCCAAATATCTCAAGAAATAAGCATCAAACGAAAAAACTACAAAAAACGAAACTCGTCTAGCTTGAAGGGAGAAACCAGATGGCGCTATGGTTGGCTCGCTCAATGGCGTTGCCATAGGTCAAACAGATATCAACTGCGTTTCTTTTAAATAGGAACCCACATTTTTTATTACATATTCGTGTAGTACGTAAAGGAACATTAATGTTTTAGTTGGACCACTTTTTTCGCTTTGTGATAGATGGCGCTGTAATAGTCACAAACATATGGCTCACAATTTTAGACGAACAGTTAGTCCACGTGAACATGAGGCAAACTTTAGCAGAATCGCTTAAAGAAACTATACTGCATATTTTAAATAATTCAGACAAGGTTATATCTCAGAGCTGTGCAACAGTTATGAGTGTTTACATGCACAGACTCATCTGAGAGAACATTTCAAACATGCCTCTTTCGTTCAATGTTATGCCCGCGAGTTGAATCTGATTTTAGCCCAAACAACGATTCAAATTGCTGACGTTATTTTGTTAGTTGTTTTAGGGACATGCCCACTTTTTACATCGTAGTCCGCCGTGAAGAGCGAAGCTAATTGACACAACAAACAGAAAAATTCAATATATTTCCAACACGCGATTTAATTGTCAATAAAGATCTGTGAAAGTTGTGTCACTTGTAGAGTGCCTGGTGCAGATTGAGCTGACATCTCAGCAAACTGCTACAACCACTCAAGCGAGAGGACTCCGCCTGAAATTAGAGCGCCCAGAATTTTGGTTTTGCTGTATCTGTGCTCAGTTATAGCATGCCACGCACTCACATATCGTACAGCCAGTTACAAAAACGAACAATTGACCACCGATTGTACAAAAAGGTTAGAACATTTCAAATGAACTGTATAGGATATCCGAGGTATTGAAGTATCGTTGACACGATTTTCACGTGCAGATAGCTGTTGCATACTGCGAAGAGACAGAAGCAGGGAAACAAAACTCCAAAAACAGTAACTGCAAAGAAAGTGTGTGATACAGTTAACGCTCATGCTCCTAAACGCTTTGACGTCGCAGAGCATCTCGTCGCTGCAAAGTTATTTAATTCTGAAAAGTTTGTTTCGTATGCAAGTCAGCTTCCACACACGTTGCCGCAGAGGTCTCACGAAATACACGAAATACATTCCCTCCTTGAATACAGTAAGCTAATAACGGAGCTTCAGTTACTATAAACGAGTTTAGAACTCTCACAGATACTGTTTCACTCTTGCAACCTTGGTCGGAAATAATTTGCAGGAGCTTTTTATTGAAACAACGGAATTCCTGGAAGGAATTTTTATTATAGGGACGACAACGTCTGAGGAGGAGCGATCTTTTTTTACTCTGAACAGAATAAAAACTTTTCTGTATAGTACTATGAGCCAAGAACGGCTAACAGCACTAACAGTGCTGTTCAGCGAGAAAGACTTTGCACTCAGCATCGTAGACTTCGACGAATGTTTAATTTCTCGAAGTATTCGTTAATTATTCTGTCAACAGTTGCAGTATTTATATTAGGCGACTAGTTTCGAACCTTACAGGTTCATTTTCAACTCGGGCCTACTGAGGCTGCACTGTCAGTGCCTGATCTTAGTAGTAAACCTCAGAGAGGCAACACATGCTGCCTAAATGTTTGCAAAATGAATGCCATAATCCGCACATGTCTTTTACCAAGTCAAAATCAATTCATTCTGCAAACATTTGCCTGAAGCTGTGGCCGAGCGGCTCTAGGCGCTTCAGTCTGGAACCGCGCTGCTGTTACGGTCGCAGATTCGAATCCTGCCTCGGGCATGGATATGTGTGATGTCCTTAGGTTAGTCAGGTTTAAGTAGTTCTAAGTCTAGAGGACTGATTACCTCCGAAGTTAAGTCCCATAGTGCTTTGAGCTATTTTTTGCAAACATTTAGAAAGCATTAGTTGGCACTTTGATGTTTATTATTAAGATCAGGCACTGTCAGTGCACCGTCGGTAGGCCATACTTGAAACTGAAACTGTAAGGTTCGAAACTAGTCGCCTATTATACATACTGCAACTGTAGACAGAACTGTTAATGAACTCTTTAAGGAATTTAATACAGTTGTTGGTTTCATGTCAAAAACTGAAGAATTCAATGACAGACTCCCTGCTCTTAAGGAGACACGAAGGGATTTTTCATACAAACATTCGTCATAAGATAAGCGATTTTCGACATAGCAATTATTTTATTATTTATTTTTAGTCTTTTTATGTCAGTTATTTGGAACTTCGTAGCTCATCTTCCAGTGGACTCACAAGCAAAACCTCTGCGAACCGCCACTGCTTAATACAATCGAACCTAATAACTCTACTGTCTCCTCACCGCCTATGATTTTCACTATTACTGAAAGTGCAGAGCCGTTATAATTCATCTTTCGAACCTTGAGAGGGCCTCAATGAAAAATGAGTGATCTTAGGACAATGAAACTTTGTAGAAACATTTGTAAGGACTTACTGGAGAGAAATAACTAATAAAACATTGGAAGAAACACGCTTTAATTTCCAAATGGGAGGGTAAAGTTGTTAATTGTGTATCATGTTTAAGTTCCAGGTTACAATCGTTACTCAATGTGACGACTATCTGCACCCATGACAGCCTGGAAGCGCACCAGAGACACCATTTCACAATTGTTCGCAGCACTTTTCGAACGGTCGACCATAGAATGTTCAGCTAACGTGAGCCATGGCAACAGTAACTTCTCCAAAGGTTTGTACTGCAATTGGGCGTCGGCCTTTCCCAGGAGCAGTTCCCAATCGCCAGTTAATTCGAACTTCTGAATCATGTTCTTGAATCCCTGGGCGGAGGGAGGACCTATCCGAATACCTTTAATACGTCGATGGTCGTTAAGAGCAGCAGCACTGTTGCTGTTGTTTTGATAAAACAGCTTAAGAGTAAAGCGCTACTCATCATGTCCAGACCAGTGTTGATTGCCTACAACTGTAATACAAACAGATGCTTGTGTTTCGACTCTACGGTGCCAAACGGCAAGTTATAACACTAACACTACCAGCAACGCAAATTCTGCAGCGCACATTCTGAGAATCAATCTTACGAAGACTGGTACCCGTGCGGTAAACAGTTTTCGGTGTGTATTGGCTCAAGTAGCGAAAGTTTAATTATAACCACCCGCTACTATGCAGACACTCGTAGTTGACTGTTCCTATTGTTCCGTAAATAGCGACTGCGGTTTCGGAGCTGTAGTTACTGTGGAATTTCGTAACTGTCTGTAGAAGAGACGGAACTGTAGTAGTCTCGGTACGAAATTGCTGGAATTGTGCCCCGTAGCGTTACTGCAGGAGTTCTGGGGAAGCTGTCACGTAAATGTGCGAGTGTCGGCTGACGCTGACGCTGAAAAGATGAGCCTGTCCTTGGCTCGAGATGGTGCAGTTTAGACAAAAGTTTGTCATTCCCGCGGTTCCTAGGGGGGAGAGAATAGATCTTACCATTTTTGTAGATTTGTCCTTGCTGGTAGAGCCTGAAAAAGAGGTAAACACACTCTGATGGGGGATTAGTAAAACTTAATTCCTCAGCAGGTCAGGCCAAAGCGTGGTTGGACTGTGATGAGGTTGTTGGCCCAGTCCTCCGATGAACAGGTTGCGGGAGTGGCCCACTTTGTCATACAGCTTCTTGGCGGTGGCGCGAATCCTATCTCGGAGAGGCAGGATCCCGGTGTCGGCGGTACGTTGCCTTTGTTACTACACTACTGGCCATTAAAATTGCTACACCAAGAAAAAATATAGATGATAAACGGGTATTCATTGGTTAAATATATTATACTAGAACTGACATGTGATTACATTTTCACGCAATTTGGGTGCATACATCCTGAGAAATCAGTACCCAGAACAACCAACTCTGGCCATAATAACAGCCTTGATACGCCTGGGCATTGAGCCAAAGAGAGCTTGGATGCCGTGTAAAGGTACAGCTGCCGAAGCAGCTTCTACGCGATACCACAGTTCATCAAGAGTAGTGACTGGCGTATTGTGACGATCCAGTTGCTCGGCCACCATTGACCAGACGTTTACAATTGGTGAGAGATCTGGAGAATGTGTTGGCCACGGCAGCAGTCCAACATTTTCTGTATCCAGTAAGGCCCGTACAGGACCTGCAACATGCGGTCGTGCATTATCCTGCTGAAATGTAGGATTTCGCAGGGATCGAATGAAGGGTAGAGCCACGGGTCGTAACACATCTGAAATGTAACGTCCACCGTTCAAAGTGCCATCAATGCGAACAAGAGGTGATCGAGACGTGTAACCAATGGCACCCCATACCATCACGCCTGGTGATACGCCAGTATGGCTATGACGAATACACGCTTCTAATGTGCGTTCACCGCGATGGCGCCAAACACGGATGCGACCATCATGATGCTGTAAACAGAAACTGGATTCATCCGAAAAAAGGACGTTTTGCCATTAGTGCACCCAGGTTCGTCGTCAAGTACACCATCGCAGGCGCTCCTGTCTGTGATGCACCGTCAAGGGTAACCGCAGCCATGGTCTCCGAGCTGATAGTCCTTGCTGTTGCAAACGTCATCGAACTGTTCGTGCAGATGGTTGTCGTCTTGGAAACGTCCCCATCTGTTGACTCAGGGACCGAGACATGGCTGCACGATCCGTTACAGTCATGCGGATAAGATGCCTGTCATCTAGACTGCTAATGATACCAGGCCGTTGGGATCCAGCACCGCGATCTGTATTACTCTCCTGAAGATACCGATTCCATATTCTGCTAACATTCACTGGATCGTGACCAATGTGAGCAGCAATGTCGCGATAAGATAAACCGCAATCGCGATAGGCTACAATCCGTCCTTTATCAATGTCGGAAACGTGATGGTACGCATTTCTCCTTCTTACACGAGGCATGACAACAACGTTCCACCAGGCAACGCCGATCAACTGCTGTTTGTGAATGAGAAATCGGTTGGGAACTTCCGTCATGTCAGCACGCTGTAGGTGTCACCACCTTGTGTGAATGCTCTGAAAAGCTAATCATTTGCATATCACAGCATCTTCTTCCTGTCGGTTAAATTTCGCGTATGTGGCACGTCATCTTCGTGATGTAGCAATTTTAATGGCCAGTAGTGTATTTATGGCGGATGGATATCCATCCTCACCCGTACATGGCGGAAACGGAGTAGTCCGAGGTTGGCAGCATGAGACGGTTGGTGGCAGTATCGGCGGATGGATATGACGCACCGGTGGACGTTTTGCTGAAGTAGAAGATAGACCCAGTTGGCGAGCGCCATGTGGATGAGGCTGCTGCTCGGAAGGCAGTGATGCGGCTGTGTGGTGGAGGCCTGTCTTGTTATTGCTGTGTACCTCTTGAGCTTTCTACACAGGAAGCTACACTCAACAAGAGATGCCCTTTTCTGTAGAAAATTATGTGACCACTTCTAAGTCCCAAGTGGGAGGGGCATGAACAGTTTTACTTATCAGTTGTGAAACCATAGCTCAACTGCATCTCAATATAAGTGCGGAGATTATGATGCGCCAGTTGTTGAGCTGTGTGATTTATTTCAAAATTTAATTTAAAAACACGTTACCGGGAGACACGATTCCATTATCTGATTCTGAACAGTATTATTCCTTTAGGCATAGCGAAAAATAAGCAAGCAGGAAATAATCGTGGTAACACATGCAGGACTCTCCACTTGCGGCGGGGTGGGTTGGTCTCTCACTGTCCTTTAAACAATCAGCCCACTTATATGGACAGGTTTCAGGTTATCTGCCCCTTCACTCTGTGACAATAGATACTGGTTTAGCCGACTAAAGCAGCGCTGTAGAAAATTCGACTAAATATCTGCCACTCAAGGCCATGGCCATAGCTGGAACTTAGTTAAGCTATGGAGCGTTCGGGATTCTTGCATGACTCGTTTGAAAAATGTCTAAAATTTGGTTTATTGGCTTTAAAAACACAGACAATGGCTATCAAGTCCGTATTTAGTATTCCGACTGTTCGAAATGATCTGAAATGGAATGATGAGATTACACAAGTAACGGGTAAGGCGAACCCTACATTGCGGTTTATTGGTAGAATCTTGAAGCGATGCAGTCGTTCAACGAAGGAAAAAGCTTACAATACGTTAGTTCGTACAGTCTTAGAGTATTGTTCGTCTGTATGGGACCCTTGCCAGCTGGGTCTGATTCAAGAAATTGAGACGCTCCAAAGAAGAGCTATGTGCGCCATTCAAAGATAAGGGAAATTGGAGCTCGTACTGAGGCGTTCAGGCAGTCGTTTCTCCCTCGCGCGATCCGCGAGTGGAACAGAGGGGGGGAAATATGACTTTGGCGCGAATAGTGCCCTGCGCCAGACACCGCTTGGTGGCTAGCGGAGTATATATGTACATGTAGATCTAGAATTATGCAATGTTGCTGAGGTCTCTGTTACAACTTCACACGCGAAAGCATCCATAAGATATCGTGTCCGATCCGATATTTTGAACGTCATAAACAGTCACCGACCCACGACTACTTGCGAGTTAACGTATTCAGTCGTTCAGTAGGCTTCTTGTAAAGAAGTGCTCGCCATAATGGCTCGTTATCTGCACGAAATTCACCACACGGAGTTTATGGATATGCGATAATCTCCTAAAATAAGTCACTCACATACTCGAACTTTCATAAAATATTCAACACTGTAGTCGCTTTTCGTCAGCGACGCGAGAACCGATCAAACGCGCGAATTTCTTCATTTTCGTACAAATTTGATCAGCGCGATTTAACGCAAGTGTTTACCAGAAGACGGCTCACGAGCGACTATTTCGACTCATAGATCTGAGGCACAAAGCCTTACTCAAACGCGCGGGAAACGCTGAATTCCTATTGGCTAGTACGCTGAGGAGCCAAAGAAACTGGTGCTGCCTAATATCGTGTAGGGCCCCCGCGAGCATGCAGAAGTGCAACAACAAGACGTGGCGTGGACTCGACTAAAGTCTGCAGTAGTAATGGAGGGAACTGACACCATGAATCCTGCAGGGCTGTCTATCAATCCGTAAGAGTACGAGGAGGTGGAGACCTCTTCTCATCAGCACGTCGTAAGTCATCCCAGTTATGCTCAATAATGTTCATGTCTGGGGAGTTTGGTGGCCAGCTGAAGTGTTTAAACTCAGAAGAGTGCTCCTGGAGTCACTCTGTGGCAATTCTTGACATGTGGCTGTCGCATTGTCCTGCTGGAATTGCCCAAGTCCATCGGAATGCACAGTGGACATGAATGGATGCAGGTGATCAGACACGATGCTTACGTACGTGTCACCTGTCAGAGTCGTATCCAGACGTATCAGGGGTCCCATATCACTCCAACAGCTCACGCCCTACAAGATTACAGAATCTCCACCAGCTCGAACAGTCCCCTGCTGACATGCAGGTTCCATGGATTCATGACGTTGTCTCCATACCCTTACAAGTTCATCCGCTCGATACAATTTAAAACGAGACTCGTCCGACCAGGCAACATGTCCAACGTCGATTCTGACGGTCCCAGGCGAGGCGTAAAGCTTTGTGTCGTGCAGTCATCAAGGGTACAAGAGTTGGCCTTGGGCTCCGAAAGCCCATATCGATGATGTTTCGTTGAATGGTTCGCACGCTGACATTTGTCGATGGACGAGTACTCAAATCTGCGACAATTTGCGGTAGGGTTACACTTTTGTCACGTTGAACGACTCTCTTCAGTCATTGTTGGTCCCGTTCTTGCAGGATCTATTTCCGGTCGCGGTGATGATCAGAGATTTGATGTTTTACCTGATTCCTGATATTCACGGTGCACTAATGAAATGGTCACAAGGGAAAATCCCCACTCCATCGCTACCTCGGAGCTGTGTTCCAGCTCTCGTGCGCGGAGTATAGCATCACGTTCAAACGCACTTAAATCTTGATAACCTGCTATTGTAGCAGCAGGAACCGATATAACATCTGCGCCAGACACTTTTTGTCTTATGTAGGCGTTGCCGACAGCAGCGCCGTATTCTGCCTGTTTACATATCTCTGTATTTGAATACGCCTGCTTATACGAGTTTCTTTGGCGCCTTAGTGTATGTTAAGCAGCCAATCAGATCATCTCGACCACTTTTTAGTCGCGGTATTTCTAATGTCAGGCAATCAGATTACCACAGGTAATTTAGACTAGAAATGAAATGTAATAAAATTCAAATACAATTCCTTTCCACAAAACAAATTACTAGTAAATTTAATATTCAACGCCCCTTCTGGCTATCTTTTACAAAATCAAGCTCACTCGGACATACGTCACAAATTCCCATGTTGCACAACAACCTTCTCACGCATATATTTTCATCATTGGAATAAAGTATCATATTCTCACTTTTCGTATATTCTCCATTCACTGTATTAGGCTCTTCAAAACAGTCACACAACCAAAACACAATCAAATAATAATTTTCCAAAAGTACTTTTAATTACGTCAGAAATCTGTGGTAATGAAACTAAAGAAAAGTCCAGAAAATTAAATTATCCGAACCTATTCTCTTGGTTGCAGTGATACTATAGATGAACATATTACAGTCCCTAACTCGGTTTCACAATGTCAGCACCGTTATTATGTGTTTTAGATAAAAATTTATATCTATGAAAGCATTGAAGTTATTGATTTTTAATTCTAACAGTGTGATTGTGTTATACATAGAATTTGGTATACTAAATATGGAAAAGGTTGATTAATATTTTATAGTACTTCTTCAGATTCTTAGAGTATGTGTAACTTATTGCACGCAGCTTTATGCAAGACCCGACTCGCTCGGCATAGTTGCCAGCGTGAGCTGTGCCAGAATGAGAACCAAAATCTGCTGTCCACCCGGCTCCACGGCAAGCGACACTTTGAATGCAAGTTGACAACTCGTAATAATTTGCTACGTTACATACTGCGCAACACAATTAAAGAATCCGTTTTTCTAAACACTAATTATCTCCCATTGCGAAGAACAAGTTTGAAATTTGGCTCAAAATCATTCCTCTATAATGGTGCGTGGCGACGTCACTTTTGCGCTCGGCGACTTTTCAAACAGCAAGGACACATGTGGAATGAGAGCCAGAGCTCAGCAGTTCATGTGAGATGTAAGGTGGTTTAATGATGTCACATTGGCACCAAGTCTCACGACAATTCTGCCCAATGCCTTGGACGTTTCATACGATGGGGATGTCCTCACTTCTTATTCCTTCTATTCAAACCTCCACAATGGAGGTCAGAACCAAGACGTCCTGCGATGCAATCACGCGATTTTCTTATGGGTGGCCGGGAAAAACATTTCAGACACACAGCCCCTCAGAATTCACACCAAAAGGTCTTAGGCGGTGGCATAAAGGGCGTCGTACTGTACGGACAGTCGAACAAAGGTACCAGGAGCACAGGAGACACACCGAACTCTAACAAGAAACACTGCTGAACACTGCAGAGCTACAAGGGATTCATTGAAATCTGAACAAATAGAAGTGTTGAGACAGACCTGTCTTTTTGGGATTGGGTTCTAAAGAAGGCTGTGGAAATCAATACAGTGGTTTCCCGCGTAGTAAAGCCTGCGACCCAGTGCTCAGGCAACGGAAGTCACAACGCTCGTCACGAGTAGCTCCGCACTCGAAGGGGACGGCAGAAGTATGAGGGACTGGAGTTAGCGCCTAGCATTCGGCGAGCGCGTCACTGCCCCACACCACCCGACGCGGCGTGCGGCCGGGAAATGAGGGGATGAGTGGGGAGCAACAAGAGTATAAAGGAGGCACAAACACACTCATTCTACAATTATCACCTGAAGATGACGGGAAGATACGATGTCGCAGTATTGTATTTCGCAAACGATGCAACCGGTTGGATGCCCTAGACCAGGGCAGCACAAACACGAAAAACCGCACGCGTGCAAAGCGGGGTGCAGCGAGTGCCTGCACAGTGCATCGGTTCAACTCGGCATACTTCGCCTCAACTCGGCGTGCTAGGTGAGGCCGACTCTGTGCGCCGCCGAATGCGCTGCCAGACGGCTTAGTCAACATTGTAATACGTAAACGCAAGACAATTACCGGAATAATGGAACCATCTGCTCCAAAAAAAGGGAAAATTGCCGAAAGTCTATTTAAACCGGAATGGGAACTCTCCTATTTTTTTGTGCGTTGTGACGATAAAGCCAAATGTCTAATCTGTGGTACACGAATTACGTGTGTCAGAAAATCGTCTATTGAAAGGCACTACAACAAATTGCATTCAGAAAAGAATAGTGATATGACAGGGGATGCCAGAGAGGAAGAATTACGGAAGTTGCAAACTCTTACAGAAGAGAATTCTGTATCTACAAACGAAGTTTGTTGCAAGTACTTTAGCATGTATATTTTGGTTAAAGGTCATGCGAAACGAAATAACATTTGTTTAGATTCCTTAGTTTTCGTTTTCGCATAAATTATTTCTAACGTATCTTTTTTTCTCTACTTTAGAGTGAAGAAGATGAGGGGTGTTGCGAAAGGACTCTCACAGCTAGTTACAAAGTTACTCTACGTTTAGCAAGAGCTGGGAGGCCATTTATGGACGGGTCATTGAAAAAAAAAAACATTATGTTGGACGTAGTAGAGACAATGAATCCCACATTAACTCCCGCGTACAGCAGAATACCACTTTGCAGATTGACAATACATCGGAGAATCAACGACATTGCTGAGAATTTGCATGAACAACTGGCAGCCAAAATTGAAAACTTCCTAGCGTACTCCATCGCACTTGACGAGTCCACGGATATTAACGACACGGCTCAGTTAGCGTGGACGACGACCTACATGTAACGGAAGAGCTCCTGGATATGATTTCGTTGAAGGACACTGTTACGGGGGCAGATATTTTAGCAGCTGTTGAAATGACAGCTGAAGGAATAGGACTTCCTTGGGAAAAGCTGTTTTCCGGAACCACAGACGGGGCACCAACAATGTGCGGTAAAGCAAAAGGGTTTATTGGCCTACTGCGGAAAAAACTTAACATGCCGAATTTACCTTCTGTTCATTGTTTTGCACACCAAGAGGCTCTTTGTGCGAAAGTTATCGGTCTTCAAGATGTGATGAAGGTAGTGGTGCGTATCGTGAACTACATTCGTTCTTATGGACTCACTCATCGTCAATTCAAAGAATTTTTGATTTCCTTTGAAGAGGAGTATCCAGATATTCCCTACCACGCTGAGGTGCGCTGACTGAGCAAAGGGAAAGTGATTTCCCGAATTTTTCGACTACGCTACACTGTGGCTCAGTTTTTAGAGAGCAAAGGACGTCCGAAGCCACTTTTTCATGACCCTGAATGGGTAGCTGATTTAGGATTTTTAGCAGACATTATGGCTCTCCTAAATGATTTATGTCTGAAACTCCAAAAAGAAAACAATCTCATCAACGATATAATCAACAAAATAAACGCTTTCCAGCATAAACTCAAGCTCCTCGCCCGCATCTCGTGGTCGTGCGGTAGCGTTCTCGCTTCCCACGTCCGGGTTCCCGGGTTCGATTCCCGGCGGGGTCGGGGATTTTCTCTGCCCCGTGATGGCTGGGTGTTGTGTGATGTCCTTAGGTTAGTTAGGTTTAAGTAGTTCTAAGTTCTAGGGGACTGATGACCATAGATGTTAAGTCCCATAGTGCTCAGAGCCATCAAGCTCCTCAAAACAACCTTTCAGAGAAAAATACGTAACACTTTCCTGAACTAGGTAAGCGAGATATAAATTGAACCTTTATTAAAACACCATGATTTTTATAACCGCTCTAATCAAAATGGTACTATGTTTTTGTTTGACAGCATCTGTGCAGAAAGGAGCGCGCTTTGAAAAATACGTCGAGGTGCTACAATCCCTTGAAAATGCGTTTAACGACCGATTCCAGGTAACGTGCCGGTATATGACATACAGCTAAATAAAGGAGATTGCGTTACATATGCAAGTGTAATATTACATTAAAACCAATAGTACACATTACATGTTTATTAAAATCTATCGCATTTTAGTACTTCGAAACAACGGCTTACATTACTTTCATTTATTAACATTGGCTTTGTTATTGTTTCAGGAAAATACCTACCTGCAGCCAATTCTCGATGTTTTTGTGAAACCTTTTTCGATGGATATTGAAAGTACGCCTTCAGATTTACATTTCAAACTAATTGATTTGCAAAGCGATGTTCACCGAAAGGATGTGTTTTACAAAACAAAAGGTTTGCTTCAGTTCTACCAGAATTTGCCGAAGGAAGACTTTCCCAAGGTACACTGAGGAACAGCGAAGATTATTTCTATGTTTGGTTCCACTTGTGTATGTGAAAGATTTTTTTTGTTTTGTCTTGTGCAAAAACTAGATTGCGTGCGAGTATTTCTAATTGTAATTTAAAAAATTATCTCAGAATTGCTGTCAGCCAATCTCTTGTTCCAGATCGTAGTAGTATAATTGCAAATAAAATAAAGAGCACATAGGAAGATACATTTGTGTTAAAACCAAATTTAAAATTGTTACCATTACAGTTATTATATATATCTCTTTTGTACCGGTACACCAAACTAAGCTCTCCACCTAGTGTACATTAGTATTTGGCAATGACGAAGATAACAGGGTAAAAGCTTTGAAACAGGTCGAGACAGGCGGCGCGAGCGACACAAGCTAAGGAAGTGAGAGGCAGCGCTGTTGTGCAAAGCCGAGGAGTGGGGGGTCTGCACCGTCGTCAACATAGCGCAGCCGTCTTCTGCACTGTGCCATGCACCGGTGCATGCACTTTGTGCGGCCCTGCCCTAGACGAATATAAACGATATACTGCCCTAATAACGAAGATTGACCCTGATATCACGGCAGAGAGGGTTGTATCTGAACTAAATTTCAATCCTGCCGTAAAAATCCACAAGGACCTCCGTATCTGAAACGACTTGAGATCCACTCTCCTCATTCGCGTTTTCACTGAGTTTGCTCTCCCCTCCTTGTCGTGGGAGTCTTGATTTACTTCTGCCGTCCCGAAGTCGAACCTTCAAAGTCCCTCCCCCATTTCTACCGTTTCCGAAAGTGCCTTCTCTATAATGATCGTCACACTAAAACTAAAACTCCATCCGAACAGGCCTCGGAAGGCCCAACGGTAATGACTGATCGCTGTGTTATCCTCAGCCGATAGGCGTCACTTGATGCGGATGTGGAGGGACGTCTCGTCAGCATAAGGCTCTCCTGGCCATTATAAGACTTCGTGGCCGGAGCCTCTACTTCTGTCCAGTAGCTCTTCCGTTGGCCTCACAAGGGCTGAGAGCACACCGCTTGCAATCAGCACATGGCCGACCCGGTGTTACCACTGCGCAAAAATCCGTCCAACTGTCCCCATTATAAAGTCTTGAATTTCTAAAAACAATGTTCAAATCTCACGTCCTCGCTCACTTGCAACACCTGAAACAGTACCCATCCTACCTACTCTGCCCAATTCGAAATGAAGCCCCAACACCTCATAGCAGAACTAACCTTTCCAGAATGATATTTTTACTCTGCAGTGGAGTGTGCGGTGATATGAAACTTCCTGGCAGATTAAAACTGTGTGACGGACCGAGATTCGAACTCGGGACCTTCCCTTTTCGTGGGCAAGTGCTCCACCTCGACACTCTAGTTTAAGCACTCACAACCCCTCGCCCACACAATCCGTTCCCTATCCTTTGTCATGCCCGCGAAACGCAAAGGTCCAGAGTTCGAGTCTCGGTCCGGTACACAGTTTTAATCTGCCAGGAAGTTCCAGCGCTAACCTAGCCCATCAGACCCACTGACGATCCTATCCATGCCAATACCTCCCTTCGTACACCTCCCATTGTTGAAGATATCATCAGATTTCTATTCACCGTCCTTCAAAATAACCACTCCTTTCAGTAACTGCACACCCTACAACAAGATTCCCTTGCAGCCAGATCTGTATTGCACCATTTCGAATTCACCCACCTCGACACCCTACGATAAGCCCTCGCGACCTCTCGCCCACACAACCCGTTCCCTATCCTACATCATGGCACGATAGCAACACAGCATCCGGTTACACAACATCCACCCTCTACAAATAACAAGCCGTTATTAATTAGTACACTATCCCAACACAACGTCCATACCTTCATCCTCAGTGAAACGTTTCTCCAACCCTATCACACCATCCCAACGTCTCTTTATATCCTCGGCCGGTCGAAGTGGCCGTGCGGTTCTAGGCGCTGCAGTCTGGAACCGCGAGACCGCTACGGTCGCAGGTTCGAATCCCGCCTCGGGCATGGATGTGTGTGATGTCCTTAGATTAGTTAGGTTAAAGTAATTCTAAGTCATAGGGGACTAATGACCTCAGAAGTTGAGTCCCATAGTGCTAAGAGCCATTTTTCTCCTTATATCCTCCGTCGTACAGATAGTCTCTTCCTCTTGACAGAGGTGGAGCTGAAGTCGGTCTCCAAGAGAACGTTCCTGTTCTCCCGCAACCCTTATATGATACTCCCACCAAACAACTTATCGTCGCTCTGTTCTCCAAAATATTAACCGTTACCTGTGGTACCATCTACATTCGACCTAATCACTCCATCCCCTATGATGTCCTCATCCACATACCCTGTAACCTCCACGGTTCGAACTCGGCAACTGCTACCCGCTTGAGGAAAACGGAACGCCCTTCGCAGAGAGCCTCCTGAGCTTGCGCTCGTACTCGGCAACTTCTGCGTGCTCGCATCAGATAAACGGCACAAACTCGGCAAACTCTTCCAAATCTGAAAGGAGGAAGTGCACGACGTCCTCCGCTATTTGCAACGTTGTTAAATAATATTCTAAATACTGGACCACTGAAAAAGATCTAAAAGAAAACAAATTATTCATTAACACGAATATCTTATTACAAATGCACATACAAAAATATTTCTTGAAAATAACTGAATTTCTTTTATCTTATGTTCTGCTCACTGCTGCTTAATGAGTGCATGAGTGGGGTGTCGGTTGGAAGTGGTGGAAAAAGCAGCGTGACGATTTTCCATGTCATTATTAAGGACAAAGGTTTCACCTCCATCTACGATAGGACAACACGAACTGCCATCGTGGATATAAGCAGTCTCGGCATACTCTTCAAACGAATGTGGTTAATATTGTTGCGAATGCACGGTACTTTACATCCTACCTCGTTAATTGGTTCGCGGTTATCCGTTTGCTACCTACATCTTTGCGTATAAGCTTTGATGGTCTTTCATCCAAAGCTCCACCTTTTGTTTGAACAGAATTTGATAACATTCTCCTGTTTAACAAGTGTTCTGGATCTGATGCACGGTCATGAGTGCCTTACAAGTGTGAAAACAAGTTTTCGCAACCTACTGTACATAATGTAACATAATATCGCCAATTTTTACCTCAGCGTCGCCATTCAGTTACTTCAGTTCCCAGAACTCTTCTGTAAGGTTTGAATTTACAACCATTGTAGGTTAAATGTGTATTTCCACAATCACTAAAAATAGATTACAAATCATGTCTTTCTGCCATATTTTTCGCTTCGGTGACTAACAGAAACTATGGAACGGAACACTATGTGACTCTGCACAGAAATTAGAAAGCTGCTGTCGTTCGCAGAACTGACTAACTAAGGCTAAGGAACACCAGATCCTTCGACTCGTACCTAGGGCAGGCGGTTCTGCTACCTGCGTACAGAGTTGCCGAGTTGGCGTGTGGGATTATATCATCCTTTCACAGTACCCTTCTTGTGGTCCTTAAAGATTGCCGATTTAGAGTCTGCCCATCCGCCAAATACTGTTGGGAGGGGCAATAATGGTCGTAGTAGCAGCATAGCAAATCCATATGCGCTAATGTTACAAGGCCAGACAAGTGAACCATCCAGACTGTTGGCCCTACAACTACAGTAGTGGAAGTCGGCATAAAGGCAGGGTTCCTACGAAAGTAACAGTACAATGGTAGCATACTGTATGGAATTTTCTTGATGATTGGGCCTGCAGTGAAATATATGTCTTGAAAGGATAATTGGGTTCCAGAATCACTGCTTAAAACATGTATTGAGTATTACGACAGCTGAGTCGGAAGATTTCCATTTTCAAGCACCTGGGTATACAAGGTTTGAGAACTACAATGCGCTATAGTTCTACCGAAATTTAAAAGCGCAGCAGGTAAGAACTAGCGGAAAAATTTGGTGCTGGAAGTGTTATGTTTTGGACGGCCTTCTGCACTGAAGATAAATCACGCATTGCTTGGCTGAACACTAGAATGTACTCTAACATGTACACTCAAATGTTGGAGGCAGAACTGACTGGAATGTCTGAGGACTTAGGGAACGACAGTCCAATGTTTCAACAAGATAATGCATCTATGTATGCTACAACCAAAAATGGATTTGAAGATAAAGTTACCAATGTCTTGGTTGGCTGGCAAGTAGCCCGGATATGAACCCTGTGGAAAATCTTTGTGGAGTGCTTATCGCACTGGAAGGCAATTTGAGGCCGTATGTGAGCTGAAAAGTGTTATATGAGAAGAGTAGGCGACGATATCAGTGCTAGAACTACAAAATCTAACAAATCAAATCCGAAGAGAATTGTTGAGGTAATTACGAAGAACGGAGATTGGAATAAATACTAACAATGCAATAACACAACAGGACAATGAGTGCCTTTATACCAACTTCCATCCAGGAAATGCAAACGGCTCATTTTCTTAATAGTGTTATAAAAGAAACTAATTTCGTCATGACTGTTTATGTACACACATCAAAAAAAGTTTTGCACCACATCAGTTCCGAGAGTTCCGGAACCTGTACGGAAAATGGGAATAGAGATCAACATAAACATCATTTCCGTCCTTTTTATTACTCATGAAAACCACACATTGGATGTTGTACCACCATACAGCGAGACCTTCAGAGGTGTTGGTCCAGATTGCTGTACACACCGGTACCTCTAATACCCGGTAACACTTCCTCTTGCATTGATGCATGCCTGTATTCGTCGTGGCATACTATCCACAAGTTCATCAAGGCACTGTTGGTCCAGATTGTCCCATTCCTCAACGGCGATTCGGCGTAGATCCCTCAGAGTGGTTGATGGGTCACGTCGTCCATAAACAGCACTTTTCAACCTATTCCAAGCATGTTCGATAGGTTTCATGTCTGGAGAACATGCTGGCCACTCTAGTCGAGCGATATCAATATCCTGAAGGAAGTCATTCACAAGATGTGCACTATGGGGGGGGGGGGGGGGGGGCAATTGTCGTTCACGAAGACGATTTCCTCACCAACATGCTGCCGATATGGTTGCACTATCGGTCGGACGATCGCATTAATGTACCGTACAGCCTTTAAGGCGCCTTCCATGACCACAAGTGGCGTACGTCGGCCCCACATGATGCCACCCCAATACAGCAGGGAACATCCACCTTGCTGCATTCGCTGGACAGCGTGTCTAAGGCGTTCAGCCTGACCGAGTTGCCTCCAAACACGTCTCCGACGATTGTCTGGTTAAAGGCATATGCGACACTCATCGGTGAAGAGAACGTAATACCAATCCCGAGCGATCGATTCGGCATGTTTTTGGGCCCATCTGTACCGCGCTGATGGTGCCGTGGTTTCAAAGATGGATCCCGCTCTACACGTCTGGAATGAAGGTGCGCATCATGAAGTTCATTGCGTACAGTTTGAGTCGTAACAAGATGTCCTGTGGCTGCACTAAAAGCATTATTCAACATGATGGCGTTGCTGAATGGGTTCCTACGAGCCATAATCCAAAGGCAGCGGTCACCCACTGCAGTAGTAGTCCTTGGGCGGCCTGAGGGAGACATGTCATCGACAGTTCCTGTCTCTCTCTATCTCCTCCATGTGCGGATAACATCGCTTTGGTTTACTCCGAGACGCCTGGACACTTCCCTTGTTGAGAGCGCTTCCTGGTAAAAAATAACAATTCGGACGCGATCGAATCGCGGTATTGACGGTCTAGGCATGATTGAACTACAGACAACAAGAGCCGTGTACCTCTTTCTTGGTGGAATGACTGGAACTGATCGGTTGTCGGACCCCCTCCGTCTAATAGACGCTGCTCATGCACGCTTGTTTACATCTTTGGGCGCGTTTAGTGACATATCTGAACAGTCAAAGGGACTGTATCTGTGATGGAATATCCACAGTCAACGTCTATGTTCAGGAATTCTGGTAATCGAGGTGACGAAAAACCATTTTGATGTGTGTATTATTCGTATCTATTGCTTCCATAATAGATTTGATACGTTGTACGTAAGGTTCCACTATCACTACTTAAACATTTATTGAGTATTATGACAGCTGTTTCGGAAGATTTCCATTTTCAATCAGCTGCGTATACAAGGTTTAAGAATTACAATGCGCCATGGTGCTACAGGAATTTTAGACTTAATTTTTATAAGTGAAGAACTTCGTGAGTTGTTGAGGTATAACAGGAACTGCAGTCGTAATTTTCATTATCGCGAATTACATAAAAAAATTATTTTTCTAAATTATGTAAGTAAGAGGGACACTTACATCTATGTCCTCCTGACGTATATATAAAATCTGGTGTGACTGTATCTGGTGAATGTTTTTAGTTAAATTTCACGTGAAATTCTAAAATATCGATTTTACGTCTATTTTGTACTGTTTTATACTGTATGGTGCAATATTTTGATATAATATTTTCTGTAATTTTTGGGGGTTCACACCAGAGATGTAAAAGATTATGGTCACAAGTGACACTGTCTTTAAGTATCTCAAGTATGTATATCCTATCTTTGTTTCTTAACTTATGTAAACGTTTTTCTGACATATAAATAATATCTGGTGTGGCTGTTCTTGCCACATTTCATGTGAAAATCGAGAACCTTTTACTGTTTTGATTTTATGCTGTTAGGTTTCATAAAGCAGGGTGCGACCTTTTAGTGTAAATCGTAAATATTTAGCGTAATTTATGACAGTTGGCAACTCAGATGCTTTACATTTATGTGAGAACAGACTTTGCTGAGAGATGACGATGTTTTTAGGTATCCCAGGCATGTGTATCCATTCTTTCGCTTTCAATCTCTATCAGTTAAGCCAACAAAGTTATCTAAATAATTTTTGTGTTTGAAATCGGTATGTTCATTAAGAATTTCCTCCGGATAATCTTTTATATGAATATATATCTCAAGTTCTTCCAAAATATTAATTTCTAATCCTTTTGGTGTTTTATGTAAAATTGTTAGAGCAGTTTCTATGTTTTGTGCTCAGTGGTTTTCGTTTTTTTGTTGTAGATAGAAGCTTGATTGGTTGTTTTCACTAACACTTATGTGTCACGGAATTGTGCAATGAAATTATGTTCTGTCTGACCGATGTAGACGTTATTGTAGCTATCGCATGTGAGTTTTTAATTTCCTGGTTCAGAGTAATGGGAATTTCTGGTGGTTGTGAAATGTAGTTTCGTTGTTAAATTGTTCTTAGTGAGGAAAGCGAATTTAATTATCGTATTTTTGAAAAGTGCGTTAATCTTGTTGGAAATAATTCCTTAATATACAATGTGATTATAATTAAAGTTGAACTTTCAAACCGCTGTAGAAATAATACCAATGGTCAAAATGACGTCAAATCGCAGCGGAATATTATCGGAGAAGGGGGAAAATGTATGGCAAAAGAAAAATAAATAGTTACAAAATGTAGCAATAGATGGCGCTGTAAGCATCATAATTTAGTAGTGGTCGACTACAAATGACAAATGAATCATACAACAGTACCCAAGGTGTACGTTTGACGTTAAACAAACTCCAACTCAAACTACTCAGTGTGCATGGGTGTTCAGGTATGATACTGTTAGTTACGTAAGTCCATCCAACATGGCAGGGTTATATAACATCGGATGGGAAAAATCGGTTTTTCATTGTCCTGAGGCGAAAAACCGCATAAAAAGCATCAATCACATAGGTTTTTAATTGTCCTGAGGCCAAAAACCGCATAAAAAGCATCAATCAAAATCAAATCGGATTATTAATTTCCGTGTGACTAGCGCAAAACATATTCAATATGTTGTCCACCTTTTGTGAAACAAGTTGAAACCGAGAAACAGCATGTTTCACAACTGATCGAAGAGTTTCCGGAGTCACGTGCAGAATGTATTGCACAATGTGTGCCTTCAATGTAGCTAAGTTTGCAATCGTAACACTGAACACAACATCTTTCAGATATCCCCACAGCCAGAAGTCACACGGATTAAGACCACTGATAATTCTAGCATAAAAAGCATCAATCAAAATCAAATCGGATTATTAATTTCCGTGTGACTAGCGCAAAACATATTCAATATGTTGTCCACCTTTTGTGAAACAAGTTGAAACCGAGAAACAGCATGTTTCACAACTGATCGAAGAGTTTCCGGAGTCACGTGCAGAATGTATTGCACAATGTGTGCCTTCAATGTAGCTAAGTTTGCAATCGTAACACTGAACACAACATCTTTCAGATATCCCCACAGCCAGAAGTCACACGGATTAAGACCACTGATAATTCTAGCATAAAAAGCATCAATCAAAATCAAATCGGATTATTAATTTCCGTGTGACTAGCGCAAAACATATTCAATATGTTGTCCACCTTTTGTGAAACAAGTTGAAACCGAGAAACAGCATGTTTCACAACTGATCGAAGAGTTTCCGGAGTCACGTGCAGAATGTATTGCACAATGTGTGCCTTCAATGTAGCTAAGTTTGCAATCGTAACACTGAACACAACATCTTACAGATATCCCCACAGCCAGAAGTCACACGGATTAAGACCACTGATAATTCTAGCATAAAAAGCATCCATCAAAATCAAATCGGATTATTAATTTCCGTGTGACTAGCGCAAAACATATTCAATATGTTGTCCACCTTTTGTGAAACAAGTTGAAACCGAGAAACAGCATGTTTCACAACTGATCGAAGAGTTTCCGGAGTCACGTGCAGAATGTATTGCACAATGTGTGCCTTCAATGTAGCTAAGTTTGCAATCGTAACACTGAACACAACATCTTTCAGATATCCCCACAGCCAGAAGTCACACGGATTAAGACCACTGATAATTCTAGCATAAAAAGCATCAATCAAAATCAAATCGGATTATTAATTTCCGTGTGACTAGCGCAAAACATATTCAATATGTTGTCCACCTTTTGTGAAACAAGTTGAAACCGAGAAACAGCATGTTTCACAACTGATCGAAGAGTTTCCGGAGTCACGTGCAGAATGTATTGCACAATGTGTGCCTTCAATGTAGCTAAGTTTGCAATCGTAACACTGAACACAACATCTTTCAGATATCCCCACAGCCAGAAGTCACACGGATTAAGACCACTGATAATTCTAGCATAAAAAGCATCCATCAAAATCAAATCGGATTATTAATTTCCGTGTGACTAGCGCAAAACATATTCAATATGTTGTCCACCTTTTGTGAAACAAGTTGAAACCGAGAAACAGCATGTTTCACAACTGATCGAAGAGTTTCCGGAGTCACGTGCAGAATGTATTGCACAATGTGTGCCTTCAATGTAGCTAAGTTTGCAATCGTAACACTGAACACAACATCTTTCAGATATCCCCACAGCCAGAAGTCACACGGATTAAGACCACTGATAATTCTAGCATAAAAAGCATCAATCAAAATCAAATCGGATTATTAATTTCCGTGTGACTAGCGCAAAACATATTCAATATGTTGTCCACCTTTTGTGAAACAAGTTGAAACCGAGAAACAGCATGTTTCACAACTGATCGAAGAGTTTCCGGAGTCACGTGCAGAATGTATTGCACAATGTGTGCCTTCAATGTAGCTAAGTTTGCAATCGTAACACTGAACACAACATCTTTCAGATATCCCCACAGCCAGAAGTCATACGGATTAAGACCACTGATAATTCTAGCATAAAAAGCATCAATCAAAATCAAATCGGATTATTAATTTCCGTGTGACTAGCGCAAAACATATTCAATATGTTGTCCACTTTTTGTGAAACAAGTTGAAACCGAGAAACAGCATGTTTCACAACTGATCGAAGAGTTTCCGGAGTCACGTGCAGAATGTATTGCACAATGTGTGCCTTTAATGTAGCTAAGTTTGCAATCGTAACACTGAACACAACATCTTTCAGATATCCCCACAGCCAGAAGTCACACGGATTAAGACCACTGATAATTCTAGCATAAAAAGCATCCATCAAAATCGAATCGGATTATTAATTTCCGTGTGACTAGCGCAAAACATATTCAATATGTTGTCCACCTTTTGTGAAACAAGTTGAAACCGAGAAACAGCATGTTTCACAACTGATCGAAGAGTTTCCGGAGTCACGTGCAGAATGTATTGCACAATGTGTGCCTTCAATGTAGCTAAGTTTGCAATCGTAACACTGAACACAACATCTTTCAGATATCCCCACAGCCAGAAGTCACACGGATTAAGACCACTGATAATTCTAGCATAAAAAGCATCAATCAAAATCAAATCGGATTATTAATTTCCGTGTGACTAGCGCAAAACATATTCAATATGTTGTCCACCTTTTGTGAAACAAGTTGAAACCGAGAAACAGCATGTTTCACAACTGATCGAAGAGTTTCCGGAGTCACGTGCAGAATGTATTGCACAATGTGTGCCTTCAATGTAGCTAAGTTTGCAATCGTAACACTGAACACAACATCTTTCAGATATCCCCACAGCCAGAAGTCACACGGATCAAGACCACTGATAATTCTAGCATAAAAAGCATCAATCAAAATCAAATCGGATTATTAATTTCCGTGTGACTAGCGCAAAACATATTCAATATGTTGTCCACCTTTTGTGAAACAAGTTGAAACCGAGAAACAGCATGTTTCACAACTGATCGAAGAGTTTCCGGAGTCACGTGCAGAATGTATTGCACAATGTGTGCCTTCAATGTAGCTAAGTTTGCAATCGTAACACTGAACACAACATCTTTCAGATATCCCCACAGCCAGAAGTCACACGGATTAAGACCACTGATAATTCTAGCATAAAAAGCATCAATCAAAATCAAATCGGATTATTAATTTCCGTGTGACTAGCGCAAAACATATTCAATATGTTGTCCACCTTTTGTGAAACAAGTTGAAAACGAGAAACAGCATGTTTCACAACTGATCGAAGAGTTTCCGGAGTCACGTGCAGAATGTATTGCACAATGTGTGCCTTCAATGTAGCTAAGTTTGCAATCGTAACACTGAACACAACATCTTTCAGATATCCCCAAAGCCAGAAGTCACACGGATTAAGACCACTGATAATTCTAGCATAAAAAGCATCAATCAAAATCAAATCGGATTATTAGTTTCCGTGTGACTAGCGCAAAACATATTCAATATGTTGTCCACCTTTTGTGAAACAAGTTGAAACCGAGAAACAGCATGTTTCACAACTGATCGAAGAGTTTCCGGAGTCACGTGCAGAATGTATTGCACAATGTGTGCCTTCAATGTAGCTAAGTTTGCAATCGTAACACTGAACACAACATCTTTCAGATATCCCCACAGCCAGAAGTCATACGGATTAAGACCACTGATAATTCTAGCATAAAAAGCATCAATCAAAATCAAATCGGATTATTAATTTCCGTGTGACTAGCGCAAAACATATTCAATATGTTGTCCACCTTTTGTGAAACAAGTTGAAACCGAGAAACAGCATGTTTCACAACTGATCGAAGAGTTTCCGGAGTCACGTGCAGAATGTATTGCACAATGTGTGCCTTCAATGTAGCTAAGTTTGCAATCGTAACACTGAACACAACATCTTTCAGATATCCCCACAGCCAGAAGTCACACGGATTAAGACCACTGATAATTCTAGCATAAAAAGCATCAATCAAAATCAAATCGGATTATTAATTTCCGTGTGACTAGCGCAAAACATATTCAATATGTTGTCCACCTTTTGGGAAACAAGTTGAAACCGAGAAACAGCATGTTTCACAACTGATCGAAGAGTTTCCGGAGTCACGTGCAGAATGTATTGCACAATGTGTGCCTTCAATGTAGCTAAGTTTGCAATCGTAACACTGAACACAACATCTTTCAGATATCCCCACAGCCAGAAGTCACACGGATTAAGACCACTGATAATTCTAGCATAAAAAGCATCAATCAAAATCAAACCGGATTATTAATTTCCGTGTGACTAGCGCAAAACATATTCAATATGTTGTCCACCTTTTGTGAAACAAGTTGAAACCGAGAAACAGCATGTTTCACAACTGATCGAAGAGTTTCCGGAGTCACGTGCAGAATGTATTGCACAATGTGTGCCTTCAATGTAGCTAAGTTTGCAATCGTAACACTGAACACAACATCTTTCAGATATCCCCACAGCCAGAAGTCACACGGATTAAGACCACTGATAATTCTAGCATAAAAAGCATCCATCAAAATCAAATCGGATTATTAATTTCCGTGTGACTAGCGCAAAACATATTCAATATGTTGTCCACCTTTTGTGAAACAAGTTGAAACCGAGAAACAGCATGTTTCACAACTGATCGAAGAGTTTCCGGAGTCACGTGCAGAATGTATTGCACAATGTGTGCCTTCAATGTAGCTAAGTTTGCAATCGTAACACTGAACACAACATCTTTCAGATATCCCCACAGCCAGAAGTCACACGGATTAAGACCACTGATAATTCTAGCATAAAAAGCATCAATCAAAATCAAATCGGATTATTAATTTCCGTGTGACTAGCGCAAAACATATTCAATATGTTGTCCACCTTTTGTGAAACAAGTTGAAACCGAGAAACAGCATGTTTCACAACTGATCGAAGAGTTTCCGCAGTCACGTGCAGAATGTATTGCACAATGTGTGCCTTCAATGTAGCTAAGTTTGCAATCGTAACACTGAACACAACATCTTTCAGATATCCCCAAAGCCAGAAGTCACACGGATTAAGACCACTGATAATTCTAGCATAAAAAGCATCAATCAAAATCAAATCGGATTATTAATTTCCGTGTGACTAGCGCAAAACATATTCAATATGTTGTCCACCTTTTGTGAAACAAGTTGAAACCGAGAAACAGCATGTTTCACAACTGATCGAAGAGTTTCCGGAGTCACGTGCAGAATGTATTGCACAATGTGTGCCTTCAATGTAGCTACGTTTGCAATCGTAACACTGAACACAACATCTTTCAGATATCCCCACAGCCAGAAGTCATACGGATTAAGACCACTGATAATTCTAGCATAAAAAGCATCAATCAAAATCAAATCGGATTATTAATTTCCGTGTGACTAGCGCAAAACATATTCAATATGTTGTCCACCTTTTGTGAAACAAGTTGAAACCGAGAAACAGCATGTTTCACAACTGATCGAAGAGTTTCCGGAGTCACGTGCAGAATGTATTGCACAATGTGTGCCTTCAATGTAGCTAAGTTTGCAATCGTAACACTGAACACAACATCTTTCAGATATCCCCACAGCCAGAAGTCACACGGATTAAGACCACTGATAATTCTAGCATAAAAAGCATCAATCAAAATCAAATCGGATTATTAATTTCCGTGTGACTAGCGCAAAACATATTCAATATGTTGTCCACCTTTTGTGAAACAAGTTGAAACCGAGAAACAGCATGTTTCACAACTGATCGACGAGTTTCCGGAGTCACGTGCAGAATGTATTGCACAATGTGTGCTTTCAATGTAGCTAAGTTTGCAATCGTAACACTGAACACAACATCTTTCAGATATCCCCACAGCCAGAAGTCACACGGATGAAGACCACTGATAATTCTAGCATAAAAAGCATCAATCAAAATCAAATCGGATTATTAATTTCCGTGTGACTAGCGCAAAACATATTCAATATGTTGTCCACCTTTTGTGAAACAAGTTGAAACCGAGAAACAGCATGTTTCACAACTGATCGAAGAGTTTCCGGAGTCACGTGCAGAATGTATTGCACAATGTGTGCCTTCAATGTAGCTAAGTTTGCAATCGTAACACTGAACACAACATCTTTCAGATATCCCCACAGCCAGAAGTCACACGGATTAAGACCACTGATAATTCTAGCATAAAAAGCATCAATCAAAATCAAATCGGATTATTAATTTCCGTGTGACTAGCGCAAAACATATTCAATATGTTGTCCACCTTTTGTGAAACAAGTTGAAACCGAGAAACAGCATGTTTCACAACTGATCGAAGAGTTTCCGGAGTCACGTGCAGAATGTATTGCACAATGTGTGCCTTCAATGTAGCTAAGTTTGCAATCGTAACACTGAACACAACACCTTTCAGATATCCCCACAGCCAGAAGTCACACGGATTAAGACCACTGATAATTCTAGCATAAAAAGCATCAATCAAAATCAAATCGGATTATTAATTTCCGTGTGACTAGCGCAAAACATATTCAATATGTTGTCCACCTTTTGTGAAACAAGTTGAAACCGAGAAACAGCATGTTTCACAACTGATCGAAGAGTTTCCGCAGTCACGTGCAGAATGTATTGCACAATGTGTGCCTTCAATGTAGCTAAGTTTGCAATCGTAACACTGAACACAACATCTTTCAGATATCCCCACAGCCAGAAGTCACACGGATTAAGACCACTGATAATTCTAGCATAAAAAGCATCCATCAAAATCAAATCGGATTATTAATTTCCGTGTGACTAGTGCAAAACATATTCAATATGTTGTCCACCTTTTGTGAAACAAGTTGAAACCGAGAAACAGCATGTTTCACAACTGATCGAAGAGTTTCCGGAGTCACGTGCAGAATGTATTGCACAATGTGTGCCTTCAATGTAGCTAAGTTTGCAATCGTAACACTGAACACAACATCTTTCAGATATCCCCACAGCCAGAAGTCACACGGATTAAGACCACTGATAATTCTAGCATAAAAAGCATCAATCAAAATCAAATCGGATTATTAATTTCCGTGTGACTAGCGCAAAACATATTCAATATGTTGTCCACCTTTTGTGAAACAAGTTGAAACCGAGAAACAGCATGTTTCACAACTGATCGAAGAGTTTCCGGAGTCACGTGCAGAATGTATTGCACAATGTGTGCCTTCAATGTAGCTAAGTTTGCAATCGTAACACTGAACACAACATCTTTCAGATATCCCCACAGCCAGAAGTCACACGGATTAAGACCACTGATAATTCTAGCATAAAAAGCATCAATCAAAATCAAATCGGATTATTAATTTCCGTGTGACTAGCGCAAAACATATTCAATATGTTGTCCACCTTTTGTGAAACAAGTTGAAACCGAGAAACAGCATGTTTCACAACTGATCGAAGAGTTTCCGGAGTCACGTGCAGAATGTATTGCACAATGTGTGCCTTCAATGTAGCTAAGTTTGCAATCGTAACACTGAACACAACATCTTTCAGATATCCCCACAGCCAGAAGTCACACGGATTAAGACCACTGATAATTCTAGCATAAAAAGCATCAATCAAAATCAAATCGGATTATTAATTTCCGTGTGACTAGCGCAAAACATATTCAATATGTTGTCCACCTTTTGTGAAACAAGTTGAAACCGAGAAACAGCATGTTTCACAACTGATCGAAGAGTTTCCGGAGTCACGTGCAGAATGTATTGCACAATGTGTGCCTTCAATGTAGCTAAGTTTGCAATCGTAACACTGAACACAACATCTTTCAGATATCCCCACAGCCAGAAGTCACACGGATTAAGACCAGGTGATCAGGACGGCCAGACGACTGATAATTCCTGCATTTCCGAAATGGCACTTCAGCAGCTGCTGAAATGGATTTGCAATGTGCGGAGGTGCGCCATCTTGCATAAAAATGATCCCATCCACAGATCCACGCTGTTGGAGAGCTGGAATGACGTGGTTGCACAAAAGACACTCATAACGCTTCCCAGTGACGGTACTCATAACAGGACCGGAAGCACCTGTCTCTTCGAAAAAATATGGCCCTATGATAAATGATGCCGTAAACTCGCACCACACAGTGACCTTTTCAGGATGAAATGGTACTGGCCGATTTGCGTGTGGATGTTCCGTTGTCCATATTCGATAACTGTGTGTATTGACATATAATGCCAGATGGAAGTGAGCTTTGTCTGTCCACAAAATCTTCCACGTGTGTGCACAGTCACCGTTCTTGTAATACAGCTGTACAAGCAGAGCACGATCCTGCATTGAGATACTCATGGCGAACGTCGCAGACGCGAATGGAGGAAAAGCCATGTAAAGGGCATGTCTATGCCATTTCAGTGGGTGGTGCGCATGACAGGTGTTCTCATTTACGTATTTTAACACATACAGCTATTGATCAATTTTCACACTATTTTTTTTGTTCTGCCATGCATTCCCCCCTTCTCCGATAATATCTCGTTGCAATTTGACGTCCTTCTGGCCAGTGGTGTTATTTCTACAACGTTTTGAACGTTTAATTATAATCACCCTGTATTGTGGGTATGTATTTAAATTTAGAATGTGTGTCTTTGTGTAATGTGTCTTGGTGTGGTTTTATTCGTTTGTTATATAGTTGGGTGACAATATTACGGTCTCTCTCTGCCTCCCTTCTCTCCCCCGAGTCCTTTTGCATTCCCCTCCTCTGATTTTCCCCACTCCCTCTCGCGTCTGCCCTGCCCCCCTTATGAGTCCTCTCCCTCTGTCGCCCCCCCCCCCCCACATCCACTTCGTTTTTCCTCTCCTCCCCCGTTTTTCCCCCCTCATATGTCCAGGTTCCCCCCCCCCCCCCTCCCCCCATCTGCCCTTAGCTGTGGTGTGTCATCTTGGTGCCGACTTTTTAGTACAGTGTTTTAAGTGAGTGTTAAGTGTTGTGCGTCTTTTCCTAAATGTTGCGAACGAAAATCATACTGCCACAGGGTGTGATTTTTTTTGTTTATCTCTCTTGCGAACAGAAACCAGACTGTCGCCATGTTTTTTTGATTGTCTGTCTACGATTTTACCTGTCTGCTTCCTGTGTATCTTCTTAGCATCGCCAACCCTTTGTTTATGGCTCCGCAATTTCCCGCCGTTTTACAATTTAAGTCACCGTTTTTATCGCCTGCTTTTATTGTTTATTATCTTCTTCTTATGTTTAAAATTTCTGTTGGCTGAAGAGCGGCGTACTAAGCTGCTGCCAGAAACTCAATAAAGGAAAAAAAAATATTATGGTCAAAGTTGTTTTTGTAAACTGTATGTTGTAGTATGGATAAATACACGTCCGGTATGGTTAACAAGGGAATCTTACACCTTTCTTTCTGCAAAATAGTGGCAAGTTCAGCTAATGTTGAGGTGGTAGATAGCGATTATGCATCTTTCTCTCCAGATTGGACCGTAAAGGCTCAATAATATTGAGATCTGGTGACTGGTGGCCCAGGAAGATGCGACAATTCGTCCTCGTGCTCACAAAATCAGGCCTGGACGATGAGAACTGCGTGAACAGGAGCCCTGTCGTCGTAGAACAAAGTATCACCACAAACAATGTACCATGGGATGGATCTGATCAGCCAAGTGAGAAAACTTTTCGTGTATTTCAAATGGCTCTGAGCACTATGGGACATAACTTCTGAAGTCATCAGTCCCCTATAACTTAGAACTGCTTAAACCTAACTAACCTATGGACATCACACATATACATGCCCGAGGCAGGATTGGAACCTACGACCGTATCGGTCATGCATTTCCAGACTGTAGCGCCTAGAACCACTCGGCCACCCCGGCTTTAGTGTATTTTATAACGGCTGTAATCTACATCTACATAGATCTTCATATATACTCCGCTAACCACCAAGCGATGTGTGGCGGAGGGCACAATTCGCGCCAAAGTCATATTTACCCCTCTGTTCCACTTGCAGATCGCGCGAGGGGAAAAAAAGTGTGTCTGAACGCCTCAGTACGAGCTCTAGTTTCCCTTATCTTTGAATGGTGATCATGGCGCGATTTGAAAGTTGCTGGTAATAATATATGCTCTACATCCTCGACGTAGATTGGATTTCGGAATTTAGTGAGCAGCCCCTTCCGTTTAGCGCGTTGTCTATCTGCAAGTGTGTCCCACTTCAAACTTTCTGTGAGATTTGTAACGTACTCGCGATGGATAAATGTACCAGTCACGAATCTTTTCGCTCTTCTTTGGACCTTTTCAATCTCTTGAATGAGACCCAACTGGTAAGACAGACGAACAATTCCTTAAGACTGGGCGAACTAACGTATTGTAAGCAGTTTCCTTTGCTGAAGGACTGCATCGCTTCAGGATTCTACCAATAAACCACAATGTAGAGTTCGCGTTGCCCGTTACTTGTGTAATCTTATCGTTCCATTTGAGATCATTTCGAATAGTCACACCCAGATACTTGACGAATGTTACCGCTTCCGCTGGGCATTTATTTTGTACTCGTACACTAATGGGGATTTTAGTCTTGTTATACGCTGTAGGTTACACTTATTAATATTAAGAGATAACTGCCAGTCATTACACCACACATTTATTTTATGAAAATCCTCAGTAATTTGTTCGCAACTTTCGTGTGATACTCGTTTCCTGTAAACTACACCGTCATCAGAAAACAGTCCAATGCCGCGGTCAATACCATCAACCAGATCGTTTATGTCAATCGTAAATAGCAGCGGACCTATTACACTGCCCTGGGGCACACCTGATGTTACGATTATTTCTGTTGAAACCGTCCCACTCAGGACGACATACTGCTCCCTGCCTGTTAGAAAACTTTCTATCCAACCGCATATGTCATCGGATAGACCGTAAGTACGCACTTTTTGGAGCAAGTGACAGTGCGGAACTGAGTGTAACGCCCTTCGAAAGTCGACAAATATGGCATCAACCTGTGAGCCGATACCTAGAGCCTGTTGTATATCATGCACAAAGAGGGCAATCTGTGTCTCGCATGAACGTTACCTAAAACCGAGCTAGTTTCTGGAGGTGAGCTTCTGAGAGTCTAGAAATGTCATTACGTCTGAACACAAAATATGTTCAATGATTCTACAACAAATCAGTGAAATTGGCCGGTAATGATGTGCATCCGATTTTCTACCCTTTTGATAGATTGCTATGACCTGGGCCTTCTTCCAGTCCGTGGAACTTTCCGCTGTTCCAATGATCTCTGAGAGATGATGGATAAGAATGGTGCTATATTTGTAGCATAGTCAACATATAATCTTACGGGATACGGCCTGGGCCAGATGCCTTTCTGGCGTCTAAGGATCATAACTGTTTTACAATCCCAGATACATTAAGCACTATGTCAGCCATCCTTGCGTTTGTTCGATAATTGAAAGGGGGAATGATGCTGCACCTCTCCACCGCAATTCTGATCAACACAGACACTGCAATATCGTATTTATTCGCCGACACGGGCAAGCGACATTCAATTAAAATCTATTCCCTGTACGGAAATATACGTAATGAATGTACGTGGTCGGGTTTTGGACACAATTTGACGGCATTCGGAAGTTTGGGTCTGGCCGTGGAGCGTGCTCGGATACCTTAATGATAAAGCGACCACTCGCGATAAGCGCGAAATCAGGCTTCGAAGCAAGGTCCGGCATAAGTTTTCACTGTCATCATTCCATTATATATCTGACGGTTGTCCGTATTTGCAATTGCGATAGAACATTGCACCGTAATTCTTAACAACACAGGCAGTGCAAGATCGTATCTGTATCACTGAAGCGTGGTTTTGGAATTCCAGAAGCTCTCCGTCTTCAGACTACAAGTGGCCCTTCGGGACCATCCGACCGCCGTATCATCCTCAACTGAGGACGCGGATAGGAGCGACGTGTGGTCAGCACACCGCTCTCCCAGTCGTTACGATGGTTTTCCTCGACCGGAGCCGCTACTATTCGGTCGAGTAGCTCCTCAATTGGCATCACGAGGCTGAGTGCACGCCGAAACATGGAAACAGCGCATGGTGGCCCGAATGGTCACCCATCCAAGTGCCTGCCACGCCCGACAGCGCTTAACTTCGGTGATCTGCCATCAACCGGTGTAGCCACTACGGCAAGGCCGTTGCCTTTGGTATTTCAGCTCGCCCTGCAATTTCCTGCTTCTGCAACATCCTTCGTGTTGTTTTGGTGCTCACAGGGTTCGCTAGTGCGACATTCAGTTCTGCAGTGACTTTTGCAGCTGTCGTTCTCTTATTTTTCGTCACAATACACTTCAACTGCGGTTTGTCACGTCCACTCAACGCACACTTTCGTCCGCGTTGTGACTTAGCGGATGATGGTTTTCCACTCTTTCTTTACGCAGTATAAATCTCCGATATTGCGATTCTTGAAATGCCAAATACATAGGCCATCTTGTTTATGGAAAAACCCACCATACGAAATGTTCAAATGTGTGTGAAATCTTATGAGACTTAACTGATAACGTCATGAGTCCCTAAGCTTACACACTACTTAACCTAAATTATCCTAAGGACAAACACACACACCCACGCCCATGCCCGAGGGAGGATTCGAACCTCCGCCGGGACCAGCCGCACAGTCCATGAATGCAGCCCCTTAGACGCTCGGTTAATCCCGCGCGGCCCCACCATACGATCAACAACAATTTACCTACGTACGAATTCACTTAGCTCCGATATAGTGCACTCAAAACTACACAGAACACTGTTCTGAACACGACTGACACTTTCAACATATTGAGGAAAATGGCTCTGAGCACTATGGGACTTAACATCTGAGGTCATCAGCCCCCTACACTTAGAAATACTTAAACCGAAGGACATCACACACATCCATGCCCGAGGCAGTATTCGAACCTGCGACCGTAGCGGTCGCACGATTCCAAACTGAAGCGCCTAGAACCGCTCGGTCACAACGGCCGGTCGTACAGAACTGGACTGAATCTGGCAGATACCAAATATTCGGCAGTTGTCTTTACATGGCAGAGATGGACGACAACAACGCTCGAGGTAGGTTAGGACCTTTTATTGTTCCAGTAAGGAGCTCAGCCAAATGGCTTGGGCTCTTTGTCGACAGGAGACTAATTTGGGCAGGCCATGTGAAATATTTGATGTCCAAGATCGGTCGATCGCTCAACACCAAAATGTTCAAATGTGTGTGAAATCTTATGGGACTTAACTGCTAAAGTCATCAGTCTCTAAGCTTACACATTACTTAACCTAAATTATTCTAAGTGTAAACACACACACCCATGCCCGAGGGTGGACTCGAACCTCCGCTGGGACCAGCCGCACAGTCCGTGACTGCAGCGCCTCACACCACTCGGCTAATCCCGCGCGGCCGCTCAATATCCTACGACAGGTATCTCGCGTATGCCGGGGGGCTGATGTTACAGTCCTACTCACTCTTTACATTGGCGTGATTCGGTCGCAGGTTTGAATCCTGCCTCGGGCATCGATGTGTGTGATGTCCTTAGATTAGTTAGGTTTAAGTAGTTGTAAGTTCTAGGAGACTGATGACCTCAGATGTTAAGTCCCATAGTGCTCAGAGCCATTTGAACCAGTTCTGTACGTCCACAGCACGCACGCGGCTCGATCCAACCACCGTAGCGTCATCCTGAAGCTGTACATGCAGATCTCATCGACGTACATTAGAACTTTTATTGAAAGACCGAAAATTGTGCTAAGGTCTGAAGAGCACACTGCATAAAGAATAGGAATTAAGATGGAGCCTTGCGGTAGTCCTCTGCACTCCAGACGCGGTCCATGGAAAGTATTGTCCTGCTGCCTGTCATAGACTACACGTTGCCGTAAGAGAGAGTAAAGATTGTGGGTAATGAGGTCTGGAACACTCACTGATTGGAGCTTCTGTACAGGACGTTCAGGTCCACATTGTCATACGAACCGGATACGTCGATAAACAGTGCCGTTAAGTAACCATTATAAGCATAAATACGTTCTATATCGGTAGTTAAGAGACTGTCTTTGGTGTCTCTTCCTATTCGAGACCCTGTTAAGAGCGGGGCAGAAGGGAGTTCCTCTCAAACTACCATTCCGAACGGCGCCTGATAATACTTTCTAATGTTTTAAACACGTAAGAAGAAAAAGTGACAGGACAGTATGAACTGGCCAAGTCGGGGTCTTTGTCGGGCTTAAGTATGGGGACAATTACGTAAGTGCGCAAATCGCCCGGGAAGTTGCTTGGTTCCCATAAATGATTGTAGACGTCGAGCAATACGTGTAAAGCTTCTTCCGGCAAATTGGCCAGCATTTTGTAGTGGATATCGTCATATCGTGGAGCAGCATTTCTGGTACCTTTTAAGGCGTTTTGCAGTTCTGAGTATTGGAATGACGTCAGTTAAGATTGCGTCGACCCCAGGAACGAAGGAGAAACAGCACTAGAATTTGATTCAGGGATGACTGATGAGGGCGCAGTGATTTGTGCAAAGTCATCCAGCCAGCCATGTAAACCATTACTTCACTGAGACCTGTTTTGGCATTTGCGTATGGTGGACCAAACCGATGACAATGGAGTTTCTCTGGTGAGAGTCTCACAAAACTGTTTCCAAGACTGTTTCTTTCGCTGCTTCAAAAACAGTTTAGTAGCGGCGACCACATGTTTGTATTTGAGAAAATTCACACAGGTGCGTTCTCGTTTACAGATGCTGTAAGCTAGCTTTCGTTTAACAACTTGTCTTGAGCAGTCTTTGTTCCATCATGGAACTAAAAGACCTTTCGGCCTCCGGATCAGTTTGACTTGGCATTTGAAAATACGGCAGCCTCGTTTATTAGGAAAATGAATAGATTGTAACGGTCGAAGGCGGGCCTTTGCAATAAACGTGCGTGAAGGTGTTCCTTGTTATATGTTTCATATCAAAAATGGCTCTGAGCACTATGGGACTTAACATCTATGGTCATCAGTCCCCTAGAACTTAGAACTACTTAAACCTAACTAACCTAAGGACATCACACAACACCCAGTCATCACTAGACAGAGAAAATGTTTCATATCCCTCCCAGTTTGAGTTGCACATGTTCCATTTTGATGGCGGTATGTATGGGCCCGGATCACTCTCTTTTATCGTAGTTATTCGAATAGCAAAATGATCAGACCCCAGCGGGTAGGAACAGACTTCCCACTTAAATATTTGGGAGATATTAGAAGAAGACAGGGACATCTCTACTGCAGATGAGCGTCTTCCAAACGCCAGGATGAGAGTTGGATAACCGTTTTTCAGGATAAATAAACTGAATTCATCTATTTTGTCCAAAACAGCTCCGCCATATCAATCGTTCATCTCTCATCCCCAGGACGTATGATGCGCATTGAATTCTCCACAGAATATAAAAGGGGAATCGAGCTAATTAACCAATGTACCCCACTAATCAATTTAGATTTTTGTTCTCGGAGGACAGTGTAGTGCCACTATGGGGAAGTCTAAAGTCTTGAAGCGGGTGAGCACCACTACAGCCTGAAAGCCTCTTGTGTGTGTGTGTGTGGTCGACGTATCTAGCAGAAGCACTGCACTGAACAGATATTTGGATGTTGTGCAGGGGCAGTTAAATTTAGTGAAACTGAACTTCTAACTTTTGTTGTTTATAGGTCCCCTAGCTCTGACTTCAGAGCATACCTGCTCAAGCTAGAGAGGATTCTTGATTCACTTAATAGGGAGAACCAGAAATTAGTTATATGTGGTGACTTCAATATTAATTTGGTATGTGATTGTGCAAGAAGAAGGATGTTGGTAGATCTCATAAACTCATATGATGTGATGCAGACTGTGTTTTTTCCAACCAGGATGCAGGGGAACAGTATTACAGCGATAGACAATATTTTTATCCATTCTTAATTACTAGATGGGCATTTTGTTAGTAAAAGGGTAATGGCCTTTCAGTCCATGATGCACAAATATTAACACTAAAGGACTTTTGTACTCAAACATATGTCACATATAATTACAAAGTATGTAGGAAAGTTAATCCAACGGCAATAGAGAGTTTTTTAAACCTCGTCAAGGAACATACGTGCCGATAACATGGGTGACAAATATAATGCTTTCCGTAACACATTTCTTCCGCTCTTTGAGAGTAGCTTTCCATTAGAACGTTCTAAACGACGTATTAGCGGTAAAAGGCAGCCTGGGTGGCTGACTAGTGGGATAAGAATATCATGTGGAACAAAGTGGGAACTATATCAAAATGTTAGAAGTAATCACAATCAAGCTACAGTAACCCATTACAAACAGTATTGTAAGGTGCTCAAAAATGTTATTAGGAAGGCAAAGAGTATGTGCTACGCAAATAGAATAGCTAATTCACAGGATAAAGTTAAACCCATGTGCTCAGTTTGTAAGTAGGCTGTTTAGGTTTTTTTATTTGTAACGCCACCTCTGTATTAAAATCACTGGCTGTGCTGTGTGCAGTCTGTGGCTGGTTGGCACTGTTGTAATACTCGCCATTGTAGCATTGGGCAGTTGGCTGTTAGCGGCGCGTAGCGTTGCGCAGTTGGAGGTGAGCCGGCAGCAGTGGTGGATGTGGGGAGAGAGATGGCGGAGTTTTGAAATTTGTAAGACTGGATGTCATGAACTGATATAATACATTGTTTGTTCTCTATTAAAATCTTTCATTCGCTAACTATGCCTATCAGTAGTTAGTGCCTTCCATAGTTTGAATATTTTATTTAGCTGGCAGTACTGGCGCTCGCTGTATTGCAGTAGTTCGAGTAACGAAGATTTTTGGTGAGGTAAGTGATTTGTGAAAGGTATAGGTTAATGTTAGTCAGGGCCATTCTTTTGTAGGGATTTTTGAAAGTCAGATTGCGTTGCGCTAAAAAATATTGTGTGTCAGTTTAAGCACATTCGTGTATAATTGTTCAAAGGGGACGTTTCAAGTTGTGAAGGAAGTGTCTGGCCAGCAACACAAGGTCGACAATATAAAGTCAGTTTGCAGTAAAATTATTTATGTTGCTGATAAATCAGATATATGTACAGTATTTAACAATCATTTTCTGAACATTGCTGGTGAATTAAATAAAAATTTAGTTTCTCAGGGAATCATATAACTCTCTTGGCAAATGCCTTTCCGAGATTGATGTCTGAAATACTCTTCTGTGATACAGGCAAGGGAGAGATTGAGTCAATAATTAAATCACTGAAGACTAAGAACTGTCATGGATATGATGGAGTCCCTAGCAGAGTATTAAAGCACCGTGCTGTACATGTTAGCCCTGTACTTAGCCATATTTGTAATTGTTATTTTAGGAATGGTAAGTTTCCTGGACGATTAAAGTATTCAGTAGTAAAACCGCTTTATAAAAAGGAAGAAAGTGACATTGCAGACAATTTTAGACCTGTTTCTATGCCATAGGTGTTTGCTAAAGTTATAGAAAACGCTGTGCATAACAGGATAGATGAGAATGAGATTTTCACTCTGCAGCGGAGTGTGCGCTGATATGAAACTTCCTGGCAAACTGAAACTGTGTGCTGGACCGAGACTAAAACTCGGGACCTTTGCCTTTCTCGGGCAAGTGCTCTACCATCCGAGCTACCCAAGCATGACTCACGCCCCGTCCTCACAGCTTTACTTCTGCCAGTACCTCGTCTCCTACCTTCCAAACTTTACAGAAGCTCTCCTGCGAACCTGTTTGGCTGATTTCAATGCTAATTAAATCGAAAACTGCACAACGTATCGAATGTTTTCTTAAGAATTATTTCTCAGCACATCTTATTCTGCAACATCCTTACAAGATTTTCAAGCTGTTTCTGACCACCCTGTATACAGCAACACTATGATAAAGAGGTCATATTATTTCTGATAGGCCGTAAATTACGCACATTTGTTCTGCATACATTCGCTCTTTCACCTTAGTGAATAGTGCAAGTACAACTGCGTTATAATTTATCGTTATACTGATACAGGCAGATTTTCAACTAGGTGACAATAGGAATCAGATGTTGTTGTATGCAAAATTAACCTGACGCACCATGTGTGGAGCATCATCTGCTTCACTATGCAGATACGCAGAGACGTAGGGTAACTGTGAACAATAAGAACCTATGCAGCAGGATGTCACACACCTTTAGCCTACCTTAAGGTGTCAACCGATTACGTGTCGTATGCATACATTTTGGTTCGCAGACCTACAAACTCCACAGTCTGTGAGCCACATGCCACGTCTTTCATGAAGCTGATAACTTTATGGTTGGTGGGTTTTATTACATACAGGTTACCAGATTTGTATCCACAAATGTAGAGTGCATTGGGATGGTACCTTGTCATGCTATATGGATTGCGGTTCTTCACCCTATGAGTGAATCTGTCTGCACTCATACGAAGCAACTTTGAGTCTTCAAAATGAGTTTCGACAACTCATAATGAAAACGGTACATGTGAAGCTTTGATGGGTTCAATACACACAAACCACCATAAACAGGTTTTATGAGCTGTGTTGGAACCTTCATCGTCTTGACAGCTGCAAGTTCTCCATGGCAGAGGATAGTCCATTTAAAATTTGGCTTGGCGATGAACTGTCCCCTCCCCCCCTCCTTCCCACACACAATCCCATCCGAACTACTGACCAGTTTAAAGTGATGGTGTTTTAGCAAATATCGCTTTGTTCCATAATTAAAAAAAATTAAAATTACATATCGTTGTAAATCTTTCCAGGTGGTCGAATCAATGTAGTCTTCCACTCAGGGGTTGAGCTTGAATTTAATTTTGCTGAAGATTCTAATCAGTTGCACCCACAAGTTGAAGTATTGTTGGAGATTTCTATATGGTATGACATCTGTTGAAGTACCCCAGCGTTATGATCAACTTGGCGATGAAACCATGTAGCAGAATATGCTCTGGACATACAAGCAAATTGTAGTGCTCGCTTACAAATGTCAAGTCTACCTCCAAGACATATCCTACACCAGAATCATCTGACATTCGAAAAATTCGTAGATCGATTTCAGCATCAATCAACAAGTTAACAACCAACTACAGGCTCTAGCTTGAATCGCTAATGTCGCTGAATGCTTTCCATATTCGCAGGTTGTTTCTTTCAAGTGTCTATGAATATGTTGGCAAAGTCCCCCATGAATACCAGTTTAATGTACAGAAACATCTTGACATGCGTTAAACGCCTGGGGTAGACACAAGTGCTTTTCAGCACGGCACAGTTTATTTGTGGCCAGGATCCATACTATATGTTGCTAGGCATATATTCCGGTATTGCTTGAATACATATGCAAGGAAACATATATTTGTCCCCGTGTAAAGCCTTGCAAATGATACTAAGTAAGGTATACCGACTTTCTACCAAAAACCGCATAGTGTGCTCAAATGGTGCATCTGATACGGCATCACCTGTACGTTTGCTAGAGATTGCAGATACGTTTGGTAGCGCTGTTTAGTAGAGTTTTTCCACCAAATCCAATTAATCGCTGAGGAAGGATCCTTCCTTCGTAATCAAATTATAATCACTGGGATGAGATGCTCGTGAGAGGTGCACGTTCTCCCGAAATAAAATTTTATAGGGTTTCTGGAGTGGTGATTGCATAGATCGTAATGAATCCAGCATTATATGCTTCGTAGACCCCTTCAAAAATGAAATATATTCCTTTATGTTCTTAGCTAGGACGCTAATCTAGTCACTGCATGGACCCCAACCAATCGCGTGCTCAGTAATGAAGAGAGCTCTTCATTCGCTCAAATTGTGGAAAAACACGTCATTTGTTAGCTTGTAATTGAAGTTGGATTTACTATGCGTTGTGCCTCAAAATTGACAATGGTCCATAGCTAATATTTCACCCCACAATATGACCGCCCCTCGGCGTGGCCGCGTGGTTTGAGGCCCCATATCACGGATTGCACGGCCTCTCCCGCCGGAGATTCGAGTCCTCTCTCGGCCATGAGTGTGTGTGTTGTTCTCCGTATAAGTTAGTCTAAGTAGTGTGTGAGTCTAGGGAGCGATGACCTCAGCAGTTCGGTCCCTTAGGAATTCACACACTTCTGAACACCTGAACTATGTGGCCACAGCTCTCAGTGGGCCCGAAGAGCCTGTAAGTAACACACTTGCACATGTTCATAGCTGCACTTCGTGAATTTTTTCAGTAATAAGATGAGAAACCTGCTTACGTAGCAGCGTCTTATAATTTGCTTACGCGGTTGTACGGTTGAGAAGAGGGACAAAAGCCGGGGGTTAGTGGGGGTGGGGGGTGGGGGGTGGGGGGTGGGACGTGTGAGGGGGAGCGGGAGGACCGTCATAACTCTGACATAAACTGGACTTGAACTGAGAGATTTCCACTACTCATTTAATTGTAAAATCTTATCCCAATGATCTGCGATGGATAATAACTATCCTCTTCAGGTTTTCATTAACTCAGCAGTTACATCACATGTTGATGGACGCTAACTCGGTTTATCAGACATTCAGAATGGAAAATACTAAGAACATACGAAGGCAGAAGTATCTATGGCTCTAATGTCAGGCGATAGTGTGCATGTATCCTGTGCAGTATATATGCACACATGAGCCACGTAAGACGTACACACCTTTCACTTTGTGAATGGTTACACAGATCGAAATGTGGTTTCGGCAAATGTTACCTCGTCGAGGGGCGCGTATATTTTGTTTGGTTAATGTTGTTAGCGCTCGTATCAACGGAGGTGTTGAAACAAGTACTTTTTTTTTTTTTTAAAGTGGAACCGAATATGTTTTATAATAGCATTCGATAGCTCTTGAGAAGACAATTATAGTGATATAGCGTTTGTTAATGTTATCGTTGAAACCCGTCGTAAAAAAGTATGTTTTGCGATTTTGGTGGTTGCCAAATCATTGTTAGTAAATTGTTTATTTCATTTGCCTGTGTACGAAATTGCACTGCAAAGTCAGGTAAGTCGACAGCGTGTATTGCTCGTAGCTGGTAACACTGGCATTATGCGCTTATGTTCAACATGAAACGACATTTTGTTAAGAAGAATATTTATTTTTCGGTGTAGAGGTGATCACCAAAGTATTTTCAGTAAAATGTTTAATTTAATGAATGTATCCCGTATGATATAATTTAGAGCAGTGTAGGTAGACACAGTTGTCTGAGATGTACTTTACCTCTAAGAAGTACAGAACCAAACACAGGAAAAGATAGGTCAAATCTTTCTTCTAGCATTGAGATATTTAATACAGTAGTTGCTTTTTGCAATGTCTTTATTTTTTTAAGAATGAGCAGTTGATTTCGGTGTTTCAACTCATGTAATTCACGGAGTATACACAAATGTGAAATTGTTGTCCTAAGTCCTTTGTGATACGCTAATACGCTACATATTTCTTTATTTGAATACGCATGCATATATACCACCAGTTTATATATATATATATGAGAGAGACAGAGAGCAGTACGAATAAATACTGTATCAACATTTTTGAGACTATTGGTCCATTTATTTATAAATATGTATATCCAAAAACATTCTATACAATTTGCAAATCCCTTTTCAGCTAAAACTGTAGTAATACGACTGTATTTAAGAATAAATCAGTATTTTAATTACCGTTTGAATTAAGATGACACGTTAAATATCATCGTGAAAGTTACCTGTGGACTTATCAGCCAACTACCCGATTAGAAAATATGACGAAGAAGAGAATGTTGTCGTTGTGGATACCATTTGTAAGAACTCAAAACAACAGGTTATTAATTCTCATCTGTTTTCTATATTCTGCAAGAAATTAATTACTTTAATTTCAAATGAAATGTCTCATGTAACGATAATCCAAGTGGAATTTGGTCACATTTTGATTTAATATCAGGCAAATTTGTCCCAAACTTCTAATCTAGTAAATATTCGTAACACACACTGTATTCATGTTGCTTTTCTAGCTTGTGTTTGTCATACAATTGCAGTCTTGTAATGAAAGAATGATATCTCATAACAAAAACATGAATGGGATATCTGACTTAGGCGTTATGAAATACAGCGCTTTTCAGTCACACAGGTGTTACATAGTTAGACTGTCTTTGCTCAGCAGGGATAATCACACGATTTTCACCGTTGTTTACTGTTGTTTCTTCAGCAGACTCACATTGTTGACTATGATACACTTTCTTGCCGTAAGGTAACTGTGAGTCCGAACTATGTTGCAGCTGTTGTGTTCACTGCATTCCAGCTAGCCAACTCTAACAAGAGATACAACAAGCACGGGGTCAGGAGCCCCACTGGCATCCTGCGGATTCACGATAGAGAGCTCTTCAATTTGTGCTACTATTATCGCATGTTTCTCACATTCCGGCCGCTACTGGGATGTGGCATAGTGCAGTTTCCGTCTACCTGCATACTTGCCCCAATTTCCCGTGTCTCACCTTTAGCTGCCACACTCTATGATGGGGTGTGAAGTGGACAGATGGATAATATGTGTACGTAGCTGAAACTGTCAGCGTGTTGATCGACATGTGGAGGACGTTGATTCATTTCTCGGTTTCAGCAAGAATGTTTCTCGCTAAGAACGATGGAAAGGCAAGCTATGAGCAACTACCTGGAGCAGAAGATGCACCTCCCGCTAGGAACGTGGCGATATAACTGCATGATGCCCAATGACTCCATGTACAGTATTATTGTTTGTGATAAAAACTGTTATTTACCTTTTTTATGCGTTGTGTCAAACTAAGAAGAGCGTTTGAACTTATTTAGAAATATTACTTCTTTTCCTCCGATTCAAACACTGTGTTTCTTTTTTCATCGTCCAATCTTGACTTTTCTCCGGTAGGCTACTCAGCATATTTGTGTTTGTGAACTGAGGTACTGAATTTCGTTTTATTCCGAATGATTTATTCATAAATGCCAGTTTCTTTTAGGTCTTCACTAACTTCTGTTAGGGACTTGTGATCTTTCAGCAATACGTTGAGAATTTTCTTTGTGAGCCTGTTGTCGATTATATAAAAGTGACCATAAAACTGTAAGAGACGTTTCCAGTTTTTTTTGGTATAATCTGATAGATCTGCTGTGATTTCTTGTTCCTGCAAATTCCATGTAATGGACAAATGGGGTATCAAACTGACCAGCATGAGTCCAGTTTTGAAAAAAAAACATAATTAGTTACTTGGAATTAATCAGAGTAATTAAGATAAACTCTATACGTGGTTTGAGGGAAAATTGAAATATTACACGAACAGCTGCCAATAGCTATGTAAATAAAGTATCAAAAATTTCATCTCTTCACGGACTAGCTATTTTGCGCATATAAAGCTACGTTGGTGCAGAAATTGTCAAATTATTACTTTCATGTTGAAAAAAATAGCTAATTACAGCATAAATTTAAACTCCCCTTCGTTTTCTTGACCTATATATTTTTAATAGTAATAGAACGCAAACTGGTATTTAAATATATTATATTTTGCGCTTTCTGAACAAAACGAGAAAATAAGAAAGTCTTTAAAAAAAGAAAATCAAATGTTTTGTGAAATTATTTGTCTAAAAGTAACAAATAAAGTACACTATAAGAAAAAAAGAAAACCGATACACCACGAAGGAATTATCCGAATGGGATGGGAATCGGTAAGATATGATGTACATGTGCAGACGAGCAAATGATTACAGTTCCTGAAAAATTGAATGACTTATTCAGGAGAAAGAACTTTACAAATTCAGTGAGTAAATAAAGTAAATAACACGTTGGTCCACCTCTACCTCTTATTCAGGCAGTTACTCTGCTTGGCATTGACTGATAGAGTTGTTGGGTGTCCCCCTGGAGGATATCGTGCCAAATTGTCTCCAATTGGCGTATTAGATGGTGAAAAACACGAGGTGGTTACAGGGCCCTGCCCATAATGCCGGTCATCGGAGCTCAGTTCGAAGCAGGGCTCATCACTGAAGGCAAAGATATTCCAGGACAAAGACGTGTCTGGAGACGCCCCTGACAGCGGTGGGATACCAACCTGACTGTCGCCGCCACACGGCCTGACAACCAGGGTTGGAGGTCTGGGGTACCTGTTCATTTCATAGCACGACCCCTTTGATTGTCATCCACGGCACGCTTTCAGCACAGTGGTACGTCGACGACCTTCTACGCCCCGTTTGTTGTCCTTCATGGCAAGCCATCTTGGGCTTACATTTCAGCAAGATATTGTCCGCCCGCACACAGGGAGAATTTCTACTGCTAGTCTTCGTGCTTGCCAAACTCTGCCTTGGCCAGATAATTCGCGGGATCTCTCCCCAATTGAGAACGTTTGGAGCATTGTGGCCAGAGACCTCCAACCGTTCAGAATTTTGACGATCTATCTCGCCGAACGGCCAGAATTTGGCACGATATACCCCAGGAGGGCATCCAACAACCAGTGCCACAACTGCTTGCATAAGAGTCAGAGGTGGATCAACACGTTATTGACTTGGTGAATCTTCACAGCTCTTTCTCTTGACTAAAGAACCCAGTTTTTCTGAAACTGTGATCATTTGTTTGTCTGTACATGTACATCACATCTACCGATTTCCGTCCGATTCGAATAATTCCTTTGTAGTTCGTCGTCTTTGATTTTTCTTGGAGTGTACTTTAAGTTAGGAAATGAGCTTGTTTGTAGCGAGACAAGTATCCACACATAGTGTGCAACGACATTTATAGCGCCACAGTTTGTCAACATGGCGACTTTTCTTTGCTGCTATCCTTAAAGCAGCAGTAGAGAGGTGTACACAAAAGTGTACCACTTTGCCTTTACAGACAAGTACTAGTTCTGTGTAATGGTGGACATACCTGAGTGTAGAAGCTTATAGGGACAAAGTACCTGCTACTTTTCATTTTTCATAGTCACATCCACCACATGGCTTGATGGTACATGGTGGCATTGTGTGTAGAACATAATCACATCATGTACCCTGTAATACGGACAGTAGTCGTTTCATTTGTGGCGTGTGAAGGGCTGTGATTGTGCCATATCTTCGAGATCTCTGATAAGTTATCTTTCAACAAGATAATTCAAGACTGTATACAGCCCTTACTGTCTTGGGGCATCTTATTGTGAGGATCTTGGACTCTTGTCCTTGCTAGCACGTCCGGGCTGTTCTACTGATTTCTCACCCACGGAAAGCAGCTGGACTTGGTTTACCGAGAGACTGTCACGCCATTCGTCACTAGCCACTACGATAGATGGACTTGGGCACTGAGATGAGGTAGAATTGAATGACGTGCTCGCATGTCTCACCGAAACTCAGTTCGACTCTATGCCCGCCTGATTTGAGTCACTGTTGCTGCCAGAAGTGGCAGCTCCGTACACCAAATCCTGCGCCATGTATACCCCCAATTCATCCAAAAATTTTATCATGTATTCTTCTTATTGTACTATATACGCGCAGCTTTCATTATTTACTATCATTTCCAGAGTTGCAATTTAAATGGCTAGTAGTGTGTATGGTATCGTTTGGACGTAACGCACCTGCCAACTGGTGGGTATTATATTTTTCTTGCGACTGTTGACCAGTTGCAAATATAATGAGAAACTTGAAACTAGATTAAGCAGTTGGAAGTTTATACACTTTGCTGTTACACTACTGGCCATTAAAATTGCTACATCACGAAGATGACGTGTTATAGACGCGAAATTTAACCGACGGGAAGAAGATGCTGTGATATGCAAATGATTAGCTTTTCAGAGCATTCACACAAGGGTGGCGCCGGTGGCGACACCTACAACGTGCTGACATATGGAAAGTTTCCAACCGATTTCTCATACACAAACAGCAGTTGACCGGCATTGTCTAGTGAAACGTTGTTGTGATGCCTTGTGGAAGGAGGAGAAATGCGTACCATCACGTTTCCGACTTTGATAAAGGTCGGATTGTAGCCTACCGCGATTGCGGTTTATCGTATCGCGACACTGCTGCTCACGTTGGTCGAGATCCAATGACTGTAAGCAGAATATGGAATCGGTGGGTTAAGGAGGGTACTACGGAACGCCGTGCTGTATCCCAACGGCTTCGTATCACTAGCAGTCGAGATGACAGGGGTCTTACCCTGAGTCAACAGATGGGGACGTTTGTAAGACAACAACCATCTGCACGAACATTTCGACGACGTTTGCAGCAGCATGGACTATCAACTCGGAGACCGTGGCTGCGGTTACCCTTGACGCTGCATCACAGACAGGAGCGCCTGCGATGTTGTACTGAACGACGAACCTGGGTGCACGAACGGCAAAACGTCATTTTTTCGGATGAATCCAGGTTCTGTTTACAGTACCATGATGGTCGCATCCGTGTTTGGCGACATCGCGGTGAACGCACATTGGAAGCGTGTATTCGTCATCGCCATACTGGCGTATCACCCGGCGTGATGGTATGGTTACACTTCTCGATCACCTCTTGTTCGCATTGACGGCACTTTGAACAGCGGACGTTACATTTCAGCTGTGTTACGACCCGTGGCTCTACCCTTAATTCGATCCTTGCGAAACCCTACATTTCAGCAGGATAATGCACGTCCGCATGTTGAAGGTCCTGTACGGGCCTTTCTGGATACAGGAAGTGTTCGATTCCTGCCCTCGTCAGCACATTCTCCAGATCTCTCACCAATAGAAAACGTCTGGTCAATGGTGGCCGAGCAACTGGCTTGTCACAATACGCCTGTCACTACTCTTGATGAACTGTGGTATCGTGTTGAAGCTACTTGGGCAGCTGTACCTGTACACGCCATCCAAGCTCTGTTTGACTCAATGCCCAGGCGTATCAAGGCCGTTATTATGACCAGAGGTGGTTGTTCTGGGTACTGATTTCTCAGGATCTATGCACCCAAATTGCGTGAAAATGTAATCACATGTCAGTTCTAGTGTAATATATTTGTCCAATGAATACCCGTTTATCATCTGCATTTCTTCTTGGTGTAACAGTTTTAATGGCCAGTAGTGTATATATTACTTAACGCTACCATTTTATGAGAGACAGTCAAATGAAAACCGAACAGCCACCGCAACGGGACCGTGGAATGGCTCCATTCAGAAGTAATCACCACACATTAATCCCACTTGGAGACCAGACGATCAACTTCTGTTTCGTAGAACGCGTTCAGCCGCTGACGGATCCGCAGCCGCACTCACTCCTGCACTTCTCTGTCGACTGAAACCGATGTCTACTCATGTCTCTCTTACTCAGGTCTCTCTTCAGGTCGAAAAAGATGTGAAAATCATACGGGGGAAGATCCGGGATGTATCGAGGACGCTGCAGCGTTTCCCAACCAAATCGCTATAGCGTAACCTTCGTCCGATTGGTAGTGCGAGGAGGGCGTTATCGTGCGACAGGATGATTTCGCCCGACAGCATTCCGACAGCCCGAGTGCAGACCAACAGTGGAAGCATCCTACATCTCCCCTGCCAAAGAAATCCAAAGCTGTTCATACAACTTCCCTTAAGGTAAAGGCGACATCCTGCGACTACACAGACTCTCTGTTCGTCGAGTGCCTTCGAGAGTGGAATCAAAATCAAAGCGCAGCGCTATGAAGGCACTTTGCATCACTGTGAGGCACCATAAAGCCAAAACGCCCAGGAATGCTGTTGGACGGAATCACCCTGTTGCACGATATCGCCCGCCCCGACGCTGCTAATCGGACGAAGGCCACACTTCAGCGTACAGCCCGAATGTTTCACAGTGTGACGTTCGCATCTTTGGCGACATTAAAAAAGACATTCGTGGACGCTAGTTTCAGTCAGACGAGCAAATACAAGAGTGGGTGCGGTTGAGGATCCATCAGCGGCTGACCGTGCTCTGCGAAACAGGAATTGATCGTCTCGTCTCCGAGTGGAATAAAGGTATTACTTTTACTTTTGAATTGAACCACTGCATGGTCCCATTGTGGCGGGTGTTCGGTTTTTATTTGACTGCCCCTTATAGCTACATTTTCGGTGTATGTATAGTGCACTGATTTCAGTAACGTATATATGAATGTGATGATTTTGAAATGAATGGTGAATTAGAATAAAAGGATTTGCTATCAAGTCATTCCCATATATCACTCAGTGCTGCTCATTAGGCTGTGACCGATCACATGAAATGCATCCCAAAAGAGGGCTTCTGAAATATGTTCCAGCGGCTTCTCAAAAATAGCAATGCATTTGCTAACAGATCTAGTTATTACGTAAACACCTGTGTACTTTTCTACTACGCTATTATGAAAATTTTCCCGTCAGGCTGTGTATATCTCTCGAGTCAACGGCCACTATCTTATAGCGTTGAGCATCAAACAAGTTAGCCGCATTGTTTGCCAAGTACTTGGGCGAAGAGCTTGAAAACTTCCAACTCTTTGCAAAACTAGCATCAGCAGCTGCTCGCGTTCTTTCAACTTCGATCTGCATACCGGGGATGCCGCCAGTTATAAAATTCTTTATCTGCCCTTCCCGTGTCTAAGTGAGATGTTTACCTTCAGGGACGTGAATAAGTAGTTGCGTTTCTCAAACTGTTATTTGTCTGTCGGACGTCGAGTCAGAGATCTATACACAACACTGCAGGCAAAGGAAAACAATTTGTGTCAGAGTTTCCTCAGATATCGGTACAAGTTTCGCCGAAAGCAACCTATACTGACGAGCTAAAACCTATTCACCTCGTCTTGCTGATTTCACCTTTGGATCGCGATACAGCAGCGATCCGCATGGTGTGGGTTCGACAAGTCCGTAGCATATTTCCAGAGGTATTCGACACAAGACGTCTACGTACCTGTCACGCAACTCCTGTACATAACGGGCGTGTGGTTTGTGGGTGCGGACCTGGCGCTCGATAACGTTCAAGATGCGTTCCATCGCGTTCAGGTCAGACGAATTCGGTGGCTATGATATCAACATGAGTTCACTATCACAATCCTCAAACCACTGTAGCACGATTTTGTATAGTAACACGGATAGTTGTCCTGCTTGTCGATGCCATCACCATCGGGAAAGACATCAAAGACGAAGGGATGCAGATAGGCCGTGTTAATGTTCACTTCGCCCGCAGCCGTCATGGGGTTTTCCATTTGTGCCTCAAGTCGAGCGGAGACCTTCGTTAATATCCTCAATAGCGTAATATTGTCCCCACCCGCCCGCGTCTGCGGCACAGTGCACGTTAACGGCTGAATGGAAGAATATTCGGAAACGACAGTCGATCTGGTGTAGTAGGAAATATGATTTACTGGACCAAGCGATAAGTTTCCATGTCTAAATCTACATCTACGTGATTACTCTGCTATTCACAATGAAGTGCATGGCAGAGGGTTCAATGAACCACCTTCAAGCTGTCTCTCTACCGTTCCACTCTCGAACGGCGCGCGGGAAAAACGAGCAGTTACGTTTTTCTGTGCGAGCCCTGATTTCTCTTATTTTATCATGATGATCATTTCTCCCTACGTAGGTGGGTGCCAACAGAATGTTTTCGCAATAGGAGGAGACAAATGGTGATTGAAATTTCATTAGAAGATCCCGTCGCAACGAAAAACGCCTTTGTTTTAATGATTGCCACTCCAATTCACGTATCATGTCTGTGGTATTATCTCCCCTACTTCGCGATAATACAAAACGTGCGGCCCTTCTTTGTACTTTTTCGATGTCATCCGTCAGTCCCATCTGATGCGGATCCCACATCGCACAGCATTACTCCAGAATAGGGAGGACAAGTGTGGTGTAAGCAGTCTCATTAGTAGACCTGTTGCACCTTCTAAGTGTTCTGCCAATGAATCGCAGTCTTTGGTTGGCTCTACCCACAAAATTATCTATGAGATCTTTCCAATTTAGGTTATTTGTAATTGTAATCCGTAAGTATTTAGTTGAATTTACAGCCTTCAGATCTGTGTGACTTATCGCGTAATCGAAATTTAGCGGATTTCTTTTAGTACTCATGTGAATAACTTCACATATTTCTTTATTTGGGGTCAATTGCCACTTTTCGCGCTATGCAGATATATTATGTAAATCATTTTGCAATCGTTTTGGCCATCTGATGACATTACAATACGGTAAATGAAAGCATCATCTGTAAACAACGTAAGACGGCTACTGAGATTGTCTCCTATATCGTTAATCCTCCCCTCATGAACCATGGACCTTGCCGTTGGTGGGGAGGCTTGCGTGCCTCAGCGATACAGATAGCCGTACCGTAGGTGCAACCACAACGGAGGGGTATCTGTTGAGAGGCCAGACAAACATGTGGTTCCTGAAGAGGGGCAGCAGCCTTTTCAGTAGTTGCAGAGGCGACAGTCTGGATGATTGACTGATCTGACCTTGTAACATTAACCAAAACGCCCTTGCTGTGCTGGTACTGCGAACGGCTGAAAGCAAGGGGAAGCTACGGCCGTAATTTTTCCCGAGGGCATGCAGCTTTACTGTATGATTAAATGATGATGGCGTCCTCTTGGGTAAAATATTCCGGAGCTAAAATACTCCCCCATTCGGATCTCCGGGCGGGGACTACTCAAGAGGATGTCGTTATCAGGAGAAAGAAAACTGGCGTTCTACGGATCGGAGCGTGGAATGTCAGATCCCTTAATCGAGCAGGTAGGTTAGAAAATTTCAAAAGGGAAATGAATAGGTTAAAGTTAGATATAGTGGGAATTAGTGATGTTCGGTGGCAGGGGAACAAGACTTCTGGTCAGGTGACTACAGGATTATAAACACAAAATCAAATAGGAGTAATGCAGGAGTAGGTTTAATAATGAATAGGAAAATAGGAATGACGGTAAGCTACTACAAACAGCATAGTGAACGCATTATTGTGGCCAAGATAGATACGAAGCCCACACCTACTACAGCAGTACAAGTTTATATGCCAACTAAGCTCTGCAGATGACGAAGAAATTGAAGAAATGTATGATCAAATAAAAGAAATTATTGAGATAGTGAAGGGTGACGAAAATTTAATACTCACGGGTGACTGGAATTCGGTAGTAGGAAAAGGGAGAGAAGGTTCAAATGGCTCTGAGCACTATGGGACTCAACTGCTGTGGTCATTAGTCCCCTAGAACTTAGAACTACTTAAACCTAACTAACCTAAGGACATCACACACATCCATGCCCGAGGCAGGATTCGAACCTGCGACCGTAGCAATCGCACGGCTCCGGACTGCGCGCCTAGAACCGCGAGACCACCGCGGCCGGCAGGGAGAGAAGGAAACGTAGTAGGTGAATATGGACTGGGGCAAAGAAATGAAAGAGGAAGCCGCCTGGTAGAAGTTTGCACAGGGCACAACTTAATCATAGCTAACATTTGGTTCAAGAATCATAAAAGAAGGCTGTATACATGGAAGAAGCCTGGAGATACTGACAGGTTTCAGATAGATTATATAATGGAAAGACAGAGATTTAGGAATCAGGTTTTAAATTGTAAGACATTTCCAGGGGTAGATGTGGACTCTGACCACAATCTATTGGTTATGACCTGTAGATTAAAATTGAAGAAACTACAAATAGGTGGGAATTTAAGGAGATGGGACATGGATAAACTAAAAGAACCAGAGGTTGTACATAGTTTCAGGGAGAGCATAAGGTAGCAATTGACAGACTGGGGGAAAGAAATACAGTAGAAAAAGAATGGGCATCTTTGAGGGATGAAGTAGTGAAAGCAGCAGAGGATCAAGTAGGTAAAAAGACGAGGGTTAGTAGAAATCCTTCGGTAACAGAAGAAATATTGAATTTAATTGATGAAAGGAGAAAATATAAAAATGCAGTAAATGAAGCAGACAAAAAGGAATACAGACGTCTCGAAAATGAGATCGACAGGAAGTGCACAATGGCTAAGCAGGCATGGCTAGAGAACAAATGTAAGGATGTAGAGGCGTATCTCAGTAGGGGTAAGATACATACCGCCTACAGGAAAATTAAAGAGACCTTTGGAGATAAGAGAACCACTTGTATGAACACCAAGAGCTCAGATGGAAACCCAGTTCTAAGCAAAGAAGGGAAAGCAGAAAGGTGGAAGGAGTATATAGAGGGTCTATGCAAGGGCGATGTACTTGAGGACAATATTATGGAAATTGAAAAGGATGTAGATGAAGATGAAATGGGAGATACGATACTGCGTGAAGAGTTTGACAGAGCACTGAAAGACCTGAGTCGAAACAAGACCCCTGGAGTAGACAACATTCCATTCGATCTACTGACGGCTTTGGGAGAGCCAGTCCTGACGAAACTCTACAATCTGGTGAGCAAGATGTATGAGGCAGGCGAAATACCCTCTGACTTCAAGAAGAATATAAAAATTCCAATTCCAAAGAAAGCATGTGTTGACAGATGTGAAAATTACCGAACTATCAGATTAATAAGTCACAGCTGCAAAATACTAACGCGAATTCTTTACAGACGAATGGAAAAACTACTAGAAGCAGACCTTGGGGAAGATCAGTTTGGTTTCCTTAGAAATGTTGGAACACGTGAGGCAATACTGACCCTACGACGTATCTTAGAAGCTAGATTAAGGAAAGGCAAACCTACGTTTCTAGCATTTGTAGACTTAGAGAAAGCTTTTGACAATGTTGACTGGAATACTCTCTTCCAAATTCTAAAGGTGGCAGGGGTATAATACAGGGAGCGAAAGGCTATTTACAATTTGTACAGAAACCTTATGGCAGTTATAAGAGTCGAGGGACATGAAAGGGAAGCAGTGGTTGGGAAGGGAGTGAGACAGTGTTGTAGTCTCTCCCCGATGTTATTCAATCTGTATATTGAGCAAGCAGTGAAGGAAACAAAAGAAAAATTCGGAGTAGGTCTTAAAATCCGTCGAGAAGAAATAAAAGCTTTGAGGTTCGCCGATGACATCGTAATTCTGTCAGAGACAGCGAAGGACTTGGAAGAGCAGTTGAATGGAATGGAAAGTGTCTTGAACGGAGGATATAAGATGAACATCAACAAAAGCAAAACGAGGATAATGGAATGTAGTCGAATTAAGTCGGGTGATGCTGAGGGAATTAGATTAGGAAATGAGACACTTAAAGTAGTAAAGGAGTTTTGCTATTTGGGGAGCAAAATAACTGATGATTGTCGAAGAAGAGAGGATATAAAACGTGGACTGGGAATGGCAAGGATAGCGTTTCTGAAGAAGAGAAATTTGTTAACATCGAGTATAGATTGAAGTGTCAGGAAGTCATTTCTGAAAGTATTTGTATGGAGTGTAGCCATGTATGGAAGTGAAACATGGGCGATAAATGGTTTGGACAAGAAGAGAATAGAAGCTTTTGAAATGTGGTGCTACAGAAGAATGCTGAAGAATGAGGAAGTATTGAATAAGATTGGGGAGAAGAGGAGCTTGTGGCACAACTTGACCAGAAGAAGGGATCGGTTGGTAGGACATGTTCTGAGGCATCAAGGGATCACCAATTTAGTATTGGAGGGCAGCGTGGAGGGTAAAAATCGTAGAGACCAAGAGATGACTACACTAAACAGATTCAGAAGGATGTAGGTTGCAGTAGGTACTGGGAGATGAAGAAGCTCGCACAGGATAGAGTAGCATGGAGAGCTGCATCAAACCAGTCTCAGGACTGAAGACCACAACAACAACAACAGTTAACTGTATAGGATGGTCGTAAATGGCAAGGTAAAGGTTGTAGAAGCGGAAGCTGGAGGAAGTTTGGCCTATAAGTATTGTCTGTGTTTTGGTAGGGTTGATTTTCGGGAGCCACTGGTTGCATCAGGAGGTGAAATGATTGAGATGGAGCTGGAGGGAAGTAGTTGGCTTTGTTTAGGTTGTCGAGTAGGGCGTCACGATTGTGCAGGAGGGATTAGGAAAGTTGAGGGTTGTTCCCAAGAAGACGTAAGATGGTAAAATGGCTTCCAGTACCTGGAAGAGTTTATGGGCACTGTAGCGTTGAGGGAAGTGCATGTTTGGAGCCAAGCTCTGCGTTTCTTTGTGTTCAGCAGACTTCTGATGTGTCGTTGTACTAGTTGGTAGCGTGTAAGTGGATTTCGGGCATGGGCCCACGGAAAGGATCAGTACAGGGGACAGGATTCACGGAGGAGTAGGAGAGCACGTGGAGGGAGAGCGTGGACAGATGGTCTTCATTGGAATGTGGTGATTTATGGCGTTCGACAAGTTTTGTTGAAGGAAAGTGGCAGCATGGTCAATGTCACTAGGGTCTTGGAAGGGCAAGGGATAGCCTCTGATTTGGGTAGCAATGCGTTCTCTGTAGGCATCAGAGATGGTATGTGAGTAGTTCTTTATGTGTGCTGGAAAGGGTGGACGAGCGGGTACATAAATAGGGTGTGTTGTGTAGGGGATGGTGAGTAGGACAGGGAGATAGTCGCTTCCAGTGGAGTCGAGGGCTGCTGCAGCAATGAACCCAACGATGTTGGAAGGTACGAGGATAACATCAGGACTGGAATTGCTTTTGGGGTCAGTATTCTGTGGGAAAGGGACTATATCACCATTGAGGGATAATATTTTCCAATGAATTTAAGGTAATTGAAAGACAGGGAGAATTCTGTCGTTTCCATCAATTCGACGATTCAACCTTGGGTCTTCGTATTGTATGTTAAGAAATTTTACTTGATGATTTCTATGGTTTCGTGAACAAGTATGCACGTGTAAAGACTTACAATATAAAAAGAGCCCAGACCTACATCTTTCGGTCCTAAAAAATTTTCTGCTTCCTGTATAAAATGATAACACTTTTTTATTGAAAAGGATTTTTCCTAAGTATAAACAGCTTTAAGCCTTTTATGAAGGTGCTAGTTTAGTTTGTAAGTAGGCGCAGCAGGGTTGTTAACTACTGGACAAACAGGGTGCTATTCTTCGTGTAGCTTGAGCTGTGACCTGAAAGTTGGTACAATTGAGTTCATTAGAGTGAGTCTCCTTTTATACTTATCTGTTGAATATAAAAAAAAAACAGCTTCACTTAAGTTTTGCCTTAAGAAGTGGTTTAAACCTTGGTACTCGGTTGTACTCTATATCACTGATACCATTATTTGCAAAGACTTCAATAGTTTTGCCAACATAATCACAGTCACTTAATGTTCCCCCTAAATTGACAGGAAACTCATTACAATACTGTTGCTGTAGTGGAAACTATCTGTGATGTTGTTAAACTTAATAGAGATCAACAAGCCTGTATATCCTGGAATTTAAATAGGGCAACTGGAAGAACCAAACATGGTACACGTTAAGCCCCAGTTTTATTAAAAACCGTTAGGTAACTCAATGAGAAACTTTATGAAAACGAGACTATTGTGACTAAATCAGATATGGCAGTTCAGTGGTTTTAATACATGACTAATTGTATTAGCAAAGCTGTTAAATTCTTTACAAATAATGGAATCAATGAAATAAAGTACAACCCAGTATCGAAGTTTAATGCACTTCTTAACACAAAACTTCAGGAGGTTTTTAAATGTAACAAATAAGGATGATGTGAGCATGACTAATGCTCCCAACTGTACTAACTCTAAGGATGCATATTTGGTCTCTTACGATGTTGTGAATCTTTACACCAGCATACCTGTTCATGAAACCCTAGAACTCATCAAGCGCAATTTATTAACATACAACGAGCTGAACCAATGTTAGATCATCGAATTGATGGAAATGTAAGAATTCTCGTTATCTTTCAACTACTTTATATTCAATGGAAAATATTATCACCAAACATCATGTTTTGCGATGGGAAATAGCTTATTCAACAGAATGAATATATTCGAGAATAATTTCATCAAAGAATATCCTGAGGTCTGGAGTAAAGTGATCATTTATAATAGATACGTTCATGATACTTTTCTTTAGTTATCAGTGGTTACAATTTAATTAATCATTTACCAGAACAAATTTAACACTGTGCACAGAAACATTCGATTCACCGTAGAAGATGAAGTTAAAAAGTCTTTAAGTTACCTAGGTTTAACTATATCTACTGACAGCTATCATCTGGCATTTTCAGGAAACCAACATATTCAGATGTTATCATATCAGCAGATTCGTGTCCCCTGAGAACACATAAATGTGCTTACTTTCGTTTTATGTTAAACGGATTAATGAAATTTTCCTTGTAATTAAACGATATTCGAATCTAATTGAAAATACTGGAGAAAGTTGCAAAATGTAATGGTTATATTACATTCGAGTTTTGTGTAACAGACGGAAAAATGACGTTGCCGAGAAGCCTATAGAAGAAAAGAGACTGAGTATATGTATGACACATAATTGTGGTTTTGTCGAGAGACTAGTAAACCATTTTAAATAACTAAAAGTAGAGATAGGGCCAAAAGCTAGTAACAAACTTTGGAATAGTTCACATCATTCAACAGGATCCACATGTGATAAATACGAAACCTCAGACATGTACAGAAACAACTATAATGATTGTGAAAACTTTTAGCTGGAGATGGGTGGTAGGCCTTTCAAGAAGAGATTTTGGGAGCAAACGCACACAGTTATGCAGATAATGTAGGAAATCATTTACCACGGAGTAACCAAACTATTGGTGGTGTTCATGAAAATTGAAGGATTTTACAACATACACCTAAAGAGCAGTTCTTGATACTCTAGAGGAGCTAGAAATTTCTGTTAACAGGAAAAAAATTCCTGAAAAATATTAAATGAAAAAATAGATTTTTCTAAAAACTATTTCTTTATTTCATTCTTGGAATACCTACAGCTGTTGCTATAGAAAATAGCTAGAGTTCGATAGATGGTAACACAATGCGGTATTTCTCTACATATCTTTCTTTTAAGGTAAATTTGCCTTCATTTGGTTAATTCATACCTCACCTTATCTAGATCACCTAAGTGTTAAGCAAGGTCTTCGAATCGATCAACTCCCGACACATCCATCAACACCTTAAACAACACCACCTCCTTCCTGTTAAAAAGTGTGGCTTCCGTCCCCATCTCTCTTCTGATGACCAGCTCCTGCACCTCATCGATCTGCTTTTCCACCTGGTTAACTCTCATAAGTCCTTAATTTTTACATCCCTCGACCTAGCGGAGGCCTATGACCGTGTATGGCATTCCACCACCCCCTCTCTCTTTAACTAGCTACCCTCCCTCCTCTCTCTAGCTACCCCTCCTGCCCCTATCTTTCACCTCCACTCCTCCCTCTCTCTGTCAGTCTCCATTACACCCCTCCCCCCTTCTCTGTCGACCTTCTCCACCATCCACTTTCTGTCCATGTCCTTTTGCGCCTCTCTCTGTCCATCTCCTCCTCCTCCTTCTCTCTGTCAATTTGCTCCTTCCCCCTCTATCCATCTGCTTCTTTTTCCTTGGTCCGTCTTCTCCTCCTACCTCTAGTTCTATTTCCTCCTCCTGCTCTCTATGTCCAACTCCTCCTCCCCTTTCTCTCTGTCCATCCCTCCACCCTCTCCTTGTTCATTCTCTCCCCTTTCCTTTCTTTATCCATGTCTTCCTCCCCCTCTCTCTGTCCGTCCCATCGCCTTCCCTTTTGCTGCCCATTTCCTCCTCCCCCTCTGTCTCTTCATCTCCTCCTCCTCCATCTCTCGACTTGTCTCTTCCTCCTCTGTCACTGTCAATCTCCTCCTCCTCCTATCTGTGCCTGTCTCCTCCTTCCCTTTCTCTGTCTGACCATCTCCTCTTCCTCCATTTTCCCTCCACTATATCACAAAAAGAAGTCTGGTGGTTCTTACGAGATTGTAACTCTTATGTGTACCAAATTCGACTGAAATCGTTCGAGGGGTTTACGGTGAACATTTTACCCACGACTTTGCACGTATAAGAACATGTAACACATATTTCACACATGTTTAACGTATTTCACGCTTATTTGTACCCATTACACAGCCACATATTCGAACACAGCACAGGTCTTGCATTATGTATCCCTAACAATGAGTGGCTCCATCAGTGGCAAATTCCAGAAAGCACCAAAAAGGTTTCGAATGGTCCACAATGTCCCAGAACATTCCGCAGCATTAGAGAGTGTTTTGGAACCTCCCACAATGATCTGGGATGTTCCAAGATGTTCCCGAACATTCCGGAATCCTCCTTAATGTTCCAGACTACTCCCGAACATTACAGAACATCTCAGATTATTATGGAACATTCAGGAACATTGTGGAATGCTCACGAATACTCTAGAAGGTTCTCGAATACTCTAGAATGTCCTGGAATGTTCTAAAAGTTTCCAGCCCTTATATCTTCAAAAGCACACGCTTCAGGTAAACACTGAATTCTTCTTCATGGAAGGGGGAATAGAGCGCTGCCAAACCATATAACTCCCTTGATTGTATCGGTAACCGTTTTTGATTTTTAGCACTTACTTTTATAATGAATGTTGATTAAAAAAACTAATAAATAAATAATTTCTTTTGGCTAGACGCTTTTTCAGTTTTGTTTCAGGTCTACAAAAACTGAGATATGAAGGTCGACTGGTAGATTGTCAAGAATACTACCCCTACCTTCGTTTATATGTTTCCCATCACTCATGTCACGCTACTGCATGGTTTCAGTTTTGTGTGTCGTATTATATAGCAAACTGGGAGCATTTACTCAACAGTTGTGCTTTGATGAGAAGCCAAGCCATTTCACCTATGCCTTGTTCACTCACCATCTTGTGACCCTCAGTATGAGGAACACATCCGCCTTAGAGCTTTTCTGTAACTTCCCTCTGTAAAAACTTCCTGTAAATATATGTTCTCGTGTTTGTATGCTGCAGTTTGAAATCTGTAAATAACTCCGTTGACCAGTTCAGTTTATGGGACTTTTATTCCGGAATGTGCAGTAAATCACTTACACTGAACTTCTTCTGGTGTGGATCCACCATATTAACACGATCGTATACTGTATTTATGAATCCACTATCGCGGACATAAATAGTTCTCTTCTTAATTCCATGATGTGTAATGCGAATGATTTGTGGTAGAATGTTTAGCTTTTTGTACAACCTTTGACGAGTAAATTGCTTCCACATCCAGCTTTCAGCGCTCCTGACCAATAGATTAACAATACTAGCTTTCAAATTGGCGAATTTAGAGTAGTGATTTATTCCATACCCCTCCATTACCAATCTGTAAAGCATATTGAAAATTCACGTCCTTGATAAGTCTAAAGATTGTTGGGAGAGCAAATCGTTTCAGTCTGCAGCAATTGTTCAAAAACCTCTGAATATTCCTCTCTCATTTTTACCCTCACAGGTAAAGCCCCAGCGAATTTGGAGTATGCATCTGTGACCACAACAATATACTTGACACCATTATTCATTCATGAATATTCTCATATATCTATGGGATAACCCTTCTATAAAGTGTCCAATCCTTGTATTATCACATGTATGTGTGCGAATGTTCTGTATGCTGGCCTGTCTAGCTCATGAACGACCGTCTCCATAATTGTTCAAAGATGTGCCTTTCGCGAAGAAAGATGCATGTGATATAATTTAATTCATGTGTCCTGTTATAGTAATGGTGTAAGTAGTTAAAATCACTCTCCGATTTCATTTGGGTCATCATAATATATATGTATTTAAAAGATAGATTATTCAGCCTTTTATGCTTAGCTTTAACCCCTTTACTACATTGTGTGCAACTGATAACACTGGTTTAATTATATTATTGTATTTATCACTCTTTGAGACTTTCATTATTTCTCTTGAGGTCCTATCAGCGTTAGTTATGTGTAGAATTGGACCATACGGTTTTATTTCTTTTAGGGTATATTTTTTAACTTCCGCTATTTTTAAGAATGCTAGCTCTAATAAACCAGGCGTTTCTTCAAATTCCTTATCCCCTACTCATACTGCATCTTCAGTTATTCGGGTGGTTACGTAACGTGTCTGGTTTCGACCTGCTGATCCTGTATGTTTTGTCAAATTCTCCATTACTGTAACGGTTAATGAAATGAGCAATAGCGTATACTCCCATTTCTTCTTATAATTCTTCTTCTTCTTGTCTGCCGTCATATATTGTGTCTGTCAACTTTTTCAGACTGTCAGTTAACGGCTTCAGCGTTTCCGAGAAATGTTGATCTCGTTGCAGCTGCCCCAACTTTAACGATCATAACTCCCATTTATTAATCTTCGGCGCTTAAACAATTTTACGCTTTGTTGATTACATGCTGGTGTTTACCAAGCTAGTTTTGAGCTTACGTGCAACTTATGAACAATGTGTTTTTCCTATGGGTCGACAGGCCCATATCCCCTGGTGTTTTGTCAGATATTTGGAATTTAGTATGTGCAATAGGTAGCAGGAATCAACTCAAACAAATGATGCTCAAAACATCATTCGTGCGACACCCACTGTTGATAGAAAGTGTCGGTACATTTTCCATTGAGAGTAAAATCTTATGTGCACGTGCGATTGAGTGTCTCCAAACTAGTTCAGAATTCGTTTAATCGATCTGTGTTAACAGGACTAGTAAAAAACATGAATAACAAATACCAAGTAGGGATAGCACTGACCAGGCCAGCGCCGACTGCTAGCACCATGCAGCAGTGCTGCTCAGTCGCTGCTGAAGTAACGTTCTTCTTCATATTTTTCTGTCCCTGTTAATACGTATCGATAAAACAAATATGGCTCTAGACTAATCTCGGACCCCTTAATCACTTTGGCACATACAGTATTGGCCATTAAAATTGCTACACCACGAAGATGACTTACTACAGACGCAAAATTTAATCGACAGCAAGAAGATGCTGTGATATGCCAATGATTAGCTTTTCAGAGCATTCACACAAGGTTTACGACGATGGCGACACCTACAACGTGCTGTTATGAGGAAGGTTTCCAACCGATTTCTCATACACAAACAGCAGTTGACCGGCATTTCCTGGTGAAACGTTGTTGTGATGCCTCGTGTAAGGAGGAGAAATGCGTACCATTACGTTTCCGACTTTGATAAAGGACGGATTGTAGCCTATCGCGATTGCGGTTTGTCGTATCGTGACATTGCTGCTCTCGTTGGTCGAGATCCAATGGCTGTTAGCAGAATATGGAATCGGCGGGTTCAGGAGGGTAATACGGAACGCCGTGCTGGATCCCAACGGCCTCGTATCACTAGCAGTCGACATGACAGGCATCTTATCCGCATGGCTGTACCGGATCGTGCAGCCATGTCTCGATCTCTGAGCCAACAGATGGGGACTTTCGCAAGACAACAACCGTCTGCACGAACAGTTAGACGACGTTTGCAGCAGCATGGACTATCAGCTGCGGTTACCCTTGACGCTGCATCACAAGAGCGCCTGCGATGGTGTTCTCAACGACGAACCTGGGTGCATGAATGGCAAAATGTTATTTTTCGGATGAATCCAGGTTCTGTTTACAGCGTCATGATGGTTGCATCGGTGTTTGGCGACATCGCGGTGAACACACATTGGAAGCGTGTATTCGTCATCACCCGGCGTGATGGTATGGGGTGCCGTTGGATACACGTCTCGGCCACCTCTTGTTCGCATTGACGGCACTTAGAACGGTGGACGTTACATTTCAGATGTGCTACGACCCGTGGGTCTACCCTACATTCGATCCCTGCGAAACCCTACATTGCAGCAGGATAATGCACGACCGCATGTTGCAGGTCTTGTACGGGCCTTTCTGGATACAGAAAATGTTCTACTGCCGCCCTGGCCAGCAAATTCTCCAGATCTCACACCAATTGAAAACGTCTGGTCAATGGTGGCCGAGCAACTGGCTCGTCACAATACGCCAGTCACTACTCTTGATGAACTGTGGTATCGTGTTGAAGCTACATGGGCAGCTGTACCTGTAGACTCCATCCAAGCTCTGTTTGGCCCAATGCCCATGCGTATCTAGGCCGTTATTACGGTCAGAGGTGGTTGTTCTGGGTACTGATTTCTCAGGATCAATGCAACGAAATTGTGTGAAAATGTAATCACATGTCAGTTCTAGAATAATATATTTGTCCAGTGAATACTCGTTTATCATCTGCATATCTTCTTGGAGTAGGAATTTTAGTGGCTAGTAGTGTAAAATGCCACTATAAAAATAATTTACTCTTAATAGGGAACAAACCGACGTTCTCTGTCAGCACTGAGCCTTGCACGGAACACTAGATGGACAGTATTTATTTGGGTCGACTCCAGCTACATACTCCAAAAACTAAATTGCATATATCTGCCGAAAGACCAGAGAAAATGTACCTGTCGAGGTTTAGGAGACACGCCCTCTACATATTCAGACTGTTGGTAAGGATAGTAGTCAAGCGCTTTAACTATTGACTTGATATAACAACGTATATCTGTTAGATTTGGGTTGACTTCTCCAAATTTCTCATTCACGTATAGTTCATATTGCTGTAGTCTAGCATTCAACTGCTTGACATTTATAGCCCGATCCTCGATTATACTTTCTAGTTTCATTAATTAACATTGATCGCGTCGAAATTCCTGTCAACGTATAGATGCGTGTGCTTTGCACCCTCCAAACGAGTGGGCACCTTAGTACAAGTTTGTCCATAATCTACAGTGATGAAGTCACGCTTTGATACACTGTTATTATACAGAATCTCGTCAAAACTTCGTCTATATCGGCCGTAATTCAGCTTTCTAGCTTTATCTACCACTAAGCAGATTGAGAAGGATGTAGGTTGCATTAGGTACTGGGAGATGAGGAAGGTCGCACAGGATAGAGTAGCATGGAGAGCTGCATCAAACCAGTCTCAGAACTGAAGACCACAACAACAACATCTATCACCAAACCCCCATGCTGTGAGTTATTCCAGAAATCCCTGGGTATGGTAACGTATTCGTTGAGTGACATGTTCATTCCTATATGTGCTTCATAAATATGCTTTAAATTAAGATCGTCCTCTCTCAAACCAATAATAACGTTCGCCTTACCCCAGACTAACCGCTTTGGGATCCTTGCATATATTTGACTCAAAACATATAGACTTGCATACGGCGACCAAAGTAGAAACATCAGCAGATCTCTTCCTGATTTTCCACCGTAACGTTGTCAACTTTGAATACGCTGTTTGACTTTATTTTCAGGCGATGGAATATCACTGTTTTCATTGAATGTCTATTGTGTTACTCCTTCAAAGCCCTGTAAAATCTCCTGAAATAGCTGATATTTAAGCCGAAACTGAGTTTTTGAAAAAATATATATACATGCTCGAAGTGGTCTTGCTCAGGGTGCATAAACAGTGTTAGAAGAAGATTAGTTTTCCCACAACTTAGAGAACCATTAATCGTAGCAGTTACGTTATAGGGAAGTACTGACTCATTTGTTTTCTTTCGGTTTCCAGCAACATATTTGGAGGACCTCTCGCTTGCTACTAGGCTGTTGTGGTGGGATTGATGATGGCAGCTGTTCGTTTACATTGGGATGCTGGGTTTTCTACAAACTTTTACATATAGCTGGTTATATAAACAAAGAAGATAGTAGTTCCGTGGTCTCATTGGTAATGTTGAATCACACGTTTCCATCACCATCGACGCACAATAGGAGTTTTAGACTTCAGCTGTGGTTTCTTCCGATGGGTGGAGAGTTTAGCGAGCTTACCCCAGCAATTTAGTCCACAACGACTAATAGAGTCGGTGAACATATGCCTGCCACCTTAGTCGATACTTTAGCTCATCCTATATTGCATAACTGGCATTAATTAAACTCTTAAAATTCTGCTTCGTTAGATGTATACCCTCCCTGTTGTTCAATGTTTTAACTTTTCCAGGGAAGTCTACTATAGAGATTATGTGTTCATCCAGTATCAGAGACAAAGAGTAAAGGCTTCTGTGGAACAAGGCATTAAGATTTCACGTAGTTGACGCCATACATCTCTGAATAATATTACTTTGACATTACTAAATTTGGTGTTTTAAATTACTACCACCGAGTAGAACTCCTACTTGATATCGTATTAACACCGACCTCCTTACAGCCACTGGTGTTCAAACAAGAAGTTTGACTAAACAGCATTTTGAACTAGTCAGGTGGCTGCTGCTGCAGTGACTTCACTTAGCCTGTAAGGAAACGCGAGTCATTAGTTAAGCTTATTGGCTTCTTTCTTCGTCTACATTCCCAACTTTAATACTTACATTGCCTCACAGGAGGGAGTGTTGATGTACGTCTTGAGATCCATTCCCTTTGACGTTTCTTTCACAAGTGGCTGAACTATTTATCACTTGCTGTAAATACATTTGTGACGCCTACTGCTATTGTTATTATCTATGGCACAGCTACCTGTGTGGTAAAGACTTTTACGGCGGTACTCTTGGTGGTGTGCTGACGTACACTGCGCAGATGATAAGTGCCTGAGACCCAGAAGTGGTGCACCATGCATTTAAAGTTAAAACTGCAAGTGTGTGGGTCATATTTGATTTACAATGTTCCTCCTGACTGCTGCGAGCACCAGTACTTTCCACGAAATTGTACACACTTATTTAAGGTATTGATTATCATATAATTTCCGATCTAATGGGTCCACATTGGATCGTATATATATATATATATATATATACAGTGTGATCAAAAGTATCCGGACACCTGGATGAAAATGGCCTACAAGTTCATGGCGCCCTCCATCGGTAATGCTGGAATTTAATATGATGTTAGCCCACTCTTAGCACTGGTGACAGCTCCCACTCTCGCAAGCATACGTTCAATCAGGTGCTGGGAGGTTTCTTGGCGAATGGCAGCTCATTCTTCACGGAGTGCTGCACGGAGAAGTATCGACGTCGGTCGGTGAGACCTGGCATGAAGTCAGCGTTCCAAAATATCCCAAAGGTGTTCTCTAGGATGCAGGTCAGGACTCTGTTCAAATGGTTCAAATGACTCTGAGCACTATGGGACTTACCTTTGGAGGTCATCAGTACCCTAGAACTTAGAACTACTTAAACCTAACTAACCTAAGGACATCACACTCATCATTGCCCGAGGCAGGATTCGAACCTGCGACCGTAGCGGTCGCGCGGTTCCAGACTGTAGCCCCTTGAACCGCTCGGCCACTCCGGCCGGCCAGGACTCTGTGCAGGACTGTCCATTACAGGGATGTTATTGTCGTGTAACCACTCCGACAGAGGCCGTGCATTATGAACAGGTGCTCGATCGTGTTGAAAGATGCAATCGACATCCCAGAATTGCTCTTCAACAGTGGGAAGCAAGAAGGTGCTTAAAACGTAAATGTAGGCCTGTACTGTGATAATGCCACACAAACCAACAAGTCGTGCAAGCCCCCTCCATGAAAAACACTACCCCACCATAGCACCACCGCTTCCGGATTTTACTGTTGACACTAGACACGCTGGCAGATGACGTTCACTGGGCATTTGCCATACTCACACGCTGCCGTCGGATCGCCACATTGTATACTGTGATTCGTCACTCCACACAAGGTTTTTCACTGTTCAATCGTCCAGTGTTTTCGCTCCATACACAAAGCGAGGCATCGTTTGGCATTTACCAGCGTGATGTGTGGGGTTATGAGCAGCCGCTCGACCATGAAATCCAAGTTTTCTCACCTCCCGCCTAGCTGTTATGGTACTTGCAGTGGATCCTGATGCAGTTTGGAATTCCTGTTTGATGGTCTGGTTGGATGTCTGCCTATTACACGCTAAGACCCTCTTCAACTGTCGGCGGTCTCCGTTAGTCAACAGACGAGGTCGGCCCTGTACGCTTTTGTACTGTACGTGTCCCTTCACGTTTCCACTTCACCAACTCATCGGAAACAGTGGACATAGGGATGTTTAGCAGTGTGGAAATCTCGCCAACAGACGTATGACGCAAGTGACACCCAATCACCTGACCACTTTTGCAGTCCGTGAGTACCTCGGAGCGCCCCATTCTGCTCTCCCACCATGTCTAATGACTACTGAGGGTGCTGATATGGAGTACCTGGCAGTAGGTGGCAGCAAAATGCACCTAATATGAAAAACGTATGTTTCTGGGGGTGTCCGGATATATATATATATATATATATATATATATATATATATATATATATATAACATACTTGTTTACCAATATTTTTCTCGTTCCGTTCTGCGACTCAGCATTTGCACTATGTGGTGGGTAGCAATCTATCCTTTCCGTATTACTGTCGTTATTTCATCCACAGTCAAAATTTACAAAGACGTAAAATTATGCAGAGAAACCAAAAATGACTGAACCAATATACATAGCTACAATGTATTAAGGTACAATATCAAACAAATTAAACACACTAACGAAGAACACAAATATCCAATTCGAATGTAGAACCAACAGAAATATCTGCCATGAACTTCACACAGGAAAAAATTAGCAATATACACAAATCCTGGTGTATAAAAAAAAGAATGTCAGGATTGCAATAAGTTTTACATAGGGAAGACAGGGTGCAACTTCTCTATAAGATATCGACAACATTCGAGAATTGGAGAGAATAATCCATCTACATTCTCCACCCACTTAAAGAACGATTACCATAACGCAGGACGAATGAAGTTAGCAATTAAAATTTTACACATATTTTATTAATGAATGTACTTAAAGAGATTGAAACCTACATGCACTCAATACAACGCCCTGACGACATTTTAAATGAACAGATTTAAACCGTATACATTTTACATAAAATTGAAATGAATTCCTAACCAAAGATAACGGATAAATACCACAAACAGCTACCCTCAGACACATCTATTACAAAGTCGTACATGCATCCCAAAATGATATAAATTCACCACAGTAACTGTAACCATGTAACATCTTTGGCCAGTTGTCACAAATGCCAAACTGACAAATTCTGACGATAGAACGTCAAATTATAAAAAGTACGAGAAAGGACGATTAATATCAGCAAACCACAAAACAGCTTATAACGCAAGAATCCTAAATGTACACTGCGCTATAATTGATTACAGAGTGGCAGCGACCAGTGGCATCATTATAATGAAACAAAATAAAAATATTATATAACTTTCGCAGATAATCTGAAGATTGTAATCTAGCCGAAATGTATCAATCAGAATAAAAACACCAAACTCCTATAGCAGTAATTTGTATTTTACTACAGAATATTATTAAATAATTACTTACATTATCCTTATTAGCGTTTCTAGAATATAACAATAACAACAACAACAACATCAAAAACTGCAAGATGCCTCAGTCAAATCGGCGTGTGACACGAGAAACTGTATTTTTGTGTGACATATAGGGTCTGGTTGCGAGCAGTGTTTGTATGGCGCGTACACTGGGACTTGTTTTCTGGACATCTGGACATGGTGCGGGCTGAGCATGTGTGTGTGTACTGCTAAAGTGCTCAAGTTAGACCTCTTTTCAGCAGTCGCTGTTTTACATCTAAATTTCAAAGCATCTTCAGTGGTCATACTTTTCCTTATCCAACCTCATTATTACCGTTCTTCTACACATACAGTAGATGTTAGAACACTAAATTGCAGTGACACTGAATACACATTCGTTTTTATCCAGCACAGATGTATAACCTATTTTAACTCTGCTAATAATGATAGTAAGCAGCACATTTCAAACTTTGCCTCTAGCCAGCCCTGTAATCAAAGTTCACTATATTTTCTTATTCCATTCTTGAATGATGTCTTCAATTTTTTAGCTGCTGCAGTCATTTTCCGAGATTACAATAATTACTGTGGTAAGGAAAAGTTGTTCTAAAAATTAAAAAAAATATTCTCAGCACTGTCTTTAATAGTCTAGCTATTCTATTAAAATTTGAAAGTACTGCAATCGACAAAATGTTCTCAGTACCTTATTTAACAGACTATCTGTTACATTATTACTCTACTATAGACCAATCGTCAGTAAGTGAAATAAAATTACATAGACGTTTTATCAAAAACAATTTACGCCTACAAACAAAACGCACTACATTCGTTTTTTTTTCAAATACTCATAGACAATGTCTTCAGTAATCGTCATCACTGACAAGACACATGTGCAGTGAGAGAGTGCTGTTCATTGATATTTCATAATCCTGCAACCAGCTGCTGCTGCTGCTGCTGTGAACACCTCCATTAGCTCTGTAATAGCAACAAAATAAACCCTAACTATAACATAATAAAAAAACATAACAACAGTTATAGGTAGAGAGGAGATTACATACTGCAATTGCTTGTGCTTCTTGCATAGCGGCAGACTAAATAAGAATTTTAGAGCATCTTCTGGCCATTCTGCTGCATGGCCATTATTTCCTGACCAGTATTCCTCCAGTTTACAGTCTTACGATCCTCCACTATCATGCCCTTCCATTCCAGATGTAGAAGTCTGTGAGTACATTTGTCTGATGTTTGCAGCAAGTAGACTTATCAGATTCTTCCTTGCTCAACATAAGCATCACATCAGTTGAACACATGATGAACTGACGAAGTTATGCATTTTACATCAGCAGTTATGGACACCATGTTACACCTGCGAGCAACAGCCACCTCTCATTACTATGAAAAGTGCGAACATTGGAACATTGAGCTGTGGTTCATGTTGACAACATGCACACCATTGGCTGCTGGTTGGGGGCATTTGGCATGGGGGCTGGAGGTCTTAACGAAATATGACATGCACAACTGCATCAGTAAATCTAAAATAGCACGCCATATGACAGCAGCATTAGAGTAAGGCAGAGGAAGGTGAGGAAGGGCTTGGGGGCACTCCCCCCTCTTCTTTCTTGGCCTAGGAATGTGTGGTTCCCATAATCTTAAGAAAGTGCTGATTCTGATGTCAGCGGTTTTGACCAGAAACGGCAGTGCTACACTGCTTGGGCCCTCCCCTCATCATAATTTCTTTTATACTTTGGGTAACAGATTGAGCCGGTATAAGACATCTTCATCTCTACAAATTAATGTTAAAAAGTTAAAATTGGCTATGTTACATACAATAAATGTCTCGGACATCAGAATAAAGTAAACGAAATACACTGATATGTCAGAACATTGCGACAACCGACCTACTATCGGTATAAGTCCGTCCACGCGATAGCAGCAGCACCTGGTGAGGATTGACTGCTAGTCATACATACGGACAGTGCATGTAGAATCAGTGAGCGTACTGTCCGTGTGTACAATGGGGAAGGCGCGCTGTCTGTCTGAGTTTGACCGAGGGCAGACTGTCATGGGCTGGAGGGTCGGCAAGAGCATTTCAGAAACTACACTACTTGTCGGGTGTTCGAGGCGAGCTGTGCTGAGTGTCTTAAACTCGTGGCGAAACCAAGGTGCAACGACGTCCAGACGTCGTGCGATTAGGCGCCCACCCCTAATTACAGATGTCGGACATCGTAAACTGGGTAGACTGGTAAAACAGAACATGCAGAGAACTGTTGCAGAACTGACATCAGACTTTAATGCCGGGCAGACAGTACAAGTGAGTCCGAACACTCAGTGCACCGAACACTCCTAACGACGGGTCTCCACAGCCGACAACCCATGCGCGTACCAATGTTAACAACACGACATTGGCGACTACGACTTAAATGGACATATGACCATCGGTACTGCACTTTGGAGCAGTGGTAGAGCGTTGCATGGTCTGATGAATCACGATACGTTCTTCATCACACCAACAGAACGGCGTGAATCCGTCGTCTTTCAGGAGAACAGCTCCTTCACACCTGTACTGCGGAAAGGAGACAAGATGGCGGCGGCTCCGTTATGCTCTGGGGAACACTCGCGTGGGGTCCATGGGTCCAGTGGAGTAGTGCAAGGTACCATGGCGACCAAGGAATATTGTACACTGGCTGCAGACCACGTAGACCCCTTCATGGCGATCACGTTTCCCAATGGCAGTGGCACTTTTCAGCAAAGCAATGCGCCATGCCACATGGCCAGAAGCGCGATGGAGTGTTTCGAGAAACACAGTGGCGAGTCCCAATTGATGTGCTGGCCCCCCAAATCGCCAGATCTGAACCTGATCGAACACATCTGGGATGTGATTGAACGTGATGTCAGAGAGCATCTTCCACCCCCCCCCCTCCCACCCCCACCCCCGGAATTGACGGGAATCAGGTGACTTGTGTGTACAGAGACCCACCAGGGCATCATTGCTTCTATGCCACGACGCTTCACTGCTGTTACCCGTGTCAAAGGTGGAAGTACCGGCTATTAGGTAGGTGGGCATAATGTCCCGGCCGATCAGTGTAGCAAAAATTTCGTCACAGCAACTGTTGTGCGTCATCAAAAATGGTTCAAATGGCTCTGAGCACTATGGGACTCAACTGCTGTGGTTATCCGTCCCCAGAACTTAGAACTACTTAAACCTAACTAACCTAAGGACATGACACACACCCATGCCCGAGGCAGGATTCGAACCTGCGACCGTAGCAGCAGCGTGGCTCCGGACTGGAGCGCCTAGAACCGCACGGCCACCGCGGCCGGCTGTGCTTCATCACCTGAACTGTTAGCAATACCTGAATGATCATATAAATGTGAAAATACCATAAAGTGACATTTAAATCGTGGGCAAAGTGAAATGTGAAAATGTGTCTGTATTGAAATGTGCGTCTTTGTCCCAGGAACAATGATTAGAATATGTTTTTGTGTTGTGGCCGAGGAAGCCACGACAAGTCGTATGCCCTCAGGTAGCAAGAAACAAATGGACTTTATTTACACACAAACTGAATCCAACGATACATTGATTCGGATTTGAATACAACTAGTTGGATCCAATACATCGATAGTCACTGGCGTTGCACTAGGGCGATGTCGTCGCGGCCGTATCGGCGGAGACAGATGGGGATCGAGGACGGCCAAGGAAAGAGGTTTTGGGGAGTCGGAAGTTCGTAGCAGATCGGAGAAAAACGTGGTGGGTGCGAAGAGATGGCTCCCTCGGGCGCCGATGACGGAGCCGGTTGAGGAGGGGGCGAAAGTGAGTTGCGTCACCAACACCTAGAGAGAAGGCCGCAGCGCGCTCTTGTGACGTCACGCAAAGGGGGCCAGTGTTGGCGTGGCGCTGCGCTGAAAGAATCGAGACGCGCAGCCAGCAGTGTTTGTCAAACGGTTTTACAGAATTTGTTCCGTGAAGTATAATTAATTTCTGAAATACTTGTACCGTTATACGCCAACTTCATGCTGGAGTACCCATCATTTCGATAATTGTCATAACTATTGTGGTACTTCACATATGAGTATCAAATTCGAGAACCTTGTAATTAAAAATAGGGGTCCCGATGAATTTGTGTTTGGTGCATATTATACATTCTGTTGCTGAGTATGAAATACATATGAGATTTTCAAATTTTCGTAAAACTTGAGATTAGTATCTGCCTCCAGCCTCGAAAAAATTGAGCATCTGCAGCAAGTTCATTTCCGATCGCTGGCCCGCGGGAATGAAATATTTATAACGCCTCTCATATCTCGTAAACCGGTGGAAATATCTAAAAGACATTTTGGCAAATGATACCACACAATGAGGAGAGTACTTTGCCTTATAGTTAAATGAAACTTTATCTATCGCGATACAGCAGAAGCTATAGTTTATAATTTTTTTTACTGGTAATGTAATTTCTGAAGACATATCAATAGCCAGTGTAAACCATACGAGTGCGGGATGTAAATAATATTGCGATATACAGTCTTTCTGGACCAGACGACTATTATTTGCACTCGTTTGAAAAATTCTGCACTAATACTGTGTATAATATTAAATTAATCTCCCTTCAGAATCCTAAATTAAATATTGTTTCATTTTGCAGGATTACATTTGCAAGTTTAGTATAAGTTAGTACATAAAAGTTAGCATCCAAGCCTATTGACATAAAAATTGTATTGCTCAACAGTTTGAGAATTGCTGAGTTCAATTCCTTGTTAATAAATTGCCTGTCTATGTGGTAGCTGTTTATACAGCTCCCTCAGGATAGCTGAGTACATTATCCAAGCAAACAATCACTTTTAACTCACATGTTCTCGGAAACAAACATAATCATGCCTTGTTATTGTATGTAAATTTTCTTTCCTGTAAAAATACAGCAGGTTTTGAGCATGTTATGAGCCGAGTGCAGTTGTTGACCTTCTCGGAAGAGTTGCAGAGAACTTTACAAGCCTGATTCACAATACTGTGCAGATAAAAGAATGAGCAACGTAAGTGTAAGTGAAATTTTAGATGTCTTCCTGACCACGATGGACAACTGTTCAAAATGCATTCTGTAAGCCCTGCAGACAACAGTAGTTCTATCGATAGGACCTGTATATAAGCCAACAATGAAAATCTGCAATCCTTCAGCAGACATTTGCTACAGTAGAATGGGACAAGATATCAAGCAAGCTATAACCTATTTCTAGATTAATTTGTTCCATTGTTTGAAGCTGTATTTCCTAAGACAATTTCATTAACTGTCTACCTAAGTGACTGCAGGAGACAGTGAATCACTAAGGGAATCAAGCCATCCTGTGAAACAAACGGAATGCTCTATATGATACGAACAATTCTATGAAACTTCTGGACAAGAGACACTGCAATTCACATTTGCACTTTAGTAACTCCACTGATAGATTAGAAATCACTGTTGGTGACTACAGCAAGTAATATGTAGAGAAATTGCTGTAACATGAGAATTGTAGTCCTCAGCATGCTTCAGATAATATGATTATTAATAGTTTATGTTAATGTAGAATGTATAAGACACTAGAAGTAATGAACAATAATATTTATTTAAGTCAGACATATGTACATGTACTTCCTGAAAAAAGCTGTTACAGAATCCAGGGCACAACCTGGTTCCATTGTAGAAATACAGTTGTCACAATTACCATCTACAAAGGCAGCAAGCCTTTCTACGTGCGGTGGAATTAAACAGAATGATTGATTTGTTGTATACATTTGATATATTGTATTTCGTAAAAAATGAGACATTTGCAAAACATGTCAAGAGCATATAACGGGTTACATTACCTGTCTTACTGTCTATAAGATTTAATAATTGTGACTAAAGATGACTTATGCTGCTAACAAGTGTAGTAACTCAGACAGAGTAAATGAGCAACAAATACTTGTTGGAATGTATGCGCCATGATATAAAGGTGTCACTGATATGATGCACTACCCAAGGACATTCAGCAAAGTGAAAATGTAGTTATTCACTGGGAACTAATAAGTAATGGTAATACTGAGTATGATGACATATCAGAGTAACCTCACATTACAGTTGAACACCTGCTCCACAACAGAAACAAATCTTTTATATCGTTACTGTACAGCTATGCAACAATTGTTGGAAATCCTGGTATATGAGCAACAGCTGCAGAATAATATTTCACTGTGTGTGTTATTATGCCAGCACATATTAAAACTGTCGTTGAAGGTAACGCTGCATGAGGGACTTGATATAGCACAAATTTAATGTTTTGATAGAAGAACAACTGCAAAGCAAACGCATGCCGAACATAAAATAAAGTTGAGCAGATGCCAACATAAATGACACACCTAAATAAGACAGTCATGACCATCCAAATGGAAGTATGTTAAGAAGATATCAACTAAACTTTCCGTGCCATGCTGTGCTGTGTGAACTAAACTACAATTGACAACTCAGTTAACCAACTGGAACATTTAAGATACCAGACAGATTAAGCAACTGGATGCGTTATTAACGTGAATATCGTTATGTGAGGCGGCTCAAGTGGTACAGGTCGCCACTGAAATCTGGTTATGATGACACCTATTCTGCAGCGTAATTTGAAGCGTAGGTTGTGAGTTGGGGAAGCCAGTGATTGTGAGTGCCTAATAACGGGAAAAAATAACACATAGAAAAACAACGTAGATATGCTTCTTACAGAGAGAGCGCTTTTTAAATATGAAAACAACAATTTCAACATTCGTTAGCACTCATGCTAACTAATGCGAGAGAGAAAAACAACACCCACTCACAAATAAAGAATAAAACGTAACGGTAATGTGTAACAAAATACAAATTGCAGAGAAATTTAAGCACCAATAGAATGTAACACGACCTACAAATATATATGTCGTTTTCAAAATGAAAATAAAGCCACTTGAAAACGAATACTATTTACTGCAACCTTTTGTTCACAATTTTAATCAAATGCATTCGAAATTTAAAATATTGCACTAGCAAAAAAAAAAACTACACTACTGGCCATTAGAATTGCTACACCACGAAGGGGACGTGCTACAGACGTGAAATTTAAGCGACAGGAAGAAAGTGTTGTGATATGCAAATGATTAGCTTTTCAGAGCATTCACACAAGGCTGGCGCCGGTGGCGACACCTACAACGAGCTGACATGAGGAAAGTTTCCAACCGATTTCTCGTACACAAACAGCAGTTGACCAGCGTTGCCTCGTGAAATGTTGTTATGATGCCTTGTGTAAGGAGAAGAAATGCGTACCATCACGTTTCCGACTTTGATAAAGGACGGATTGTAGCCTATCGCGATTGCGGCTTATCGTGTCACGTCATTGCTGCTCGCGTTGATCGAGTTCCAAAGACTGTTAGCAGAATATGGAGTCGGTGGGTTCAGGAGGGTAATACGAACGCCGTGCTGGAGCCCAGCGGCCTCGTATCACTGGCAGTCAAGATGACAGGCATCTTATCCGCATGGCTGTAACGGATCGTGCAGCCGCGTCCCGATCCCTGAGTGAACAGATGGGGACGTTTGCAAGAAAACAACCATCTGCACGAACAGTCCGACGACGTTTGCAGCAGCATGGACTATCAGCTCGGAGACCATGGCTGCGGTTACACTTGACGCTGCATCACAGACAGGAGCGCCTGCGACGGTGTACTCAACGTCGAACCTGGGAGGACAAATGGCAAAACGTCATTTTTTCGGATGAATCCAGGTTTCGTTTACAGAATCATGATGGTCGCATGCGTGTTTGGCGACATCGCGGTGAATACACATTGGAAGCGTGTATTAGTCATCGCCATACTGGCGTATCACCAGGTGTGATGGTATGGGGTGCCAGTGGTTACACGTCTCGGCCACCTGTTGTTCGCATTGACGGCACTTTGAACGGTGGACGTTACATTTCAGATGTGTTACTACCGATGGCTCTACCCTTCATTTTATCCCTGCAAAACCCTACATTTCAGCAGGATAATGCACGACCGCATGTTTCAGGTCCTGTACAGGTCTTTCTGGATGCAGAAAATATTCGACTGCTGCCCTGGCCAGCATATTCTCCAGATCTCTCACCAATTGAAAACGTCTGGGCAATGATGGCCGAGCAACTGGCTCGTCACAATACGCCAGTCACTACTCTTGATGAACTGTGGTATCGTGTTGGAGCTGCATGGGCAGCTGTACCTGTACACGCCATCCAAGCTCTGTTTGACCTAATGCGCAGGCGTATCAAGGCCGTTATTACGGCCAGAGCTGGTTGTTCTGGGTACTGATTTCTCAGGACCTATGCACCCAAATTGCGTGAAAATGTAATCACATGTCAGTTCTAGTATAATATATTTGTACAATGAATGCCCGTTTATCATCTTCATTTCTTGTTGGTCTAGCAATTTTAATGGCCAGTGGTGTAGGTAGATACTTTTTACATACCTTCGTGTGCTGAGTGAGTTGAAAACTGTCCCGATGAATCGCTGAAAGCAATTTCCGACTCAGATTTGAATCTTTCGGAAAGGAAAACAACGTCACTTTCAGGTCAAGTTCCGTAATTCCCACGACACCTTGGTACACTACAAGTTCACTGGAAGTAAACACTGAAATCGCTAGTTTAAGCATGAATGTAGTAATGGAATTCAACAAACGTGTAGATACACAACCGCTTCTAAACACAGAATGCTGGCCCGCTTTGAGTGACGTCACGACCTGCTACGAATTTCGCGCCTCGGCCATGTTTCTAGTTGGTGGTGGTTGCCTACAAACGGACCGCGGGTGCGGCAGAGGTTGGGCTCAGCATCGAGAACGCTTAACGAAACGCTGAGCGACGGCTGGGGCGCCAGAGTTAAGGTATCGGCGGCCCATATCGAGAAATGGAACAAGGCCCAAAGTGATTAGTCACAACGCGGCTCGGAGAGATGTCGACTGCTGATTCGGAGTACACAGACGGAACGTGCAGTGAAAGCTCGGATGCGACTCCGGGCGTGCAGCAGTGCTCGGAAACAGCAGCTCCGATTGAGGGACTGGCGATGGCAGTTAGCGCTATGGCCCGGAACGACTCCCAGTGCAAACTGACTCTTGTAGGCCGGACGGTTTCCTTCATAGCAGCCCGGCGGAAGAATACACTCCTGGAAATTGAAATAAGAACACCGTGAATTCATTGTCCCAGGAAGGGGAAACTTTATTGACACATTCCTGGGGTCAGATACATCACATGATCACACTGACAGAACCACAGGCACATAGACACAGGCAACAGAGTATGCACAATGTCGGCACTAGTACAGTGTATATCCACCTTTCGCAGCAATGCAGGCTGCTATTCTCCCATGGAGACGATCGTAGAGATGCTGGATGTAGTCCTGTGGAACGGCTTGCCATGCCATTTCCACCTGGCGCCTCAGTTGGACCAGCGTTCGTGCTGGACGTGCACACCGCGTGAGACGACGCTTCATCCAGTCCCAAACATGCTCAATGGGGGACAGATCCGGAGAGCTTGCTGGCCACGGTAGTTGACTTACACCTTCTAGAGCACGTTGGGTGGCACGGGATACATGCGGACGTGGATTGTCCTGATGGAACAGCAAGTTCCCTTGCCGGTCTAGGAATGGTAGAACGTTGGGTTCGATGACGGTTTGGATGTACCGTGCACTATTCAGTGTCCCCTCGACGATCACCAGAGGTGTACGGCCAGTGTAGGAGATCGCTCCCCACACCATGATGCCGGGTGTTGGCCCTGTGTGCCTCGGTCGTATGCAGTCCTGATTGTGGCGCTCACCTGCACGGTGACAAACACGCATACGACCATCATTGGCACCAAGGCAGAAGCGACTCTCATCGCTGAAGACGACACGTCTCCATTCGTCCCTCCATTCACGCTTGTCGCGACACCACTGGAGGCGGGCTGCACGATGTTGGGGCGTGAGCGGAAGACGGCCTAACGGTGTGCGGGACCGTAGCCCAGCTTCATGGAGACGGTTGCGAATGGTCCTCGCCGATACCCCAGGAGCAACAGTGTCCCTAATTTGCTGGGAAGTGGCGGTGCGGTCCCCTACGGCACTGCGTAGGATCCATTCGACGGCCAACACCGCGGTTCCTGGTGTATCCGCTGTGCCGTGCGTGTGATCAATGCTTGTACAGCCCTCTGCCAGTGTCCGGAGCAAGTATGGTGGGTCTGACACACCGGTGTCAATGTGTTCTTTTTTCCATTTCCAGGAGTGTACTTCTGCTAGATCGGCGGGTACGTGATCAGCATAATAGGTGCCCGGGATGGTAGCGCTATTTGCGGCGGCTCTCGCGCCTCTATCTAGTGGCCAAATTGGCACATATTACCGTGTCGCTTGCAGGAGATGCGGTTGTCGACAGACACTGTGTGCTTATGTTTGCGGTCGTACCGTTTACCCTGCATCTGCTGTGGTGTCACCAGCGCCTGGAGTGGATGCAGCCCGCAATGCATGGCTGATTGCATACAGGTGGGTTTTAGGGGAGTACTATCTCTTGTAGTGTGTACCTCTGAACTGTAAACCAGAATCACAGTGACCCTCCATAATTTTCTGGAGAAATTTCCCGATTATATGATGTTTTATAATGACTTTGGAGTCTCAGACACTAAAAGCATTTTATTCCACCTCTGTCATGTATTTTTTTCCATCAATATTATTAGTGTATCTAAAATTGGAGACTAACCAAAATCTATCATGGAAGCTTAGCAATGATAAACTAGAAAGTGATCCAGATCTAAGTACTCTATTTGCAGTTTAATTAGATATAAATACTACTAGTTTAATGAACTGTACACATTAAAAAACTACTTTGAGGTGTTAATCATTCAGCCGGCCAGTGTGGCCGAGCGCTTCTAGGGGCTTCCGTCTGGAACCGCGCGACCACTACGGTCGCAGGTTCGAATCCTGCCTTGGGCATGGCTATGTGTGATGTCCTTAGGTTAGTTAGGTTTAAGTAGTTCAAAGTTCTAGGGGACTGATGACCGCAGATGTTAAGTCCCATAGTGCTCAGAGCCATTTTTTGTTAATCATTCATAAATCGATTCATTCCATATAATCATAAATCCGTCCATTATTTCGGCACTCTTCGAATATGGACTAGAATGTTATTGACTACTGTCGGGGGCAGTTGTATTCCAACGAAGACTATTCTTACCGTGACCGACTATATTTTCTTCACCACCGTCTGAAGATTCCGCAGACTAATCAGTTTCTCCGTTGTCCATAGCTGCTGCAGGTGCCTCAGCTTCAGGATCTCATTCATCATGAAAGTCACTTACGGCACTTTCGCGACTGAATTGTTTTAACAGTGCTTCCCGTATAGCATCTTCCGTAAGTAAAATGTCATTCCTGCGTGCCAATTCCTCATAAATTTACTTCACACTCAGCGAAAGAACAGTTACACCGTATGCACTCCAAGGTAAGAGTGACCATTCAAAAAAATTTCTATAAAATTAATTCAACAGCAATGTCTCACAACTTGGTACGTCTCTCCTCTACTAAGTCTCACTCAAAGCTGAATTTACAATGGTGGCAGCAGGCTGTGTATGTGCCGTGGCGCTTGCGCAGTACAAACAAAGAACGGCAGTGTTAGAGAGACTTCTAGGGCTATATATGGAAAATAAGACGCATATGATTTGATTGTTAAAAGTTTGTATGCAAAGCCAGTTACAATTTTTGTATTTGGGATGGGTTGTATTGTTGACTATGATTAAACACTTAATCTCAGGAAAGATTCCAAGGTCGTATAATAAAAGAAAAAAAGTGCAACAAGAAAAGAAATTTTATGGCAGAAAATGACGACAGAAATTACATTGTCATGATTATTTCGTTATAGGTCCACTGACTCATAGAGGGCAATCTTCTCACTGTGCTGTGTCGCTGGATCAGATAAACGAAGTAACTCGCGTCTAGTTGTTGACTGGACAGCTGCCGTAGCAACAATGAATCAGAGAGCGAGTTTGGTCACTATTTCTGACCTATGTGCAGTTGCTACTATACTATTTCAGCCGACGGTAGTAGGGTATCGATCTTATCCCAAGGTTTCTAATAATACTCCACTTGTCGAGGCCACGCCAACGACTGGGATACTAAATTGGCAGGAAAATGAAGTTGCCACTTATCGAGGTCACGCTCTCTCCCCAAGTCCCCTAGGCCAATAGGAATCAAGTTTCTTACATTCTCACTTCTAATTTTCTCATTATATATCTAATTACATGAGCATCTTCATTGTTGTTCTGCATGAAACAGTGAAAGAATCACAATTACGTTCCAGATGCAGGAGAGATGGGCCTCTGGCAAAAATAAAAAGAGTAAGACTAGCACATTTGAGAGTAAGTAGATACCCATCCATTATTAATAATATTATTAACATTATTCATTAATTAATATACTTTGTGTTATACTAACATATTGTTATTTTTCTCCTAATAGCGCAACACATCCCCGATGTGCCACTACTGGAAATAATGGACGAGGATACACAGGTGTTCGATTTGCTGTTGTCTGCGCTACCACAGCAGCAGTATCCCACAGTCAGCCTTCCAGATTTACCCGAGTATTCTGTACCGCCTCAGCTGCAACTGCTGGAACTTCCTCTTAGAAGACTGCTATTCGCTAGCACCTATAATTTGACTTTTAGTTGATCTAAATGTGTGAACATAGACCTGGAACCTGATAGCGACTTTTAAGTATTATTGAAATGGAGTGAGTTCATTGGCTTGGTACTAGAGTACAATATACGTGGCACGAAGGGTGGGACTTTCTGTGCCGTATTATAAATTAAATTGAGAGGAAACTGACGAATGACTACAATCTATCTCACACACACACCTGTTAACATCCGTATGTTTAAAATGAAGGTGTCCATAGACGATATGTACGGAGAAGTAGTTCTGGAATTCAGTTATAGAGACACTGTCATTTACATTAAAAATTCAATTGGCATGAATTTACGTGAAATATACTGTCCACTAGCAATCACGGTAGACAGATTGTGTCTCTAGCGCCCAAATGTCAGAGCTGTATACTATGACTTCCTACACACGCAGTCATAGTGTAAATGTAAACCAGTTAGAACAATGTATAAATGCCTGTATTCATCCAGGGTTAAAGTCTACAAGAATTAACGCCAAAACATAAAATCCGTAGAAACAGAATTAATGGATGGAATGCCCTTGTACATAATTACTCCTGTAGTGCTGAATGTGATTCAGGCTGATTTTAAGGCATATAGAAACCAATTATTTGCAAAATGTTGTAGAACAGAATGACTACAAATTAATAACAACGTATTTATCTATGTATAAATGAATGTTTCTTAGAAAATAGTTTTTATTTCCTTCCCGCCCTGATACCAAAATGCTTTATAGCCACATATCATTATGAGAGAGAGAGAGAGAGAGAGAGAGAGAGAGAGAGAGAGAGAGAGAGAGAGAGAGATTAACAATGCTACCGATTTGATACAAATAATGTAAACAATTAGCACACTGCAACAATTAACTGTCTAGTACGTTACTGAATTTAGGTCAATTAGCTAGCATGACTCAACAGGCAATGAAACGGACACGTGCCGATGTCACATATGCACCCAACGAGTTGTGAGGCGAAGTAGCCACCTACAGCAGGTACCTTAGAGGTATAACAGTCACGTCACTCCCTTCTCTGAGAACACTCAGTATTCAAATGTGAATAAGATTAATAAAAACTCCCAGTCATTGTGGCAGAGTGGGTACACTGTTAGATTCACAAACAGATAGTAGTTCAACCACCTCCCTAAGCTGCGATGACAATGCAATTACAACATTTTTCTAAGAAAGAAATAGATGTTGAGAAATAAATTTTTTACCTGTTCCTTTCTACGACTGTGGCCGTGAATTTTAATAGGAGGGTAATCAGACGTGAGGTAGCGAGTGAAATCCGTGTTAAATATTTCATAACAATGGTATAAGTTGCGTAAGAAACAAAACTGAATGGTATTCAGATTACGGCGTCCTTCGGTGAGTTTCTTATAAATATCTAAAGGCAGTTTGCACACATTTTTAGATTTAAGTCACTTGAACAAGTAATAAGCATTAACAAATTCCTTCCTGTTGAAAGCATAGTTCTCTGGTTTACGTGTTGTGAAATATTTGAGGATAATTAGTTCCACAATATTTAGGATGTCTTGGTTAAATAGAATTCTTGAATACGTAAGTCTTATGCTGTCACCATTATCCTTTAAAAGTGAGTTAATGGATATATTCAACGTACAGGAAGATGATTCAGCGGTCATAACTTGCACTATACGTTCACTGCCGTCACAAAAGTTAGCAACATGTATCAGGTTAAGCATCAAGGTTAATAACCTTGTTCATTTTGTGATGAACTGACTGTAGAGGTCAGCGCACACGTCGTTTATACTAGATAAGGCAAGGATGTAAATAAATAACCATTTTTTAAGTTGGACACATTGCTGCTAATATAATATATATTTAAGGTGATCGATAAATCAATCAACCAGTCGTGTGAGAACTTCCAAAGAGCAAACGTTTTGAAATGCACAACAAAACTCCCCGTTCCAAACTATCCATCAGTGAAGTATTAGTAATGATGAATAATAAGAATATAATCGTAAATACCGTGTAACTCAGTTTTTTCTTGGTCCTTGCAGGTGAGGAGATGCCAGCTGATGTGAAAGTGTTTCTTACAGTTTGAACACCATCGATATAACTGTGTCAGTGCGAGAATGATGTTGGATCCAGAATTATCTTTTTCGATTTTCGAAAACCCTCGATATAGCGATAATAAAGTCGTATTATCTCTGGATGAGAGGATTCACCTATGTGACGCATCTATGCATATTGACCCCACATTCTATGGAAATGTTCACTCTCCCTCAGTTATACTAAGTGACCACATGATCTCCGCCGGGACTTCCCACGAACAGTTTAACTGTTTAACGAGAGACAGTGCACTGATCTACAACACGATACTGTTTAAAAGTCTGATGTATACCGGTTATGTTATATAACATACATTAGACAGTCGATTAAGCTGGCAACCATGTGTGTACCGATTCTACGAGAGTATAAGGTGCAATCTGTTGGAGTCAGCGTTAAACTCTTTGTCCATCAGAAGAAACCATTGCTCAACTTTACAGTTCATATTGTGGATCAATATATGTAGAAATGTATGAACCAATTGGGTCAGATGTAGGCACAGAGATACATTGTTATTTAAATATGCAATACGGCCTACTATAAAGAAATTAGATAAATTTTTATATGTGAATTTAGAAAACAAAATTATATTGTGTAAAGAAAACTTATATTAATCTGACAAGTTCAACATCATAATGAAATAGCGTATTCATGGTCTATGCAACAGGTATTAATTTAATGTACTGTAACCTTGACCAAATGGACGAAATACCCCCTTCAGAATAGCCTCGTAGTAACTGACAAGTCCTACAAATCATACTCCAGCATTCCAAAGCAGTAGGTGAGGGATAGCACAAATCTTATTATCACTTTCAAACAGGACAATATGAATTTGAAACATATTTACCAAGTGCGTGTAGGAGCATTACAACATTCAATGAATTTATGAACATGTGTAGGAATTGCTGGAATCACATGCAGTATGGTTTCCGGTAATTATAAAACGAGAAAACTGACTAACAGGCGTGTCGACAAAACGTTAAGCCATCAAGATGCAGAAGGCTATTCACCAGATATTATGACCGCTAAGATTACATCAGTCTCTCTCTGTAACGTTTGAACAAGTAACAGAAAGTATTAAACAGCTGTACCACACTACTGATGGACGGAGATGGAGGAGGAGGAGACTAAGAAGAGGGATATACTATTACTGGTTACATTAAGCATTACAGTGTTAGCGAAATAGATAGGACGTGTGGGGTGACACTTGATCAGCCATATATCCAGGAAAAGCATCCTATACGATCAAGCTTACAGATTTAGTAGAACTGATGTTCTTAAAAACTTCGAACCTTGACAAGTGTTTTCCAAAAGAGAAAGAAACGTATGGTGAAATATTAAGTATAACTAACGAACACAGGCATAACAACACCATAGATGGACGAAATGGACGAACAGTAGGAAATACATGAATATAATTAGAAATGCTTTTATTGGTGAAAGTGAAGAGAGTGGAGGCATTTACATTCAGCCTAAAAGACTGAAGAATAGACCTCTGGAGTACACATAAGATGACTACCCCAACGAAATAATACAATGGCTGTAGCTGCACACAGCTTCAGCTGCCAGGGGAGTACAGGCCACACGAATGAAATAATATCAGTGTTTCAGAGATCCGCAAAAGGCTATACAAAACCTATAAAGTAAATCGTCAGTAGGCTTAGATGAAGTATAAATGTATGTACTGACAAACAATGCATACAGGGGATAGATGTTTCCTTAACAAACAAAATAAATCAGTCATCCACATCAGATAAATTTCCAGAGTATTTAAAACAGGCAAGAACTGTGCCACTGTTGAGGAATGCAAACAGAATGTCATCAGCATGTTATGCTGTCAGTGTGTAATTGCCAGCCTCGTACAGTTGCATACTCTCACAGTGTTAGAAGTAGTACTTAACACAGAACAATGAAAACAGTAAAGGCACTTAGGGCAGACGAAATAAATGTGGAGGTGGTAAAGGCAGCTGGACTTACTAGGATAGAATGGTTATATAGAATGCTAAGATGCATATGGACTCATAATTCTTTACTTGAAGGATGGGAAAGGGAATAATAATTCCACTGTTGAAGAATGGAGAGAGGAAAGTTGTAACTGTTGATGTATCACACTCATATAACAAGTGGCGAATATAAAGCACAGTTTACAGGAAAAAAGACTGCAAGAAAAAATGGAAAAAAATGGAAGATCAAAAAAGGAGCAGTGTGGCTTTCGACGTGGTAGATCAACAGTGGACTCAATTGTTAGTTCGATACAGTTGCTGGAAAGGCATTTGGAGTATGGGAAAGATCTGGTTATGCTATTTCTTTACCTAGTAAAGGCTTATGATAACGTCCCCAGAGAAAAGCTCTGAGGAACCTTGGAGAGAAAGGGAGTTGGAAAACAAATCTGAAATTCTTCAAGTAATATATGGCAAAAGCTTCAGCTGCATCCATACCCAAGTTGGAAAAACCGATTCGTTGAGGAATGTTATGGGATTGAGACAAGGAAGTGTGGTGTCATCACCATTATTTATAATGGTGATGGATGCAACTGTGAAAGAGACACTAGAAGCTCACAGAGGAAAGGAGGTGATGTCATTGCTATTCGCCGAAAATATTGTTGTATGAAGAAGCAACAGTAAGAAGGTACCAGAACAAACACATATCGTAAACGAAAAAATCTAGAGGTCTGAAATGAAATTCTGTGTGAAGAAAAGCAAGATTGTGGTGGTAACCAGCGGAGACAGAGAAGGCAAGGGACAAGTAAACATTAAAGTGTAGGATACTGAAATTGTGGATTACTTTAAGTATCTAGGAACTGTGATAACAGAAAATGCAGGAATGGAGCAGGAATTTAGCATAAGTCTCCAACACCGCAATGCATTTCATTGCTGTGTGAGGGGCTTAGTATGGGGAAGAGTAGTACCAATGAAGTGTAAGATAGTGTTGTGCAAGACATACTTTCCTCCCATAGAGGCACATGCGTCGGAGACCAGGATAATGACAAGAAGAGAGAATAGTAGAATGCTAGCCAGCGAAATGAATGCCTAAGTGTGTTAGAGAAAACGAGGACAAGCAGAGTGAGAAATGAAGATGTCAGGAACGAAACTGAAGTGTAAAAGCTGAATAAGAGAATCGAGAAGAACAGGTGAAAATGGATTGGACATCTGAAGAGGATGGAAGGTGGAACAATACCAAAAGCAATGATGAAGGCGACGTTTTAGGGCAAATGGGCAATACGGAGACCTAGAGCAAGACGGACTGAATCAGTAAAGACGAGCTTAAGAGGAAGGGATCTGCAATAGAAGAGTTATAGAAGAAGAACGGTGGAAAGACAGAGGAATGTGGATAAGCATCATGAATGAACCCACCCAGCCTGATGCTGAATAAAGGGCAAACTAAGACCACAACGACTATTCATACATGCACTCATTTTTAGCTGATGAATTATTTTCTAGTTAACAAACGCACTAAATATAAACATAATTTTCAAACTGCAGAAAAGATCCATAAGTAGAATAACCAAAAATAGTAGTCGGGCTCATTATAAAGATCTGGAGACTTTAACTACAATGTGTGAGTTCATTTACCAATCAGTTGTGCACACCAAAAATAACATTTATAATTACTACGCAAACAGCACTGTTCATGAGCACGTGACAAGATGTGGACTGAAATTATATTTACCAAGCATGAGTGGAAATGAAAAGCCAGACAGCTTTTTCTACCTAGGAATAAAACTGATCGATAATTCCCAAACGATGTTGAATAGCTTACTAAACGAAATTTATGCAAAAAGGCGAGAAAAGTACCTGTAAAACAATATATTTTATACAATGGAGGATCACTGAGATGAAAGGCAGTAAGAGTTTGGAAAAAAATGTAACGCAAATGAGTAATAATGATAATAAAAAATCTATCATTTCGCTGTATACATTCACACTGTTTTTCTTCTTTTTTTGGTTTATGGACAATCTTACCCCCAAAGCTACGCAGAGTATAATGCAAACATGTTATCTTCTTTTTGAATTCAACGTCTCATTGATTATAGAGGGATGCTGATGCAATTTTTAAGCCTAGCAAATTGTAGGTTATGGTACATAAAATGGATGTCAAACATCGTCGCTATGGTCCTGACGTCAGCTGATAGTACGTGTATTGTGACGTTCTGAAACAATGTGTGAACGTGTAGTGCGTACTGTGACTAGGCGAGAAATTAATAAAGAGTGCAGCACTAGCCTCGTACATTATTAAATAACTTCTTTCTAAAACAGTCTTGTACACAAGAGAGAAACCGAATAAGGTAGCACTGTTTTAAAAAGACTGGCCTTGTATTCAGGAGGGTCTTCATTTGGTCATCCTGCTTTAGGATTTCCATGGTTTCCCTAAATTACTTCAAGCAAATGCTGGTATGGTTCCTACCATAAGGCCACGGCCGCCTACCCGTCCCGCCTTTATCAAACTAGGTCTATGTATGTAAATGCCTATATATATATTGTTCAAATGGCTCTAAGCACTATGGGGCTAAACATCTGAGGTCATCAGTCCTCTAGACTTAGAACTACTTAAACCTAACTAACCTAAGGACATCACGCACATCCATACCCGAGGCAGGATTCGAACCTGCGACCGTAGCAGCAGCGTCGTTCCGGACTGAAGCGCCTAGGACCGCTTGGTCACCGCGGCCGGCCATGTATATATGAATTACATTATGTTTTTGTTCTTAAATTACAATAACATGGCAAGTGAAATATCCTTGTAAAAGTGATCTGTGGATGAATGAAACCAACAATCACCACCACCGCAACAACAACAACAACAACAACAACAACAACTGCTACTACTGTTACTACTACTATTAATACTACTACCACCCTCCCAAGAATTAGGCTAGGGCTCATACACCGTTGGTGTGGTATTGTACCACGGATTTTGGTATCCTATTTGGGCTAATTCATTGTAGGTGTTTCCTCCAGTTGATTTAGTAGTTCTAAATTTAATGTATAATGGGTCTCATTTTAATTTCCTTTTACACATTTTCGTTAATTTTGTGATCCCATTTGGTGCACCCAGCTATTCGTCTCAAAGAGTTTCATTTCACAGACTGTTATTCTTCTGGCATCTTCTGAATTTATTACCCAAGCTTCACTGCCACAGCACAGCATAGGTCTTGCTAAGGTGTTATAAAGGCATACTGTGGCGTGATTCGTGGCTGGGGGAAGCTTCTTTGCATTATTAACGACTCCCGTTATTTTTGTATACCTCGTCGCTATTTCAGCTCGGTCTGTTTCTTCCAGGAAAGATAGTGTATAGCCTAAATATGGGACATATTCATTCTTTCAGGATTTTATTTTTAAAACAGATCTTTCTTTGTACATTTTCGCAGAATGCCATAGTTTTTTTTGTGTGTCGAGGTCCATGCTGTATTTCTCGGGTATAATATGTAAATTGTGTCCAGAACGCTGTAGGTCATCCACTGAAGATTCTGAAAGAGGTAAATTATTTATAAAAAGTAAAGCACCTGGCTTTGCGTTTCTCTTGATTTGAATGAAGTCGTATGGGCTCTGTCAACACTCTTGGATGATTTTGTTCACGTAAATAATAAACAAGAATGGCGAAACGCCACATCGCTGTCGTACTCCTGCTTGTATTCTTCACCACTCTGATAATCTGACGTCTTTCTTAACATAGATATTTGTCTGTGAATTTTGTATACATTATCGATAAGTTGCCGAGAAACATGATCATATGACGGAATCTGTAACAGTTTTTCTCTGTTGGTTTTATCAAAAGCGGTTTTGATGTCGACGTAGGCATTCTCTAGGGTATTTTATTAGAAATTCCTATGAAAAATAGGCATCACAGCATCATCTTCCTTTTATAACTCCACATTGTTATGTTACCATAACCAGACTGCTTATGACTCGCTACATATGTAATGTCGCTAACATTGTAATTATGGGAAGTTGAGAAGATTTCCTGTATGTTTTGTTTATGTGATTTTTCTGTTCTTGTCTCGTAAATTATTCGCACAGAGCGTTGCAGTTCTGGTTAGCGAATTGTAGGTGTCTGTGTGTGTGTGAACTCCCGAGCGGCTACCATCGGCCAGAGATAAGCCACACTGTTAAGTATACATACGCAACCGACCGTGGCCACTCGTGCAACCCAAACCACCCGACCCACTATCACGTGTAGTAGAAATGAGCCGTTATGTTACCTGACCCGAAGCAGAGCATAATTTCCAGGAGCGGGAGTATAATTTCATGGAGTTAAATATTGCAGCGCTACCTCGCCGCCGTGTCTAACAGGGTGCACTGCAGCTGCGTTATTGCTGCACGGGCCTGGCTACTGGCAGCAGCTTACTGCCACCAAAATTTAACTGGCGTCGTACTGGAACAAGTGAAGACAGATGAGCTTCCATTCAGCGAATTTTCAAAGGAATCACATTCATTATATATGTGGAAGTCGGGGAGAAATGCCACAGATGCAAGGGGTGAGGTGGCATTGGGTAATGACCCATGACACTTAAAATAAATATTTTTATATACCGGGTGGTTCAATGATAGTGACCCGGCCAAATATCTCACGAAATAAGCATCAAACGAAAAAACTACAAAGAACGAAACTTGTCTAGCTTGAAGGGGGAAACCAGATGGCGCTATGGTTGACCCGCTAGATGGCGCTGCCATAGGTCAAACGGATATCAACGGCGTTTTTTTAAAATTGGAACCCCCATTTTTTATTACATATTCGTGTAGTACGTAAAGAAATATGAGTGTTTTAGTTGGACCACTTTCTTCGCTTTGTGATAGCTGGCGCTGTAATAGTCACAAACGTATAAGTACGTGGTATCACGTAACATTCCGCCAGTGCGGACGGTATTTGCTTCGTGATACATTATCCGTGTTAAAATGGACCTTTTACCAATTGCGGAAAAGGTCGATATCGTGTTGATGTATGGCTATTGTGATCAAAATGCCCAACGGGCGTGTGCTGTGTATGCTGCTCGGTATCCTGGACGACAACATCCAAGTGTCTGGACCGTTTGCCGGATAGTTACGTTATTTAAGGAAACAGGAAGTATACAGCCACATGTGAAACGTACACCACGACCTGCAACAAATGATGATGCCCGAGTAGGTGTTTTAGCTCCTGTCGCGGCTAATCCGCACATCAGTAGCAGACAAATTGCGCGAAAATCGGGAACCTCAAAAACGTCGGTGTTGAGAATGCTACATCAACATCGATTGCAACCATACCATATTTCTATGCACCAGGAATTGCATGGCGACGACATTGAACGTTGTGTACAGTTCTGCCACTGCGCACAAGAGAAATTACGGGACGGTGACAGATTTTTTGCACGCGTTATATCTAGCGACGAAGCGTCAGTCACCAACAGCGGTAACGTAAACCGGCATAATATGCACTATTGGGCAACAGAAAATCCACGATGCCTGCGACAAGTGAAGCATCAGCGACCTTGGCTGGTTAATGCATGGTGCGGCGTTATTGGAGGAAGGATAACTGGCCCCTATTTTATCGATGGCAATCTAAATGGTGCAAAGTATGCTGATTTCCTACGTAATATTCTACCGATATTACTACAAGATGTTTCAATGCATGACATAATGGCGATGTACTTCCAACATGATGGATGTTCGGCACATAGCTCGCGTGTGGTTGAAGCGGTATTGAATAGCATATTTCATGACAGGTGGATTGATCGTCGAAGCACCATACGATGGCCCGCACGTTCAACGGATCTTACGTCCCCGGATTTCTTTCTGTGGGGAAAGTTGAAGGATATTTGCTATCGTGATCCACCGACAACGCTTGACAACATGCGTCAGCGCATTGTCAGTGCATGTGCAAACATTACGGAAGGCGAATTACTCGCTGTTGAGAGGAATGTCGTTACACGTAATGCCAAATGCATTGAGGTTGATGGACATCATTTTGAGCATTTATTGCAGTAATATGGTATTTACAGGTAATCACGCTGTAACAGTATGCATTCTCAGAAATGATACGTTCATAAAGGTACATGTATCACATTGGAACAACCGAAATAAAATGTTCAAACGTACCTTCAGTATTTCAATTTAAAGAACCTACCTGTCACCAACTGTTTGTCTAAAATTGCGAGCCATATGTTTGTGACAGCGCCATCTATCACAAGGCGGAGAAAGTGGTCCAACTAAAACATTCATATTTCTTTACGTGCTACACGAATATGTAATAAAAAATCGGGATTTCTATTTTAAAAAACGCAGTTGACATCCGTTTGACCTATGGCAGAGCCATCTAGCGGTCCAACCATAGCGCCATCTGGTTTTCCCCTTCAAGCTAGACAAGTTTCGTTCTTTGTAGTTTTTTCGTTTGACGCTTATTTCGTGAGATATTTGGCCCGGTCACGATCAATGGACCACCCTGTATACAGGGTGAATCACCTGAAACTTGCACTACAAATATTAGGGAAATATAAAGAGCTGTCTACGGCAGGTTTTTGCAGAGCGGATTGGTAGTCAGGGGCTCGTATTATTAGTGAATATGCAGGCTATAACAATACTTAGAAAGTGTAATTTTTGTGCAAACATACCCTTTTTAAATGGAACAATAGCTATTGACATTAACAAACTAAAATTAGGGTAAATTAGAATGTCAATGGTGTCTGTTGCAGGATTATAGTGCGAGTCGTTTACTAGATATCGTATTTTGAAAAGTTTCCACACCACCACTCAGGTTGTGTAGTTGCTAAATGTGATGCTGTTGTTTGCTTACAGTGTGCTTGAGCGTTCCTTGAGTGCATTGAGACTTGCCAGTCAGTCAGTGTGTGTCAGACCAGCTAGTAGGACGTCAGCGGACGATGGGATTTACAAATGCAGCAAAAGCCGACGTGCTCATCGTGTATGGAGAGTGTAGGAAGAACGCAGTTCGTTCTTGCGCGGTGGATGCGGCAAGATATTCCAATATACGTCAGCCACCTCGGCAATCATTTATCAACTTGTCAACCTCTTCAACCAGTTACGTGAAATAAGTAGTGTAACAACTAGAAAAAGTTGCAGAAGGAAACAAATGACGACAGAAGAGGGGGAAATTAATGTTGTTGCTGCTGTTGCAGTTGATCCCCACATTAGATATCGCGCAGTCACACGAGGAAATGGTATGAATCAGGCTAGTGTCTTACCCGTTCTCCATCGACATAGGTTTCATCCCTGTCACGCTTCTCTCCATCAATCGCTGCGTGGAAGCGATTATGAGAATCGTGCTAACTTATGTACATGGGCATTAAGACAGGATTCTCCAGATGTACCAGCATTTTGTTTAGTAATGACGCCTCATTCAACAGTTATGGCGCCGCGCGGGATTAGCCGAGCTGTCTCACGCGGGTGCAGTCAGGCACTGTGCAGCTGGTCCCGGCGAAGGTTCGAGTCCTCCCTCGGGCATAGGTGTGTGTCTTTTGTTCTTAGGTTCTTAGGATAATTTAGATTAAGTAGTGTGTCAGCTTAGGGACTGATGACCTTAGCAGTGAAGTCCCATACGGTTTCACACACATTTGAACAATCATGGCCAGGAAAACCGCTGAAACATACACTATTGGTCTGTTTACAACCTCCGTTGGCTTTATCAGGTAAAACGTCAGCGTCTATAAAGCGTAAACGTGTAGTGTGTGATACTGAGCCATCACGCCACAGGCCCGTTTCCATAGACGGAAGACTGAACGCGTACATGTATCACAGCCTCCTACCACGCCATCTTCCAAGGTTGCTAGTAGACGTTCCTCTAAAGACTAGGAGGAACCCGTAGTACCACCACGATGGCAGTCCAGCCCATAGTCCAATAGTGTAAGAAGGACTACAGCATGTCTTCAGGAATTGTTTCCAGATCGTTGGACTGGACGCAGAGGACCTGTAGCCTGGTCGTCCCATTAACCGGATCTGACGCCTGTGGACTTCTTTCTGTGGGGACAGCTAAAGGACACGATGATCTGCAACGACGTATTGCTGCAGCCTTTCAGACATCTCCGCTGAAATGCTATCAGGTGTGCAGCAGTCGTTCCGTACCAGACTGGAAGCGTGTGTTGTCGCTGCCAGTGGTCAATTTGAACACAACCTGTGATAGACAACTGTCTTGTTACTGATCGGAATCCATATAACTTGTGTTCTTTAGTGTGCGATGCTGCAGGTATTGCAATAATGATGTCGGTGTGGGAACTTTTCAAAATGCGGTATCTCGTAAACAACTCTCACTAGACTCCTGCAACAAACACCACTGACATTCTAGTTAATCCTACTTTTAGTTTGTTAATGCCAATAGGCATTTTCACGGAAAATAAACTTTCTAAATGTTATTATAATCTATTAACTGGCTAACAGTTCGAGCCCCTGACTATCAATTCATTCTGCTAAAACCTCTTATCAATAGCAATTTCCATTTCCGCAATAGTTCCGGTGCAAGTTTTAGATGTTTCATCAAGTAAATTAATTTTTAATCTTCACAGCCAACTTTTTGGGAAAAAAGTAGCATTGAAACTAAGTGACTCGAAAATTGCAAGAAGTTGTGAAAATTACAAGCAACGTTTAACACAATACTATTATGTTACTTGATAGATTGTTGCCGGCCGCGGTGGTCTCGCTGTTCTAGGCGCGCAGTCCGGAACCGTGCGACTGCTACGGTCGCAGGTTCGAATCCTGCCTCGGCATGGATGTGTGTAATGTCCTTAGGTTAGTTAGGTTTAAGTAGTTCTAAGTTCTAGGGGACTGATGACCACAGCAGTTGAGTCCCATAGTGCTCAGAGCCATTTGAACCATTTGATAGATTGTTATTGCAGCCTGACTAATATTCGCAGGCTGTATCCGCTGTTATCAACAAATCCGACACATTTTGTTGATAGTTAAGTCAGCTGGTAGTTGATGGTTGGAGACATAACATTTTTGTTACAGATAGTCTGCGAAACCAGTTCATAGACGTTCAAAATGGCTCTGAGCACTATGGGACTCAACATCTGAGGTCATCAGTCCCGTAGAACTTAGAACTACTTAAACCTAACTAACCTAAGGACAGCACACACATCCATGCCCGAGGCAGGATTCGAATCTGCGACCGTAGCAGTCGCACGGTTCCGGACTGCGCGCCTAGAACCGCGAGACCACCGCGGCCGGTTCATAGATGTTGGCCATTGGTGAATCGTGTGTACGGATGGAGTTAGCCCTCTCAGCGACAATTGAGGCCTGAAGCTGATGCACTGAAGCACCGAAACTGGTAGCTATATAACAAATAACCTCGTAAGGACGGCTGTAGGTGTTCCATTTTATTACGTGAGTGAACGGCCGAAGTCGCTCAAACATCCAGTCACGAGGATGGACATACAGAAAGTGGACCAGTCCTTAATCTAGCTTTGAATTTTTCAGTTTTAATCTTTCATTAACGGAGGATACTAAACTGTTTAGTATGTGCCACTTAAGAAAAGGGCTGAAAATACGGACGATGTAAACGGTGGCTGTCGCTGTCTTCACTAGCGATGATACTTCGTCGCTTTATCCTTGAATGCGCTTTAAAATTGAAACAAATAAATAAATTTGCCCCTGATTCAATTAATCAGCAAGACAGATGGTAACTAGGCTGTATCTCGGCGAAAATTACGTTAAATAACGAGCTGCAACACAACATTTAAATTTTCACTAACAAATTTTTTTGTCTTCAAAATATTCATATTAATCTGAAGACTGGTGAAACTACCTATTCTTTGGTGGTTAGAAACTGACTCGAGTCCCCAGTATAGCGGTTAGTGAACTCGCTATATTAAATGAAATTAATTAAAACAGCTAGAAGAACACAAACTGCGTTCACAGCTAATCGTTAAACAGAGATAAATCACATACCAAGTCACATTTAAAACAGGGTCAGCACGATGTTGCAGCCTAAGTGTCGATTAGTAGCAGAAATAATCTCTCTCAGGCAAACTGAGTGAAAGTCAATCAGTGGACTGAATCAGAGTCCCAAACCCATTTCACGCGAAAAATCACAAGTTCTGCTGACCTGCTACTAGAAAGTAATCAGAGTCCTGACCAGTGGCAAATTATTCTAAGTTCACAGTGAGTTCGCGCGAAATAATTCAAAGTCCCGCTACCGAAGATCGGCAAAACTATCCTCCAAAACGAGCGCGGCTGGATCACCGCTGAGGATCACATAGACGGTGCCCCAACCAAGTTGTTTCGAACACTGTCCTCGAGCAAGATGGGCTCCACCGTTCTATAGTCTCGGTTCACCCCTTCACAGGTAATCCAACCTCTACGTTTCGTAGTTTCACCAGGCTAATTTACATTTTTTATGCATAAGTAGTATTGTGATTATGATTGTCCCAATAGATGCGCGCTATAATTCTAGTACAAATCAAGATCCTATATTTATTTCTACGTGCAATAGTTCGCCCACTTTAAACAATTAGAAAACTTCATGCAGTGCTTGAAAACGTTTCATATTCTTCAAGTCGTCAAATATTACACTAATTATAGATGTCGCATCGTTTCCTTACTAGATTTTTACTCCTCTTCAAAGTGCACTATTCAGTATTAAGACATCCGTAATAGCTCACGAAATTTTATAAACAAGTAATAAGAACAAATGATAATAATATAAATATTAAGAGTAAAGGTTGAATGTGGTGTGTAATGACCTCCACCAATGCCTACTGCCTTGCTGGATGTGTACTTGTATCAGATTTTACATCAATTGTCAATTAAAATGCAATTAAAATACATCTCACAGCTTAATTAATTGTGCTAAAAGTCATATGTATATATCAATCGGAGCACCTCACCGAGACCTATAGATCAAGTGCTCGACCTCTTTTGTACATTAAATAATATAAAAGTTATTAAACATTTGCTGATTTACGGTTACAAAAAACTTCTCGGTTGTGAATCTGTTTACATATTCTGATTATAATTAATATCTGCACAATGGCAGAATAGTGGAGCCCCATCTCTAATATGAGCATTGTCCTTCATTGTAGCAATTACAGTTTCCGCTTCATGAGTGCAAACGCGAACATTGCATGAGCAGCTATTGTGCACTAGCGGTGGAACTGACGTCATGTCCATTCGTTTGAATTTTTGACAGGAGAGTGTGTACCGTCCGCCAGTCTACGGTCGTTTGTGGAGCCCGGGCTGCCACATCTGAGCGCAGGGAGCTCACTGTTGCCTACTTGCCCCTACTTACGGGGAGGTTTACTATCTTTGGCCCGAAAAAAGCATGTTCTTTGAGAATTTTTTTCTCGGGATGTATTATAGATATCAATGTTTATTGATATTTCCTCTACAAACTGGAATTTTTTCGTCTGGAAATGTCTAAGAGCAAAGGCAGAAGTGCCGTCGAAACGAAACAAAATGTCGATGTGGACCTCCACGTGCGGTATGTCACGGGTCAGCCGGCTCGTCTGAAATCAAAATTAAGTTGACATTAGCGGAGTATATAAGATTCTATAGGAGTTGTACCTCGCTTAAGTTATTTGGACCAGAGGAAACAAAGTGGCGGCCATTTGAAAAATAGGGTTTTTTTCATCGATTTTTCGACTTCGTCGGCCAAGTAAAAATGTTTATAGTTGATGGATCGGAACAAAAGTGGTACAACTCCCAGATAATTTATTTCGCTTAATCGGAAACAAACAATCATGCCACTTGGTTCAGTAGATTTGAAGTTACCAGACCGCGCGATAAAAGAAAGTCCTTTCGAGAAAAACGTGTTTGAAGTTCTGACTACATATAAATGCAATATTATACAACTTAACCTCAATCTGCTATTCCGGGTCCGTAAATTAGTCCTTCCTCTTCCTCATAGAGGGCGTTCTGCTCGATCTGGGCCATCCTGTGCTGCTCCAGAGCCGCTCGTATGGTGGGTGACAAGCAGTTTTCCGTCGCTTGAATCCGGTGGTCGTCCGAATGCTTGGCGAACTGCGTCGGATAGAGTCCAAGGGTGACGTCCATCGTTATCATGGTCTTCATAATTGCTGAATACCCTTAGTTGAAGCTCTCACTGCCAGGAAAGTCACAATCTCCACAGTCTTCGCACCAGAATGCAAATGCTTGGGGGCTAACTTCCAAACACACGCGTTCAAACTTTAATTCGAATTTTGTGTGTTTCCTCCCAAGCACCGGTACAATAACTCGTCCTCCGAAAGAAAAAAAAACTGGTGCGTGAAAAAGGCCGATTTCAGGCAAGTGCAGTTTTCTGTTCAACCGCAAATTACACACATTTCCGTTCCGTATTCGGAAAAACCGTTTCAGGGGTGGATTCTTAACACTTCTGTGGATCCAAAAATGCAATTTTTAAAAATCAATTTTTTGTAGCAAAAGATAGTAAACCTCCTCTCAAGCCTCTTCGTCGCGGAGCACGCACCATTTAAACGCGGCTCACGATCCCCCCCTCCCCCCTCAAACGCCCAGCTTAAATAATATACTGTCTTGTCACGTATGTATTCTATAAGCTGTCACTGAAGCATCCCAATCATTTTGCCAGAGTTCTAATATTAGATATTTCTCTCAGTTTTGACATACAGGGTGTGGCACTTAAATCTGGACAAATTTCTATTTGAATTTTCCGCCATATCGTAGTTCCGCCGGAGGTCGCGACTGGCGTTCTTGAAAGGCATAGGCATCTAGTAAACAGTCAGAACCTCAAACTGGCCGAGATGTTACGGACAAGTGCGGACTACAACCGAAGAGCAACGATTTTCGGAAGTCTTGGCGCCCTCTGAAATAGTTCGATTCTCGATTACCCGAGATCAACTGTTTATGACATTGTGGCCAAGTATAATGCTTCGGAGAAGTCTGTGGTAGGTTCTGCTAACCCGGCGAGGAAACCTCATTCGAGGTAACGCATGTCACGAAGTGTGTCAGCCTTCAAATGGTTCAAATGGCTCTGAGCACTATGAGACTTAACATCTGAGGTCATCAGTACACTAGAACTTAGAACTACTTAAACCTAACTAACCTAAGGACATCACACACATCCATGCCCGAGGCAGGATTTGAACCTGCGACCGTAGCGGTCGCGTGGTTCCAGACTGAAGCACCTAGAACAGCACGGTCACTGTGGCCGGCGCGTCAGTCTTCGAAAAGGCTCAGGCGCTGATCTCGTAGGACCCGGGACAATCACGGAGGAAATTGGCGTCAATACTGAATATCAGCGAGCGAACAGTGTCTTGGATGGCCGAAGAGGACCTCATTTAGTCCAAAACTGGCTCTCGCATAACGTTGACGTGTTCAGGTCAAAGGAGTTCTGGCGCTCAAATAACCAGGATTTGAAATCCCTCGACTACTATGGTTCGTAGTCGAAAGAGTTACCCTAATGTCGCACCGCTATCGAAGCAGCATTCGCTAATATGGACAGCGCTGTTTTAATGAGTGCTTGCGATCGCTTCAGGACAAGATTGGAGGCGGTCATTGCGGTTGAAGGGAGTTACATCGAGTAATGTTACTCTTGAAAGATACCACTACTTATATGTAAAACGATTTGAATTTTTATTTGTATTTTGTTTTAATAAATATGCTTTTTAAGAACAGTTTAATTTGTCCGGATTTAGCACTGTATTCTGTACTCCTCTCATTACGTGACAATGTAATTTTTCGCAGCCCAATTCTTGGATAAATGGTTCACGAAGTCCTTGCTATGTCCGATTTGTTTGTGACCATACGTTTTTTGAAGACTTTCTCTCGCCGTTAAAGTTAGTAGTTAACGGTAGGCCGTGTGTTCCTTTATTTAGTTGGTCGAATTACGTCAGGAATATGTCACGAAGTCATGGAACTTCCAAGTGCTACCAGAAATTCCGTCGCCACTGTACACAAGGAACACTGGTAAAGATGACGATTTCGCTAGATGATGAATAAATCAGCTTGTTTCTCTGTAGGCGTTCAGTACCAGACGCCCATTTCCATGCACCTCTAATGAGTACAGCCTCTGTCCCTCTTCAGGTTGCTATCGTACATTCTGATCTCAACAGATTCCTTGATGATAGAATCCCAGTGTGAAGACGCATGCAAGGTGATGTCTGTTTCAAATATAACTGTAAGCTCACCGCACGAAAAAGTAGTCACTCCAGTGTGCACGTGAAAATGAATCGTCAAGCATTTACAACTGCGTAACGATTTAGTCACGTGCTCAGACGCACACGCACTGCCTCTACGTGAGCATAAGGCAGTAGCCCTCAGAGAGACATATATGTTTCAAGCGGACATTGAACATAAACATAAGGACGTGACAGACTGGCAAAAAGGGACAATAGTGTTTGACCGTGACCATGGCCACAGGCTATGTGAAATTGCTGTATTTGTTGGTATTTTGCAGCAGACTGTTCAACGTATCTATAAGCAGCGATGTAACGTACCTGGCCATGAAACACGTAAGAACTGTGATCGGAAAATGATCCTGATAGGGGGTCCGGAGACGTGTTTCAAGGGTTATAACTCAAAATTCCTTTAAAGCGCCACAGAAATTTTTGCAGGCAGCGAATGGAGGTCCAACTCAACATGTTAGCGAGAGAAAATTTCGACAGGAATTGCATGCAATGAACATTTGGAGTCGGCCACTGGGCAAGAGGCCATTTCGCATCCCTATTTTTCAACACAACAGCAATGTTCATCTCGCTGGAAGATTATGCGACTGGTTTCCTTAACACTCTCCAAACCTTTTACATGTAAACTGGCCTGTAAAATCAGCTGACTTAAACCCCATAGAAAATCTTTGGGACATGTTTGAATAGCAGGTAAAACGCAGACGCCAACATCGCCGTAATTTGGTGAAACTGCACTATCAAATCCTCAGCGGATGGCTGAACCTAGATGCTGCATGGCCTCCACTACCTTGTGAACTCATTTACTAATACAATTCAAGTGGTTATTAAGCCGGAAGTACACGTTATTAAATGATGCTTGTAATAAAAAATGTAAACGTCGTGTGACTAGGGCCTGCCGTTGGGTAGACCGTTCGCCGGGTGTAAGTCTTTCGATTTGACGCCACTTCGGCGATTTGCGCGTCGATGGGGATGAAATGATGATGATGACAACGCAACACCCAGTCGCCGAACGGAGAAAATCTCCAACCCAGCCGGGAATCGAGCCGAGGCCCTTAGGATTCCGTCGCGCTGACCACTCAGCCACCGGGGGCGGACATGCTGCTAATGATTTCTCTAGGAGTGGCTAATTTTTTTGTTCGCTGAGTTTACATTTGCCCCTGTTGTAGAAATAACGGTTTTAATGGAGTGTCGATGCTGTGTGCAGCGTTCTGAAGACGTTCTTATTGATTGACCAATGTAAGTAATACCGAAATCACAATGTATTTTATAAATGTCAAGATCACTGAGATTTCAGAACGCGGCACACAGCGGCGACGCTACGTTACTTGTCGACAAATCTGCTGTCGCCAATATAGCATCTTCATGAGCAAAAATACGATTATATTTCAGAAACTGCGACATAGGCGCGAACTGAACAGTGATCCGAACATAGATTAAATTTCCTTTACTTCACGTCTATGGTCAAAAATTTTTTGTCGTCAGACTACCGGTTTCGGTGTATAAATGGCCATCTTCAGATCTGTTTTATAAAAACATGTCCTAATGTTCTGGAGCCATAGTGGCACCGTTAAGTGCTAAACTTAAAATCAGCGCCAGCATCGTCAAATGTATATAAATAATGGTATATACAAGAGTCATCTTGTCAGCAGCACTGCTGTTGAAAGCAAACTCAAGTTTACTTTGAACAGCAGTGCTGCTGACAAAATAACATAAGGTAGATCTGCCATTAATGATGCTAAATTTCTACGCAGACCATTTTATAAAAGACGCCGATTAACATGAACTCTCAGCCTCCAAAATTACGTTTTCAGTTTAAAGCCCACAAAATAGATCATCCGATTCGCCCGATTTCGAATAGTATGAATAGTGCTTATCACGATCAAGCAAAGTTGCTTCATGAGAAGTTAAAAAAATCTTATTTTGTTCAAGATAATTGTTCAGCTCCCAACAGTCAAAATCTCGGTAGTAAAATAAGAGCTACATTGTGATCAAAATGCCAGGCTGCTATCATTCGATGTTAGAAATCTCTACACGAACGTTTCTGTGCAAATAACCTTAATTGTAACAGAAAAATTTACATCTTCACAAAAAAAGAGCTTTATAAGCAAAAAAAAGTGTTAAGGTCCTATAGAACCAAACTGCTGAGGTGATCGGTCCCTAAGCTTACACATTACTTAATCTAGCTTAAAACTAACTTACGCTAAGAACAACACACACACACACACACACACACACACACCCATGCCCGAGGACGGACTCGAACCTCCGACGGTGGGAACCGCGCGGACCGTGACAAGCGCTAGACCTCGTGGCTACTCCGCGCGGCAAGAGATTTATGACGAACAGATTATTGATTTCATGAATTTATTCAGATGGTAGTAAACTATAACTATTTCGAGTTCAATGAACAGTTGTATCAGCAATCCAACGGTCTTGCAATGGGTAACCATTCATTCTCACGGAAAACCTTTTTGACATTTTTTCATCCATTGAGCTATTTCTACTTCTTTTTCATCTGATGAAAATATCGATGTTGAGATTAATTTGATTTTGACTATCGCAGTCACTAATGGATACGACCATGGTGGACAATATTTCAATATTTTCAGAAATAAAACCAATAATAGAATCATCTTTCTTGACACTACTTATAATAACGAAGGTAATGAAAAGAAAAAAATACCATACCATTTTTAGGGTCTGTATCTTATTGCATTCAGAGTCTCCTCCAAAACAAGTACGATTTTAAAGCAGTATTTTCTACCAACAATAGTTTGAAAAATAATCTTATTCATAATTTGAAACCAGTGCATTCCCCTTTAAAACTCAGGTATCTAAAAATTAGCTGTGATACATGTCCAGCCGATTGCATAGGATGAACAGAAAGAGCAGTTGCTGTAAGGTTTGAAGAAAAGCTCTTAGGAAGAAAAGGTACAAATATATATAACTCGTACTTTGCTGATCATTTATTAATTACAGGCCATAAGTCTGAAGAAGTTCATGATGTCAGTATCCTGAAAACAGAAACAAAGGCAGACTTGATATCCCCGAAGAATTAGAAATTTTCAAACACCTTTCTCTTAATGACAGTTTCATTCTGAATGAACAGTTACAGCTACGGAAAAAAATTCTTTAATGGTGCAGAGCCCTTACTTTTAAGTGCCTGAAATTGACTTCTCATTTTCCTTAGAGTGGACTCTAAAATATCGTTTTGAAACATCCCCTTGGAAAAATTACGAATTACTGTGCTGGAAAACTTCTTACGTTATTGGATTTTCAAACAGCTCAGCAAAACTGAACGTACTCAGACATTTCTTTCTTTACTTATTCTGATCAACACTAAACTGACACAAAATATTTGTTTTCAGCGCAACGCAATCTAATTTTCAGTAATCCCTACAAAAGAATCGCCCTGACTAACAATAACTTATACCTTTCATGAATCATGTACCTCACAAAAATCTTGGTTACTCAAACTACCGCGCGCCGGCTAGAGTGGCCGAGCGGTTCTAGGCGCTACAGTCTGGAACCGCGCAACCACTACGGTCGCAGGTTCGAATCCTGCCTCTGGCATGGATGTGTGTGATGTCCTTAGGTTAGTTAGGTTTAAGTAGTTCTAAGTTCTAGGGGACTGTCGACCTCAGCAGTTAAGTCCCATAGTTCTCAGAGCCATTTGAACCATTTTTACTCAAACAATTGCTATACACCGTGCGCCAATACTGCCAGCTAAATAAAAGATTCTAAATACTGAAGGCACTAACTACTGATAGGCATAGTTAACAAATAAAAGAGTTTGATGAAGAACAAACAATGTATTTACCTTAATAGAGTTCAAAAGTCATTATACATATATATCAGTTCACGACATCCGGTCTTACAAATTTCGGTTTTCTGACGGACACACGTCCAGATCGTCCACTCTCAAAACTCTGCCATCTTTCTCCCCACATCCACCACTGCTGGCGGCTCACCTCCAACTGCGCAGCGCTACGCGCTGTTCACATCCAACTGCCCAACACTAAGCCGGCACGGTAGCTCAGCGTGTTCGGTCAGAGGGTTAGCAGCCCTCTGTAACAAAAAACTGAGTTAATCGATCAATAACTAACTTAAACGGATGTCTTACGACGTCCGCCCCGAGCAGATTCAACGAACAAAAGTGAACAACATGCGATTAAAAAAAACACTACAATAGCAAATATTCCAACAATGCAAATCAGCCACAGACTGCACACACCACAGTCAGTGATTTTGTAAGTAGGCTGTTTAAGTATTTTTATTGGTAACGCCAACACCACGTAGCGCTCTGTATAAAAATCACTGGCTGTGCCGTGTGCAGTCGGTGGCTGGTTTTGCATTGTTGTCTGCCATTGTAGTGTTGGGGAGCGGCAGCTGGATGCTAACAGCGCGTAGCGATGCGCAGTTGCAGGTGAGCCGCCAGCAGTGGTGGACGTGGGGAGAGAGATGGCGGAGTTTTGAAATTTGTAAGAATTGGTGTCATGAACTGATATATATATTGTGACCATAAAGGTAAATACATTGTTTGTTCTCTATTAAAATCTTTCATTTGCTAACTGTGCCTATCATTAGTTAGTGACTTCCGTAGTTTGAAACTTTTAGTTAGCTGGCAGTAGTGGCGCTCGCGGTATAGCAGTAGCTTGAGTAACGAAGATTTTTGTGAGGTAAGTGATTTGTGAAACGTATATGTTAATGTCAGTCAGGGCCATTCTTTCGTAGGGAATTTTTGGAAGTCAGATTGCGTTGCGCTAAAAAATATTGTGTTTCAGTTTAAGCACAGTCTTGTAATAATTTTTCTAAGGGGACGTTTCAATTTTAATACAGAGCGCTACGTGGAGTTACTAACATAAAAACCTAAACAACCCACTTACAGTTTTCCTGTTTCATTTTCATTTATTACATTGTAATTAGTTTTCACAGAAAAATGTGTAGAATATTTATTGTTGCATTGTCCCGTATAAAAATTTATTTTGCATAATACTGGCTGTTGACTTGCGAGATGAACTCTTACGTGCTATTCAAAATATTTTCGTTAATGTAAGCAGCTGATTTCTTCGATTGTCAATAAATGGCGCGACTTGTTTCGAGTCCACGTTGTGGCAACTTCGGCCTTGAGAAGCTTAGTATGATGCCACCTTCAGTTCTTGTTTCCTCGTGCATCCCTTAGCGGCGTACAGTGTGCTTCGTCACGTAGCCATCATTTTTACTGGCAAGTACGGGGTGTCTCACGAAAGACGTCCAAGTTTGGACCGCGGGTCGCGCGGCGTGGTAACCGGCCACCGCCACCGCACCGGCCGGCCCCTAGTCCGGTGGCAGTCGGCTCCGCGCACGCTTCCCGTGGGTTGTGCATAAACAGCGTTGCCATCTCACTCAACACCACCTAGACTGCAGGCCTGCGCGCACACTTGTGACGTCACATACTGATGGCCGGCTCTGTATCGGAACGCTCCTGTTACGCACTCTGCAGCTACACGAACTTCACGAGTTTTAGAGCTGAGGCCGCATAGGGATTCTCGTGCTTTCCTCTTCTACGTGGCCTTATAATGAAAGTATGGAAATTTATATCATTGCGTAAAGTAACTGTCCTATGATATTTCAAGATGTAAAATTATTTTGACGATTTGCCTTAAATACGCGTTTCTAGGCTCGAATACAAACTGTAATTTTAAATTCTGGTGTTTACCTCAGGAGCTGTGTTTTCTTGCAGTAAAAAATCGGCAATATGCAATAACAAGCAGACGCTTTCGGTTTTAAATAAAGCAGCTGGAGCTTCTACAGAATTTAAGAATTTATTTCCCTGGTTATTTTCGTAAATTTTCCTCTCCACTTCAAAATTTGCTGACCTCACACGAAACTCAAATCATTCGACGAAATGGAGCACCTCCTGACGTAATGTTTAATAAATCAAAAAAACCCGAAAAAAAATTTATTTTCCAGTTTCTCCAGAACTGTACAACCTTAAACATGAAAAGATCGTTCTCCTATATCCTTGCTGAAATTCGTGTCAAAGAGTGCTGTTAATTTAATCACAATGCACTTACATCAAAATTCTGCTTTCTGCACTGCTTAATCTATCGAACACTGAATTCATTAAAGCAATTTTCCGAGGTAGCTTACTCAAATAGAAATTATTTCCGAATAGCTGTTTATGTAAAACTGAACAAAATCATTCTGTAGCTCTTCCAAATAAAACTACTGGAAACTCAATAATCTGGTAGGAATGATAAGGAATACTAAACATTTTCGAGCCACACTAATTAATGTAACTATTCTGTGTGGCAATAGTTGCTTCGTATTAACCTCGCAGCAATAGTCCAGAATTAAGAAACAAATTATACTGGTACATGATACACAACTGCTTTTAAAAACAATTGGTAAATGTGGTGCAATGGAAGCAAATAACACGCTGTAAATTTTTTGTCATTTACTTACCTTTGAATGATGCATAGACACAAATTCCTGTCTGGGAATAGCTGGAATCTAGCGATTTCTCAACTTCACACATTTGGGAAATCGAAACATGTGCACTTTCATGCCTTTTTGGGATTTATAATTTCCCTGGCAAAAGGGAACGCAACACTTGTATCCCATACGTCGAAGAACTGTAGGCGAATACTTTATGAAATATATATCACTTTCACGTGGCACACACTTTCAACACAACATACACGCCAACAGGACTGCCGACTACAGATAAGGTGGCCAACAGTTTGTGACGTCACGTGCCAATATGGCTGCTGTGCGTAGGCCTTCTATCTAGAAGGCTTTGTCTCACTGCCTTACGCATACCTTTACTTACAGTAGGTGCTCGAAATGATGTCCCTTGTGATAATAGCAGTCTGACATCTCCTGAATACATTAGCAAACACTCGACGCATTTTGGCTACCGAAATCTTCGAAATGACTAGCCGAACCCTGTCTTCCAAATCTTCGAGCATGTGAGTACTGGTTGTATACACTTTGTCTTTTGTTCGTCCCCGGTAGCTGAATGGTCAGCGTGACGGATTGTCAATCCTCTGGGCCCGGGTTCGCTTCCCAACTGGGTCGGCGAATTTTCTCACCCAGGGACAGGGTGTTGTGCTGTCCTCATCATCATCCTATCATTCTCATCGACTGCAGGTCGCCAAAGTGGCGTCAAATCGAAAAACCGGCACACGGCGAACGGTCTGCCCGAAGGGGGGCCCTAGCCATACGATTAAATAAGTAAACTTTGTGTTTTAACGTACCCCAAAGACAAAAATCGCACAAGTTTATATCTGGAGAACGAGGAGGCTTGTCAACTATCCTATTCTCAAAACCACTTCGTATTGCTGTCATAGAAGCATTGGTGATACGTCTTCTCGCATTGTCCTACATGAAATAACCGTACATCTTATCGTTAAGTGTTAGTTCTCGAAAAAAAGGATGCAGTATATTGTTCACATACCTGCCAGAACGTATTTTTTCGTGGAAAATGTTTGGTGCAATAATTCGTCTTGCACTGGTTACACACCCCACTCCTGTTTTCACATCATGCAGAGGTTGTTGATGTAACTCATGAGGATTTTCGGAGCTCCAATGTCGATTTTTCTGAGAATTTACATACCCTGACAAATGCAGCCATGCTTCATCAGGATCAACTACCCCATCGTGCACGGACTGTAGCAGCCAGTTGCAATACCGACGTCGAGCAAAAGTATCTGAAGTTCCGCAGTTGATGCACTACCGTCATTTTGTATGGTTCCAATTTCAGTCTGTGCACAGCTCTATGAGCAGATACCCTTCACACACCAGGCTGAAGTGCCAAACGCCACAGAGATTTCCTCAGACCTCTTTCCAAGGCATCCCCTATCTCCACTAATTTACTTTCGGTTAAAACGCTAGGTTCTCTAGGCCTTCGTTTGTGTAACACGTATCCAGTCTCTTGAAATTTATTCCCTAATCTGCGTACCGTCGATTGCCGCAGTGGCTACACCGGTTCCCGTGAGATCACAGAAGTTAAGCGCTGTCGGGCGTGGTCGGCACTTGGATGGGTCATGATCCCGGCCGCCAGGCGCTGTTGCCAATTGAGGAGCTTCTCGCCCTAATACAAGCGGCTTCGGTTAAGAATACCATCTTACTACCGGGAGAGCGGTGTGCTGACCCCACGCCCCTCCTATCCGCATCCTCCACCGAGGATGACGCGGCGGTCGGATGGTCCCGGTAGGCCACTCGTGGCCTGAAGACTTAGTCCGTATCGTCGAATCATTGAGAATATGCACAACTAGAAATTTTCGTATGAATTCAATCCCATATTCCACATACGACTCTGTTATTGCATAGCTCAGCACAAGAAATACACGTTGATCATTTGTGTATACCATATCGAATGGAAACTCGACAGGAAACTCAAAAGAAAGCAGCCGAACACTCAGTCTTACAGTATAAATGACACGCGCACGGTGTTTCTGTCTGAGGACCGGGCCCAGCGACATGCGGGCAAGGAAAGCCCCGGACTCAGCGCAGTTGCAATAATGACGTCTAGCAACAATACTTTAAGCGATTAAACTCGACAAAAAACGCAAAAGGAAACACCAGTACACTTATTCGCACAGTGTAGGGCGCACGCACAAAGTATTCGTGTCCCAGAAATACGCATAGCGACAAGCGGCAGACGCAGCATCAAAACACCCGGCAAGCGCGCCGCTTTACCCTCGGACCGCTCCCGAACGTCTTTGGTGAGACACCCTGTATATTTTCGGTTGCTGGCTCACAGCAATATTTAAAATTGTTATATTAAGAACTGCAGTTTATTTACAAAAAAGGCTGATAAGAGTCAACAGCTTGAACTACGATGAGAAATCGAGCTTTAAGAAGGTTTGTGTGAATGGTTGCAGGTTTGCTCGACTTGCGAGATATTGAAACCGAAAGGTTGGCTGGAAGACATTTGAAGAAAACGAGTCTGCTTAGAAAAATGGATAGCCGCATTTCAGTGCAAAAAATTATGAGTATTCGTCAGATCCCGAGATACTGCTCCTGTACAGATTATGTGGATGAATTCAGATACATGTCAGTGATTCCTGGAGTGGAGATGTAGATGGACATCAACACAAATTCCTTTTAGGCCTGCTTCAAAGCCAGACTCTTCTTAAAAACATAAAAGTTTATATCCGTTCAGGACATCCCGATTTAGAATTACTCTAACGCTTCATGTGGCAGTCTCTCACACTAATCTAAACCCGCACGTACGAATCGCTATTGTGGAAGTAATGCGTAGCGCAAGGATTTGCTAGAGAAAAACGTTTGTCGGGAACGTACGCTGTGGAATCAGCGTCACGCCCTGCTTTCCTTAAGTTCCGTTCCTTCGTTGAAAAGTCTTAACACTGCTGTAGTTGGTGGATAGCGCATTAGCGGAAATTATTAAATTATTAGTAAACCTACCTTCTTTAGAAGAAAATTATTAGAGAACGTATCATCTATAGAAAGGTCGGACACATGGTTTGTGTGAGATTTTGCGTTAATTTTCCTGTATCTAGTGACATCTATCATTGTAACATAACGTAAACTTTTACATCTGGATCCTGCAACTACACATATACTGAACAGTCAATTTGTGAGATTGAAAGAATTAAGAAAAGTACAGCTCATACTATTCAAGCGGGTCAGCTCACCCCGAGGTTCGAACCCTCCCTCGGTGGTGGTGGTGGTTAGTGTTTAACGCCCCGTCGACAACGAGGGCATTAGAGACGTAGCGCAAGCTCTGGTTAGGGAAGGATTGCGAAGGAAATCGGCCGTGCCCTTTCAAAGGAACCATCGCGGCATTTGCCTGAAACGATTTAGAGAAATCACGGAAAACCTAAATCAGGATGGCCGGAGACGGGATTGAACCGTCGTCCTCCCGAATGCGAGTCCGGTGTGCTAACCACTGCGCCACCTCGTTCGGTCCTCCCTCTGAGCATGTGTGTAAGTTGGCTTATTTTAGATTTAGTAGTGTGTAAGCCTAGGGACCGATGACCTCAGCAGTTTGCGCCCATAGGAACTTACCACCACCACCACCACCACCACCACCACCACCTACACAATCAACAAGATCAAAACTATTTGAGATACCAAACAATGAACTTAAAAAAAACTGATATCTATACTGTAGAAACAAAGGAGGAAGGACAAGTGAGGAAGTGTGCTTCATCGAAAATACACTCCTGGAAATGGAAAAAAGAACACATTGACACCGGTGTGTCAGACCCACCATACTTGCTCCGGACACTGCGAGAGGACTGTACAAGCAATGATCACACGCACGGCACAGCGGACACACCAGGAACCGCGGTGTTGGCCGTCGAATGGCGCTAGCTGCGCAGCATTTGTGTACCGGCGCCGTCAGTGTCAGCCAGTTTGCCGTGGCATACGGAGCTCCATGGCAGTCTTTAACACTGGTAGCATGCCGCGACAGCGTGGACGTGAACCGTATGTGCAGTTGACGGACTTCGAGCGAGGGCGTATAGTGGGCATGCGGGAGGCCGGGTGGACGTACCGCCGAATTGCTCAACACGTGGGGCGTGAGGTCTCCACAGTACATCGATGTTGTCGCCAGTGGTCGGCAGAAGGTGCACGTGCCCGTCGACCTGGGACCGGACCGCAGCGACGCACGGATGCACGCCAAGACCGTAGGATCCTACGCAGTGCCGTAGGGGACCGCACCGCCACTTCCCAGCAAATTAGGAACACTGTTGCTCCTGGGGTATCGGCGAGGACCATTCGCAACCGTCTCCATGAAGCTGGGCTACGGTTCCGCACACCGTTAGGCCGTCTTCCGCTCACGCCACTACATCGTGCAGCCCGCCTCCAGTGGTGTCGCGACAGGCGTGAATGGAGGGACGAATCTAGACGTGTCGTCTTCAGCGATGAGAGTCGCTTCTGCCTTGGTGCCAATGATGGTCGTATGCGTGTTTGGCGCCGTGCAGGTGAGCGCCACAATCAGGACTGCATACGACCGAGGCACACAGGGCCAACACCCGGCATCATGGTGTGGGGAGCGATCTCCTACACTGGCCGTACACCTCTGGTGATCGTCGAGGGGACACTGAATAGTGCACGGTACATCCAAACCGTCATCGAACCCATCGTTCTACCATTCCTAGACCGGCAAGGGAACTTGCTGTTCCAACAGGACAATGCACGTCCGCATGTATCCCGTGCCACCCAACGTGCTCTAGAAGGTGTAAGTCAACTACCCTGGGCAGCAAGATCTCCGGAACTGTCCCCCATTGAGCATGTTTGGGACTGGATGAAGCGTCGTCTCACGCGGTCTGCACGTCCAACACGAACGCTGGTCCAACTGAGGCGCCAGGTGTAAATGGCATGGCAAGCCGTTCCACAGGACTACATCCAGCATCTCTACGATCGTCTCCATGGGAGAATAGCAGCCTGCATTGCTGCGAAAGGTGGATATACACTGTACTAGTGCCGACATTGTGCATGCTCTGTTGCCTGTGTCTATGTGCCTGTGGTTCTGTCAGTGTGATCATGTGATGTATCTGACCCCAGGAATGTGTCAATAAAGTTTCTCCTTCGTGGGACAATGAATTCACGGTGTTCTTATTTCAATTTCCAGGAGTGTATTATACTAGTGTTTAGAAACTGTTGGTATGTGCCACAGCAATTCGTGACAGTGAAATATGGACTATGGAGAAACCAGAAAAAAGTACTTGCAAGCATTTGGAACTTGTTTGTGTTACTGCACCATACTAAAAATTAAACGGACCGTTAAACAATGGGATTAAATGACATCAAGAAAAGTGCAAAATGAAGGAATTCTGTGGGATAGCAACATGGGAAGAGGAGGAGGTTGAAACACGAGCTGTGATACACTATCTGGCCATAAGTATCCGAACACCATTACATAATGTGGAATTGACCGCCAGATGTCATGAGAGTCAGGCCAGACAGTACAGCAGGAGGCGGGGAGTATTGTGTTGTCAGTAGTGAGCAGTAAAAGAAGACTGGAAGTGGCTTCGAAAGTGGACCAGTCATTGCATGCTACCTGAGCAACAAATTCATCAGGGACTTTCCAACCCTCTTAAAGATGCCCAAGGCGTCTATTTTCGATGTGACTGTGAAATGGAAAAGCGAAGGAACATTCACAGCTAAATCAAAATCAGTGAGAACCACGTACTGGCGGACAAGGACCGTCGAGAAATACGAAGGCGGTTATAAGACTTCGCAAGAAATCAGCGGAAAGAATCACTTGTTAGATCCAAAGATGAATTACTGTGCTGGTAAACTTCTTACGTTACTAGATTTTCAAACAGCTGAGCAAAATTGAACGTACTCAGACATTTCTCTCTTTACTTATTCTGATCAACACTAAACTGACACACTTTTTTCTTCTCTTTTCTTTTCTTTTCTTTTCTTTTCTTTTCTTTTCTTTTCTTTTCTTTCTTTCTTTTTTCTTTCTTTTCTTTTTTTTTTTTTTAGCGCAACGCAATCTATCTTCCAATAATCCCTACAAAAGAATTGTCCTGATTAACAGTAACCTATACCTTTCATGAATCATTTGCCTCAAAAAAATCTTCTTCACTCAAACTACTGCGCGCCGGCCGAGGTGCCCGAGCGTTTCTAGGCGCTACAGTCTGGAACCACACGACCGCTACGGTCGCGGGTTCAAATCCTGCCTCGGGCAAGGATGTGTGTGATGTCCTTAGGTTAGTTAGGTTTAAGTAGTTCTAAGTTCAAATCCTGCCTCGGGCAAGGATGTGTGTGATGTCATTAGGTTAGTTAGGTTTAAGTAGTTCTAAGTTCTAGGGGACTGATCACCTCTGAAGTTAAGTCCCATAGTGCTTAGAGCCATTTGAACCATATTGTCTAAAGAATGTACAGGGTGTTTCAAAAATGACCGGTATATTTCAAACGGCAATAAAAAATAAACGAGCAGCGATAGAAATACACCGTTTGTTGCAATATGCTTGGGACAACAGTACATTTTCAGGCGGACAAACTTTCGAAATTACAGTAGTTACAATTTTCAACAACAGATGGCGCTGCAAGTGATGTGAAAGATACAGAAGACAATGCAGCCAGTGGGTGCGCCATTCTGTGCGTCGTCTTTCTGCTGTAAGCGTGTGCTGTTCACAACGTGCAAGTGTGCTGTGGACAACATGGTTTATTCCTTAGAACAGAGGATTTTTCTGGTGTTGGAATTCCACCGCCTAGAACACAGTGTTGTTGCAACAAGACGAAGTTTTCAACGGAGGTTTAATGTAACCAACGGACCGAAAAGCGATACAATAAAGGATCTGTTTGAAAAATTTCAACGGACTGGGAACGTGATGGATGAACGTGCTGGAAAGGTAGGGCGACCACGTACGGCAACCACAGAGGGCAACGCGCAGCTAGTGCAGCAGGTGATCCAACAGCGGCCTCGGGTTTCCGTTCACCGTGTTGCAGCTGCGGTCCAAATGACGCCAACGTCCACGTATCGTCTCATGCGCCAGAGTTTACACCTCTATCCATACAAAATTCTAATGTGGCAACCCCTCAGTGCCGCTACCATTGCTTCACGAGAGACATTCGCTAACGATATAGTGCACAGGATTGATGACAGCGATATGCATGTGGGCAGCATTTGGTTTACTGACGAAGCTTATTTTTACCTGGACGGCTTCGTCAATAAACAGAACTGGCGCATATGGGGAACCGAAAAGCCCCATGTTGCAGTCCCATCGTCCCTGCATCCTCAAAAAGTACTGGTCTGGGCCGCCATTTCTTCCAAAGGAATCATTGGCCCATTTTTCAGATCCGAAACGATTACTGCATCACGCTATCTGGACATTCTTCGTGAATTTGTGGCGGTACAAACTGCCTTAGACGATACTGCGAACACCTCGTGGTTTATGCAAGATGGTGCCCGGCCACATCGCACGGCCGACGTCTTTAATTTCCTGAATGAATATTTCGATGATCGTGTGATTGCTTTGGGCTATCCGAAACATACAGGAGGCGGCGTGGATTGGCCTTCCTACTCGGCAGACATGAACCCCTGTGACTTCTTTCTGTGGGGACACTTGAAAGACCAGGTGTACCGCCAGAATCCAGAAACAATTGAACAGCTGAAGCAGTACATCTCATCTGCATGTGAAGCCATTCCGCCAGACACGTTGTCAAAGGTTTCGGGTAATTTCATTCAGAGACTACGCCATATCATTGCTACACATGGTGGATACGTGGAAAATATCGTACTATAGAGTTTCCCAGACCGCAGCGCCATCTGTTGTTGACAATTGTAACTACTGTAATTTCGAAAGTTTGTCTGCCTGAAAATGTACTGTTGTCCCAAGTACATTGCAACAAACGGTGTATTTCTATCGCTGCTCGTTTAGTTTGTATTGCCGTTTCAAATATACCGGTCATTTTTGAAACACCCTGTACTAACACTAATTTAAAGCTGATAACCTGCTGAACATATACATGTAACATTCATACATGAGGCACTTTGATTGAGTGCACACTGTTTTCGCTAGATGGGTATTTCTGCTAGTGTACATTAAGCTCAGTGTACCCATGGTCGCGTTGCCGCGCTGTCTACAAGTGTGGCTCGCTAAGATCTTCTCCCGGGGAGTGGGCCTGTAGCATCCTTGTTACTTTGTTAGACAAGGCAAGTGCCTTTTGACTTACATGTTCGACATACAGGTCAAAGCAGAACTTCTGGTCGAGGCAAACATCCTGAAATAGACCCGAAGCCAAATTTATGAGAGTTGAATAGCATAAAAAACACTTTAAAAGTTCTGAGAACGAACGTTTCGCTCTACAGCAGAGCGTGCACTGTTCTGAAACTTCGCCGGCCGTTGTGACCGAGCGGTTCTAGGCGCTTCAGTCCGGAACCGCGCTGCTGCTACGGTCGCAGGTTCGAATCCTGCCTCGGGCATGGATGTGTGTGATGTCGTTAGGTTTAAGTAGTTCTAAGTCTAGAGGACTGATGACCTCAGGTGTTAAGTCCCATAGTGCTTAGAGCCATTTGAACCATTTTTGTTCTGAAACTTCCTGTCAGATTAAACCGTTGTGGTGGAACAGGACTCGAAGCCGAAACCCCGTCTTCCGCGGGCATTGCTCTTAACGAATGAGTCATCCCCACTGCTTCAGTTCTACCAGCAACAATAGCGCCTACGTCGTAGGGGAACCACTCTTTGTTCTCGGCTTCGCCACGTGGTAAAGTACCGGGAACGGGCTGCAGTTACGCCGGAGTGAGCAGTTTAGACGGTGGTAGGAGCTATGGGGAAGAAATAATCTTCTAGGAGACACGGCTGTACGTGTGAAATTAATTCACATGTAACGACAATGACAGTCGTAAGGGTCGAGGGACATGAAAGGGAAGCAGTGGTTGGGAATGGAGTGAGACATGGTTGTAGCCTCTCCCCGATGCTATTCAATCTGTATATTGAGCAAGCAGTAAAGGAAACAAAAGAAAAGTTCGGAGTAGGTATTAAAATCCATGAAGAAGAAATAAAAACTTTGAGGTTCGCCGATGACATTGTAATTGTGTCAGTAACAGCAAAGGACTTGGAAGAGCAGCTGAACGGAATGGACAGTGTCATTAAAGGAGGGTGTAAGATGAACATCACCAAAAGCAAAACGAGGATAATGGAATGTAGTCGAATTAAGTCGGTTGATTCTGAGGGAATTAGTTTAGGAAATGAGACACTTAAAGTAGTAAAGGTTTTTTGCTATTTGCGGAGCAAAATAACTGATGATGGTCGAAGTAGAGAGGATATAAAATGTAGACTGGCAATGGCAAGGAAAGCGTTTGTGAAGAAGAGAAATTTGTTAACATCGAGTACACATTAAAGTGTCACGAAGACGTTGCTGAAAGTATTTGTATGGAGTGTAGCCATGTATGGAAGTGAAACATGGACGATAAATAGTTTGGACAAGAAGGGAATAGAAGCTTTCGAAATGTGGTGCTACAGAAGAATGCTGAAGATTAGATGGGAAGATCACATAACTAATGAGGAGGTATTGAATAGAATTGGGGAGAAGAGGAATTTGTGGCACAACTTGACCAGAAGAAGGGATCGCCTGGTGGGAAATGTTCTGAGGCATCAGGGGATCACCAATTTAGTATTGGAGGGCAGCGTGGAGAGTAAAAATTGTAGAGGGAGACCAAGAGATGAATACACTAAGCAGATTCAGAAAGATGTAGGCTGCAGTAGGTACTGGGATATGAAGAGGCTTGCACAGGATAGAGTAGCATGGAGAGCTGCATCAAACCAGTCTCAGTACTGACCACAACAACAACAACAACAACAACGACAATGATTATATAATTTATCCTTAGCACTAGCAATTCGAACTACGAAACATGTCGACACCATTCGCTCCAACTTACTTCATAATTCTTACATTACCGTATGCTGTACGAAGTTAAACGTGCGTCAAGGGGTCAATAGGCGAGCAACGAAGATCTTCAAAGTCGCCTTGCTTGCCATTCTATATTAGTGAGCTCTGTTGTTTGCAGTGCCGCGGGACAACGAAAGAGCAGGCCGCAAAATTTCGCTTTTCCGGAGTGTTCTGATCAAGAACGTTAGACATGGGTCTTACGCATGCTGTCAGGTTGTGTTCGGTGTTTTCATAGTGATGTGTCGGTGCTTCAGCATGCCGTTTGGGTAAGACTGTTACTATTTGGGGGTGTGCTGAAAACTAAGGCCTCAGAAGTTTTTATGTGAAATCTGTTAAAGCTTTTTATTATTTAAATGAAAAGATCTGCGTCCAGCGTCCTTACCTGATTGCAAACCGTATAAGTGCTTTGGTTCATAAAAACTTCGCAGAACAATTAGTGTCAGTTGTGCTCATAGCGTAGAGATAGCGCGCGAGACTGCGCAGCCGTTGGCTTGGGTCCGATCCTTCCTACATCCAATGTCCAATTTTTGTATCGTTCTCTTGTTCGGTTTTAGGAAACCAAACGGTGAACACGTTTGGCGACACCGACTCTGGCGTGTCGCTTAAATCTGTGCGGACAAGTAAACTAGCCTGCCCATGTGAGACTCAAATTTTTGCATTTTTATTTTCAAGGTTTATAGTGTTCATTTTCTCAGACTTTTCGTTCTCTGTTTAGTGAAGTCGAGTTCTTTGCCTTCCTGTATGGTTCTACACGCTTATACCATGTGGCCTCATGGCACCTAACCAATTTTACTGGAAAGTTTGTTTAAGACCCAAAGCACTTATACGATTTGCAATGCACACGCAGCTATTTTTTGTATAGTTTTTTCAGCGATCAGGTAAGAACATCTTGACGCAGATCTTGAAACACAGCTCGGAGTGTCAGCTTAGTAATTTTCAGGTTAACTACAGCTCATTGCTCAGTAATTTTGTACAAGCAAGTTTTTGCGTCACGAATCGAGCTTATGAGGCTTTGTTTAGGCAACAAGTACGCATAATTTTTTATCAATGCTAGTTGGAAAAGCTTTCCAGAAAAAAACAGTTGTATTTACGAAGGTTCTAGCACGTCATTACACAAGGTGCTTCAAAAATACTTTTACAAATTTTTGGGGCAGGTTCTTCGCACCAAAACAAAAAAAGTGTTCATATAAACATATTCCGAGAGTAATTCGTTTTCGAGCTATTAATGAAAGTTGACAGTCAGCGGATTTTCAGGTACAACCCAATGACTTCACTCATCCATGCACCGGTTTGACTCACTGTATCCTAGATGGTGTGGTGTTGCCAGGGACAATTGATTGCCGAGCGGGATTAGCCGAGCGGTTTAAGGCGCTGCAGTCATGGACTGTGCGGTTGGTCCCGGCGGAGGTTCGAGTCCTCCCTCGGGCATGGGGGTGTGTGTTTGTCCTTAGGATAATGTAGGTTAAGTAGTGTGTAAGCTTAGGGACTGATGACCTTAGGAGTTAAGTCCCATAAGGTTTCACACATTTGAACATTTTTTTTTTTTTGACAATTGTTTACATTGGTCATTCGTCTAGTCTCAACGTGTCCATTATGTTCATGAACTACAAGGAGCGAGCTGACTGAAAGTCCTCTGATCACACATGCGAGGATATTAATTTCGTGAGGAGACACATGGTTTTGCGTGTGGCCGCGCGAATGGTAGTGGACGCGAGTCTACACGGTTCTACCAGACGGTGTTTCCAGACCGAAGAGAGTCGAGTCGTCCAAGATCCGTAGAGCCACAGACTATTGATCGAGGACACCCACATGTTGTTCAAACGACTGACTGCGAAGAGCATATTCTACGGGCTGTAGAAAAAGAACTTGGTATCAGCGCAAGTGAAGATGACCTGGCATATAGTACATCGCGAAGTTCAGCATGGAGAATACTTCACGAGCGACTCATGTATCCGTATTATCTTCAACGTGTGTATCGCCTTACTCCTGATGACCCATTACGGGAGAACTTTTGCCGATGGTTTGTTGCACAAACTACGAATCAGTCGTCTGTCTCTGCCAGCTGCTGTGGCCGAGCAGTTCTAGGCGCTTCAGTCCGGAACGGCGATGCTGCTACGGTCGCAGGTTCGAATCCTGCCTCGGGGATGGATGTGTGTGATGTCCTTAGGTTGGTTAGGTTTAAGTAGTTCTAAGTCTAGGGGACTGATGACCTCAGAAGTTAAGCCCCGTAGTGCTTAGAGCCCTTTGAACCATTTTGTCTATCTCTTCAGTTTTTTCTAAGGGAGGTAGGACGTCAAATGAGCCGACTTGGAACAGGAGAGGCACCACAGGACATTTTGATTTCCAAATTTACAAATAAATTCATAAAACTTTGTCAGCATGATCAGGAAGGATTCAAGATTGACACTCATAGCAGTGGAAGTTCATAAACATAAGAAAATAATTTTTTTTACATGTGAAATTTCATCATTTTTCCACTTACTATTGGCTACATTTGTTGTTATAGGTACACTCTTCTTCATAAGTAAGAGAGATTCTTCGATGAATTTTGCATAGCGTACAAACCATACTTACTCCAGAATTTATTTAATTCATGAAATCCCGTGGGGTATAACACGGAACCCATGCCCAGGGTTACGGGTGAAGACCTTAATGGCAGCGACGGCGGAGAACGAAGACTTCGGAACGGCGTAGCTGGCAGATGAGGCAACCCTCCTTTCTTTGGATTAAATGAGAAGGGAACCACTGCCTTGTGGTGGAGGATAAACTCAAAAGGCTAAGGGAGACAACCTCAACAGAAAATCTTTCCTTGCGTTAGGCCTAGCGAGCCAGTAGGAAAGTCTTCATATATTGCTTTCAAAACACAGACGAGCCTCGGAACGAACCACTCAGGATTTGACCCCACTGCTTCTTCAAGTACTGGTGCAAATGATGGGAGACCTGATGATATTTATCAGTACAAGAAGATGAAACCAACTGGACTAAAAAATAAACTAAATATTGGCACCCTTTAATATATTAACCTCAATGGAAAAATGGAAGAAATGACAGATGTACTAACAGAGAGGAAGTTAGATATATTGGGATTAAGCGAAACAAAGTGGAAGGGAAAAGGTGAGAAGAATTTGAGAGGAGGAGGAAAACTATACTGGAGTGGGAATAACAGGTCTGGAAGAAATGGTGTGGCAGTGATGGTGAATAAGAATGTACAAAGCTGTATTGAAAATGTGAGATATATATCAGACAGGATCATAATCTTAAACCTGAGATTCCAAAAAGAAACACTAAAAGGAATCCAGATTTATGCACCTCAAGTGGGATGTAGCGAAGCAGAAAAGATGGACTTTGAAAATGTGTTAGAGAACCATATAGAGAGTGCTAATATAGTGATGGGATATTTTAATGCACAGGTAGGCAAAGACAGAAAGGGGTTTGAGCAAGTATTGGGATGTTTTGGATATGGAGGCAGAAATGAAGAAGGGGAAAGACTCCTGGATGTGTGCCAGAGGAATGGAATGAAAATAGCAAACAGCTGGTTTATGAAGAGAGAAAGTCATGTTATCACCAGATACAGTTGGGATGGAAGAACGAAGAGTGTAATTGATTATATTCTAGTAGACAGAGAATGGGGAGAGAAAGTAACAAATGCGAAGGTAATTCCAAGTGTGAGTGTAGATGGAGACCATAGATTACTGGTGGGACAATGGAAAATGAATCAGTGTGTGAAAAATAGAAAACAGAAGAAATTGATGAGGATACGGGATTGGAAATTGAAGGAGAGTGAATGTGCTGAGAAATACAGAGAATTAATAACACAAAAATTTCCAAAAGAAGTTTTCTGCGATGTAGGAAAAGAATGGAGTTTATTCAAAGACACTTTAGTCGAAGCAGCACAAAAAGTATGTGGCAGAACATCTGGAAAGGAAAAAATAAGACAGACAAGTTGGTGGGATGATACCACAATCCAAGCAGTTAGAAGAAAAAATGGAGCATGGAGAAAATGGTGGAAAACTTAAAAATGACGAAGACCATAAAAGATATATAGAGGAAAAGAAGAAGTGCAAAGGAATAGTGGAAACAGCAAAGAAAAAGGCATGGGAAGAGTTTACAAAAAAATTCTACAAAATGATGAAAAATAAAAGGAAGGCTTCTGAAGTACCAGTAAAGATGGAAACAGAGGACGGTACCATTATTGAAGATCCAGGAAATATAAAAGATCTTTGGAAAGAACATTTTAAGAAGTTGTTAAACGCTGAGGAGCAGGTACATGAGGAAACAACAAATAATGGAGAAATTGAGAGAAGTTGGGAAGCAGAACTAGGACAAATTACACGGGAAGAAATGGAAAAAGCTGTGAAGAAGATGAATGGGGGGAAAGCCCCAGGACCTGATGAAGTATCAGTGGACATGATAAGAGCAGCAGGTCCAGTGGGAATACAGTGGCTGTATAGAGTACTATCAAGCGTGTGGAGAAATAGTAACATACCTGACGACTGGAGAATAGGAGACATTGTTCCCATCCTCAAGAAAGACAATAAAAAACTTTGTAAAAACTACAGAGGAATAACCCTCATGAGTCATACAGCCAAGATTTTTGAAAGAATTTTACTAAATCGAATAAGTGAAAAGATAGAAAAGGAACTGAGTGAAGATCAGCATGGGTTTAGGAAAGGAAGGAACACGATCGACCTGATATTTTCTATCCGTCAAATGATGGAAAAAAGTTGGGACTATAACAAAAGGGTGATAATGGTTTTTATAGACATAGAAAAGGCATATGACTCAGTTGACAGGGTAAGACTCTGGGAAGAACTGAAGAAGATAGATATAGAAGATGGATACATTAATGTTATAAAGACAATGTACAGAGGCCACAATTGTAGAATTAGAACACCATTGGGGAACTCTGAATACTTCGAAATAAGACAAGGACTTAAGCAAGGAAGTATTCTATCTCCTGCGCTTTTTAATGTTGTGATGGAGGGAATGAATAGGGCAGTTAAACATATAGTAAAAGAAAAAGACAAAAAGATTATTTTTGCAGATGATATGGTAATATGGGGTGATAAAGAGGTAGATGTACAGTTACAGCTTGATGCGTGGAAGGAAATAATGAAAAGGTATGGATTAAAAATAAATAAAGATAAGAGTGAAGTAATGGTATTTGGAAGAGAGAAAGGAATCAATGGAAATATTACCTTGAATGGAGAACCCCTCAAAGTGGTAGAAAGTTTCACTTATTTAGGGAGTGAAATATCTAGGGATGGAAGAATAAATAACGAAATTAATAGGAGGTTACAGAAGGGAGGCAATTTCTACCAAACAATAAAACATCTGATTTGGAATAATGACGTTTCAGAAAGAGCAGAACGCCTTATGTATAAGAATTATTGCATCCCTATTGTCACCTATGGTGGAGAAACATGGACAATGACAGAAAGGGACTGGAACAGACTGCAAGCAGGGGAAATGAAATTTCTCAGAGCAGTTAAGGGAAAAACAAGAATGGACAGAGTAAGGAATGTAGAGATTAGAAAGGACCTCAAACAAGAAAGTATGAGAGAAGAATTGGAAAGAAAGAGATTAAGATGGTATGGGCATGTTAAGAGGATGCATGGGCAGAGACTCCCCAAAATTATGGAAGAACTAAAGATGGATGGGAAAAGACCTAGAGGGCGCCCAAGAACACGGTGGAAAATGGGAGTGAGAATATCTGTTGAAAGGAGAGGTGTGACCTGGCAGCAAGTGGAGAAAGAAAAGTGGTGGGAGGACCGAGCCAAATGGAGAGGACTCGTCAGCACCCAGACCCGGCAGTAGCTGGAGCGGGATTCGGATATAGATAGATGAAAAAATTGAATAAGCTGTTACATTTTAAACTTCACGTTTAGAAAAAACTCAAATGTTATAGTTAATTATCTCAATTTGTATCACAGTTTTTAATAGATCAGGAAAATTCTATAGTTTCATACGCCAGTAAGTATAGTTTTTATGCTGTGCAAAATTCATCGAAGGATCTCTCTTACTTATGAAGAAAAGTGTACCTGTAGAAACAAATGCAGCCACTAATAAGCCAAAAAAGGATGAAATTTCAAATGTAAAAACAATTATTTTATTATGATTTCGAGCTTCCACTCCTATAAATGTGAATACTGAATCCTTCCTGGCCATAGTGACAAAATTTTATGAATGTATTTGTAAAAGAATATCCAGTGTAAATTAACATGTCCTGTAGTGCCTCTCCTGCTCTAAGTCAGCCTGTTTGACGTCCTACCCCCTTAAATACGAGTACGGGCTAGATATCAGCATCAGTTTGAGATTAAAGCGTGGGTTGAAATAGTAGTTGACCGTCTAGGACCATACGTTCTTCCAGCATGTCCACAGAACACGTTCCAAGGCCTAGTGGAAGATGTGCTCCTGCAATTAAGAAGAACCATGCGATTCATGCACGATGGAGCCTCAGCACATTTCAGTCTGAAGGCCGCTTCATACACACCAGTGACGTGACTGTGTTGTGAGCGGCCTCGGATTACACCGGCCGTGATACCACAAGACGCCTGTTCAGATTGGTCAGCGTTTCGTCCTGCGTGTAACAGCGCACTTGAGCTGCCGGGATGGTGCACTTCTCGGATGACGATCTCACGCTAATTGCTGTTATTTTGGATGAAGAAGCAGAAAAAAAGTGAAAAAACGGAAGTGGATTCATCAGGTGTGGAAAAATAGACCAACAGAAAGGGAATTTGCCACTCTGTCCACTGAATTACTGGACGATGGAACAAAGTTTTATGAATATTAAACAATGTCTGAAAATTCATTCAGCTTACTACTGAAGAAGTTTGAAGGAAATCTGAAAAAGCGAAACACGCACTGGAGACAGCACATCACACCAAGAGCCCGGCTCGCCGTTTGGTTGAGGTTAGTTAATAAATGATAGAAGGGGCGTTCAATAAGTAATGCAACACATTTTTTCTGAAAGCAGGTTGGTTTTGGCCGGTCGGGGTGGCCAAGCGGTTCTAGGCACTTTAGTCAAGAACCGCGCGACTGCTACGGGCGCAGGTTCGAATCCTGCCTCGGGCATGGATGCGTGAGATGTCCTTAGGTTAGTTAGGTTTAAGTAGTCCTAAGTTTTAGGGGACTGATGACCTTAGAAGTTAAGTCCCATAGTGCTCAGAGCCATTTGAACCAGGTTGGTTTTGTTCAGAATTCCAATAAACCAAATAATTCCCCACTCTTGGCTACTGAATCCTGGTTTTCAACATAATCTCCGTTCAAGGCGACGGCCTTACGCTACCTTACGGGGTACCATTCAATTGGTCGACGTCGGTTCCAACGCCTTGCTGCATCAATCGCGTCCCTATCGTCCGTGCACTGCTTCTGATGAGTGCACCCTTCATTGGGCCAGACACATGGAAGTTGGAAGGTGCAAGATCCAGGCTGTATGATGGTTGAGTAAGAACAGTCCAGCCTAGTTATGTGAGTTCCTCTAGGGCGCGCAGACCTGTGTGAGGCCTTGCGTTGTCATGGAGAAGGGGATGGTCGTTTGCATTTTTGTGGTGACGAAACACGCTGAAGTCATTACGTAGGCTTTTCCGGCGTAATAAGTCTTGAAAGTCTCTTCGGGTTTTCTGCCGGATCCTAAAATCGACTTGACTCGATATTTCGGTGATCCAACTGGTCGCCATCTTCAGGAAAATGCTGCTTCTGCTGATGAGTCCCGCTGAGAACTGACGCCAAGTTGCAAATTAACATTAAGAGTGTGTTCCGTCCACCTTCTAAGATTAGCGCACTGCTCGGCTCTGTGAAAGATGATCTGGGGCTTAGGAAACCTGGTGTGTACAAAATTCCGTGTCAAAGTGGGAAAGCTTACATTGGCCGTTCGATTCGCACAGTGTGTGGCTCTGAGCACTATGGGACTCAACTTCTAAGGTCATCAGTCCCCTAAAACTTAGGACTACTTAAACCTAACTAACCTAAGGACATCACACGCATCTATGCCTGAGGCAGAATTCGAACCTGCGACCGTAGCAGTCGCGCGGTTCTTGACTAAAGTGCCTAGAACCACTCGGCCACCCTGACCGGCCAAAACCAACCTGCTTTCAGAAAAAAATGTGTGTGGAACATGGCCGTCGTACGAGGCTATAACAGCCGGAAAATGCTGCAGTAGCAGAACACTGCTTAAATGAGGGACGCAGTATGAAATTTGATGAAACTGTGGTAGCTGCCAACATTTCCGGTTTTTGGAACAGCGTCTATAAAGAGGCGATTGAAATTAGGTTGGCTGATAAATTAATCAACAGAGACAATGGGTTTCCTCTTAGCAAGACGTGGAATCCTTATTATTTCGCATCAAAATTGAACGTTCTTCGGTGCCATCTTCAGGAAAATGCTGCTTCTGCTGCCCTGAATGCGATATATCTTTGCCAGCCGTGTTTCACTACAGGCGGCGCCACCTCCCTGCCTTGGAGGGCAGCAACCGTGATGGGCGGCGCATGCGCCGTGTACTGAACGGTGGCTCACATAGGACTTCGATTTGCAGTCTGGCGTCAGTTCTCAGCGGGACTCATCAGCAGAAGCAGCATTTTCCTGAGATGGCGACCAGTTGGATCGCCGAAATATCGAGTCAAGTTGATTTTAGGATCCGGCAGCAAACCCGAAGAGACTTTAAAGACGCTGAAGTCGTTTCTTGAGTTTCCTGAGGGTAGCACAATACAATCCAGAGTTGATAATTGCACCATGAGGGAGGACACCAATCAGGATAATCCGTTCAGAGCCCCACAAGACCATCGCCATGACTTCACGGCTTTCAACTTTTTCTTCGGAGGAGAGGTGGTGTGGCGCTACTCCATGGATTGCGATTTTGTTACGCTTCCAAGTGATGAACCAATATCTCATCACCTGTGACAATCTTCGACAAAAATTGTCACGATCAATCTCGTAATAAGTAAGCAATCCCGTACAGATGGTCTTTCGTTGTCCTTTATGGGCTTCCGTTAAGCGGTTAGGAACCCAGCGAGCATACACTTTTAAGTACCCCAAATGATGAACGAGTGTGTCAGCGCTACCAGCGGAGATGTTCAGTTGAGCAGCAAGGTGTTTCATTGTAATCCATGGATCACCTCGAATGAGAGTGTCCACACGTTCCAACATTGCAGGAGTCACAGCCTTGTGCCGCCCGCCGATACGCCTAAAATCGGACAGATTTGCGAGATCTTGTTGCGATGATGACAGACGGCTCGCCCAACGACTCAAATGCTTTTGTTCACTGCGAGGTCTTCGTGGACATACTGCAAGAGCTTATGAATATCTGCGATGCTATGGTTTTCCGCCAAAAGAAACTCAATGACAGCTCTGTGCTTGGCACGCACCTCTGCTATAGACGCCATTTTGAAGGTTAAGTATAACGCTGCCACCTATCGTAACTTCATGAAACATGGGGGCTGAAGCGCAAACATCCGAGAATATCCCACAACAAATTTCTCGTTTTTTAAAATGAAACTGGCCTAGAAAAAAGTACGTTGCATTACTTATTCAATAGGCCTCGTATAATTAACACACACTTCGACAGTTTGTTGGTAATTAAATATATGAAATCAACATTCTTTATTATAGTCTTAAGTGTCTTCTTCTGTTTCGTGCGATACTGATAAATTACTGTTAGGACCACCTGTGAAATCTTCCTTCGTTATAGCGCTACTGTCTACCTTTTTCAGATATTTGGCCACAGGAGACGCGGTAAACACGATTTCATTTAGCTGTCGCATGAGACATAGAACAGTTGACAAGATCGTACGAGAAACCAAAAGTTAATCACTCGCACAAGCAATGTGATAGACGAATTGATGCCTACTCCGACAAAAGGAATGTGGAAGGACATCGCTGAGGGTTTTTATAAAGCGTGGTATTTTTCCCAACTTAATAGGAGCTTTGGATGGGAAAAACGTTTCTATTGAGGCTCCTCGGAACACCGGATTACTACTCTTCATCTACATCTACATGATTACTCTGCAATTCACATTTAAGTGCTTGGCAGAGGGTTCATCGAACCACAATCATACTATCTCTCTACCATTCCACTCCCGAACAGCGCGCTGGAAAAACGAACACCTAAACCTTTCTGTTCGAGCTCTGATTTCTCTTTTTATTTTGATGATCATTCCTACCTATGTAGGTTGGGGTCAATAAAATATTTTCGCTTTCGGAAGAGAAAGTTGGTGACTGAAATTTCGTAAATAGATCTCGCCGCCACGAAAAACGTCTTTGCTTTAATGACTTCCATCCCAACTCGCGTATCATATCTGCCACACTCTCTCCCCTATTACGTGATAATACAAAATGAGCTGCCCTTTTTTGCACCCTTTCAATGTCCTCCGTCAATCCCACCTGGCAAGGATCCCACACCGCGCAGCAATATTCTAACAGAGAACGAACGAGTGTAGTGTAAGCTGTCTCTTTAGTGGACTTGTTGCATCTTCTAAGTGTCCTGCCAATGAAACGCAACCTTTGACTCGCCTTCCCCACAATATTATCTATGTGGTCTTTCCAACTGAAGTTGTTCGTAATTTTAACACCCAGGTACTTAGTTGAATTGACACCTTGAGAATTGTACTATTTATCGAGTAATCGAATTCCAACGGATTTCTTTTGGAACTCATGAGGATCACCTCACACTTTTCTTTATTTAGCGTCAACTGTCACCTGCCACACCATACAGCAATCTTTTCTAATTCGCTTTGCAACTGATACTGGTCTACGGATGACCTTACTAGACGGTAAATTACAGCATCATCTGCGAACAACGTCAGAGAACTGGTCAGATTGTCACCCAGGTCATTTATATAGATCAGGAACAGCAGAGGTCCCAGGACGCTTCCCTGGGGAACACCTGATATCACTTCAGTTTTACTCGACGATTTGCCGTCTGTTACTACGAACTACGACCTTCCTGACAGGAAATCACGAATCCAGTCGCACAACTGAGACGATAACCCATAGGCCCATAGCGTGATTAGAAGTCGCTTGTGAGGGACAGTGTCAAAAGCTTTCCGGAAATCTAGAAATTCGGAATCAACTTGAGATCCCCTGTCGATAGCGGCCATTACTTCGTGCGAATAAAGAGCTAGCTGCGTTGCACAAGAACGATGTTTTCTGAAACCATGCTGATTACGTATCATTAGATCGTTCCCTTCGAGGTGATTCATAATGTTTGAATACAGTATATGCTCCAAAGTATTTGTATGGAGTGTAGCCATGTATGGAAGTGAAACGTGGACGATAAATAGTTTGGACAAGTAGAGAATAGAAGCTTTCGAAATGTGGTGCTACAGAAGAATGCTGAAGATTAGATGGGTAGATCACGTAATTAATGAGGAAGTATTGGATAGGATTGGGGAGAAGAGAAGTTTGTGGCACAAGTTGACCAGAAGAAGGGATCGGTTGGTAGGACATGTTCTGAGGCATCAAGGGATCACCAATTTAGTATTGGAGGGCAGCGTGGTGGGTAAAAATCGTAGAGGGAGACCAAGAGATGGATACACTAAGCAGATTCAAAAGGATGTAGGTTGCAGTAGGTACTGGGAGATAAAGAAGCTTGCACAGGATAGAGTAGCATGGAGAGCTGCATCAAACCAGTCTCAGGACTGAAGGCAACAACAACAACATATGCTCCAAAACCCGACGTCAATGATATTGGTCTGCAGTTCGATGGATTACTCCTACTGCATTTCTTAAACACTGGTGCGACCTGCGCAATTTTCCAATCTGTAGGTACAGATCTATCGGTGAGCGAGCGGTTGTATATGTTAGTCACACAAAGACATTCTTCATAACTTTGTCACCTCTTGTGGACGCACAATGCTTTTTGACGTCGGAATATATGGAAAGAAAGTGTTACAGCTATAGCCAATGCTCGCAGACAATGATCTTTTACCTATCTGGTTGTGTACATTGATTTAAAATTCAGAAATACACACTTATGTACTTGCCAGTTGGTTTTATTTCTGCTCCCATATTATTCCAGTGTTTTTTTTTCAGCTGTGTGTCCGTCTGTTTGGAATTGGAGAGATGATACAGCACAGGACAGCTACACACTAATTCAGTAAGTTTCTCGTCATCCATCTTTATGATAAACTGTTGTTCGAAAACACAACAATATGACCATACCGCGGCCCTCATGTGAGAAAATATCAACTGCAACAGATAGGCGATGAGGGTACGGCCTCGGCAGAAGACGGTATACGCTGTCACGGTCACGCCACGGGCGAGTGTCAACACTGCCCTTTAAATTCTGAGAACAATACATCTGCGGTATAATGGTCATGTCACAGCACTGTTGCGTCACTAATGTGCTTGAAGCAACCTTCAGTGTACGGCATGCACTGACTGGTATCTATCATGACAGATGGATAAGTAGAGGAGGGGCAGTTCCATGGTCTGTCCGTTCCCCTATACCGATGTCTCTTCTTTTCTTGTTTCTTAATCCCGGTTTCTTGAGCTCTCTTATGAGGAGTCGCGATGAAAGTTTATTAGTGGCGTGGGACAATCTGTTGTGAGTGAATTCGTTTCCGACTAATAGTCTGTCCAGTGAATGTGAAATAATGATATACACTCCTGGAAATGGAAAAAAGAACACATTGACACCGGTGTGTCAGACCCACCATACTTGATCCGGACACTGCCAGAGGGCTGTACAAGCAATGATCATACGCACGGCACAGCGGACACACCAGGAACCACGGTGTTGGCCGTCGAATGGCGCTGGTTGCGCAGCATTTGTGCACCGCCGCCGTCAGTGTCAGCCAGTTTGCCGTGGCATACGGAGCTCCATCGCAGTCTTTAACACTGGTAGCATGCCGCGACAGCGTGGACGTGAACCGTATGTGCAGTTGACGGACTTTGAGCGAGGGCGTATAGTGGGCATGCGGGAGGCCGGGTGGACGTACCGCCGAATTGCTCAACACGTGGGGCGTGAGGTCTCCACAGTACATCGATGTTGTCGCCAGTGGTCGGCGGAAGGTGCACGTGCCGGTCGACCTGGGACCAGACCGCAGCGACGCACGGATGCACGCCAAGATCGTAGGATCCTACGCAGTGCCGTAGGGGACCGCACCGCCACTTCCCAGCAAATTAGGGACACTGTTGCTCCTGGGGTATCGGCGAGGACCATTCGCAACCGTCTCCATGAAGCTGGGCTACGGTCCCGCACACCGTTAGGCCGTCTTCCGCTCACGCCCCAACATCGTACAGCCCGCATCCAGTGGTGTCGCGACAGGCTTAAATGGAGGGACGAATGGAGACGTGTCGTCTTCAGCGATGAGAGTCGCTTCTGCCTTGGTGCCAATGATGGTCGTATGCGTGTTTGGCGCCGTGCAGGTGAGCGCCACAATCAGGACTGCATACGACCGAGGCACACAGGGCCAACACCCGGCATCATGGTGTGGGGAGCGATCTCCTACAGTGGCCGTACACCTCTGGTGATCGTCGAGGGTACACTGAATAGTGCACGGTACATCCAAACCGTCATCGAACCCATCGTTCTACCATTCCTAGACCGGCAAGGGAACTTGCTGTTCCAACAGGACAATGCACGTCCGCATGTATCCCGTGCCACCCAACGTGCTCTAGAAGGTGTAAGTCAACTACCCTGGCCAGCAAGATCTCCGGATCTGTCCCCCATTGAGCATGTTTGGGACTGGATGAAGCGTCGTTTCACGCGGTCTGCACGTCCAGCACGAACGCTGGTCCAACTGAGGCACCAGGTGGAAATGGCATGGCAAGCCGTTCCACAGGATTACATCCAGCATCTCTACGATCGTCTCCATGGGAGAATAGCAGCCTGCATTGCTGCGAAAGGTGGATATACACTGTACTAGTGCCGACATTGTGCATGCTCTGTTGCCTGTGTCTATGTGCCTGTGGTTCTGTCAGTGTGATCATGTGATGTATCTGACCCCAGGAATGTGTCAATAAAGTTTCCCCTTCCTAGAACAATGAATTCACGGTGTTCTTATTTCAATTTCCAGGAGTGTATGATAAAAGTGGGCAGATAAACCTTATTATACTTCCACAAGATTTTAATAATTCCACCTGGTACAGTTTATCCCTGAATTAGAAGCCGATGGCTCTGTTTTAATGAAGTAATGCCTATTCAGTTATATTGGCATTTATTACTGGTTGTGATGTGAACTGCTGCTTGGCAGTTTTGGTGAGTATTCAAAATCTACTTTCAATTAATGTTCATTTATCAATAAGAATAGTGTTCGTCGGTGAAATGCAGTATCAATGAAGTTGCACAACAGTTGGTAATTTTACGTTTGAAAGAGTTGGTTTATTGGCATTCCTGGAAAAGAACACTCTTATACTCTCATTCGGTCAGCAAATTCCGTGTAATGGGACTTATTAATCGTTCTAATGAATGAATTGATTTGCATTACCGTGTTGTTAAGCAACGTGATCAACAAGGTGATATGTGTCCTAATTAAAGCAGAACAGCGTTATGTTGAATAAATTTTCGGATCGTTTTTATCAAAAATCAGTATCTGACTCGAAAAGTAATTTCAAACTTCGTGCATTAAGTCCAAGCACGTTTGCAATTATTATATGCGATTTAATGGAAAGCTCAATCACGCACTAGCGTGTAACATGTTTCAAATCGAGCGCGCAGGTTTCAATTTTCCCTGATGGGCTTAACGACTTTTTGTAATAACGTGATGTGTATATCTCACGTAAAGACTAAACGAAACTGGATTTGTCTCTATTCGGCTGAAAATCACAAAATGAAATTCACCACACAGGTTAGCAAACTGCACACGCGCACTTTTAGCACTCTAAGTGGTAACTCGTGTAAGAGTAAAAGCCGCACATCATTTCACACTTTTTACATGCATACAAATATCAAAACACCTTTATATTAAACAGATAAATTATGGCATAAACATTTCCTATTCTAAAAAAAACTTCAAGAACTTGTATTTCATAATCAATAAAATTTTATCCAGTGAAAGAAACTATTAGTTTGCTGAAACGGATTCAGATTACTGTCAATACATGTCTGGACGATGACTTATTTATGACAAATTTGGTACTCCTTGCATCGCTACACCCCGACCTCAGTCCTTGGATTATTACGTCTGGGATCATCGTAAACAATTTGGTCTATGCAGCAGACCGCCCACAAGCAGAAACTCTTAAATGACGTATCGTGGAAGCCTGTGAAATCGCCAGGAATTATCTGACAGGGTGCGACTGTCCATGTTTCGACGAAAGCATGAATGTTTAGAAGCAAGAAGAGGACATTTCGAGCATTTGTTATGTGTTTATTTGTTGATGAGCTCTGATCACCTAAATTTTAAACTTTCATTAATAAGTCGAAAATGAACGATTTTTGGATATATGTTCATTTGAGATTGTTTTCTTGTTTTGGTATAAGGAAGCTTCTATTAATACTTCTGAAATATACTGTATATGTTGTTGGAGTCAGATTATCGTTATCCAGTGGTGCATATCCGAAACCTGATAAAATTCGGGGTGAAACGTATTAAAAATGTATTTTAACGTGCATTCAGGGTTCTTAGAGACGTGGTAGATTTCCATCTTCTTTGCAAGTGATAAGCTCTCTTCTTCTTGCTGCCGTTATTCAAAATAACAAAAATTAATATTTTTATGAGAAAAACAAATAAAGGAGTTTCAAATGGTTCAAATGGCTCTGAGCACTCTGGGACTTAACATCTGTGGTCATCAGTCCCCTAGAACTTAGAACTACTTAAACCTAACTAACCTAAGGACATCACACATATCCATGCCCGAGGCAGGATTCGAACCTGCGACCGTAGCAGTCGTGCGGTTCCGGACTGAGCGCCTGAACCGCTAGACCACCGCGGCCGGCTAAAGGAGTTTATTGATCCCTTTATGAGTGAGATGATAGCTGAAATTGGCCTACCACAATCACAGCAGCAAAATGCACAGATGCTTTGAGAGATGATACTGCCATTTGTAATGCAATAAAAAACTAATATGACTCTTGGCCACTGTACTTATTAATTTTATACTATCTCACGCGTTTCTGCCTTACGCCATTCTCAAAGGCACTCAAATGTCCTCAAGTATAGTAGACCAGATACTTTGTGTCCATGCTCGAGAAGTTCAGTTTCGTTTGACCTGAAAATGTGTTACAGATATTTTGAGCCTTTGGGAGTGGGGTAAGACAGAAACGCGTAACGCAGTGCAAAGTTAATGAATAGAGTGGTTAAGACTGATATCACTTTTTGTCTGTCAGAACCGCCTCAGTGTAGTGAAGTGAAGCTGTGGACAAAGGGTGCCTAGATATTAAATCGAACAATAAATCTGAGCACAAGCGCAAACACACACACACACACACACATTTTATAGAAAACACAGCATACATTGACCTTCTACAGCTAGTCACTCCAAGGAGTAATTTAACAAGAGCCTAACCAGAATGGGTGGGTGCGAAACTTATGAGTACTAGTCTTGCAAGTTTCACAGGAGAGCTTCTGTGAAGTTTGGAAGCTAGGAGACGTGATACTTCGGAAGCAGGGCTGTGCGGAGCAGTCGTGCGCCGTGCTTGAGTAGCTCAGTCGGTAGATCAAACGCCTGCGACAAGCAAAGATCCCAAGTTTGAGTCTCGGCCCAGCACACTGTTTTAATCTGTCACGATGTTTCATATCAGCGCACACTCCTCTGCAGAGTGAAAATTTCATTCTGATCTACTACATTTACTTTTAACAAACTTTTTAAACTTTTTCACTGATATTTTGTAGGACGCCTTTATTGTACTATCCTTACGTGACGTCGGTTTACCTATGATTTAAAACCTGAATCAAACTTCTGACGATGACAGATTAATCTCTTGAAACTGATAAAGTGAATTCAGTAAAGTTTTTGTGCAGCTGAAGACTAGTTTTTATCTTTCTTAATGAAATAATGGAGTTGTTCAATTTTTATTTAATTTCAGAAATAACCGGTCAAAAATTGTTTCAACTATGCTCCAACAGAAAGTAATAATACGATCGTCTTCCATACAAACAAACGGTGCTAACATTGTAAGTTTAAAATTAACATTGATTGAAAATGAAAATTAACTGTAAAGGCAAACAATCCTGTCGGAGGAACATCATCAACTGCGCATTATAACAGAGGTTGAAAATATCGCTTGAGTTGTAAGGTTATTTTTATTTAAAACACCAGCGGTTTCAGGCCCATATACGCCCATCAGCAGGTGCTATACTGAAAATAAACAAGACACCGGAGCTAATAACGATTTTTACATCCAATAGCACACATAAAACAGGAAAAAAGAAGTGATAAACCGCGCCCTGTACTAGTCCATCGCGGCACTCGTGGTCACAGCACAAAGTATACGTTTCCTGATATTCATTGCATATTTCTTTACCCAGGCAGTCATCAGTAGTATTGTCTGGTGTCACTTTGACATTGACTTAGGTTTTACCGCACCTAGCCCGACCGCTGGTTTCTAAAATGTTGTGTGAAACTTCTATTTTGCTGTGTTATGTGTACTACAGCGTGTAAAAACTATTATTAGCTCGATCTCTTGCTTACTTTCAGTATAACATTTGATGATGGGCATATGAGAGCCGGAAACCGGTCGTGTTTTAGATAAAAAGAACTTTACAACTGAAGCGATATTTTCAGCCTCTTCTAACTGTAAAGTATCGATCCTTAAATTACTTGACTGACAGGCAGTACCGAAACTATAGCCGATTCATTAACAAGCGGCCATATGAGACTGTAATAAGCGGAAGAACGAGGTTTTTTATGGAATAATTCCTTTAATTCTATACGAGACTGACTGCATAGCCGATAAAAACGCTATTCGGAAGTAGTGCTTTTTATTAAAAATGTAAAACATATCTGAAAAATTAACTTCGCAAATAGATATAACTTAGGCTCATAAGTATGAAACTTTTTCCTTCAGGGGCGCAGCAGAGGGCAAGCCCCCATTACTGACGCAGGCAGCTAGATACACACAGGTTTCCCATAGTTGAGGATAGTAACCTGTTGAGAAGATAGTGGTGTAAATTACTGCATGGGTAATTAGAAAGGAGAGACGTCATTCTTTGAGGTGTCATCGTGTCAAAAAAATGGTTCAAATGGGTCTGAGCACTATGGCACTTAACATCTAAGGTCATCAGTCCCCTAGAACTTAGAACTACTTAAAACTAACTAACCTAAGGACATCACACACATCCATGTCCGAGGCAGGATTCGAACCTGCGACCGTAGCGGCCATCGTGTCATCTCAGTAGATAATGCAGTCGTGATTGGCCGGGGGGGGGGGGGGGAGGGGGCATGTGCTGCGCCTTTTTTTTGGTGTATTTGTTTTATACGAAGTGCGATACACTGGCTCCATCACGAACTGACTAGATCGGCTAGAGTACTCTCTAATACTTGTTTGCTTGTTGCTACTCTCCGTGTTGCATAGACAGATATGGGTACTCCCCCATGCTTCGCATCTGTACCTGATAATCTGTATAGTCTCTTTGTGTCGTTGAGACTATTTCCTGTGTGTCTTATTTGTGTCATCGAGACTTCTGCTGAGTGTGTGCGTGTGTGTTCATCGTCACTTTATTTTGTGGATCATTATCACTGCTGCCGTCTCCTTCTCACCGCTGCCGCCATCAATGATGTCAACCATCCATCACCCATCAACAGCCCTCCTGCCGCCTCCACCTCAATCACCCCTGACATTGCTGTGGCCATTCCCGTACATTGGAGACAATCTCATCGTTCACAACTCCACCGCAGATCGTCACTGTCACTATTCGACTGCTGCTCACTCCAATCAAACATACTCATCACTGTCCACCATCTCCTGCTCTCACTGCCACCACATGGAGTATGACTTCTAACTCACCTGTCTACATCTATCCTCCCTTACCTACGCTATCCTTTCCCGCCACAGCAGCTAATGATGCATCTCTCACTGTCCGCAGTTCCCCCTAAATTTAACTTTCAGCCATGACTCACCAGCCACCACTGCTACCGTGCTGAAGGACCTGCACAACTCTCAGGTAACCCTCTAACCCTCTACAACGCCAACCCCCATCCTACAGCCATCCTTCCCTTCAACAGCCTTTAAAAAAACCAACAAAACATAAAAACGCCGATATCTCTCCCGCTACCACAGAGAAAACTCTCAAGCTGAACCTGATGACACTTGGCATGTGGACACAGCTTCTCCCTTTCCAACATCTTCCACTTTCCAACGTAGACCCAAAATTCTTCAAACCTAAATCCCTCACCCTCGAAATCAAGAAATACCAACCAAGCCTCCACATGCAATAACTTAGCCCAACAAAACATTCTGTATTACTAAGGTCACATAACACCTACTTTCACACTGATCTCCTTTCCAAAATTCCTCACATTACCTTTGATTCCAAAGCCTTCTCAGCACCTAACACCACAATACTCCATGACAAACAACCCCATCCTCCCTGCCTACTTTCCGTTCTCGTTGCAGTAATCGCCGAAATCGCTGTTGAGATCACAGATAAGAAAGTGGAATCTGAACTGAAAAAAATTTAGAAACTTGAAAAACCGTTCTGATCAACAGTGGCCTTGGTGCCACTCGCCAGTTGTTACTGAATCTGCCCCCACCATAGATATACTCCTTAAAGAGGGAGCCCTGGTATACCACAACCACCATAAGGTTGAATTTTTCAAATCCCATCCTCAGACCTACTGCCGTCAAAAGTGCCTTCGCTACATTCATCATCTAACTACAGATTATAAAAACGCACCCACTTGTCCATGCTGCAAAGACTCCCATTTTTTAAACAGTGCCCAAGCCTTACTTCCTCTTCTACCTGCAACACTTGCAATGACTTGCACTTCACCTGGTCTGCAAAATGCAAAGCTAAGACTCAAGTAACCAAACATGAACTCACTGTTCTGAACCATCTCACTGATACCCCCATTCACCCCCAAACTTCCTCAACCCGACGCCCACTGCTAAAGACGTCATCAAAATCATGACAATCATCCTCCAAAACATTCATCCATTCCAACGTCCACACACCCTCCCAACCATCTCTCTTGGTGCCCACTATATCTTCCATCTCAACACCGAGGCCAGCTTCTCCCTCACACGATTCGAATATCTCCTTGTACCCTCCACTATACAGATAGTCAGTTCCTCTGGCCTGAAGTGGTGCTGTAGTTGGCCACCACAAGGACATCCCCGTTCGGCCACAGCCCTTATACAATACTGCCACTGAACACCCTCTTCTTGCCTTATTATTTAAGACCCTAACCAGTACCTGTGCTACTATCTACATCCAACAATCACCCCATCCCATTCGACTTCTTCACCCATATCGATCAGAGCTTTTCCATCTCTATTGTTGCCGCTGACCTCAACATCTATAGGAGATCCCATGTAAATGTCCAGCAGTGGCGTTAGTTTATGGACTCCCTGCAGGGCAACATGGTCACCATCTCTCCTACACCAATCCTGAAAGCAACACTAACCAAGACGTTGTCCTAGCATCTCCCAATCTCTTTGGACGTCTCACTGCGGAAGTACTCGATCCAGTTGGAAGTGACAACCTACCTATTCTCCTCACTACCTTCTACACACTACCTCATCCCCATGTACTCCATCCCAGTCTCCGTCCATGAGTTCTCCAACTCTGCTCTTGTGCCCTTGTGTCACCTGGAATGCCAACCAGAAACCCATAGAAACACAGATTGAAAGCGATCTCCTGATCTTCCAACAACCTAATGGTGCCCTTCATTCCATGTCCTTATTGCAGCAGACCTTGTCAGACCACCCACATTTCTACCAAGGCCATATATCTTCATCACTCCCCTCTCCACCCACAAGCCATACACTTCTTCAAGAACCACATCACTCGTACCACTCCTGCCTGCACACATGTGTATGAGATACACTTACATGCCACCAGTAAGTACAGAGACATATCAAGAATTTATTAAATATGAAAAACGTTGGGACTGGCGCTAGATATCCAGCAGGCTCAACATTACATTCCCCATAAACTCTTCAAAGTATTGCAAAGAATTTCATCGACTGTGGGAGCAACCCCGTCCCTCACTGCCCACTCCTATACAACAACCATCCCTTACTAGACAATATGAACAAGGCTGACCACTTTGTACCCCACCTCTGTAACATCTTCTCCATCCGCATTTTGATTACTCCCTGTTTCCTACCATCCATGAAAGTACATGCACTACTGTTCGACCCCTGGCTTCCAGCTTCCAGTACTTGAACAACATACCAAAACAGGATGAAAGACACCAGTCACAGCACATCATACGACATCAAAAAATACTTCACAAAAAGCGCAACACCCCCCCCCCCCCCCCCTTCCCAACCGCCTGATCACCACTGCATTATCTACTGAAATGACACCTCAAAGAATGACCTCTCTCCTTTCTAATTACCCATGCAACAATTTACACCACTATCCTCTCAACAGGTTACTATCCTCAACTATGGGAAACCTCCAGAATTCTACTTTTCCTCAAACTGCGAAAACTTTCTATTGATGCCTCCTCCTACCACACCAGCTGCTTCACCGCAGGGTTCATCAAGATCTTTGAATCCATTCTTTCCTGGCACGTTCATCAACACCTGAACTAACACCATCTCCTTCCAGTGTGGCTTCCGTCCCAATTTCTCCTCTGATGATCAGATCCTGCACACACCTATCCATCTGCTCAACTCCCTCGACCTAGAGAAAGCCTACGACTGTGTACGCCATTTCGGTTTCTTTTTTCAATTCTAGACATACTCACTTCCAGAGAACAATGCAAGCCTTATTGCATCCTTCACATGTAATCGCCCATCCTTTGTCACTGTTAACCACATCAATTCCCACACCTTTCATCTCACTGCAGGAGAGCCAAAAGCTCCATCCTTTCTCCTCTCCTTTATCTCCTCTACAATACTGATATGCCCAAACTACCTCCACTAGCCCAGTTCCTTCAGTATTCTGATGTCATTGCTTTACTCGCCATCTACCCTCCAGAAATCCCAACGATATCTCCAAGTCCACCTCAATCAGTTTACATCCCAATGAAATCAATGGCTCCTCAAGATCAACCCCTCTAAACCCCACACAATAATTGTAGGACGAACCAGCTGCATCTTCCGTCTCCATGAGTTTACCTTAACATTTACTACCGCCCTATCCCGTTAACTAATACACTAAAATACCTTGAACTAACCCTCAACTGACAACTAAAATGTAAACCAAACCTACTAACCATCCAATAAAAAGCTGACAATTAAAACTACTAACAGGCCGAACTTGGGTATTACAGCCCTCTATTATTCTTGACACCTACGAAACCCTAATCTGAGCCATCCTCTGTTATGCAAATGTTGCACATGTCTCTGCCCCACCAAATTGATGTAGGTTCCTTCAAATCCTTGTATGCCAAGCGCTCTGTCTCACTTTCCAGATCCGTTTATTTTTTCCCACATGGATCCTCTACTGTTTCATCAAATTCCCACCCCCATCACCCACATCTAACTCCATATATCAAATTTTATCCACAAGTTAGAGTCGAATAACCCCATTTTCTCATCTCTGATCATCAACCCTTGTATGCTGTCATGGCTTTGTAAACATGTCCCACCATCCCTACACCTACACGCACGTCATATCCTATCACAACATAGCTTCAATCAATTACCTCTCTCAGACAAGAAGATCTGCCCCAATATTTATCCCTCCTACCAGCTTAATTCTTTCCGATCCAGTTCACTCCTCATCAGGGCTTCTCTCTCCTTTTTCATCTCCATCCATCCCCATCCCTTTCCTCTTGTTACCAATACCCTACCCACACACTAAACACCTCCTTACTGTCTGTCTCTCCCTCCAACTTTCTTTCCATTATCCACTCCAACACTTACCTCCATCTCCATAGCTTTCCTAGGTAACAGACCACTTTTTTTCTAGCCACACCACTCAATCTATGGAACATTATTTCTCCTACCAAAATACTTCTCTCACAGTGCAGGTCCTTCAGATTTTAGCTGTCCATCTCTGATTTTTAACTGACCAAAGAAAAACCGTTTTTGTCGTCTTTTTTATACGTTTAAAAATGACTTTGGCTGAAGAGCGGAATATTGTACCGCTGACAGCCCAACCCCTGGACTTATGGGGCAAGGGGGATGAAATAACATCAAAGAGAAAAAAAAAATTACAATAGACGTCACACATAAGATAAACATTGTTCCATCATTCACTCTTTCTAATAAAGCTCTAAGGATATTATTACGGGATCACTACTTCTTTTCAGTGGAGGTATTTTCAGAACATATGAAATGCAAGAGACTTGTAACAAGAAACTGCAACACCTCTTATTGCATGTATTGTGAGACCTCAGGCAGATAAAGCCAAAAATTATCTATTTACAACAATATTAACGTTAAATTTTCTGAACTTCACGTGTGCACTCGCAAATGCATGCATGCACACCTTCATACACAATAATTAGAATGGAGTGACGTATCCAAAAACCTGGAAAGACTTTTGGATGAAGAAATAAATCAACAGTCAATGGTGAGCGAATCTTGATTTTGGGTAGACAGCAGTCTTGCAGGTCACTGAACCATGTTCTCTGGCATTCACAAAATGGAATAAACTCACTCCTCTTACGGTGTGATTCAGCTTAACTTTTCACTCCAGATATTTAATGAACCTTTTAAGTTGTCCTAACTTTGTTTTCATTCAAAATAATTATGAAAAAGTCCTCACCAAATGGCTAAAGGCCTTTTTCACGCCAGCATTAATTATAGCGTTATCGGCATCAACTTTTGTTTTTAAACTGAAACTATAGCAATATCTTGTGCTGGTGTTGTAGCTCTAAAGGAATCAAATTCAATGGTGTTTCATTGTTCAAATTACAGTTAATGGTTCCCGATAATAACAATATGTAGAACTTAGGATTTATCTGTTTTCAATATGAAACCCTTTACTATTTTATACGGAAGTTCCTGTTGTTATAGGGACCTATTGCGTCAGGCTTGATGGTTCATTCAAGCTTGGCACAGCTAACAGTCTACTTACAAAAGCGGAATAGAGGAGAAACGTTTAATTTAAAACTGATACTAATCACACTTGGCTACGTATAGTTGGAACGACACACAACTGGAAGCCAAAGTGCATGGCACGTAAGGATAACTCACCAGTTAATTATGGGAACAGTCCTGCTAGTTTTCCTGTCATAGCCTTAAGAGAAAGGTGCAACTCAAAAATTGAATGAGTTTGTACGAGGGCGCGCTGAAAATTAAGGCCTCCGAATTTTTTAATTCAAAACTCTTAAAGGTTTTTTTCTTCATAGCTACGTACCGTATTTGCAGCCCTCGGCGCCTAGAGGGCTTCGAATTGTATAGTGTAACATGACAGTGTGTAGATTAATAACGTCAATGAGTGAGAAAGAGCGTGCTGTAATCGAGTTTCAAATTCGAAGACTTTTTAACATAAGAAACTCAGGAGCACTACTTCTCAGCACGGACTCATAAAACAGGGAACTGAGGTATAAAGACTATTAAATAATATCTTCACGTTGCGAGTTTAATGTCCATATACACACTTAAATTGCAAAATTCCATCAGAAAGAGCAAGGAGGAGGAAATCAAAGAATGTGGACATAAACACATCCTTAAAGCTTCATCAAGTGTTCGAAATACAGTCGCTAGAGCAAGGACGTCTGGCTAAACTGAAGAGATTCCTTGGACATCTTTGCATAGGCTGCAACAATGCGACGTTTTAGATAGTCATGTGTGGTCGGATCTTCTGCGTAGAATTCATCTTTGAGTTTATCCCAGACGAGGAAAAAGCCCATTGTAGTCAAATTAGGCGAACGTGCAGACCAACTTTACGTCCTGTCCAGTGACCGGGAAGGAGCTGGGTGAGCGTTTTGTTAGCCACATGCTAGTAGTGAGCCAGGAACGCGTTCTGCTGGTACCTTGCACATCCACGTATTTCAAGTGGTATTTTTTCTAGAAGAGCCGGTACGACTATGGAAATAAATTTTGCATGTATTTTACCTATTCAAGCTTCTTCAGTGAGTTAAGGACCAATCACGTGGTCTCCAATAACCCCGCATCAAACTCCACTGCCTCTGATGTTCAACGGCCCTAGTCAGGATCATCAGCTGTCCAATAACGCATATGTCATAAATTCAGTTTTCCATAATTTGTAACGGTAGCTTGATCGGTAAAGATAATTCTTCCAAGAACGAACATATTGTCCTTGTTTCTGATCAGAATTGAGCATCAGAATTCGATGTATCTTCTGCAAGCACGTTGGTTAATCCATTAACGAAGTTACACATGACACCGATGGAAGCCGTTGAGTGTCAAATGCGAAGAGCGCTGCGCGGACTTATTTCAGAGGCAGTCGCAATTTCCTTGGAACTAACATATAGATTATGAGCGAAAGCTGCCAAAACACGTACACTGTCTAGTCACATTAAGCTGACCACCAATCAAAAGGCTGAAGAACCAGCTTTCGCAACGCGTACCGCTGCGAGACGTACAGGAAGACAGTTCTATCTACTTCTACAGCTAAATGGATACCCTGCAAATCACATGTAAGTGCCTGGCAGATGGTTCATCGAACCACCTTTACAATTCTCTATTATTCCAATCTCGTATAGCGTGAGAAAAGAAAGAACACCTATATCTTTCCATAGGAGCTCTGATTTCTCTAATTTTATTATGGTGATTGTTTCTCCCTACGTAGGCCGATGTCAACAAAATATTTTCGCATTCGGAGGAGAAAACTGGTGGATAGAATTTCGTGAGAAGATTCCGCCGTTACGAAAAACGCCTTTGTTTTAATGATGTCCACCACAAATCCTGTATAGTTTCAGGGACACTCTCTTCCCTATTTCGCTATAATACAAAACGTGCTGCCCTTCTTTGAACTTTTTCGATGTGGTCCGTCAATCCTATGTGGTAAGGATCCCAGACCACGCAACAGTATTCTAAAAGAGGACGGACAAGCGTAGTGTAGGCAGTCTCCTTAGTAGATCTGTTACATTTTGTAAGAGTCCTGCCAATAAAACGCAGTCTTTGGTTAGCCTTCCCCACAACATTTTCTATGTGTTCCTTCCAATTTAAGATGTTCGTAATTGTACTTCCAAGGTACCTAGTTGAATTTACGGCCTTTAGATTTGACTGATTTATCGTGTAACCGAAGTTTAACGGATTACTTTTATCACTGATGTGGATGACCTCACACTTTTCGTTATTTAGGGTCCATTGCCAATTTTAGCACCACACAGACATCTTTTCTAAATCGTTTTGCAACTTGTTTTGATATTAAGATGACTTTATTAGTCGATAAACGACTGCGTCATCTACAAACATCCTAAAACGGCTGCTGAGGTTGTCTCCCAAATCTTTATATAGATAAGGAACAGCAAAAGGCATGTAACACCACCTTGGGGATCGCCAGAAATCACTTCTGTTTTACTCGATGACTTTCCGTTAGTTACTACAAAATGTGACCTCTCTGACAGGAAATCACGAATCCAGTCACACAACTGGACGATATTCTATAAGCACGCAATTTCACTACAAGCCGCTTGTGTGGTACAGTGTCAAAAGCATTTCGGAAATCAAGAAATACGGAATCAATCTGAAATCCCTTGTCAATAGCACTCAACACTTCATGCGAGTAAAGAACTAGTTGTGTTTCACAAGAACTATGTTTTCTAAATTCATGTTGACTGTTTGTCAGTAGATCGTTTCCGACGGCCGGTGTGGCCGTGCGGTTCTAGGCGCTTCAGTCTGGAACTGCGTGACTGCTACGGTCGCAGGTTCGAGTCCTGTCCCGGGGCATGGATGTGTGTGATGTCCTTAGGTTAGTTAGGTTTAAATAGTTTTAAGTTCTAGGGGACAGATGATCTCAGATGTTAAGTCCCATAGTGCTCAGAACCATTTGAACCATTTGAAGATCGTTTCCTTCCAGGTAATTCATAAATGTTCGAACACAATATATGTTCCAAAATCCTGCTCCATATCGACGTTAATGATATGGGGCTGTAATTTAGTGAATTACTCCTACTACCTTTCGGCTCCCCCCGTCGGAGATTCGAGTCCTCCCTCGGGCATGGGTGTGAGTGTTGCCGTTAGCGTAAGTTAGTTAAGTTACTTTGTGTGTGAGCCTGGGGACCGATGACCTCAGCTGTTTGGTCCCATAGAAACTTACCACAAAACCAATCCTACTACCTTTCTTGTATATTGGTGTGACCTGTGCAACTTTCCAGTCATTGGGTACGGATCTTTCATCGAGCGAACGACTGTATATGATTGTTACGTATGGATCTACTGCATCAGCATACTACGAAAGGAACCTAATTGGTATACAGTCTGGACCAGAAGACTTGCTTTTATTAAGTGATTTAGGTTGCTTCACTACTCCGAGGATATTTATTTCTACGTTACTCATGTTGGCAATTGTTCTTGATTCGAATTCTGGAATAAATACTTCGTTTTCTTTTGTGGAGGCATTTCGGAAGGCTGTGTTTAGTAACTCTGCTTTGGCAGCACTGTTTTCGATAGTAACTCCATTGCTATCGCGCAGAGAAGGCATTGATTGTGTCTTGCCACTAGTATATTTCAAATACGACTAGAATCTCTGTGGGGTTTCTACACAAAGTTTCGTTGTGCAAACTAATATAAGCATCTCGAATTGAAGACCGCGCAAAATTTTTAGCTTCCGTAAAAGATCGCAAATCTTGGAGATTTTGCGTTCGTTTAAATTTGGAATGTTTTTTTCGTTTTTTCTGCATCTGTGTTCTGATCCGATTTGTGTACCAAGGAGGATCAGCTCCGTCGTTTGTTAATTTATTTGGTATAAATTTCTCAATTTCTGTCGATACTATTTCTTTGAATTCAAGCCATTTTCTGAATATAACCGTCACCGGAGATGAGACGTGGTGTCACCACTACGAGCCGGAATCCAAATGACAGTCCACGGAATGGAGACATGCGAATTCTCCGTCTAAGAAGAAATTCAAGACACAGCCGTCCGCAGGTAAAGTGATGTGTGATGTCTTCTGTGATAGCCAGGGTGTGGTTATTTTGATGTCCTCGAGCCTGGAGAAATTGTCAGTTCAACGCTCTTGAAGAAGACACTAAGTTGAAAGCATGAATTTCCAGGGTAAGGCCAGAGAAGAAGACCAACTTTCCACCTGAAACATAATAACGCCACGTCCCACACCAGTTTTGCGATCACAAAACTCATTACAAAATTTGGCTGGACACTCTTACTATATCCACCTTGCGGTTCCGATTTAGCGTCTTCAGACTTCCACCTCTTTGGCTTCTGAAAGAAGAACTACGTGACAAACGTTTTCAAGACTCAGATGCTGTTGTCAAATCTGTAAGGAAGTGATTAGCCTCAGTTGGTTCCAATTTTTTCCAGCGCAGCATGCCGGCTCTGCTTCATTGTTGCCAAAAGTGCATAACGAATGGTGGTGTCTGTGTGGAAAAATAACAGTCTGTATATGAAATATTGCTCTATAGCTGTGCTGTTGTGATTTACGTATCTCCTGTAATTTCTATGAATAAAAACAGGAGGCATCACTTTCGGAACGACTCTCACGTTTCTGTTAGCGTCACCTGATTTAACTCACCTGCCTTGCGTACCCTTTTTTATTTTTGTTGATAATCATCCTATAATCTCTTGGCACGACACCCTCCATTCCGTTCAGCTGTTATGCCGAGTCCATTTGCCATCTCTGAAAGAATTACAGTCTCGTAGCCAAACTGCAAAGGTTTTATTTCTTCTCGCTGAACTTTAATTCTGTTTCGAAAAGTTTCCTTGGTTTCCTTTACTATTTGCACAACGTATAGATAGATTAAAATAGGAGTCAGGCTATCACGCTGCCTCATTCCCCTCTGATCTATTTCTTTAATTTCATGTCCTTCAACTCTTACAACTGGAATGTGGTTTCTATGGAACTTTTAGATATATTTTCGCTGCCTGTTCTTTTCCTTATCCTTGTTACCTTCAGCATTCCAAAGAGAGTACTCCAGTCAACATTGTCGAAAGCTGTCACTAAATGTAAAATTGCTATAATCGTAGGGTTACTTTTCTTTAGCCTATCTTCTAAGGTTAGTTGTAGGGTCAGTATTCCCTCACGTGTTCCTACATTTCGAGGGTAGGAAAGCTGATATTTCCTGAGGCTGGTTCGTACCACGCTTTCCATTCTTCTGTAACAAATTCGTACTCTCTTTAAATAGAAATCACTCAGTTTAAATATCAGAGAAAAATTACAAACATTGGCTTACTTGCTATGCATTCAAAAAACAGTCCTAGGGTTATTGCAGCGATATGGGATAAGACATTAATTCAGTCTTCGAAGATTTAGGGCGATTACCAGCAATATAGCTGGTTAATAAGAGACAAAAATGTGTTACACTTATAAATTAAAAACAAATTTATGCCATGTTCTTGTTTATAATATCTGTAGAATCCGCTGAACAACATATTAATAAGTATGTAGAACAATGTAACAGGACTAATATAAGTAAAACCAAAAATGTGAATTAAAAGTAGGTAAATCTACATGTGTAAATACATGTGCATCTGATGCTAAGTGGCACATTATGTGGTGAAAATGAAGTGACTTGCCTAAAATAGCTAGACAGATCCGCAACACGAAAGTACTAATGTGCTTCGGAACAGCAATACGCTAGGTAAAATCATACAATTCAGAGTTTAGCACACCAAACAATACAAAACTTGAAGCGCTTATTAAATTAACTGCAGAGAATGCAAAAATTTTATAAAGGATAGAAAGCTAGAAATTTTGTCGTTATATTCAGGGAACACATTAACAACGGTGATAGCTGTATATCTTTGATTGAGAACCACCTTCTGGCGGCCAGAGACAAATAGAATGACCTGAAAGTTGCTCAGAAATTTTTATAAAAGCGAGATGGGAAGAAAAATCAACTACCTATAGAAGGTCGCAATTTACAGTGCACTTAGGAGACAGATGAGTGACCAGACAGACCTAAAAATTGGTGATTCTTATGTTGTTTCTAAAACATCCAAGAGGATAATGATGGTGAATTTAGCTACGGATGGAATTTTGCGCACTAGATGGGCTTGGTAAGTGTGTTTGGCCGTGCTATACTTTAAAGATGGGACATGTAGTCACGCAAGGGATATGCGCTCATTTTATGAAACTTACGATGTTAAACACTGCTGAGAGGAATGTTAGACACATATATAATAGTCACGAGATGCAACGCAACTACTTTACTGACGCGTTTAGAATATACACATCTTTAAAATATCTGGAAAAGGTTACAAAAATCAGGAGCATCACAGTGATGATATCTAAAAGACGAACATGAAAATACAAGAAGAGTGCATGAAAAACACATACTAAATCAGGGAGATGAACTTCATACAGGCAGTATGGGGCCATGTGAATATGACACATTCCAAAGCGTAACTGAGTACACAAGGCATGACACAACGTCTAAGATAACAAAGTGGCCAATAGATGGCGCTAGTGGAATCATAGTGTAGTGTTGAACTATATTTCTCTAATGCATTCAACGCTACCATATGATACCACTAGGGCCATCTATTGGCCACTTTGTTATCCTAGACGTTATGTCATGCATTGTGCACTCATTTACGTTTCGGAATGTGTCGTATTCACATGACCCCATACTGCCTGCATCAAGTTCTTCTCCCTGAATTGGTACGTGTGTTTCATGCGCCCTTAATTGTTGTTTCTTGTTTGTCTTTGTTTTTTAGCTCTCATCACTCTGCTACTCTTGATTTTTGTAACTTTTCCCAGATATTCTGAAGAGAGTGCATTCGAAACGCGTCAATAAAGCACTTGCCTTATATGTAGTGACTATTAAATATTTTTACAGTGTCCGTATCAGCACTGTTCAACATTTTAAATTTCGTACAATACTTGTTGCCTTATACACTCCTGGAAATGGAAAAAAGAACACATTGACACCGGTGTGTCAGACCCACCATACTTGCTCCGGACACTGCGAGAGGGCTGTACAAGCAATGATCACACGCACGGCACAGCGGACACACCAGGAACCGCGGTGTTGGCCGTCGAATGGCGCTAGCTGCGCAGCATTTGTGCACCGCCGCCGTCAGTGTCAGCCAGTTTGCCGTGGCATACGGAGCTCCATCGCAGTCTTTAACACTGGTAGCATGCCGTGACAGCGTTGACGTGAACCGTATGTGCAGTTGACGGACTTTGAGCGAGGGCGTATAGTGGGCATGCGTGAGGCCGGGTGGACGTACCGCCGAATTGCTCAACACGTGGGGCGTGAGGTCTCCACAGTACATCGATGTTGTAGCCAGTGGTCGGCGGAAGGTGCACGTGCCCGTTTACCTGGGACCGGACCGCAGCGACGCACGGATGCACGCCAAGACCGTAGGATCCTACGCAGTGCCGTAGGGGACCGCACCGCCACTTCCCAGCAAATTAGGGACACTGTTGCTCCTGGGGTATCGGCGAGGACCATTCGCAACCGTCTCCATGAAGCTGGGCTACGGTCCCGCACACCGTTAGGCGGTCTTCCGCTCACGCCCCAACATCGTGCAGCCCGCCTCCAGTGGTTTCGCGATAGGCGTGAATGGAGGGACGAATGGAGACGTGTCGTCTTCAGCGATGAGAGTCGCTTCTGCCTTGGTGCCAATGATGGTCGTATGCGTGTTTGGCGCCGTGCAGGTGAGCGCCACAATCAGGACTGCATACGACCGAGGCACACAGGGCCAACACCCGGCATCATGGTGTGGGGAGCGATCTCCTACACTGGCCGTACACCTCTGGTGATCATCGAGGGGACACTGAATAATGCACGGTACATCCAAACCGTCATCGAACCCATCGTTCTACCATTCCTAGACCGGCAAGGGAACTTGCTGTTCCAACAGGACAATGCACGTCCGCATGTATCCCGTGCCACCCAACGTGCTCTAGAAGGTGTAAGTCAACTACCCTGGCCAGCAAGATCTCCGGATCTGTCCCCCATTGAGCAAGTTTGGGACTGGATGAAGCGTCGTCTCACGCGGTCTGCACGTCCAGCACGAACGCTGGTCCAACTGAGGCACCAGGTGGAAATGGCATGGCAAGCCGTTCCACAGGACTACATCCAGCATCTCTACGATCGTCTCCATGGGAGAATAGCAGCCTGCATTGCTGCGAAAGGTGGATATACACTGTACTAGTGCCGACATTGTGCATACTCTGTTGCCTGTGTCTATCTGCCTGTGGTTCTGTCAGTGTGATCATGTGATGTATCTGACCCCAGGAATGTGTCAATAAAGTTTCTCCTTCGTGGGACAATGAATTCACGGTGTTCTTATTTTAGTTTCCAGGAGTGTAGTATCTGCTTCTAAACCTTGCCAGATATCTTCACATTAGCTCATTCTGTGCATAATACGACATGCCATGTCTGGTTAAATGCACATACTTTGCGTATGTAGACTTTACCTACCTTCAGTTCTTCGACCATAGATACTAGTAAACTGGCCTCGCTGTGCAGGAGCTATAGGGCTGGTGTGGCTCCAACATAAACCACGTGACTGTTGGCAAAACGTGGCGGGATTTCAAATCAGCGGTCTGCCATCCTATGTTTGTTTCACATTTTAGCCACATTTCTCAACTGACTGCCAAACGCTTCTAACAAAAATTACTTTTTTATTTGAGAAAAATTGTCAGAACTGCATTGGACCTGGATTTCTTCACAGCACCATCTATAAAATCTAACAAATACATCGAACGCCCCTCTGGTGGGCAGCGGGACGAAATTACTATAAACTATCAATTAAAGTAAAATATCGTTAAAATTCTTTTAAACAGTAAGAGTGAGCTCGTGTCAAAACTTTAAACATTGGATTCTCCGCGTTTTGAGCTCTAGTCACTTATAAAAGAAAATGGGATATGGGAATTATGTCAACTATAGGTGCCAAAATTGTCGACTTTATGAGCAGGTCCGTTTTAGAGTATCAATTTTAGGTGCATTTCAAAGGTTCAGTTCCTACTATTTTTACAAAAGTTTAAACTATCAGTTAAAAAAAAAGATTTTTAGATGAAAGGTGAGACTTTGAAGTTTCAGAAAATAATTTTGGAGCCTACATTTATTTAATAGTATTAGAAGGTAGAAGAAAATTCTCTTCATGTGTCGACTATAGGTGCTCTTACCTTATTATAATCTCACTTGTATATACAAAAAGGCAGATGGCTTAAAGTTTTTCCGTTTCAGGGCCTGTAGCCAAAGCTGCCTTCGGTTTTCATCTTTAGGGAACCTATGAGTAGGAACGAGAAACAGTTATACTTACTTCTGTAACCGAATTATCACAGATACTTTCCAAAATGTAATATTAGTCTGACTTTACAGGCATCACTTTCAACACTTTAATTTACGTGATACTCTATTTCAAGTGTAAAAAACATATGAAACTCATTTCAGCAGATTTCAATGAACGCATCTGCACTATCATAGAATCAATTACACGTGAAATGTAATGCCACCTCCACCGAAAAAACACTGAGTACAGCCATAAGCGCAACTCAAAACAGCCATGTTTTGCCAACATTAACGTGACTTTAGCCCAGAGATGTTTGAGCCAAGAAAATGACGTCAGGGCCAGTCTGTTATATTTATGGTCGTAGCTTCAGTTACATTGATGATTTTCTGACTCTGTTACACTCGTGCTTTAAAGGTTTTGTTTACCATGATTGGGCAAGTCATCCCATTTCTATCATATGACGTGTTGTCTACGATCAGACGTGCATCTATTGTAATAAGCGTCTTGCAAATAAACTGGGAAGCCGCACCGCGGGCTGCCACGGCGTATTCCAGAAACCTCGCTCGATGGCTGCCACCGTTTATGACGTCACGGTCCCGGCAACTTGTTCCAGGCTATTCTCCTTGAGGGCGGTCACGGCCGTTTCCTCCCAAACTATCCCAGAATCTTCTCTGGTGACGTCAAAGTCGAGGTACGTTAAGCGTCGCAGTACTTTCCGATGTTATTCATGCTTTCCACTCTAGGGGACATTCGGAGGCAGGGAATGGGGCCTCTCCCTACCGTGCTCGTAATTGGGAACTAAGTCGTAAGTCATCGTGCTGAGTCCTTGAAGCAGGACGACCCGGTTGGCCGCTACCAGTTCACGTCATACTGCCACGCACAATTTTATGGATACGTGGGTGGAAAATGAAGAGAGGTTCTCCTTTATCCAGTTTCTCAAGAGTAATAGAGAGTTATTCAAAGTACCGTCGGGGTTTCAGAAGGCGACTGTGCGGAACCTATAAAGTAGACCCATATCAGCGTATAGAGCATCTCTCCGAGCTTTTAACTCACATTACGGGTGCTCAATATGGGCACCTTTAGTGACACTGCAAACGTCAATACATGCGTGCGACGTCCGTGTGTGCGCTACGGCAACAGCTCACATTGCAAATCTGTGTTGCCTATATGCAGGTGCGGTCTGATTCGATGCTACTGTATGCAGCTGGTGACTTGTCTACATGTTCTGACACACCTGCCCCTCCTACTGGAGCAGTCTGCAACTACGTCACGGCACGTATTAAGAATAGAAACTTGGAGATGCTCTGTCCACTGATATGTGACATTTTTGTGCGTTGTGGTTTTTATGCAGTGATCTTCTGAAAAAGCAGCGGTACTTACGAATTAGACTGTATTTTGATCTTTGGCAACTCACTATATTGAGAAACCCCATATTTTGTATTTGCACCACGAAAGTAATTTTCTAGTAGTTTTAAGAGAATTCATTCACACATGTATTATTCTATTGTATTTTAGAGCCTAAGGACATACAAAGAGTTTCATTTCCGGTTTACACTACTTGGAAATTCATCAATAGCTGATCTGTTTAGAAAGAAAGATAATATCCCATTCCAAGCGAAAAACTTCATGAGACGTACACTGCCGGGCAAAAGAAGTGATGCACCCACAAAACATGGTCAGATGTCAGTGTAACTTCGTACACGTATAAACCATCGGCGGGCAGGTAAATGTTTAGTGTTGTTACCAGACCTGGTAGCGCTTGTAAGGGGTTTGAAAAGCGTCAGATGTTGAGTGATCACTGTACAAGACACGGAGATGCTGCGTACTTGTGTGAGACAGCATTACGAGCACCTTACAGAGCTTGAAAGGTGCCTCATTGCGGGTATGCATTTAGCCGGCTGGTCGACTCCTGCAATGTCCAGATTTGTGGAACATCCGGATATGACATGTGTCCTGTGTGGGTTGCATAGGAACATTAGGGCAGGAATACTCGTCGTCAAGGTTTTGGTCAATCATGTCTGACAATCATAAGAAGATAATCGTCATATTGTGACCCAGCCGCGCTGTAACCCGTTCACGCCTGCATTTGCTATTGGAGAAAAAGTAGTGGACTCCTTGTAACTCTGACGGGAAAACGGTCATCCTGCGTCCTCAAGTGTTACCTCTCATGTGAAGGTATTTTGGTGCCATTTTTCAACAGGACAATACTCAGCCAAATATGACACGTGCCTCTATAAAGTGTTTGCTTGATATTGTGAAACCTCCATGGCCAGCAAGTTGCCCAGGCCTGGCCCCCACAGAATACGTGTGAGACCAGACCGGATGATAACTCCGTATCAGCGTCAGTATCCAGGATATCAAGGACCAGTTACAACAGCTTTGGAGCAGCTTGCCTCAGGGGAGGATAGAACTGCTTTTTGACACCCTTCCCTGCAAAGGGGATGCAACGTGATACTGATACGTGGGCTCATACTGCCAAGTTGTTTAAAACTTTTACTGGATTTTTTAATCAATGAAGTAAAACTAGGACAAATGCGCGTATACAGGGTGAGTCACTAACTATTGCCACCAAGAATAACTCTGAAAGTATGATAGGAGCTGAAAAGTTTGTGGGGTAAAAGTTGCGCGGGACAACGGGGACCATAGTATGACGTTGGTTTTTTGTTACTAGGTGGGGTCGCTTCAGAGATGTATAGGTTCAACTTTTCTTTTATAGGATGCTATAGTTTGGTACTTATTTTCTGATAGCGGCTGTCGGGACGAATCCGATTATGTGTAAGAGTAAGGTCTTTGAAGGTTAACGAAGGCCACAAAGGTGGCGTCCATTTACAGAAGGTGTTCGAAATGATGACCATTGGTATCATTGCAGTGCTGCAATCTTCTTATTGAGTGGTATTCCTTATTACATCAGCACTTATCGAGGCACATGATCTGACAATTTTCTCTCACATATCTTCAGGTGTAGCTGGAACGTCTTTATAAACAATGCCTTTAACGAATCCCCACAAGAAAAAATCCAGAGGCGTCAAGTCTGGCGAATGAGCTGGCCACGACACCTCTCCTCCGCGTGCAATCCAACGATTTGGGAATTGTCTCCGCAACTCATTTCTAGCCATCAGCGAAAAATGTGCCAGACACCCATCGTGTTGATACCACATTATGCTCCTTGTTCCTAAAGGTATTTCTTCCAATAACAGACCTAATGTTTCTTGCAGGAATGTGGTGTACTTCCTACCATTAAGATTTCCTTCGATGAAATTGGTGCCTATAATTCTGACCTCCAGAATCCCACACCATACATCAGAATCCCACATCATACGTTCACCGACCACCACGGTTTTTGGTGTGCAACTTGCCGCAGCCAACATCGATTTTCAGTTGCCAATAACGCATGTTACGCAAATTAACATTTCCGTGGATCGTGAATGTAGCCTCTTCAGTGAATAAAATCAAATTAATAAATGAGTCGCCCCTCTGAATCTGAATTAGAGCCCATCTGCCGAATTCGATGCGATGCATACAATCCGTACCAGTTAATTCTTAGTGGAGACTGATATGGTAAGGGTGATATTTATGGCGGTGCAGAACACGAACAACACTACTGTGGCTTATGTCAGATTCCCTTGCGAGAACTAACACAAGGATCTCGAACCACAGTGGCAAGAGTAACAATTTCCGTTTCCTCGTTAGTAACTTTCCTTTGCTGGATATCTTTCCGATGCGTTAAAGATCCAGTTGTTCCCAATTTATCATACACATATTTAAATATACGACGCGTAGAGTGAGTACGTTGAGGATATCTTTCAGCGTACAAATCTCTAGCTCTCACTGAATTTAGTTTGTATTCTCCGTAAATGAGAAGCATATAGACTTTCTCTTCGAAGAAATACACCATTCACATTCACTTGATTCGACGATACTAGTCTTACCGTTCCTATTAGTGTTGTATGGCGAAACCATCGGATGGTGTTTACATATCAATGGCATGTTAGATGGATATTTACTATTTGCACGATGGAATATTTACTCTTTGCACGATATACGAGAGAGAATTTTTACCCCACTTACTTTTTTCCTTTCTTTTTAAACAGCTGTCCGCCGCCGTAGTAGAGTGGTCAGCACGTCTCTCATACGGAGGACCTGGGTTTGATTCCCGGTGCTGCAAGGGATTCTTTCTGGGCCGAAGAACTGGACGGGGTGCACTCAGTCCTGTGATGCCACCTGAGGAGCTAAATAAATGAGGCGTAGCTGCTCCATGGTCGGCAAAAGATGAAAACGGCTGGGAGAGGAGTGTCATGACTTCACGCTCCCCCATAATGTTGCACAGGCCACAACAATATTCAAGAAAGGTAGTAGGAGTAATCCACTTTATTAAAGGCCCATATCATTAACGTCGATATGCAGCATGATTCTGGAACATATATAGTGTTCGAACATCATGAATTACCTTGAAGAAAGCTGTCTATTGACACGCAGTCAACATGGGTTTAGAAAACATCGTTCATATGAAACACAACTAGCTCTTTATTCGCATGAAGTGTTGAGCGCTATTGACAAGGGATTTCAGATCGATTCCGTGTTTCTGGATTTCCAGAAGGCTTTTGACACTATACCACACAAGCGGCTTGTAGTGAAATTGCTTGCTTATGGAATATCGTCTCACTTATGTGACTGGATTTGTGAATTTCTGACAGAGAGGTTACAGTTCGTAGTAACTGACGGAAAGTCACCAAGTAAAACAGAAGTGATTTCTGGCGTTTCCCATGGTAGTGTTATAGGCCCTTTGCGGTTCATTATCTTTATAAACGATTTTGGAGACAACCTGATCAGCCGTGTTAGGTTGTTTGCAGATGACGCTGTCGTTTATCGACTAATAAGGTCATCAGAAGATCAAAACAAATTGCAAAACGATTTAGAAAACATATCTGAATAGTGCGAAAATTGGCAGTTGACCCTAAATAATGATCCAAATGAGTGCTAAAAGGAATCCGTCACATTCAGTTACACGATAAATCACTCAAATATAAAGGCCGTAAATTCAGCTAAATGCCTAGGAATTACAATTACGAAGCCCTTAAATTTGAAGGAACACACAGAAAATGTTGTGTGGAAGGCTAACCAAAGACTGCGTTTTATTGGCAGGACACTTAGAAAATGTAACAGATCTACTAAGGAGACTGCCTACACTACGCTTGTCCGTCCTCTTTTAGAATACTGTTGCGCGGTGTGGGATCCTTACCAGATATGATTGACGGAGTACATCGAAAAAGTTCAAAGAAAGGCAGCACGTTTTGTATTATAGTTAAATATGGGAGAGGGTGTGATTGAAATGTTACAGGAGTTGGGGTGGACATCATTAAAACAAAGGCGTTTTTCGTTGCGACGGAATCTTGGCACGAAATTCCAATCACCAACTTCCTCCTCAGAATGCGACAATATTTTGTTGACACCGACCTACACAGGGAGAAACGATCAGCACAATGAAATAATGGAAATCAGAGCTCGTTCGGACAGATATAGGTGTTCGTTCTTTCCGAGTGCTATACGAGATTGGAATAATGGAGATTTGTAAGGGTGGCTCTATGAACCCTCTGCCAATCACTTAAATGTGATTTGCAGAGTATCCATGTAGATGTAGATGTAGATAGATGTCTTCAAGGCCTGATCGTGGAAGGTGTTTATTTTATTTTGTTTATTATTTATTTTTTATCTTTTTTTGACAGGTCGTGTAATAAGCTCTATCTAAGAAGTCGAAAGCAAGAATGGAACTATCTTCGTGAGCCGATGCTGTAAAATAGATGGTTCAGATGGCTCTGAGCATTATGGGACTTAACTTCTGAGGTCATCAGTCCCCTAGAACTTAGAACTGCTTAAACCTAAGTAACCTAAGGACTTCACACACATCCATGCCCGAGGCAGGATTCGAATCTGCGACCGTAGCAGTCGCGCGGTTCCAGACTGAAGAGCCTAGAACCGCTCGGCCACCTCGGCCGGCACTGTAAAATAATTTAACTGTGTCATTACGAGACGATTACCGTGCTGGCCTTGGGCGGTATGTCCCACCCATTTTCTGTAAAGCGTGTATTATTTCCGATTTGTTATGAAGCTGGGTAAGAACATTTGTTTTGAAAATCTGACAGCCATTATTTGCTAATCACTTTACAAGTCGGTGGAAACATTATATTCTGTTCAGGAAATTGTAAAGTAAGTATTGCTTAAGTTCAAATAGGCTGTTTAACACGCTCTGTATAAGTACGCACTAAATAGACTACTGTTTGATGATTGTAATCTTCTGGTGCTTAAGAGGAACGTTTGGGAGCTGATAAGGAAAGAGCTTCCTGCTATGTTCAAAACAAGCCTTAGATTTGCTGACTGAGAAAAAACAAAGCAGACCTACTCAAGAAGCCTTTAGTTTATTTGAGAAGAAATTTATAGAAGTAGAACCATTAACTAATTTTAAACAAATGTGTGTCGATTGTAAAATGAAATGTGTTAAAGTTTGTAAGGTGTTGGTTGCTTCCTGTTTTTTTATTTTTTAAAGTAACTATCAGCTTTTTAACTGGTCTGATGCTGTTTTTCAATTTTCTTCTGTCATACGCTAATCTCTAGCGGATGATGCTGTAGTATACAGAGAAGTTGCAGCATCAGAAAATTGTATCGAAATGCAGGAAGATCTGCAGTGGATAGGCACTTGGTGCAGGGAGTGGCAACTGACCCTTAACATAGACAAATCTAATGTGTTGCGAATAAATAGAAAGAAGGATCCTTTATTGTATGATTATATGATAGCGGAATAAACACTGGTAGCAGTTACTTCTGTAAAATATCTGGGAGTATACGTGCGGAACGATTTGAGGTGGAATGATCATATAAAATTAATTGTTGGTAAGGCGGGTACCAGGTTGAGATTCATTGGGAGAGTCCTTAGAAAATGTGGTCCATCAACAAAGGAAGTGGCTTACAAAACACTCGTTCGACCTATACTTGAGTATTGCTCATCAGTGCTTGATCCGTACCAGATCGGGTTGACGGAGGAGATAGAGAAGATCCAAAGAAGAGCGGCGCGTTTCGTCACAGGGTTATTTGGTAGCCGTGATAGCGTTACGGAGATGTTTAACAAACTCAAGTGGCAGATTCTGCAAGAGAGGCGCTCTGCATCGCGGTGTAGCTTGCTCGCCAGGTTTCGAGAGGGTGCGTTTCTGGATGAGGTATCGAATATATTGCTTCCCCCTACTTATACCTCCCGAGGAGATCACGAATGTAAAATTAGAGAGATTAGAGCGCGCACGGAGGCTTTCAGACAGTCGTTCTTCCCGCGAACCATACGCGACTGGAACAGGAAAGGGAGGTAATGACAGTGGCACGTAAAGTACCCTCTGCCACACACCGTTGGGTGGCTTGCGGAGTATAAATGTAGATGTAGATGTAGATGTAGATGTAGAACGACACCGAACGTCATCGTTAAGCAGCGCTCCACATTGAAATCCCGCCTCAGCTCCGGCCACTACGAGCTGATCAGCTTGTGATTATGCTACGTCACAGACTGCTTTCCATCTAGCCTTTCTGCTTTTTCACGGCCTTAATCCGTATCTTCACGAGAGATCAGCATGTTAATGAGGATTTGGCTTAGTTAGTGGTAGGTGGTGGCCAGATGCTCTTCCTCTCTGCGCCCTTTCCCCTCTCCTCCCTTCAGCCCACCCCCCACCACTCTAGTTTCCCCTCCACTCTCCCTTCCCCCTTCCCACCTTCCCCTCTCACACCCTGCCTCATCGCCCAAGGCGGAATTCGCGTACCCCTGTCTGTCTGCGTTTAGTGTTATCCCAAACGAAAGTATGAAAACGTTTTTCGAAATGTTTGCGAATCGTGTAACTTAGGCGGGACTTGGGTTCCAGTCCAGTACTCACCTAGTCAGATGTGGGAAACTGCCTGAAAAACACATCCAGACTGGCCGCCGCTCTTATCCTCAACGTTAACCCCCGGGCAGATTTTATCTCTTTTGTGGCGCGACTCCCCAAATCCCTGAAGCGGCGTGCTAAGGGAGCGGCTATCCAATTGGATCATTACTTTCGATCTCTTCTCTCTCTAATATATTTATTATTTCTTCAAAGGCGCATTCCTTAAGCTCATATCTTTATGGAGAGAAAACACAGGAATCCTAACTATTATATACATATTAGTCCTTCTCTATATAAGATCCCTGACCAAGTGTAAACACTTTTTCAAAAAAATGGTTCAAATGACTGTGAGCACTATGGAACTTAACATCTAAGGTCATCAGTCCCCTAGAACTTAGAACTACTTAAACCTAACTAACCTAAGGACATCACACACATCCATGCCCGAGGCAGGATTCGAACCTGCGACCGTAACGGTCGCACGGTTCCAGACTGAAGCGGCTAGAACCGCTCGGCCACTCCGCTGGCAACATTTTTTTTTTTTCCCAATGATGTACGCTGTCACAGTAGAAGTCCTCAGTTTTGTCACACGACAGTCTTTTTTAGTCATTTCGAGAGAGAAGTTTTATCGCATTTGAAGGGCGCCCGCACGGCGACCAGTGTGGCTGTCTCAGACAGGCAGTGAGCGAGAGCGGGATGGAAGACGGCGACGAGCGAGATGTCAGCGGCAGATCGCTCCACGTGAACTGTCAGTTTCAAACGGCTGGTGGATGCGTGACTTCACGAAAGTTAACCGCGTCCCAGAGCATGGCTTCAAGACAATGCTTTATCCACGTTTGAACTGATTACACACAAACACAAAGGAGTACGACAAAGAATGGTACGGTATATGGAAGTGGAGTTAGAGACAAATCAGCCGAGACGCTGTTACGATTTATACGAATTTTATAACAAAAGGTATTAAATCTGCAATGCATGCAATTTACTGAATAATTTGTAACTTTTGAACCATTGCAGGTTCACAGTAGAGCGAATGGTCACTTTAAACGTCTTGTCGAAACACAGTGGCTGACGTACTTATGGAAATTAGACTATTACTATTTCATTGGTAAAACACCAATTTTATCAATTTGTTGCCAATACTTAAGTAAAACAAATAATACAAGACACATACATATGTTATTTAGTTGCACAAATGGACAAAAACTATTTTTGCACTCTGCAAAGATAATTGCAAATCGTTAAAACATTGATTCTGGGCAAACTATTACAGCTACAAATTTATATGCCATATGTTTTTTGATGAGCATTTGAGCGCGCACATAATGGTGCAAACAGAATTAAGATTACTCTTCTGTATAAAATGTTATGTGAAGAAGTAGTGATCAATGGAAAGGTGGTACGTGGCGTAGCTTGGGGTATTACGGATCGAGGGTATTTAAGCGGAGCTGACAGAAAGCTCCAGGAGGAGATTTCTGCACGCCTTTGACGACGACGGACCTGTTTTGCTCGACGTGACATTTTGGTGATAGTTTTCGCGGTTCCAGAAGCGTTGATTCTGATACAGTGCCACTGGACATTAACTGTGTTTAAACCAGTTCGGACTTTGAATACACTACTGGCCATTAAAATTGCTACACCACGAAGAAACGCAGATGATAAACGGGTATTCATTGGACAAATATATTATACTAGAAATTACATGTCATTACATTTTCACTCAGTTTGGGTGCATAGATCCTGAGAAATCAGTATCCAGAACAACCACCTCTGGCCGTAATAACAGCCTTGATACGCCTGGGCATTGACTCAAACAGAGCTTGGATGGCGTGTACAGTACACAGTACATCAACAGCAGTGACTGGCGTATTGTAACGAGCCAGTTACTCGGCCACCATTGACCAGACGTTTTCAGTTGGTGAGAGATCTGGAGAATGTGCTGGCCAGGGCAGCAGTCGAACAAGAGCTGACCGGGACGTGTAACCAATGACACCCCGTACCATCACGCCGGGTGATACGCCAGTATGGCGATGACGAATACACGCTTCCAATGTGCGTTCACCGCGATGTCGCCAAACACGGATGCGTACACCATGATGCTCTAGACGGAACCTGGATTCATCCGAAAAAATTACGTTTTGCCATTCGTGCACCCAGGTTCGTCGCTGAGTACACCATCGCAGGCGCTTCTGTCTGTGATGCAGCGTCAAGGGTAGCCGCAGCCAGGGTCTCCGAGCTGATAGTCCATGCTGCTGCAAACGTCGTTGAGCTGTTCGTGCGGATGGTTGTTGCCTGTCATCTCGACTGCCAGTGATACGAGGCCGTTGGGGACCAGCACGGCGTTCCGTATTAGCATCCTGAGCCCACCGATTCCATATTCTGCTAACAGTCATTGGATCTCGACCAATGCGAGCAGCAATGTCGCGATACGATAAACCGCAATCGCGATAGGCTCCCATCCGACCATTATCAAAGTCGGAAACGTGATGGTACGCATTTCTCCTCCTTACACGAGGCACCACAACAACGTTTCACTAGGCAACGCCGGTCAACTGCTGTTTGTGTATGAGAAATGGGTTGGAAACTTTCCTCATGTGAGCACGTTGTAGGTGTCGCCACCGGCGCCAACCTTGTGTGAATGCTCTGAAAAGCTAATCATTTGCATATCACAGCATCTTCTTCCTGTCGGTTAAATTTCGCGTCTGTAGCACGTTATCTTCGTGGTGAAGCAATTTTAATTGCCAGTAGTGTACGCTTATGTCTTACAAACAGCTTAAGAACATTTGTGTTTTGTTATTGGACGGGTGTGCCAACTCCGAAAACAAAATTTTCCCTAAACTGAAAAGGCTGATACTCTAAAAATGAAATGTCCCTTTATCTCCAAAGCAAGAGTTAATCTGTCAATTTTAATCCAGCATATGGAAATACGTAAGAATTAACTATTTTTGAACCCGAAACATTTTCATTGTTGGCCAGTGTTATCAATAGGTCGCTGCTGCCTTATTGGCTTAGATGCATACTCTGATTGCAATGGGAGGGTGTCACGAAGCAGTTGTGTCCTCTCCTAAGACAAGCTGGCCCACAACTATTGTAACTCGTCTTTGATATCCTGGATACTGGCACTGGGATTGGGACTGGGAGCCCGTCCCCCTACATGCTCAGTCAGGGACAAATCTGTGGACCTTGCTGGTTAAAGGAGTACAACGTCACTCAGACGATTCACGGAGACATATGCCGTGTGTGATCCAGCAATATCCTGTTGCAAAATGGCTCCACAATACTGTCGCATGAGAGGTAACACATGAGGGTACCGGATGTGCGTGATGTACCTATGTGCCGTCTGAGTAAATCAGTATCAGCCGGGAACTCAAGTGATCCGCAGCGGCTCCCCAATGTCACCAGAAGTAACGCCGCTGAGGCTCTCCAAAACATTGGAAGAATGGGACCTCTCCCCAGGGCGCTACCATATTCACTGACGATGCTCACTCGGTATAATGCAGCAGCGTGGTGCATCGCTGAATGGAATTAATCACCTGTCGCTGTTACCTGGTGACGACACCACTCCAGAAGTAACCGTTTGTATATTGCTGTTTGTGGCAGCACATGCATTAGTTAGTAGTTCCCTAGTCCGGTTTGTACTAACTTCTGAAAAACGGGGCGGGATGCACAGTGATTTTACAAGGTGTCCATTATTGGTTATAGAATGGAAGACGAAGATTTGAAGGGGTTGCGAGGTGCTTGGTGCACTATAAGGCGATACTCACCACAAATATGGATATTTCGCGATTCTACCAGGTTCCCAAATGGATACTCCAATACAGGCCGCTTTCAAACTTTGAAAGGTGGTAATAACTGTGACCCAGAGGAATACGTGACATCTCCGTATCCTTCACAGTGACCAGTCAACATCTACCACGGCTCCAGCTCCTACCACTCCCGGTAAAGACAGTAAACACGAAAATACCAACGAACTCTGGTGGCTGTTCTATTTTTCATGGAGAATTGCAACTATAATCATTTACGTACCCGATTATTGGGTGTATGTGTACAAAGTTACATAGTAAAATGTAAACTTTAACTGGCGGAATTGTTACAGTTAATAAAACATTCCGGGCTATTATGCTGTGGTCGAAGGCAATTCAATTAAAAAGCCGACATTTCGTCCCCATCTGCCGAGAACATTTTCAAGGGGTATCGTAGCTTTGTTGCACGTTTTGTTCACATCCGACTCGCTACTGACTACAGCAAAGATCCGCTTCCGCGCAGTGGCATCACGTCACGTGTTTTGAATGTGCGAACGCTATTGGCCGTTGTTGGCTGCCATTGTCCTTTGTTTCTATCATGCCGCGGGAGAAGACTGTTGCACATCCTCTTCAGCACCGGGATCCAAATTTCATTCAATTTGACGCCCTAGTCCTTCTTACAGAAATTCCTGGGGAGTTTCCCAATCGCTATGGCCTCTCTGTATAGCCTTTCGTCGGATCCGCTTGTGGCTGCCAGTACCTGAGTCCTATCAAAACGAATGTGGTGGTCTCCTGGCAGTAAAACATATTCCACAGCAGATCATCTGTCAGTCCTCCCTCTTCTGCAATTGCCCTTGTGCTCTTCGAGTCTTTTTTCGACAGTTCAATTCGTAGTACCCACCTACACCTCCCCATAACTACAAGGAATCCTACAAATTCCAGCTTTTTCCAGCGGTTGGGAGAGCATCCTTGGCCGATTTTAGGTGATCTTGTGTGTTTCGTGTGGGTATGGATATTACCGCGATGTTTCGCTTTTTCAAAAATTTTTCCTACACGGACAGTCACGTTCTTAATGAATGGCAGGAAAATTTTCGATTTCACCAGCACTTGGGCACCACTATGATTTCTACGCGGTGGTCTTAACGCTCTTTTCACCTCAGCGAACGAATAACCATTCTTGAGCGGTGCATTGGCGAGATGTTTTAATTCTGCGTCAAGCAGCTGTGGTTCACAGATTTTTCTTGCTCTATCCACCAACGCTTTTATGATTTCTTGCTTTTGTTATGGGTGGTGGTTTGAATCCTGATGTAGGTAAAGGTCTGTGTGCGTGGGTTTTCGGTAAACCGTGTGGCCCCAGCTACCATCTTCTTTCTTGGAAACAACCTCGTTAATGAAGTTTTGTAACAGCTGAATCGAATTTTTCTTCCTGATGTTGCAGAAATGTTTAAATATTGGCTCAAAACCTCGTATTTCACATGGAACGGAGAGCTCTACGAACAGACGGATGGTGTCGCTGTGGGGAGCCTCTTAAGCCCGATTATAGCGAACTTGGAAAAGTTCGAGGAGCAGGCACTGGAAACTGCGAACAAGAAACCGAATGACTAGCACTAGCCCGACTAGCGAATCATCATCCTATGTAGAGGCTGCTGTGAGCAGCATAACTCAAACAGCTACGTTTGGGGAGGTGCCGTAGGCGGGGAGCATGAGGCACTGACAAATGGTGCCTCAGTACGTTCAGCGAGGAGTCACGGTTCTGCACTACAAAGGATGACCATCGTCGGTGAGTATGCCAGCAATCTGGGGAGAGGTCCCTTTCTTTCTATGTTTTGAAGAGGCACAGCGGTATTACCCAAGGCGTCATAACGCGAGAAGCCATCATGTATTCAGATCACGGCTATTAGTTATTATAGGACCTGTGACGGCGCAACGGTACTTTATGGACATCCTGTGACATGTGTTGCCTCTCATGTGGCAATATCGTGGTGCCATTTTTCAACAGGATAACGATCGTCCACATATGGCACGTGTCTAAAAAATGGCTCTGAGCACTATGGGACTTAACGTCTATGGTCATCAGTCCCCTAGCACGTAGAACTACTTAAACCTAACTAAACTAAGGAGGTCACACAACACGCAGTCATCACGAGGCATGTGTCTCTATGAATTGTCTGCGTGATGTTGAGGTACTCCCGTGGCCAGCAAGATCACCAGAGCTATCCCCAACAGAAAATGTGTGGTACCTTCTCGGATATTAACTCTGTCCCAGTACTAGTATCGAGCATATCAAGGACCAGTTACAACAACTGTGGCCCAGATTGACTCAAGAGAGGATACAACGGCATGATGACGCTCTTCCCAACCGGATCAATGCATGCACCCAGGCGAGAGATGTTGTATTGTCATACAAAGTGGGTTTATACTGTCAAGTTATTTGTATATTTGACTCGATTTTCTAATCACTGTTCGTTCCGTTACAGCTTTTCTGGGGAATATCTATTGATAAGAAATTCACAAAATTCGTTGGTTTGGTGTAAGTTTTAATTTTGCGTTTGAAGTCGGATGAAAAGATGACAAATTTTTTTTCTTGATGTATAGTTACAAATTAATATTTTTGCGATTTTTCTCCTTTAATTACATTGTTAAACCTTGCTTTCTGAAAAATTACTTGATTCTAGACCAACGGAAAATACCCCTATAGGTTTTGATGAGTAAGATTGCGAGTATCAAAATATGTTACATAAATGTCCGTATGTTGTGGGTGCATTGACTAATAATATTTTATTTTTTACACAGTCAAGTGACTATAGACCTTGGTATATGACATAAATTTCAACTGGACACGTGAACACTTACCTGAGAAAAAGGGCTCTTACCAGGAGGACGGACTGACAACAAATAACAAATGAAATGATAATTAAATCAAGACCCTACGCTGTCGACAGGCGTTGATATACATCAACGGGGGTAGCTCAAATTATGTGCCCCGACCGGGACTCGAACCCGGGAGTTCCTGCTTACATGGCAGACGCTCTGTCCAGCTGAGCCACCGAGGGCACAGAGGATAGTGCGACTGCAGGGACATATTCCTTGCCTGCTCCCCGTGAGACCCACATTCCCAACTTAATGTCCACACACTGCATTCGTAGTGTCCCTGCCCATTACACTCATTACTCGCGGCAGACAATCTTACCGAGTTCCGTAAGAGCTCGGGCAATACGTGTGCATCCGCACAGAAGAAGAAGGTCAATGGCCGGTTAGCCTTAACTATATGAAGATGGTATCTATTGTTTCGGACATGTCCGAAAGAACAGATACCAACTTCATATACCAATAACAAAATCATTTGTGTGTGATGTAATTAGAAATCAACAATTTCTGTATTTATTCCTTTATTTTTAGTGTGAAACATTGCTTCTTGACACATTTCTTACTTCTAGACCAACGCGAAGTGCCCTGTAGGATTTCATGATTGAGTTCGCGAGTGTCAAAATACGTATGCGACCTAAATGGCCGTATCTTTTGACTGCATTGACTTAGAAGCTTCACTTTTGAACATAGCCAAGAAACTGTTGACTTTAATATATGACATATATTTCAACTTAATATGTCTATCCGTTCCTGATAAAAAGGCTTCTGAACAGTCAGACGGACAGACAGACCGACAGACGGACAACAAAAATGATCCTATAAAGATTACCTTCTTACCAGTTGCGCTACGGAATCCTACAAAACATCTGCAAGTGTGCTTCTGTAATTCTGTGTCACAGTTTCGGAAATGGCAATTAAAATGCACTATGTTCGTAAGACCTTTAACACATTGCAACAATGCCGACTGTTAACGAAGGTACAAGTATAAGGAATAGCTTCCCAGGTAAGTCAGTGGCTCGAAGACTTCTTAAGTAACAGAACTCAGTATGTTATGTTCGATAGCGAGTGGTCATGAGAGACAGGGGGGCCGTCAGGACTGCCCCAGGAGAGTGTGATAGGACCGCTGTTATTTCCTGTATATATAAATGATGTGGCGGACACGGTAAGCAGCAGTCTTTGACTGTTTGCTGATGATGCCTTGGCCTGTGGGAAGGTATCGTTGTTGAGTGTCTGTAGGAGGATACAAGACAGCTTAAACGAAATTTCTAGTTGGTGTGACGAATGTCAGCTACCTCTAAATGTAGACAGATATAAATTAATGCAAATGAGTAGGCGAAAGAAACCCATAATGTTAGAATACAGTATTAGTAGTATGGTGCTTGACACAGTCTCTCGATTAAAAACCTAGACGTACCGTTGTAAAGCAATAACAAGTTGAATGAGAATTTAAGGACCGTAATAGGCAAGGTTAATGGCCGATTTCGGTTTATTGGGAGAATTTTAGAGACGTGTGGTTCATCTGTAAAGGAGACGGCATATACGACAATAGTGGGACCCAGTGCTGAGTACTGTTCGAGTGTTTGAGAACGCACCACTTCGAATTAAAGGAAGACATCGAAGTAATTTAGAGGCAGGCTGGTAGATTTGTTACCGGTGGGTTCGAACAACATTCAAGTATTAAAGAGATGCTTTGAGAACTCAAACAGGAATCGCTGGAGGGAAGACGACGTTCCTTTGGAGAAACAATAATGAGGAAATTTAGAGAACCGGCATCTGAGGCTAACTGCAAAGCAATTCTACTGCCGCCTACGTACACTTCGCGAAAGGACCTTGAAGATAAGACTAGAGAGATTAGGAATCGTACGGAGGTATATAGACAGTCGTTTTTTCCTCACTCTGTTTGCGAGTGGAACAGAAACGGAAGTGAGCAGAGGGGTACAGGGTACCCTCCGCCACGAACCGTACGGTGGTTTGCGGAGTATGTATGGAGATGTAGCTGACTCTCACAGATACGCACTTCTTTCGAGTTGCATTCCTATAAAGACCCTTTGATATCTACGTTGGTGAAGTATAAGTGCTATTTAAGACAGTGAAGAGATGTTGTGATACTTTTTCCACTTCTTTATTGTACTAGACTTTGTATTAAGGCGACGAGGTTATTGTTAGAAAACAAGAAAATGAGCTGAAACTTCAAATATGTGCAACAATAGTTCACTTATTGTTTTTAAAATCTCTCATCTGGAAGATATATGCCTCACTGCTAGGCTAGTCAGTGAGTTCGTATCCAAAAGGAGGAACGTTTATAACTGCTCCGTGCCTTTCTGTCGTCTGATTTTTGCAGTCAGCTCCACGGCTTGCGTGGTGGTTTCTTTTGCAAGACCTCATCCGCTCGTCGTCGTGCGATGATGGCGATGATCCCTCTAAGTGACAGCGGTGTCGACAGAACGTTAAAGGATGCTATAAGAGTAAATCTCATATAAAATCTGAGTTTCATGTGAACTTCTTCATTTCCTTAGAGAGAGCTGCCACGGTGCGATATGCGGGCAGCAAATTTCTACTCACGGGTGGATCTTCTGAAAAAGAAAACCTAAAAAAACGAGCAGCTCTGACGCAGGGCTGCTGAGCAAATATTTGGGCACGTGTACAGCGTTGGGTGGCGTTCATCAAGGCGCAGCTACTCATATCGACCTAGAGAAGCTGCGACGGTCGCGCTGGTGTAAAAAATATTTGACATGAGAAGACACTTCTAAACCCGACGCTCATTGCCTCTGACGCAGCAAAGGAAGCAAACACACATAGCCAGAATTAAATATTACGATAAGTAGCGGGTCGTTGAGATAACTTCTATATCTCAAACAGAAAGACTCGTGTTACACCAAATATTACATCTATAATGTCCCAAAGTCCTATAGAGTTTCTGTCAAGTTCAATACGGAAGTTGTGTGTTCAATAGCTCCGCTCTTGAAACTTCCTGGAGGATTAAAACTGTGTGCCGGACTGGGACTCGAACCTGGGACCTCTGTCTTCCACGGACGAGTGCTCTATTGACTAAGCTCTCCAAGCACGCCTCACGACCGTCTCACAGTTCTACTTCCGCCAGTACAACATCTACCTTCCGAACTTCAACTCCTGGAAGTAAGGATACTGCGTAGAGATGGCTTAGCCGCCTCTGATGTATTGTTTTCAGAATGGATTTTCGCTCTGTAGCAGAGTGTGCGCTGATACGAAACTGTCTGGCAGCTTAAAACTGTGTGCCCGACTGAGATCGTGATAGACAGGAAAGTCAGTGAGGACTCGTCTGCGAAATGCGAGTGTCCCAGTGTTGAGTCCCTATCGGCACCCAGTGTTAACTTCCCAGGAAGTTTCAAATCAGAGCACATTCCAATGCAAGGTGAAAATTCATTATGGAAGCTCTGCTCTTGACGCTATTTTACAATAGATCCTAAGAGCAAAGGTACGTTCCCCTAGATCATACACCTGTATTTGTAGCAGAATCGTAGAATATAACTTTATTTCAAACTTTATAGCCTATCTGGAACAATTGAACATTCTCGAAAACTAACCTAGTGCTTAGCTGTGACACACTATCAGGTCGCCCAAGGGGAAATTGCTGTGTGCTTGGAAATAACGGATGGAAATTAGGAATATTCCTACAACTATGTCACACACACAATACTTTTGTGTTACCACTTGGATAGTTTTGTAGACGGAGGTGTGTGCTGTTTAAGGAGTCCTTTATTACATGACACTAGAGTTGTACCACTACTGCAGCCTGCTATATACTGTTACAAGTAAGGATAGACTACACTAGTGTTTCCTAATATCTTTCGTCATTTAATATCGTAACCACGTTACCTGTACAATAGGTGTGTTGCATACATATCGGGTGTTACCTAAATTCGATTGGTTTGTTTGCGTATGCTGGCAGTGTCTAGCTAGATCCTCCTAAAAACTGGAAGCGGTGAAGTGTCTCGAAACTGAGTGAGGGTTTATAAAGCGCCACGTAATCTACAGTTCACTTTTGTTCTACTTCATTATCCTCATACCTGCTACTTAAACATAAATAGTGCTTATAGCCAAATTGAAACTGTCAATATTGAGGTTTTATACGAAAATGGTTGATATGTATTGTGGAACACAGGGATGTTGCAGTATAAAAGAATACAATTTTATCATACAGCACTAGAGTATCATGTGGGTACGTTGAGTGCACTTGGGGCACTTTTTGTGAGCTTACTTTCTGTGAGCACATGAAACTACCAATCATAATAATTTGGGATAGAGAAGATCATAATATTTCATCTCAGGATAGGGTGGGCACGGCGAAATGGTGGGCAGCAGTAGCTAACAGCTCCAAAATACATAAAAGAACTGGAAAACGAAAATAAATTTAAACTAGAAATTGCAACTAATGAAATTCGTTATCATTATTTTAAGTTACTTCATTGTCTTGTATCTCAGCTTAATATTTCGATTTTCAAAAAACTGCAGGTCTCAGCCAGTAATTAATTTATATTACCTGTTTGACAAATCAATTTTAAAATCGTTATTGAGCTCCATACAAATTTCTCAATCAAATCTAGTATTTAAATGTTCACCTCCAGTAATGTTGTATAAAACATTTACTTGTAGCTCACTAATTTCTTAAACAAATTTGAATTTCTAGCATTAATGGGTAGCTTGAGTTGAGAATCTGTCAATATAGAGATAATTTTTATTAAGGTTAAAAATTATGTGTTGTAAGTGTGTGTGGGTGTGTGTGTAACTGTGTATGTGTGTGTGTGTGTGTGTGTGTGTGTGTGTGTGTGTGTGTGTGTGTGTGTGTCTGTCTGTGTGTGGGTATGGGTGTCAGTTAATAACTCAGTAGTCAGAATAATGTGTGTGCAAGTTAAATAACTCAGTAGTGAGAGTAATATTGTTTTCATTTAAAATCTTCCTGAGACTTAACACTGTTGGCCACTTACACTTATAACATATAATATTGTAACATATTTTTTTTTTAAATGAGAAAAAGAAAATCTTTGCAGTTATAAACTGTTTTAAAAATGAATTATGCTCTGAAATTTTGGTGAAAAAATAAGAATAGAAAACATTCATTATTCTCATAAGGCTTAAAAGATAAATAAAAAACTTAAGAATAAGTTAACAACATTTATTTACCAAATATGAAGTACTTTTACAATAATTTTAATTTTTTCAAAAAATATTTGATAAAGAAAAAAGGAGGATTACTTATATTTAACAAATCCTAATATATTAAAAAATAGTTGTCATGTTTCTTTCTTTATGTTCCTCATTTTGATAGTTTTCATGATTCTCAAAATTATGAATTAAAAAAGAAAAATAGACAGGAAGTATATTTAGTAGATAGAAATTACAGTAAATATCAGTTATTGCATTTATATAATTGTTTTACAGAGAATCCCAATACAAATTTTATTTGTAGATTGGATGATAAAGAAAACTTATTTTAAGTTTAATATAGATATGGCAGTGTATCATAATCTTATAGAACTAGTATTTATCATGCTGAAATAAGAAATATTTCTTAACTTCATTGTTAATTAAATATTTGGTGTTAACATCTCTGGTTATCTGGTGGACCTGTAATTGTGTCCTTTATTTCAATTCTTTCTCAGATAATCTCATCATAGTTTCGCCATTTAACTTTAGAATATTCTTATAGTTTAAAGTAATGTATCATATACAACTTAAGGCTTGCATTTCATGTAGTTAATGCTGCTATAAAAATGTTAGTAGATGGGTTATTTTCCATATAATAATCCATGAAATTTTACTTCATCTCTACCATATTCTCATAAATATAATTTCAATTGATCATCCAATAGTGTGTCATAAAATTGGTGCAAATCTATACATGCACTGTCTTATTCATATTGAATTGTTGTCCAATTTTTCCCAATAATGAATACAAATGTATTTTAGCTACAGTTCGTTTTCCTGGCTTTTCCTATATCTTATCATAATCCAGGTCAATACCCATTTCTTTCATTGTTTTGATATATAACTTGTTGAAGTCAAAATCGTGAGACTGGTTTCCAATTTTATATTCATAAAATCTTTTACATAATTTTTAAACTGCTCATCGATTTATTTCTAAAATCTCACACTTTAGGGGTATCTAAAATTTTATACCCCTTTTTTCCCTGCTTTCTTTACTGCATCAGTTGTCCAAGTTTCAATACAATTGCTTTCATCATTGCGATTACATCTATTTATTTTTTTCTTCTGTGCATTTGACACAGAAAGGAACAGTTTTTCATTTTTATCGATCTTAATTCGTACTGGCTAAACTGGATGATACAGTCCTCGAGGTCCCTGTACTTTACATATTGTAAACACATACAATTTTTTACTATAATTTCTGGTCTATAAATTTTTGTAGGATGCAGACATTCTAAAATTTATCGCATATATCTTCATCTTTCGTTTTTTACAGAACCAATAAAAATTTTTGTCTATTAAATGGAGAGGAAACCGACGGATTTTTCAGTCATTCATCTTTTAGTATTTTTGTCAAAAGCTAAATTTTTTTTACCTGTATTGCCTTTACGAATTGCTAAAATCTGAATATTGAATATACTATCTGCTATATGAATAGACTCATCTGATGATAATATATCTCTGATTTTATTGCATGAAACTCTAACAGGTAGGTGAGTATTATCTGATGCTTTGTATCCTGTAGATATTGGATTAAACAGTTTTGGATTTACGGTTCTTATATGTAACTTATCACCTTTTCTGAAGTTGGTTGTCTTATTAGCTACTTAAACCATATATTGTGTACTTTCATTACACAAAGTGTTTTTCCATGAATGGTGTTGAGTTTGCTAATGCTAGAATCGTTAAGGATAATTTTGTAGTCAACAGACAATGCCTTAAGTTTTTCATTAAATCTTGATCTTGTTTTCTTACTCTCAAATAATTCTTTTTTCGACGGTTTATCCAATCTTTTTTGCACAAGCAGTTTACTACTGAATGGAAATATTTGATTTAGTATCATTATTTTCTCTGTTCTTTGTGGTTGAATTTTTTCAAAAATAATTCATCAAATTTGAAAAAGTAATTTATATTAGATACACATTTTGGAATAATTCAGTTTGTAATGGGAACTCCTCTAGCATAACTAAATTCATTAATTGCTATTACCTTAATTTTCTGTAGCCTCTAATGCTGTAATTTTTAGGTTTAGCTTTTATCTCAGTTACTTTGATGGTACTGAAATTTGAAGTATGATTAGTAGAAATGGATAAATTATGTGAAGTAATTAAATTAATTAAATCATCTTTTAAAAATGCTGTAGTTAGTTAAATTATTTCTTCTACAAACACCACAAAGATGAGTGACTGTAAAATCTGTCAATTTTCTCTCCATTCAATAGACAAAAAATTATATTACTTTTGTAAAAACGAAAAATGAAGAAATATAGGATAAATTTTAGAAATTCTACATCCTACAAAAATACGTAGACCATGATATTATAAGAAAATGGATGGGCTTATAAAATGTGACGTATTGGTACCTAGAGGACTCAATCATAAAGTTTAGCCAGTGTGAATAAAGATCGCTAACAATGAAAAACTGTTGTTTCCATTGTGTGTATAATGCACAGAAGAAGAAAATAAACAGATGTAATCACAATGATGGTGAAATGAGTTTTATTGGAACGTGTACAACTGATGAAGTAAATAAAGCTGTGGAAACAGTGTAAAAATTTTGGATTTCCCTGGAGTGAGGGTTTTTAGAAATAAAAGAAACATGTTGTTTAAAGCTATGTAAAAGCTTTATAAATACTAAATTAGAAACCAGTTTCATGATTTTGGATCCAAGGAGTTATATATCGAACAGTAAAAAATGGATGTTGAATTGGATTATGGTAAGATGAAGGAAAATTCAGGAAAATGGGCTTTGCTAAGATATATCTGGACTGATAATGTAGAAAATTTGGACGATGACAAAATATGACCAAATCATAGTATATACAGAGTTATAACAACTTTATTATATATGATTGGATGATAGATTAAGTAATATAGATACAAATTTTGTTAATGAGAGATTAAGTATTGTAGAGATTAAGTACAATATCATGGATTACTATGTGGGAAATAACATGTCTACTAATATTTTTATAACAGCATTAACTACATCAAATGCAAAGCTTAGGTTGTGTGATATGTTAGATAAGCTTGAAGAATCTGTTACAAATTTTGATATAGACAGTTTTGTATATACTGATATTGGAAAAAATACTATGGAAACGAGTTTTATATTGAATGTATGAACTGATGAGTTAGAAAACAACTGTATTAAAATTGGGCATCGACATATCTAAAAGTTGCTATTTTGAGAAAAGTGATAAAAAGCTCTGATGAAGATAAAGTCACTTACCTTAAACTATCAGAATATTCAAAAGTTGAATGGTGAATCTATAATAAGATTATCTGAGAATGAAGTGAAAGAATGGATACAATTAATGGACAACCAGGTAACTAGAGATGTTAACAACAAAAATTTAACCAACAAAGAAGCTAAGAAAGAATTCTCATTTCAGTATGATAAAAGAGTAGTTCTAGAAGCTTATGATGCAGTGCCATGTGTATATTAAAATTCAAATAAGTTTTCTGTATCTTCTAATGTAAAAATAAAATTTGTATTGTGATTTCATTAAACCAATTATATAAATGCGACAACTGTCTTTTATTATATTTTTTGTTTTCTAAATATTTTTCACTCTATTTTTCCTTTTTAATTCATAACTTTGAGAATCACAAAAATGATCAAAATCAGGATCATAAAGTAAGAAATCTGAGAAATATTTTTTTATATTTCAGAATTTCTTGAATGTGTGTAATGCTCCGTTCCTTCTTTAGCTAATACTTTTTGGGCGAAAGTGTAATCATTATATAAATACTAATATTTCATATACAGAAGTTGTTCTGGTATTCATAAGTTTTTATTAATACATTTACGAGCTTTTTCTGTTATTTATGAGAGTCAGAAATGTTTTCTCTTTCTATTTTTCACCACAATACAGAGGATATTTCTTTTTTAAAACAAGTTATAGCTGCAAATATTTTCTGTTTTTCAACAAAATAATTTTGTTCTTTAAAGAAACATAGCTTAAACAAATTGATAGTTTGAATAATATTGTTTTTGCCAAGATCTTCCCGAGTTTTGACGCTGTTGTGCATTCACAACATTTTTTTTAAGCTGAATAAAAATTTACTTGGTGTAAATGCATACTCTAGATAGAATTTCAAAAATGCTAGCAATTCTAATTTATTTAAAAAATTAGTGAGGTAGAAGTAAATGTTTTATATAACATTGGTGGGTGTGCATATTTAAATACTAGGTTTGGTGAGAAAATTTGTGGAGTGCTTAACATCGATTTTAAAATATTTTGCCAAACAGATATTATAAATTGACATCTTCAGTTTTTTGGAGGTGGAAATATTAAGCTGAAATGCAAAAGAATAAAGAAACTTGAAAATAACGATTATGAATTTCATGATGTGAGATTTAATTTTTCAACTTAAAATTTACCTTCGATTTTGTTGTTTTTTATCGATGTATTTGGAGCTGTCTGCTGTTGTTGCACCCCTCCTCGTCACGCCCGTCAGCCTCGCTGTGAAATATTACAATGTTTCGTGTCTCAAATTATTATGATCGGCTATTTCCCGTGCTCATAGAAAATAGGCTGACGAGAAAGCCTCCGGTTGTACTAACATGCCCACTTACTACTCGATAGAAAATGCGGTTTCCTCAACTGAAGGTAATAATGAAATAACTGAAACAAATCAAACAGTGCTTCAATACTTCGTCGGGATTATATTAAACATGTTTCTTTCATTCTTGAAAACTCTTGCCCTTGATAATGATGAAGCACTTTCTATTGAGAACAAAGAAAAGCAAGCAATAATAATACAGAATTACTTACACTTTGCATTTTAACTGTATTTGCACCAAAAGCAGTTGCTTTGGTTTCATAAAAGCACAGAAATTAGGCAATCAACGAATTTTTATTACTTACAGAATGTAAATTGTATTGTGTAAGGATATCGAATCCATACTGTACTAACACTGAACGATGTGTTGTTCTATGTATGTGCAAAACAAATACAAAAAGAAGAAGCAAAGAGAAGTCTATGAAACGTCCCTTTAGAAAAATTATACACGAATGTGCTTAAACTGACACACAATATTTTTGGCGCAACGCAATCTGACTTTCAATAATCCCTACAAGAGAATGGCCCTGACTAAATTAACCTATACCTTTCACAAATCACTTACCTCAACAAAAATCTTCGTTACTCGAACTACTGCAATACAGCGAGCGCCACTACTGCCAGCTAACTAAAAGATTCAAACTACGGAAGTCACTAACTACAGATAGGGATAGTTAGCAAATGAAAGATTTTAATAGACAACAAACAATGTATTTACCTTAATAGTCATAATATATATAGCGGTTCATGACATCCAGTCTTGCAAATTTCAAACTCCGCCATCTCTCTCCCCACATCCACCACTGCTGGCGTCTCACCTCCAACTGCGCAACCCTACGCGCTGTTAGCATCCAGCTGCCGCTGCCCAACACTACAATGGCACACAACAATGCAAACCAGCCACAGACTGCACACGGCACAGCCAGTGATTTCCATACAGAGCGCTACGTGGCGGCGGCGTTACCAATAAAAAAACCTAAACAGCCTACTTACAAGTCGTCGACTAGATTCTCTCTCACACATTCATTTATATTTCGTTCACTGCCAGGGCTACCAATAGTACCGCTAATGCTACCATTTACTACTTCGTTTATGTATTGTACCAAACCTACCGATCCGTACATTTGGTGGAGCGCAACCATTCACGATAGACATTTAAACACTATGGCTCACGGCAGGATAGGAGGGATTCGAAATTTTTATTATGCTGACCATCGCTCGTGCCGATCAGTGTCCCGCACACTTCAGTAGACGGGAGCGGTGACCGGATGCATTAAATGCCGCCGGAGGCTTACACCAGAGGAGATAGCTCTTTGCCCCCAATTAACCCCCGCCAGCGAGATAAGCCTGTTCTCTGCGCTACACCACGCCTCCGTCTGCTGACTCGGCATTATAGGAAGTGGCCATAGGCGCGCCACAGTCGCCGCCGCCTCCTGCTATAGCACAGCGCAGCATCCTACACTACAATTAATTGACGTCGTTATCACGAGATTACGTGACCTCGGTTCACGCCTCTGCCACAAGGGAACACTATTGTCGTTCCCTGTCCCGCTAACTGCCAGTTTAATTATAAAAATTTTTCGAGTAAAGCACAAGCTCTCACCGACGTGAAATCTATATTTTTGCGTACGCTACCTGATTAAAAGTATCCCACCCCTACACGAGCACGGGTCCTGCGTCCCAGCCACACCGAAAGCGGTCGAAGAGCACTTGGGATAACATTAACCCCTTCTCCTGCTATTCCACTCTACCGGTCAGCCCATGCCTGGGGCAAAGAAACGCTTGCGAACTACCTTCTCGCAACAGCACGGCTCGGCTCAGCCCAGCAACCAACATTTCTCTAAGTGCTAGCATTACGAAGACGAGTAGATGTCCCCAGACAAGTCACAGAGATGTGCTAATTCACTTGGAATCCCATCAAGCTATGAAAGCGCCGTTCCATTAGATGTCTCTACTTATTAATGGCTATGTAAAGAGATATCACAGCGAGAAAATAGCACATTAACCTACATAATGGCATAATAATTAAAATTAAACACGGCTTCAGAAAACATCGCTCTTGTGCAACGCAGCTAGCTCTTTATTCGCACGAAGTAATGGCCGTTATCGACAGGGGATCTCAAGTTGATTCCGTATTTCTAGATTTCCGGAAAGCTTTTGACACCGTTCCTCACAAGCGACTTCTAATCAAGCTGCGGAGCTATGAGGTATCGTCTCAGTTGTGCGACTGGATTCGTGATTTCCTGTCAGGAAGGTCGCAGTTCGTAGTAATAGACGGCAAATCACCGAGTAAAACTGAAGTGATATCAGGTGTTCCCCAGGGAAGCGTCCTGGGACCTCTACTGTTCCTGATCTATATAAATGACCTGGGTTCTCTTAGACTGTTCGCAGATGATGCTGTAATTTACCGTCTAGTAAGGTCATCCGAAGACCAGTATCAGCTGCAAAGCGATTTAGGAAAGATTGCTGTATGGTGTGTCAGGTGGCAGTTGACGCTAAATAACGAAAAGTGTGAGATGATCCACATGAGTTCCAAAAGAAATCCGTTGGAATTCGATTACTCGATAAATAGTACAATTCTCAAGGCTGTCAATTCAACTAAGTACCTGGGTGTTAAAATTACGAACAACTTCAGTTGGAAGGACCACATAGATAATATTGTCGGGAAGGCGAGCCAAAGGTTGCGTTTCATTGGCAGGACACTTAGAAGATGCAACAAGTCCACTAAAGAGACAGCTTACACTACACTCGTTCGTCCTCTGTTAGAATATTGCTGCGCGGTGTGGGATCCTTACCAGGTGGGATTGACGGAGGGCATCGAAAGGGTGCAAAAAAGGGCAGCTCGTTTTGTATTATCGCGTAATAGGGGAGAGAGTGTGGCAGATATGATACACGAGTTGGGATGGAAGTCATTACAGCATAGACGTTTTTCGTCACGGCGAGACCTTTTTACGAAATTTCATCACCAACTTTCTCTTCCGAATGCGAAAATATTTTGTTGGGCCCAGCCTACATAGGTAGGAATGATCATCAAAATAAAATAAGAGAAATCAGAGCTCGAACAGAAAGGTTTAGGTGTTCGTTTTTCCCGCTCGCTGTTCGGGAGTGGAATAGTAGAGAGATAGTATGATTGTGGTTCGATGAACCCTCTGCCAAGCACTTAAATGTGAATTGCAGAGTAGTCATGTAGATGTAGATGTAGATGTAGACAGAACAAACATATTGTTTGGAGCAGGCCAGCAAGACTTCCCCACCAAATTTCCTCTCCCCAGTACTCGTTATATGATCTGTCTTTGTACCTTATAAATTCTTTTTATCTGCCATTATTATTATTATTATTATTATTATTATTATCTCTATAGTGGCGAATGCAGCAGTAAGACAAGTACCACCTCGCATAAACTTTATTAGTGCATAATCAGTATTATTTACTCATTGTCAACATAGACACCCAGATCATTTTGTACTACTTGTCGTGTTAAAATCGTTCTTTCTTAGGTAACTGCAATGTGAGACGAAGCTACGGTATGTGTGAAACCCTCGATCGATGTAAGAGAAGGCCCAATGCCTGTAATCAGAGGCCGCTCGTGGTCTCGCCGTTGAGTTCTTGTTTCCTGAGCATGGGGTCGCGGGTTCGACTCCCGGCGGCATCAGGGATTTTCACCTGCCTCGAGATGACTGAGTGTTTGTGTTGTTCTCACCATTTCATCTTCAAAGCATGGGAATTTGTACGGGCGCTGATAACAGTCCAAACGTCATCAACTAATCAGATAATGTTAAATCAATAAATAAATAATTTTTTGTACAGTAATAAAGTTTTTGTCACTCTTAACAAACAAATAACTGTTAAATATGGGACACCGTTCAGTAGCGCATACAATAATAGAGGTTAGCTGTGCTAACTGTCTGCAAATCCCATCACACTGCGACAGCACTGTTCCATTTGACAGATAGACCTCCCGCGCGGGGGTTCTGTAGATATTTACAATTTTTAATATCACTCAGCAAAGAGAAATACAGCACATCACGTCTTCAGTGTGATGGAAAGTGATAGTTTGTTTCCCACAACAAACAAAATGATACTTAAAGCGAAATTTTACGTGATCATTCGATAAAAATGTCTCAAATTAGTGTTGTCCGATATTCGTTTAATATGCATGTCTTAACACGAGCCTGCTCCATAAAGCTTTCGCAGACGGTGTCATTGTTTATATCAAAAACCATACGTGCAATACCTGCATATCACCTTACGTTGTGTGGGGAATTTCTCCTTGTCGTCATTTCGCGAGACACGTGTGCTAGGTGGCAATATATGTATTGGACTCCACCGGATTTGTAACAGTAGAGCCTCTCTGCAATGCAAAGCACCTCTCTTGTGGCATATACCACACAAATCGCATCGACTAAACGAGTGCGTCAGAGTGAAGCCTCGTCGAATTTTCTATTAATCCCACCTGCTAAGAGCTCCAGACTGACGAGTAGAACTTAAAAAGGTACTGTAGTAATGAGTAGAGGCATTCTATGTTGTTCATATGCGACATATGTAAAGGTTCCAGTTTTACAGTAAATTTCGAAATAAAGCGAATGTATACATTTGTTTACATACTTCACATGAAGCTATTTGTTGTTTATGCTGGCAGCTTTAGATATATTACACAATTTACTACTTGCCATCTGAAAAGAGCAAAATGTTTTTTTTTATTTTCTGTTCATGACGCATCTTGTTCTGAGGATAGCTATATATCGGGTTATTTAGCGAGTTACCGTTTTTTTAAATGTTTTAGTTTGTGTCGAGGTAACACGCTTATTTCTTTTGCTGTTGTCGTTAAACGTGCATTTTTTAAAGATTGGTTCATCAGCCCAGGGTTTTCGCCACCATTACGTGTTGTTATGGTTGTGTTGTGGTTGTTTAGTGACATGTTTGTATGGGATGAGGCGCGTTGATTTGAAGTGTTGTTGACGTTTGTGATCTCTATATCATGAGTGTTTGTGTGTGTGTGTGTGTGTGTGTGTGTGTGTGTGTGTGTGTAAGATAGGGTGGGAGAGAGAGAAGGAGAGAAAGAGAGACAGAAACAGAGAGAGAGGGAGGGAAAGAGAAAGGGAAAGAGAGGGAGAGGGAGGGAGGGAGTTATGGGTATGAAGGTACAGTGAATGGTGTGAAACATGGGGAGAGGGGGAATTTGATTGTGGTGGATGATCATACGTAGTATTGGAGTGGGGTTATTTATATATTTCTATTGTGGCATAGAGGGTTTTATTGCACAGTGGCGTGTTTTCGTTTAGTACTTTCTTACCTTGGCCTCGTGATCCTTGGATGTGATGGTTTTCTTGTATTGTTAATTTTTAGTATGGGCCATTACTAGTTTTAAGAATTTTTATATCCGTTTGTATGTTCGTTGGGTGGTGATTCTGTACCATTAGAGGATCTACAAATGTGTATTCGTTTAGTACTTTCTTTCCTCTTGATTGAGTGTGAGCTGTTACGTTGCAGTGCTCTGAGATGTTCTTTATACCTGGTTCTAAAATTCTTTCATGTTTGACCAACATTTGCAGCTTGACAACAATTGCAAGTTAGCTGATGTATACTAGAGTGGCTGTGCCGGCAGGTGTGGCCGAGCGGATCTAGGCGATTCACTCTGGAACCGCGCGACCGGTACGGTCGCAGGTTCGAATCCTGCCTCGGGCATGGGTGTGTGTGATGTCCTTAGGTTAGTTAGGTTTAAGTAGTTTTAAGTTCTAGGGGACTGATGACCTCAGATGTTAAGTTCCATAGTGCTCAGAGCCATTTTTTTAATACTAGACTGACTGTATTTGTCAGTGTTGGTGGTATTTCTTCCAAGTCTGTTCTGTATTGCGTTGCTGGTTCTGTGTGCTTTATTGAAACATTGTCTGTTTAGTATATTGCCCACCTTGTCTACATATCGACACCAATACTTTATTTTGTACTGCTTTGGTTTAACTATTTCGTTAGAGATCTGATTTTCTATGTGACCGATGAAAATATCAACTTGGAGGCCACTACTTGGGGACCTCACAGGTATTCCGTATTGACGGTATAATTTGTTGTTGAATGTGAAGTAGTTGTGCTCTTGATGAGCTTGAGTAGGACTGACTTTTCTTGTATGTTTGTTGAAAGTAAGGTTCCTTGCAGTTGCAGTTTTCTTTGAATGTTGTTCACGGTTTCCTTTGTTGGAGTGTGTTTGTACATTGAAACTATGTCAATGCTGTTGGTTTTGGTATGTTTTTATTTCTTATTTTTTTCTATCAAGTCACTTGAGTGCCTTAGACTTCCGTTTTCATTTTGTTTGTGTAGTGTCTATAAAAATGCGTGTATCTGTTCGGCCAGGGAGAATTTTGGAGCATTGATAAAGCTTAAAGATTACTGCACAGTTGTTCATGCTCTATTTGAACGAGTCCCACCATCGTACCTCGTCGTACATTCTCAACTTCTACTATAAAATAGAGGTCAATGTTAGGTGTTAACACGTCATTAACAATCTCCGAATAATAGGTATTGGTGAGCAGTACATCTCTCTTCGACGGTGGCATATGCCACTTGTGGGTTAGTAGATGTACTGATAATGATTTCAACGTTCGCAACAGATAGCGTAGTGACTAGCTATCAGAGCGCCATCTGTATCTACCCTTTAATAAGGAATGCTCTCAGCCAGATGGCTAAGTGTTGTGCGAACGTGTGAAGCAAGAAGGAAACCACGCAACGGAGACGCAATCGTGCTTCCTACAGCCAACTGAGCGAGTTTGAAAGTGGGCCAAATTGCGGCCTCCCGAGTGGATGGATGGTTCTTTCGGAGAACTGCCACACAAGTTGGACGCGCTGCGTCATTTGTGCAACGATGCTGGTATCGGTGTTCACCTGAACATTCGCACACCCATAGACGAGGTTCTGGACATCCCCACAGCACAGACGCCCGCCAGGATGTTTTATTGTAAGGACAGCAGTTGCAAAAAAATGGTTCATATAGCTCTGAGCACTATGGGACTTAACATCTGTGGTCATCAGTCCCCTAGAACTTAGAACTACTTAAACCTAACTAACCTAAGGACATCACACACATCCATGCCCGAGGTAGCATTCGAACCTGCGACCGTAGCAGTAGCGCGGTTCCGGACTGAGCGTCTTAATCGCGAGACCACCGCGGCCGGCACAGCAGTTGCAGATCGTACAGCTACCACAGTGCAGATAAGAGCCCAGTCGTGTCAAACACGAAATGTTGGGAACCGGTGATTAGCAGTGGTCTACAGGCACGCACACCTCTAGCTTGTCTTACACTCACGCCACAGCATCGAGTGCACGCCTCGACTGATGCCGTCAGATCACTTAGAAGATGGAAAGGTGCTCCGCGGTCTTCAGCGATTATTATATTCTACCTGACTGTAACTGATGGTCGTTTTCGCGTACGATGTAGACCTGGTGAGCTCTGTCTCGTAGACTGCATTCGTCCAAGACACACTGGTTCCACCCAGGCCTTATGATCTGGGGTGCGACAAGCAACAACTCTAGTTCACCTTTGGTGTTTCTGGAGGGGACGCTAACCAGCACTCGGTACGTGCAGAATGTTGTTATACCCGTTCTTTTGCCGTTGTTGCAACACGAAGGAGATGGGTTGTTCCAACAGGACAATGGCCGCCCAGGCACTGCCCGTGAAACTCAACGCACTCTGCAAGACGTGCAGCAGCTTCCCTGACCAGCAACATCTCAGGACCTGTCCCCAGCTTAGCACTTTTGGGATGGGACGAGAACTGACTCGTGCAACTCATCAACCAACAACCAACCAATTGTTTAAAGTAGAATCAATATACTTGAATAGGTCGAGCAGGCGTGGCATAATGAATCCCAAGACAGTATTCGCCAATCTGTACGATCGCCTGGGCACCAGAGTCAACGCCCGCATTTCTACCCATGGAGGCTAACCACATAATAATATGGGTGTCTCAGCATTGGTCAATACATGGTACCCTAGAACCGCTTGTGTTGTTGATGTGTCAATGTCAACAATTCATGTACTCCATATGCACTGTTGCGACAATAAATTTTGAGCGAATTGGAAACCTCTAAAAGGGTATACTATTTTTTTCCGGCAGTGAAGTTGTGGATGGACTGACAGGTTTATACTCGTATATACCTGAACATCTATTGGTATCCGCCGGTCACAATGGTCTAGTGGTGGTGGTTGTGGTGGTGGGTGGTCAGTATCAGGTTGATACCTGTCAGTCTGGACTGAGTGTTGGACCATTTTTTTTAAAAATTTCCTTAGTATATAGAGACTGTTGTGGGAGAGATATAGAAATGATCTGCAAACAAGAGAGAGGTTTGGGTGGTGGTAAATAATAAAGTGGACGTATTTTTTTTTTGCTTAGCTTAGGTTAGAAAAGGACAGTTTATTTCTCGTAATACACACAGAGGCCAGATGCTGTTTCGAAGAAGAAGTGCATGTAGACTGTAGCGAATTGCAGAGAGACTTCGAGTTGTCACTGGATGTAGCACACATAGGGAAAGATATCCGATACTGTTCTCCTACTAGTACTACTACTACTACTATTACTATTACGCTTCTGTGATAAACAATAATGACCGTAAACCATAGATAGAAATAACGTACCCAAAGTGGAAAGGATGGCAGAAGTAAATGTCTGGTCGAGAGAAGTGTAATTTATCCACGAAAGATGTGCTTTCAAAACAGTACTAACTATAAAATCACGTTACGTGGTTGGTAGTGTCTTGCATGATTGCATTGGAAGGACATACTGTAGTTTCATTCTCTTGATTTATAACTCTATGGTGGTGGTGCTACGTATTTTTTACATACTAAGGAGCAGCAGTTTGTGCCATGTTCTCTAATGTGTCCAGGTAGTTTGATTAAGTATCCTGGCTAAAGAAGAAAAATGTTGTTAACAGGTCTGAAGGCTGTGCGGAGCGAAAGGCCTAAATCCATAGATCCATCTTGGACCAGATTGTCCCATTCCTCAACGGCAATTCAGCCTAGATCCCTCAGAGTGGTTAGTGGGTCGCGTCGTAGATAAACAGCCCTTTCCAATCTATCCTAGGAATGTTCGATAGGATTTATGTCTGGAGAACATGCTGGCCATTCTAATCGAGCGATGTCGTTATCCTGAAGAGGGTCATTCACAAGATATGCACAATGGGGGCGTCATGAAGACGAATGCCTCGCCAATATGCTGCCGATATGGTTGCACTGTCGGCCTGAGGATGGCATTCAAGTATCGTACAGCCGTTACGGCATTGTTACTTTGTGCCAGAAAGGGCTCGGAGGAATTCCGACAGCAACGCCACCATGTTGAATAATGCGTTTTGTGTAGCCACAGGGCGTCGTGTTACGACTCAATCTGCACGCAATGGGTTGCAGGAAGCGGAATTTCACTCCCAACGTCCATGGCGAGGTACATCTTTGTAACGACAACACCATGCATGGCGGTACAGATGGGCCCAAAAACATTCCGAATGGACCGCTCAGGATTGGCATCACGTTCTCTTCCCCGATGAGTGTCGCATATGCCTTCAACCAGACAATCGTCAGAGACGTGTTCGGAGGCAAATCGGTCAAGTTGAACGCCATAGACACACTGTCCAGCGAGTGCAGCAAGGTGGAGGTTCGCTGCTGTTTTGGAGAGGCATTATGTGGAGCCGACGTACGCCGCAGGTGGTCATGGAAGGCGCCGTAACCGCTGTACGATACGTAAACGCCATCCTCCGACCGATAGTGCAACCATATTGGCAGCATATTGGCGAGGCATTCGCCTTCATAGACGACGATTCGCGGTCCCATCGTGCACATCTTGTGAATGACTTCCTACGGGATAATGACGTCGCTTGACTAGAGTGGCCAGCATGTTCTCCAGACATAAATCCTATCGAACATTCCTGGGGATAGATTGAAAAGGGCTGTTTATGGACGACGTGACCCACCAACCCCTCTGAGGGATTTACGCTGAATCGCCGTTGAGGAGTGGGACAATCTGGACCAACAGTGCCTTGATGAACTTGTGGTGGTATGCCACGACGAATATAGGCATGCATCAATGCAAGAGGACGTGCTACCTGGTATTAGAGGTACCGGTGTGTACAGCAATCTGCACCATCACCTCTGAAGGTTTGGCTGTATGGTGGTACAACATGCAATGTGTGGTTTCTATGAGCAATAACAACAGCGAAAATGATGTTTATGTTGATTTCTGTTCCAATTTTCTCCACTGGTTCCGAAACTCTCGGTACCGAGGTGATGCAAAACTTTTTTTGATGTGTGTAATATGTGCGACTTCAGAAATTTTACTGTTCATGTCATCAATTTCTTCACGTATTGCATATCTGCAAATTTAGTACAAAGTGTCTCTTGACGTACAGAATAATGAATCCCGACTGTAGAACATTGTAATTTTTTGCTCTTTCATTGCGAACTACGTCTTTAGATTGTTTCTGCTTCGTTTCATAGGAAATTGGCGGTACCCGTCGCTTATGCGACTGCATAATAGATGTTGAGAATTCTCGGCCCTCTTTTCTGTTATTCCCATTCATGTTTAATGGCTTGTGACGATACATTTCTAGACTGCCTATTTTTGTGCTAACATTCACTGGAGGGAAAAATAGCGAATGGCTAACATCTTTGACACCACGATTCTGACGAAGCGAAGAGAGCTGTACGATATTACAGTGTCTGTGTTATTCTGATTACGATGTAAAGGTCCTTTGGGCATACTCGTACATGCATTGCATCGTAGTCATAATAGGCTCTGCAATATCGTATTTATCTGCCGATACCGGGCAAGCGACTTCAAGTACAACGGCTGACCTGTGCGGGAATATACAAAATGGATGTACGAGTTCAGGTCGTATACGCATGGTTGACGACACATAGGAATTTGGGTCTGGTCCTGAGTCGCGCACGGTTAGCTGCATGGTATGCTGGAACGGAATCTCAGTGTGTTCTGTCAGAGGGTTAGCTGCCCTCTGTAATAAAAAAAAAACTGAGTTAATGGGTCAACAAGGAACTCGAACAAGCGTCATGGGACGTCTGTCCCGAACAAGTACAACGATCAATAACCAACAAAATGAGATTACTAACAAAGGAAGAGGTAAAGTGACCGCTCGCGATAAGCGGGAAATCCGGGTTCAAGTCCCGGTCCAGCACAAATTTCCACTGTCGTCAATCCATTCTACAGCTGATGGTAGTCCTTGTTCGCAATTACGAATTTATTTGATGTGAACAGAGTTCTGGCGACCGAAAAATGCCACACTGTAGTACTAAATGAAGTAATAGATTTGTATAATCAGTTTCGCTGCCATGAGTATTATTTTTGTTTGAAATACAAGCCTGTTTCAGCTACACAGCTATCATCAAGTTATCTGTGATAGAATATTTTATAAATTTTGCTACATTTGTTATATTATGTGTGAGTTACTTAAGAATAAAATGATTTTACATACGCTTTCAAGTCCTGACTCCCATGCATTATCGTTGTTTCTGTTGCTGTCTGATTGTTACTGATTATATATTACGTTACTGTTTCAATAATAATTAGTTTTGTGATGTGTTATGACTTTTCGTTTAGTAGTGGCCAGAAATAAATCTCATCTGTAGTTGACATTTAGTGACAGCAGAAGTGACAGATGATCAGCGATTTTGTTATTTCTGTTGCTTTCTGTTTCTTTACTGTACTCTTTCGTTGATATTCTAGTAGTAATGAGTTGTGTGTCATGTTCTGACATTCCATTGATAATACTGAAAACATATCACACAACTGATTACTACTAGAATACCAACGAAAGAATTATCAGTAAAAAAATAGACAGCAACAGGAATAACGAAATCGCTGAGCATCTGTCACAACTGCTGTCACTAAATGTCAACTACAGATGAGATTTATTTCTGGCCACTAAGAAATAAAAGTCAGAACATACTACAAAAATAATTATTGTTGCTAGATTAACGTAAAATATAATCATTAACAAATAACAACAAAAAATCGATACTGCATGGAAGCAAGGACTTGAAAAAGTATGTAAAATCATATTATTCATAAACAACTCACATGTACTACAACAAATGTACGAAAATTTATAAAATGCTCTATTACAGGTAGCTTGATGATAGCTGTATAGCTGTGTGTGATGTGTGTGAATTCCTAAGGGACCAAACTGCTGAGGTCATAGGTCCCTCGACTTACACACTACTTGAATTAACTTATGCTGTGATCAACACGCACGCACCCATGCCCAAGGGAGGACTCGAACGTCCGGTGGGAGGGACCGCGCAATCCGTGCCATGGCGCCTCTAACCGCGCGACCATGCGCGCAGCCGTATAGCTGAGATAGGCCTATAGTTCAAATAAAGATAATACTCATAGCGGCTTAAGAGGCTCCACAAATTTATTACGTCTTTGAAAGACAGTTGTTACCCATCATTCCCAGAGGATTACAAATTGTAGACACGTAATGGAGATCACGCCGTGCCGAGTATTTCTGGGAAGAAACGAGCAAAGCCGAGACAGAACGAGATGTGGCCCGCATGTGGCGCGCACACTCGGCCCGCGTGAATTTTGGCCGCGCTGGGCTATGGCATGGCAGAAGGACCTGCTCGAGGAAACCTTATGTTTTATGCGATTGCTCCGGAATCAGTGTCATGCCCCGCTGAAGTTCCATCCCCGCATTAGGAACTCTATCTTTGCTCCTGTTGGCGGATAGCACATTACTGGAAAGTTACTACCAAAAATACCTTTTCTAGTAGGGGCTAGACAGTACAACGTATCCAATCAAATACTACTTTAAATATGCATTTATCTAGTGGCTTTTGTCGTTTTAATTTGAGTGAACATTTATTTATGTATTTTTCAACTTCGCACGTAATCAACAGTGTATTTGGCGGCCTGAAAGACTTAAGTAAAATACTTCCTTCTCTCGTTTTGTAACCATCTACTACCCCACCTACATGGCCAACAACACCAAAGTTATTTGAGATACCACATAATGAGTAAAAAACACTTATATCTAAGACGTTACAACAAAACTGATAGCACATGTGAAAAAAGAGTGCCTCAGTGGAAAAACCTACTAGTGTCTAGTAGCAGAGGTACAGGATACTGAAACTGTTGGCATATGCCACAGAAATGGATGACAATGAAATGCGGACAACAGAGAAATCTGAAAAGAAGTCTTTTCAAGCATTTGGAACTTTTTGGGTGTTGCTTCAGAATCCTAAAAATTAAATGGACGGTGAGACAATGAAATCAAATGATACTAAGCACAATACGAAAGGAGGGAAGTCTGTAGGATATCAATATCCCAAGAGGGGCAGGTTAGGAACCGAGCTGAGACACATTAGACTAACATAGCTACAAGGATGTAACTTATTGTGGATATCACAAAGATTTGAACTGCAATCACAGTTTAATAAAGTAATTGTTACCAATGAATCTGCGTATGACTACAACAAATAGAGAACATCAAATTAATGAAGAGCTGTGGGCTGCTCAAATAAGTGACAACAATATGCTGTATCTAATTGGCACTGGAACCTCCCACTGGTACAGCCTTGTCTGTGGGGTTGCCAATGCGGCAGATGTAAACAATATAACCACGATATGTTTATGTCAAGCTGAGGGATGGCGGCAACTTTGCCTAAGGGCGCCGACATAGGCACGCTGTAGCTCGCGCAGGGTACGGTGGTCGGTGTGCAGTCAACAGTTTTCGTCCAAAGAGCTGGGCGAGTTCATTCATTGTTCAGGAGGGGCGGCCAAGAGCGTTATCCACCTTTCGGTCTGTCGGCGATGACGCCCTGCAACCTTTCTCAAACGATTTCACAGAAACTATTCGGTAAAAAAATCATTTTTGCTGCGCTTGTAGTTATATATTTCAGGTCCATTATGACGTGCCCAACATATCAAAAAAGGGTTCAAATGACTCTAAGCACTATGGGACTTAACATGTGAGGACATCAGTCCCCTAGAATTTGAACTACTTAAACCTAACTAACCTAAGGACATCACACACAGATCCGTGCCGGAGGCAGTGCTCGAACCTGCGACCGTAGCAGCAACGCGGTTCCGGACTGAAGCGCCTAGAGCCGCTCGGTCACAGCGGACGGCCTCAACATTTCGTTAATGGTAATAGTTATTGGGATATTTACGTGGAAGTAAAACACTGCGCGAAATTGAAAAATGTTTGCAATGAAAAATAGGGGTCGCTATGATTTTGCGTCTGGTGCGTATGAAATTTAGATGACATATGGAATTTTTCTTTAGACTTGGTTGGAGGTCTTTATCTGTCACCAATCTCGAGGAAATTTATCTGAAGTAGCGCACTCCTTTGCGATCGCATAGCGCCAGCGATAAAGTCAGAGTGAAATATCCACAACATTCCTCATATTTCGTAAACTGTTTGAGATATAGAAATGGGATTTTGGCAAATGATAGTACACGAAGAGGAGAGTATTTTTCTGTATGGTTACTATGCAAAACCTCATTATCTGAAATGTCATTTCACTAACTATAGACTTTTCCGATGCAAAAATGTAATTTTTAAGGGTCATCGATTGCTGGTTAAACGAGAAATGCTATGGAGTTTGTAACAACATAAGTGAACTCATTACACGTTTGTTTTGTACCGAAGATGTCCTTTTCCATAATTTGCTGACCTTACTTTTCCTCAGTAAACTCCGCTGAGTTTTGGCAAAAGAAGCAAATTTTAACATGGTAGCACGAGAAATGTGTAGTTTTTTCACAAAATTCCCCACTCGTAACTCTTATCTGAAAGTTACAAATGGTTAGCAAACAAGGCGAAAATAAATCGCTCCATTTTCGGCGGAATTATTAATGTCATGTACTCACTATTATAAGTGTACTGAATTGAAATTCGTTGAGACGTGTGAATTTTTGAACACTGTCATTTCATTTAGGACGTCTTTTTCGACTTATGGCCATGGACGAGTATTTCCATTTGTAACGGCAATATAGCCTGACGATGAGGTATCACCTCGAGACACGTCGCTAAATAAATAATTTAGTAGTCAACAAATTTTATGACTGGTAGCGGTATCTGAAAACCTTGCAGTATTTTTGAAACACTTACGGTCGATTAATGGTCAGTATGGCTTCAAATCACTCAGTTCAATTTCAGACAATAAACGGACATACTTTTCTTCTGTAACAGCTCTGCCAATAGCAGTTGCTTGTCGCGTTACCGTCAAAAACTACATATTTGTTAGTGGTTGTTGATTACAAAATGTTGTATGATCAACCGAACATTAAAAGTAGGCGATGATCGTATTTATACCTCCCAGTAGGTGTTTTAGGTATGAGCAACAAACAGCATTTAAATAAAAGTTAATCTAAGTGTTGCACAATTTTCTTAAAATCCAAATTATGTTACACCAAATATACTATCTACACATCCAAAGAACTATTACGGATCATATTTGATCTAACGAGATCATCATTTGTGGTTGGCCTCGCTACTTTCCCATTAAGGCCTAATTTGATTATGTAAACGATAATTATTCTAATCATGCGTAAATGTAAACAGTAATTTTTTCAGCGGTATTCTGTGTCAGGCCTAATTCTCCTATTGTTACACTGCTGTTTTTATTTTGTAACAGTGTAGTGTGTGCGTGTGCGGCGTGATGTCAAATGACATATATTCCTTCACCCTTGACGTAGAGTTACATCTACATCCTATGTTCTTACATATATTATATTAGGCCGTACATGCTGTCCAGTGTCTCCAATGTCGCCTTGCGCGTCGAGCCAGCAGGTTGTCGTTAACTTCCGCCTGTGCCGCAGCGCCGCTTGTGTCGAAGCTACTCAGTCTTGTTGGTGTATCGGCCGGAGTCACATCGTAGTTGCGTAGCGGAGTCTGTTGTCGTTTTCCTCTTGGCGGCGGTGATTTCTGCCCGCGCCATGGTGTCTGTCGAGTCTCCTAAATCTGTTCCTCGTCGAGCTACTGTTCGTTTCAGTTTTGACAAGAGTACACGTCGTGTTCAACCTGTCTCCTTAGAAATTCACGATTGTTTGGCTGATGTTATCAGTGTTACACCTGATCAGGTAGATACTGCTTACTTCGATTCTGATTTCTATGTATTCTTTGTGAAGTATTATGTTTCCTTTCAAGTAGAAAGACTTCTCTCCCGGGTTGGTTCTAAAGTGTTGTTTACACATCGCGATGGTTCTGTTATTCAAGTTCTTCTTGAAAATACGGCACTCGAGTATACTCCGGTTGGAATTTATAACCTTCCTCCTGAAGTGGACGATTTATTTCTTAAAACAGCGTTGCTTCCTTTTGGAGTCATACGGCATATTCGATGGGAACGCTGGTCAACACAACATCGCTTCCAGTGTTACAATGGTATCCGGACTGTGGACATGTGTGTTAAAAAGAATATTTCTTCCCACTTAACTGTTTGTACGTATGCAGGGCAAGAACGAACGTGTTTTGTCTGTAACGAAAGATCCGATTGCCCGCGCCGTACTACTGTCCTGACGTCGTCTTATCAAAAACGTCTTCCTTTAACGTTAGCAGACGTAGTGTCATCGCAGTCTGCTATCAGTCAATCTCCAGCTTTAAGCGATGTAGGGGCAACATTATCCGCTACTCCTCGCGCATTTCCACCGTTACCGACGCTTACCTGTGCGGCCTCTGTCCAAGAGGGAAGACGGCTCCAGCAGCGCACGTCAAACGCCGGCGGACTGAGGACGGTACAGATTTCGAGAACGCCCCACTCCAGTCTCGTTCTTCTGACACGGCTTTGACAGAGGGTGCACCTTCTGGCGGTAATGCGTTGTCTACTGATGTTAATTGTGATTCCAGTATTACCAGAGAGGATTTAGCTGCTTCTGTTGATGTCGAAATGTGCTTTCAATCTGCGTCCCCCACTTCACCCGTCGACGTGACGGTTCCCGTGGTTTCCGTTGTTCCCGCAGAGACGTCGCCTGCTGGCCAGCCTCTACAGTGTTCTAGGGCAGCACCACCCCTCCTCCACGCTGAGACGGCCGAGCAACAGGACTCTACGGGTTCTCGTCCTGATGTTCAGGAGATGCCACCCGACACCGGCACTGCATTACCTGTCTCTTCTGTACCTGATGTTGCTGTTGGTCGTTCAGCGTTGTGTTCCTCGATTTCCGATAAGTGCGGTGACGGTGGCTCCTCTGTCAAATCGGAGCTTGACGTGCCCCCAACCACTCCACCTTAAGAGTGTATGTTTTCACAGAGTGGTGTGAAACAGCGTTTTCAACCTGCCCGTGCCACGGCGGGTCGTAAAAAGAAAAGCGAGGATTCCTCGGCTTCAGGTGGGGAGGACTAGCATTGTATCTTCTTTTCCCAGCCTCCAGACGTTGTGGAGAGACGGACGTGATAGTGCTTTTTCCTTAATATTGTTTTATTGATCTTACATGTGTTAACGGATGCAGGAGTATACATTTCTAACCCTCAATGTTAATTGGATACGTTCCCAGTTACGGCTTACTGCGTTACGCCAGTTTATTTACGATTCCCAAGCTGATATCGTGTGTTTACAAGAGGTATTATTTGATGTGTTTTGTCTTCCTGGATATTTTATGTTTTTCAATGTCGCGCCTGAAAATTCTACTGGTATGTCTTTTCTTTATCGAGATGGAATCCCGCTGACGGACTTCGAAAAGCTGGATGAGGGTCGCGGTATAGGCTGTAGTTTTTATGACCTCACCTTAATTTTTCTTTACGCTCCCACTGGATCCGGATTGCGCGCGGTTTTATAAAGAAGAAGTTGTTTATTTACTCCGGCGGAACCCGCGCAAGGTTCTGTTAGGGGGCGATTTTAACTGCGTCTTAGGCCGTGTTGATCAGACCCCCAATTATACATTTTGTCGTGAACTTAATGATATGGTGACGTCCTTGCATCTTCAGGATACTTGGGTTTCCAGATATCCTACATTGGTGCGGTTTACGTTTTTTACAGCTACTTCAAGTAGCTGATTGGACCGCTTTTATTTATCGGCCCCCATATGTAGTCAGTTTCTATCGATTGATGTAATTCCTGCCAGTTTCACTGATCACTGTGCTGTTTCAATGACTTTTAACCACGTCCCGCAGCGGGTCCATCTTTCGGGCCCTTTATGGAAGCTAAACACTCTACATCTCACGGACCCCTCTCTGGAAGGCATTATCGCAGACGTATGGCGGCGGAAAACCCAGTCCCAGACGAGTTATTCCTCACTTCTCGAATGGTGGGTTATCTTTGCTAAACCCCGCATTCGAACACTCCAGCATTTTAGCGCTGAAAAAGCGGTTGAAATAAGGCGCACTAAAGAATTTTATTATGCAGTCCTTCGCTGTCTGTACGATAATGCTCGTAATGGCCCCTTGAGGGTCGTCGACGTCCACCGAAGGCAAATGGATGGGGTCCGACTGCGTTACCAGCCTCGTTCAATCGTACAGGATGAGTTGACCTCTATCATCTTCTCCGGCTTCACAAGCGATCTCAAAGGACGTGTCTTTCTACCACCCCTCAGGGGACTCAGCATTTCTTTGCTGGGTACGGGCTTGGCGAACCCGGGGTCCCCGAGCTGTGGACTGATGTGCGCCGCCAGTCCTCTGACACTGTAAGCTCTGGGCATGCTTCAGCGACCACCGTGTGGCGCAACGGTGGAACGTTGTGTGTCGCAGGGCCGGGGATCTTGGCTTGATTGCCTGGATTGTGAGGATGGTACATACCTCTATAAAAAAATACCTTTAATCTTAAGGTGTGCTGCGCGCCGATAAGCTGCATGGCTGTTGAGGTGGAACAGTCGCTAGCGGGCGACCTCTGAGGAACCTCCCGCACCTCAGTTGTATAAGGCTTACCCAGGCATGCGGGGCTCTGTCTGGGCGGACGTTTAGTTCCCTAGCTGCTCGTGGGACGCACATGGCAATCACGTATTTCCCTTCACCACCTTCGCAATCAGTAAAGCGAATGAGGGAGGCTAGTCCTCCGGATATGCTGATAGAACAGAGTAAATGACAATGTTTTCATCGTGATTAAGAGGAAGGAGGGCTCATTTGCAAAACTGTCTCCTTTCTACATACATAAAGGTTTAGAAGGAGTCTCAGGTACACTGAAATCTATCAAACGCCTGAGGAATGGTACCTTGTTAGTTGAGACTACTAGGGCAAAGCAAGTGGAGCTGCTTCGAAAGTCAACCAAGTTAGGCGAGTATGATTTACTGTCGAGTTGCACAGTTCCCTCAACTCCAGTAAAGGCGTTGTCACCTGCCGTGATTTAATGGATATCGAGGTAGAAGAGCTGAAGCAAGAATGAGCAACACACGGGATTGTAGACGTGGAACAAAGGACACGTAGGACTAATGAAGTTATTGAGAAATCTGCCACCTTCATTGTGACTTTCAATTCGCCTGTCTTATCTGAATACATCCTGGCTGGTTTCCTCCGACTTAGGGCTAGGCCTTATATACCTAACCCTATGCGATGTTTCAAATGTCAGCGATTTGGCCATACGACAATGAGTTGTGGGGGTGAACCGACCTGCGGTATATGTGGCAAGGCAGCTCATGAAGCTGGGACCAACTGCACATCTCCAGCGCTGTGTATCAATTGCTCTGGGAGCCATCCCGTCTGGAGCAGAGACTGCCCTGTCTTCGCGGAGGAAAGAAAAATTCAGGAGATCAAGGTGACAAAGAGGCTACCTTATGTGGAAGCCAAAAAAGAGTATAGGGCGACAAAACCGCCTCTCTTTGCCACATCCTATGCCTCCTTGGTGCACAACCGTGCATCAACAGTAGACGCTTCGACGCAGACCATGTCCAGCGTAGCAGTATCCTCCACCAATACCTGTACCTGCGTTTGTACCTGCCAGAGCACTACCAATAATGATGTAGCTATTCAGGCTGCTCCGACTGTACCCACCGCTATTAAAGCTACACTAAAGCCTTCGAAGGCCCTCCAGAAACAGAGTGCCTCTCCACTTCCCCCATCCCCGACTTCCACAAAGAAAACGGGACCAGGGAAAGGGGCACGGCGTTTGACGTCAAACCTGCCAAAGGCACCATCGGATGTCGTCATGGCATCCCTGACTGATGAGGAGGACATCGTCATAGATTTTGATACCTCTTCCCCAGAACCTGGCAGCCCCTCTGCTGCCACTCGCTCCACAAGTGCCTCCCCAGCGCGGCGCAAAGACGGGGGGAAATCTAAACCGAAACGCTGATATGCCTCCCATACTTCACTGGAATCTGAATGGAGTCAGACCTCGCTTTGAAGAATTGCGGCTGTTAGTACAGGAAAACCCCTTTTGCATCTCTTTGCAAGAGACACATTTTAAAGAGACTGACACGCCTGTACTTCCAGGATATCACATGTACAGGAAATACGACTTGACTGGTAATAGAGCTCAGGGTGGGGTGGCAGTGTTCATTAAGGACACATTGCACTCCTCACCTGTGCCCTTAGCCACAACGCTACAGGCGGTTGCAGCTCGGATCCTGGCCCAGGTTAATGTCACAGTGTGCTCCTTGTATTTACCACCTGCTGAGCTCATTGACAGCGAAGCCCTCGCACAGCTTATTGATCAGCTACCCCGTCCCTTTCTCATTTTAGGAGATTTTAATGCTCATAATGCATTATGGGGTTCAAACAAAACCTGCCCAAGAAACCAGATGATTGAGCAGTTGATCAGGACTTCAGACATCATACTGCTGAACACAGGTCAGGCCACGCATTTTAGCACCGCTTCAGGATCGTCTTCTGCCATAGACCTCTCTCTTTGTTTGCCTGTGCTTGCGGACATTGCTCAGTGGGTCATAGACGACGACCTTCATGGCAGCGACCATTATCCTATCTGGCTCCATCTCCCAGTTGAAGTGGGTCGTGTCGAACAGCCGCCGAAATGGTTGTTCCGGAAGGGAAACTGAACGCTGTACCGGCAGTTGGCTGTTTTTGAACAGTGTGAAGGCGTCCAGGATTGGGTGGATCACATTACGGTGGTGATGCACCATGCCGCTGATGTATCCATACCAAAGTCAAAGGGAACACCTGTGAGGCAGCCTGTCCCTTGGTGGAATGAAGACTGTCGTACCGCAATCAGAGACAGAAGGGCGGCTTTGAGAAGATTCCGTCGGTGCCTCACTGATGCGAATCTGGCAACATTCCGAATAGCACGGGTACGGGCGAGACGAATCGTTAGGGAGAGTAAACGGAGGTCTTGGTGTGAGCTCCTGAACTCCATCAATAGGTCTACATCTTCAAGCAAAGTATGGGAAGCCATTAGGAGGATCTCAAGGCGATACTCTCTACCGCCAATAGCAGCTATACGTGAGCGGGGGTGTCTCTTAACATCTGCAAGAGACATCGCCCGGGCGTTGGCAGAATCTTTTCAATCTATTACGGCCGATTCTAGCCAGGACCCAGAATTTCTTCGCTATCGGGCTACACAGGAGAGGGCTGGTTTTGATTTCCGTTCAAACAACACTGAGGTATACAACCAGCCTTTCTCTTTGTGGGAGTTGGACTCTGCACTGTCAGTCTCTCGGGATACTGCGCCTGGTCCAGACCTGATATCGTACAGCATGCTGCAGCAGTTGGATCTGCGGTCAAAGGAAGTCCTCCTTCAACTTTTTAATGAAATTTGGAAGACAGGTGACTTTCCTAGTTCGTGGAAAGAATCGATTTTAATTCCACTTTTAAAACCAGGGAAGGATCGGACCGAAACCAGTAGCTACCGTAGCATTAGTCTCACGAGCTGCGTAGGAAAGACATTTGAGCGTATGGTCAATAGGCGCCTGGTGTGGGTTCTCCAATCCAGATCCTTACTTAACCGCTGCCAGTGTGGGTTCAGGAGGTATCATTCCACCCTAGATAACCTGCTCCTACTCGAAACAGCGATACAAGATGCTTTCCTACGTAAGCAACAGCTTATCGGGGTTTTCTTCGACCTGGAGAAGGCGTACGATACTACCTGGAGACATAACATTTTGCGGCAGCTTTATGAGTGGGGTTTCCGTGGGCGTTTACCCACAATCATCAGATCCTTTCTGTCTGACAGCTATTTTAAGTATAAGGTTGGGAATGTCCTGTCTGCCCGTTTTAAGCAGGACAACGGTGTCCCTCAAGGCAGTGTCCTGAGTATGACAGCTTTCGCAATTGCAATCAATAGTATTACGTCCATGGTACGACGGCCCGTACAATGCTCCTTGTTTGTGGGCGATTTCTCCATTTTCTGTGCGTCTTCCTCCCTTACAACTGCTACACGCCAATTACAGCTGACACTCGTGCGATTGGAGGAATGGTCTAAGAGCACAGGTTTTAAATTCTCTTTGGAGAAGACTGTTTGTGTAGATTTTAACCGTTCCCGCTCTCTTTTTAATCTCCCTGTTTTAAAACTAGGAGACACTGTTCTCCCCTTTATGGGAAAAGTGAAATATCTCGGGCTTCTTTTTGATGAGAAGCTTACATGGTTGCCACACTTAAAGGATCTAAAAGTCCGCTGTTTCGAGGCTTTAAACGTCCTTAAATGCGTCAGTCATAGATCCTGGGGCGCCGACAGGGCACGTCTGCTCCAACTTTATAAGGCCTTTCTGCGACCTCGACTGGAATATGGATGTCAAGCTTATGGCTCTGCACAACCTTCCTACCTCAAAATGTTGGATGTGATTCACCATGAGGGTATTAGGTTTTCAACGGGGGCTTGTCGCACGAGTCCAGTTGCTAGTCTATGTGTCGAGGCGGGAGAGCCTCCCCTGTACATTCGGCGTCTTCTCCTCGTGGTACGGCACGCGTACAAGGCCAAGTCCACTCCTCTCTCATTGGCGTCCAACACCTTTTCCCAGCCGGCACTGGAACGTCTCTTCCGCCACCGTCCGAAGGCAACAAAGCCGTTTGGCATCCGTGCAAATGAGAGTCTCGAGTCAGTACACCTGGAGGGCATTAAGGTCCTCCGCCAGGGATGGAGTAGGGGATCTCCCTGGCTACTACAAAGGCCAAGATTACTTCTTGATCTGGCTGCTTACAAGAAGTATTGTACCCCAGACCACCTTTTTAAAATTAAACTTACTGAGATTTTAGAACGCCATTCAGATTTTATTGCTGTTTACACGGATGGGTCTAAACAGGGGGGTTTTATGGGGTGCTCTGCTGTGCTTTCCGATACTGTCCGTAGGATAGGGCTCCCAGAGCAGTTCTCAGTTTACTATGCGGAACTGTTTGCCATTCTACAAGCATTAGAGCATATGCGCCGACACCGTGGCACGAAATTCATCATCTGCTCCGATTCCCAACGTGCTCTACACTCTCTTGAACAGATGTACCCAGCAGATCGAATGGTGCAAGAAGTGCAGGACGCACTCCTGCTCTTGCAACAGCAGGGTAAGGATGTAATTTTCTGCTGGGTTCCAGGGCACATAGGTATTCCTGGAAATGAACTTGCAGATGCTGCTGCCAAGGAGGCTTGCTCCATCTCACCTCCTGCTCGCTGTTCCGTCCCCCTGCGGGCAATAACATCGTTCGTGACTCGAAAGGTCATGCGTTGGTGGGAGGTTCAGTGGCTGGACGTGAGGGACAATAAGTTGCGAGCGGTGAAGGATTCTGTCCGACCGTGGCTCACCTCCTTCCGACATCGACGAGCTGAGGAAGTAGCCCTTACACGGCTTAGAATAGGACATTGCCGTTGACACACGGTTTTCTGTTACGTCGTGAGGAGCCACCAACGTGTCAGACATGTGGGACACAGCTGTCGATACGACATATTTTAACTGAGTGTGTTTTATATGCGGGTTTGAGGGAAGATTTCAGTTTCCCACCAGACCTGCCCTCTATTTCAACTAATAATGAGGTGAGTGTCGCTAGAGTTTTACGTTTTTGTGTGATGTCTGGACTTCTTCCCAAAATATTGGGATTGAGGTCTTAATGTGCTGTACAGTGGTTTGGTCACCCGTTTTTTGTAAGTGGTCACTCAGCCGCCGTTGCTTATTTTTACCTGTTTTGTGCTGCTCTTTTATTTCTAGTTTTATCTACCTGTTTTGATTTGCTGTGTCCAATCTTGCAATTTGAACATTACCACTTCTCACAAAGATCGGCTCTGAATTGATCTTTTGGTAAAGGGCGCTGATAACCTTATTGTTGTGCGCCCTAAAACACTAATCATCATCATCATCATCATCATCATCATCATCATCCTTCTACCATTCGTTCTCTAGATGGGCGTGAGTGGTCCCCCCAATCTGATATCATACGTGAACTTTACCAGTACTATTCCGAGCTTTATGCTGAAGTGGATTCAGACGGTCCACCGTCTGTTGATTTCACCTCCCTCCTTGATCGTGTTGTTACACCAACTCTCCTGGAAGAGTTTTTCTCTGTATTCCATCGCAATGATATACTTGATATTGTGACTCGTTCTCCCTTCCATAAATCATCTGGCCACGATGGCCTTCCGAAAGAATTCTATATTCGATTTTGGCCCTTAATAGGAGATACAATAACTTCCGTGGTGAATGAAATGTTCCAGGGAGGGATTCTCCCGCCCAGTTTAAAGGTTGCTAAAATAGTCCTGATTACCAAAAATCCGGGACGTTTGCATGTGGATCAGGTCCGCCCATTAACCCTCTTCAACTATGGTTATAAAATAGTGGCGTGAGCGGTCAATAGCCGACTATCGGTATTTTTGACTACCATCATCGCGAGTCATCAAAGTTGTCTTCCGGTTCGTACTCTCCTGACTCCCGTTGTTGAATGTCGAGATTTAATTTCGATTGCTTCTACCATTCCCGTGCCAAGCGCTTTGCTTTTCATTGAGTTTTACCAAGCGTTCGACCGCGGCAATCATGGATTCCTTATGCGAGTACTGACGACTGTTGGTTCTAACAGTGCTGCACGACGGCTGTTTAGCTGTCTAATCACTGGTATTCGGACGTCCATTGACGCTGCTCGTTTGAGTGGCTGGTCGCTGCTGGGAGAAAGGTTTACCATTCGTGCATATGCTGATGACGTTATGGTTCTTCTCCGTACCCATCATGATATACCACTGCTGAAGGAAGTTTTGGATACCTTTTGTCGTCTTACGGGAGCACGAGTTAATGGCCAGAAATGTCGGTTACTCAATTTGCGAGGATTTGACGCTGTTGAAATTCCATGGGCTTCGAAGGTCACCCGATATCGATCGTTGGGTGTTGTAATTGACAGCTGTCCACTAAAGATGACTACGATAAACTTGAAGTCTGTCACTGATAAGATCAGGGTGCAATCATTGAACACGAGCGTCGCTCCCTCTCACTTCTTTATAAGGCTCGGGCCATGGAAACGTATGTGTTAAGTAAGGCATTTTTTATTGCACAAATCTTTCCACTTCCTGCGAAGATGTCCCGAAAGTTGCAAAGTTTAGCTAGCAGCTTTATCTGGCACCACTCTGTATTTCACGTGCGTTATGGGGTCATGGCGCGGCCCCGTTTGCAGGGAGGTTTGGGCCTCCATGACATTCGGGTTAAGGCTTTTGCCTTATTCATCCGTCGCACCGTGTTAACGTGTCAACGCGCCCCCCAGTCACTTACAGCTCGCCTTTATGACTGTATCCGACCGGCGAGTTTAACACCTCCAGTAAATATTGGTAGGATTAGTTGTAAATTACGGCACGTCAAGGAATTTTTTCTTAAAGTCTGTTACTTAGGAGTAAATATCCCTTCCCAAGCGAATCTCTCCCTAAAAATGGTGTTAAGCCGCTGGCCAGTTCCTTATAGTCTTCCCTCTGTGGAAGCCCTGTTGCCAGAAACGAAGTGGAAGACTGTTTGTTCTAACATCAGTCTCCCGATTTTCCCGATGGAAGTGGCGTCGTCGTGGTACCAAGTTGTTCGTGATATTGTACCTACCAACGTGCGACTTTTTCGTATTGGCCTCAGTGTAACGGATCACTGCAATCGTTACCATGAAACTGATACATTATCTCATCGGTTGATTTCCTGCGGTCATGACCATTGGAGATGACTTCGCCGGCAACTGGCTTTTCTCCTCAGGACGTCGGAGGCGGCTAACTCGGGGGAGATTCTCGTGCGTCCCGATTCAACCTTCTTTCCTCGATCGAAGAACAATACCGTCATGTGGCTTGTTGGCCATTATGTCCACTACGTGATGGTGAGTGGATATGACGGAGATCCGTGTACCTTTTCCCACTATATGGCCACCGCACATTGGACGTGGCTCCGGATGCCCCGTTATCTTGAATTTTTTTCTAATATGTTGTATCCTTTTTTTCATGGCCAAGGCGTTGGATGAGTTGCCATGCCCCCCCCCCCCCCCCTTTTTTCCACGATGTAGAAGTGACGGAAGAAAGAATGCGTGGGCACGTTAAAATTGACGCCCCATTCCTTCCTATATGTTTTTTTTTTATTTCAAAAAATGGTTCAAATGACTCTGAGCACTATGCGACATAACTTCTGAGGTCATCAGTTGCCTAGAACTTAGAACTAATTAAACCTAACTAACCTAAGGACATCACACACATCCATTCCCGAGGCAGGATTCGAACCTGCTACCGTAGCGGTCTTGCGGTTCCAGACTGTAGCGCCTAGAACAGCACAGCCACCCCGGCCGGCTTTTGATTTCACCCTTTTGTTTTTGTCCAAATGACTTCTTTTGTTTTATTTGGATTGCCTTCAATAAGTGTTTTGGAAGAAACGAGAATATTTTCGTTTTTTGAAGGAATACACTGCTATTTGAGTGTATATTTCTTTGTGTTTCCTGTGCGTAAAAAAGAAGCGTGATAGATTGATAAATTCTTGCATTTCATGGTTGGCTGGTTCATAAAGCAAAACAAAAAGTGCCACTGAACGTAGTAGTCGGTATCTGCTTTTCCTCGCAACCGGCTTAATAAAGAACGATTCACCCGTCACACTTCAGTTAAAAGTGGTGCTGCAACCAAGATATAGTTTATACAAAGTTTTGTTGTGTGCATACTGTGGCTAACATCTGACTTAGCGCTGATGTTCGTATCATGGTTCATTACACAGCATTATCACAATAACTGACCAAAAATGTTAAGCAGCCAGAAGACATTGTCGGATGTCGATGTAGCTTCGTACACATACGAGTACACATCATTGGTGAGCATGTGAATCGAACCGGAATTCTCTGTGACACGCTGAACGTCTACCACAGTATGTCAGCGTTTAGTGATGTTACCAGGCTTGGTAGGGTATGTAAGGGGCGTCAACAGCGCCAGGTGTCGAGTGATCACTGTAAAAGACACTGATACGCCGCATACTCGTGTGAGACAGCATTATTAGCGTCTGACAGTTATTAAGGGGCCTCTTTCTGGATTTTTATTATTATGGCTGTTCGAATCGTAAAATTTACAGTTTTCCGTGTCATTCACATGTGACAGTGGTCCGATGTTTGACTTCACGGGACCCACAAGACAGGTTTGCCATTGCCTTCCTCCGACCGTAATGGGGATGAATGATAATGAAGAAGACGACACAGCAACACCCAGTCATCTCGAGGCAGGTGAAAATCCTTGATCCCGCCGGGAATCGAACCCAGAACCCCGTGCTACCGCGAGACCACGAGCTGCGGAATGTCCTAGTAAAGAGAAACATTACGGACAAATACAGCGAAACATCCCCTCGAAGCCCTGTTTCACAAAATTAACGAAAATAAAACGTTCATAATTTCTATAATTCGCTTGAGATTTAACCATGGATCATTCTCCAGCCATCTTCAACGAAGAGGCATTCGATGTAATCCTTATAGGGAATGTGCTGGTGTAACGGTAGGAGATACCAGTCACTCTTTTTTAGAATGTAAACATTATTCAGACCAACAACTAGTTTTCATAGAACTATTACTCAGTTCTCATCGACTGTTACCAACTAATGTAGCAGCTCTTCCTTATCAAAGTTACATATTATTTTAAAAACTAATCTTAAAAATTTTAAATAAATTTATCCATATCCTGTAAATCATAGAAAATTCCTAAAACACTGTTAGACGGCTGAATGGCTTTCAGGTAGAACGATAAAATAAAATAAAATAAAATAAATCCCTAGCTTATAGAGTTTGACGACCGAAGGAACAGTAATCTCGATTTCGTATTGCCTATCTTGTAGGCGGTAGCATTTCAACGTGTAACAGCAGACTGCACGCCGGCATTCCTCTTCCTATCAGGAATGTATTTTGTGCCTCCCGGGTAGTAAACGTTACGCTCTGTGTTAGAAACTCTTGTTACTTTATGAGTAAGGGAGATCTCAAAACTGTGACTAACATAACACTTTTGGCTGCGTGAGACAAGCGACGAAAGTGAGACTGAAAGATCATGTTGGGTCCTGTGTGACGACTCAGGCCCAGGAACAACTTAGAATACTGTCGTAGGTGGTAATATTTTCTATTGTCACCAGAAATGGAAATTATAGCGTTTCATAGATTTGTTTGTACTGCACAAATACGTAGTATGGATGAAGGTAATCCACTGGTGAGACAGTACACTACAACCACTTGCTTAATAGCGTCTTAGTCAACCTTTAGAACTCAGTACATCAGCGACTCAGTGTAGCACTGTCTCGACATAGACTTGTCAGGGTCAGAGGTATGTGGCACCAGATATCTGTTTCCGTAAACCCCGAGCCGATGGTTTGTGGGCGCGGAGCTGACGCCCGATAGCGTTGCAGATGTGTCACATTGGGTTTAGCCAGTACATCAAAGGAAGCTCACTGCCATTTCCTAAAGCCACTGAAACACGCTTCTGGCTTTGTGAACCAAACACTTATCCTGCTGGAAGATGTCTTCAGCGCTGGAGAAGACTTCAGGAGTGGAAGGATGCAGATGAATAGGAAAAAGAATCTTGTAATGTTTGAATACTCCATTAGCAGTGTAGCGCTTGACACAGTCACGTCGATTAAATATTTGGGCGTAACATTGCAGAGCGATGTGAAGTGGGAGAAGCATGTAATGGCAGTTGTGGGGAATGCGGATAGTCGTCTTTGGTTGATAGGTAGAATTTTGGGAAGATGTGGTTCTTCTGTAAAGGAGACCGCTTATACAACACTAATACGACCTATTCTTGAGTACTGCTCGATCGTTTGGGATCCCTATCAGGTCGGATTGAGGGAGGACATAGAAGCAATTCAGAGGCGGGTTGCTACATTTGTTACTGGTAGGTCTGATCATCACGCGAGTATCACGGAAATGCTTCAGGAACTCGGGTGGGAGTCTCTGGAGGAAAGGAGGCGTTCTTTTCGTGAATCGCTACTGAGGAAATTTAGAGAACCAGCAATTGAGGCTGACAGCAGTACAATTTTACTGCCACCAACTTACATTTCACGGAAAGACCACAAAATTAAGAGAAGAGAGATTAGGGCTCGTACAGAGGCATATAGGCAGTCGTTTTTCCCTCGTTCTGTTTGGGAGTGGAACAGGGAGAGAAGATGCTAGTCATGGTACGAGGTACCCTCCACCACGCAATGTATAGTGGATTGCGGAGTATGTATGTAGATGTAGATGTAGTCGACAGCTGTACTACCACAGGCACAATGGGAACCCAACTGAATGTACCCATTGCGTGATACTGCAACCACTGTGGCGTGGAGCGTGTTTTGAGTAGCTGTTTGCCTGTATGACGACGTATTCGGTCAGGACCATCGACATGGTGTAGGACGAAATGTGATTCATCCGCCCTCTTTTGCCGAAATTGAACTAGGTCGCTTGGTCAACATGATAACACGCAGGTTCGTCTGCCGCGCAGCTTTATGTTCAATAATGTGCGCTGAACGATGTGCTGTGAAACCTTTATGCTTGGGCAAGCATTGTACTTTGTCTCGAGGTCTGCCACAGAGCGCCATCTATCCTGCTTTATAGAGTGGGCAAGCCTCCGACCTCCAGGTTCTGCGATAAGGTGTGGACATCCAACGCCTTTACGCCTACTCTTGGTTTCACCGTCCCTCAACCACCTTTCATAGATTCTCACGACAGTAGCACGCGAACAGCCGACCGAATTCGCTGTTTCTGAGATGCTCGTTCCCAAGTGCTGGGCCATAACAACATGACCTTTGCCAAAACTACTTATGTCCTTGGATTTCCCCATATGCAGCCCGTATTGTCGCTTCAGTGATTCAATTCTCCTTATATTCTTTCCTAATGGTGTCACATAGTCGCAGCGCCAGTAGGCGATATTCAATCAGGCGACGGGCAGCGGTCACAATGTTTTGTCTCACCAGTGCTGTTATGTTATTGTTTCTGTCAAGAAGACGGAAAGGATGGGAGTATGTGAATCAGTGCTGACAAGGCAGATTATTATAAAAATCAATTAGTGTGTCGAGGCAAATCTTGAAATTCGACGAACTACGGGGGTTGTCTAGGAACTAAGTTCTGATCGGTCGCGAAATGGAAACCACTGAGAAAATCCGGTAAAGCTTCCCAAAGATGTGCCCGTTGATCGTGTCGAGTCGCTCTTTTCAGTTTTGAGTGAACAGTGAGCACGTAAAGATGCGAAGGCGATAGCGTCTCCCGCCAAGCATGAGAGCCTGGTTAGAGATTTCGCCTGTGTCATGCAGCCCACATAACACAACTGTCGAGCAGTTCCTTCTTCATGCCAATTCTCGGTCGCACGCTGCAGGGGCAATCAAGATGCTCTTGCAGCGTTTCCGATGAGAAGTGTTTGATCGCCTACAATACAGACCGTAATTGGCTCCCCCTGAGTCTCTTCTCTGCTCACAAGAACCGCTGGCTATGGAGACAAAAATTTTCCACAGACAACGAGCTGCAGACTAGTGCAGATAACTGGCCGCAAGCACAGGCGGCTGCTTTCTATGACGAAGATATTGGAAAGTTGTTAAAACACTACGACAACGCTCGAAGTTGGAGCAGCGACTATATAGAGAAGTAGATGGAAGGTGTACTTAACTGTTGCGTTTTTGGTTTTCACTGTGGTTTCCATTTCGCGACCGATTCGGAACTTACTTTCTGGACAACCCTCGTACCAACATTATTGTAGGCCATCAGTTAAAAGAAAGGGTTTGGAATTCAACCCAAGACACTCGTGCTCGACATGGCGGACAGAATTTTAACGGAAGAAAGAAGGCGTGCAATGTCCTAGACCCTAGAAATCTTAATTTAATTGAATAGGTACATTGGTTGTTAACCCTAGATGAGTACACCAGGATCACTCTGAAGTGGAATTTTTTGTGTGTTACTGTGCGTGGCTACGGTACATAAACAGCCTGCTGCCACCTACGTAAATTCAGCACTGAGACCTAGTTGAGTAATTTGACAGAATATTTTTTGAAGAGTCACAGAAGTGCACATTATTTAACCGTTCCATCGTTGAGTGTGAAGTTTATTTGTGTGAAAACGGCATGTTGGAATGATATTTTACCAACGTAAGGTGCTATAGGAGAAGCATTGTTAGAACACAATTGTGAAAGTGACGTAAGTGACTTTCGTAGTGAAACTAATTCTGAAGCTGATGCTTTTGCAGCAGTTATGGATAATGGCGAAACTGATCAGTCTGCCAAAGCTTTAGACAGCCATGAAGAAAATACAGTCGTCTACGCTAAAAATGCTTGCTGTTGGAACGCAACGTCCGTAATAGAACCGGCCTGCCAGCTACTGATAACACTGTAGCCCGTATTCAGAGGGTAAGGAAATAATGAATGAACAGATTTATGCATAACTGAGAACACCTCGAAATATTCGTGTATTACGCGCACTTCATGAATAGCCTCTTCATCTAACGAAACTGCAAATACAGAACTTAGATCAGGTTCACTTCCAAGTTCCTTCATTGAAAATTTTCCAAGACAGTTTCTATTTAGACCTAATTTTGGATGGATTAATACTGACATTGATTGAAAAAGTACATGAGAGAGGTGAAATAAAGAGAGTTTAGAGCATGAGAGTCCAATTTCATTCTAAAATATTTTATATTGAAGCAATTCTTCTTGCAAATAATTGAGGGTCTCTGTGACTCCGGTGTACACTTCGTCTGACAGTTTCGAAGATGCACACTGCTGGGGTCAATATGTAGTCCTTCCAGAGGACTGTGCTTCCTTCTACTACTGTTGTTTCTTAGCCCCACAAAGAGTCTTGAATGATGAGAAACGATATCTAGTTTATTTAATTACCCTGGGAAAATTACAGCCATCAGACCCTCTCTTATCTCGAACTAGCTATTTGACATATTTTGCATTATGCTCATGTAGCAACACAGATGTTATAAAGAGATATGTTTATTACTGGATACAACACTTAGAAGTATTTAAAATATAAATAGTGAAATTTGAGAAAACTGGCTGTATGTGTTCATTGTTAGGTAAAAGTTATGTTGTTGACAAAAGGATGTGTTTCAGCTTCAACAGAGCAGCGCAGCTGCTTGCAGAGGCTGACAGAAGCAACAGAGAAGAACTTTGTTATTTTTTATTTTATAGATCGGCACAGCTAGGGTACTAATAAGTGAGAACTGGTGTTGCGATTGTGATGAGATGACAGGTGCTTGATCTCTGGTGTGAGTTTTTTTCGTGCACGGACAGTAGGGAGCCGAGGGGGTAGACACTGCTTGTGGTAGTCACGTAACTTGTCTGACCACAACCATCTTAACTGGGGATGTGAAACACTGAAATGATTAAATGGGAGGATGCTGCAGGTGTAAAGCATACAACCATTCATGGGTGGTTCTAACATCTAGAGCTTTCAGTACTCGACCTGTGTTGGATTACATCACGCAATCGGAGGTTCACCAGAACGTATGATCGCACAAATGTGCGTTTCATATGTCATGGGAGTATTATGTTCGCTGCAGGCGGTCCCAGAAGTAAAGGCCCAGGTATAAATTGAACAATGGTTTTGTGAGTTGTCCGCACTTTGTATCTGCACAGCGAGTGGAGTAATGTGCGCAAACTTAGCTTACCACTTAACGTGCAAATGGACAAAACATGGATGTGTGTAATGTCCTTAGGTTAGTTAGGTTTAATTAGTTCGAAGTTTTAGGCGGCTGATGACCTCATAAGTTAAGTCGCATAGTGCTCAGAGCCATTTGCACCATTTTTTTGGACAAAACATTTGAACTTTCTTCTCAAGCACAGGGTGTTAACTAGACATTTTATACAAATATGAACCCGGCACTGTAAGTCAGCTAATATCATGCGCAAATCGTAACAAAAATCATTAGAAATGCTTCTGTCACTTAATTAGAATGCATGAATAAATAAAAGTGAAAGTTTGGGATGTATTCTAGAAATGCAAAACAGCTATTCGCTGTTTTTCTACATATAATTTATCAACTGTGCCTTCAGGGGTCAAGCGATACACAACAATCATGTGCAATTGCTTTTGACACTCAATAACAAAATATTTAACTCTTGGACGTTCGAATTGACGATTATTAAAATCATTATCTCTATATATGAAAAAAAAATTATCACAGGAAAGAATGATTAAAATATTCATTAGCTCATTTACATCTACGATGCCGTAGCTGGTCAATGCACTGAGTTGGTGGAGAAGAAATTTACTTTTTGTATCAATGAAACTAGCTCTCACTTACTCAATGTGAGGGTAGGTTAGTATTCTAGCTTTCGATATTCAATAGTCAAAGCGTATGCAAATTGGAATGAGCAAAATCTCGACTCAGCATTTACTGTGGTAATTTACCAAGCGGCATCTGCAGCGGTGTTGTCTCCGTGCTGGATTTGAAACGCTAATTTCCTATTCTGGCCTTGACTGAATTCACTCAGTCTCAACTTTCCTGCGTTCCGTAGAACGACTAGTTTTTCCTAGTCGAAATAATGGCTATTGCACACTCGATAAGGGTTGGAGCAACGTGCAGAATTTCTTTGCCTGCAAAAATTCCCGCAGGAATAATTAACTTTGCTATCTGTCACCACGATACATGAAGTGTATTGTTCACACTTCGCAGAAAGCAAAGCTTTCAACGACCACGCTATTTTCCACACACTTGTGCGGTCCGCTGCGAGACGAGATAAAACGTCTAGAAATTTTAGTTCTCAGAATGCTTTTATATAATGGGGATCTCCGCACCGTGTCGCGTCTGCATCGCCCAGTATGGCTTCAGCCAATCGCTGTCTCCTTTGAGGCGAATTTTATTTTTCTTGCCTCGCTGCAGTCTAGCCCCGTTAAAGCTGTTCAGCCACTTACCCTCGGTCCTGGAAAGATTTATGCTAAAAAGAACAATGTATTGTTCTGGTCTTATCCCTTTCTGTGCTGAAGCTCGCTGTTCTCTTGTTAAGTGGGGTTTTCCGATGTCATTAAGCACCTGCTCGGTTCGTCTCCAAAATGTGTTTCATTTTTTTATTCATGCCCTTGTCCATATATTGGTAGATATTGTTTTGTTAGTTTTCGTTACATGAGATTACTGCAATTGCCTTTTGTTGCTATAGTATTATTATTTTATGAGGATCTCATACTTTATCGTACTGTTGTTATGGATTAAGCTCATGTTGGCTCCTTAAAATCCGGACAAATTACAGTTTATTTGAATTAAGAGAACACCTTTTGGAGATAAGTTTGAAAAGTCACGAACAAAACAAATTCTTCTGCTTAAACACAATCAATCAATTTGCATGGTAGCGGAGAAAAAACAAGTTCTTAAGTTACAGGTCTTAGCTATCTTATTTAAAACAAAATCGAAAATAAACTCTTCTTGTTGAGCACTGAACAGTCCATCCGCCTTGTGATGAGGAAGACAGAAGTTCGAAATTAAAGTTCTTGGCACACTAGAGATATAAACCAACTCTGATCATAAGTTCTTGATACGCTTCGTATAGAGACAAAGCTTAACTGAAGTTCCCGACACACTTATCTGAGAGAAAAGTTGGAGTGCATGTTCCCAAGGAGAATTTGCTAAGTCTGGTGAGGCGGAATTGTAGTCAATCACAGAAATATGAAAATCCAAAGGTACTTCTCCCCGTCGGGGCCGCGTATTCTTCAGCGAGATCATTCTGCAGAGTTCAGATCGAGGAGGCTGGCTACAGACTGCGGCGACAGCGTAGCTCGGCCACTGGGTCAGTTCCTGATTGATTCTCATTCGGCGCCTGGCTCAGGCAACCCACTCGGAGTGAATGCCTGGCCAAAGTCCGTGCGAAGGCCTGAGTACAGCCCTCGGCACCAGGATACATTCTGTCGTGCTTCCTGTCACGTGACTGGAGTAAGAAAGAGGTCCGAGGCGCCAACGACCTTTGCTGGCGTTTTGGTAGCCGTCTGGTGGTCGAATATGTCGTGGCAGTCCTGGATTATTTTAGTGTAAGGAAGTAGTGTAACGTGGGTTGCAGGTGGAGTAGGCATAAGCCACAAGATACTGCATGAGGTATATTCTGAAATTTGTGGAGGACACTGAGAAAAGCAGAAATATTGCTCCACTTGGCAACAATATTTTCGGAGCAATTTAAGTTTTTGGCATTTGGCCAATTTCTGGTCTATGATTTTTTTTTCGTGTAGAACTGCGTACGCACAAGCCGGTAGAAAAAACGTCACCCACTCCATAAGTGACAGATGACAATGCCATATTGACTGGGAGTGTGGGTACGAGATACGAGTAAGATAAATTGTCTTTGAACGACGACATCTCGCAGGAAAACCGGTATCGGATTTGGTGCCAAGATTCAAAGTGTGCAGTATTATTATTTAATGTTTAGCTAATTAAGGAATCAATCAGATAGTGCTGAAGATTGTACCCATACTGATGGCTACAAAGTTACAAATTCACGTATAACAAACTGACCTCCAGAATCTAAAAAAGACTTGACTTAATGATAAAACGTTGGCGGACATTGTCAATGTACCACGGAAGTGCACCCTCCGCAAGTAGGCGGGAAACAGTGAGATACTGTCTCAGGCTGTCTAGCAGTGCTGAACATGGAGTGAAGACGTATGAATCATGAGTCTTTAATCTATTTTAGAAAATGATTTAAAGTATAATTTCGAATAAGGAAACTTTAGTCTGAACGGAAGAAACAGGAAAAGAGCTACTGTGAATTATTTTTTGAACGTTGTGGTGCTCTAAATGTTATAACCAGATTCCATAATCATTACCCCGATTAAAGAGTTATGGCTGGCTATCATATAAGAGTGACATTAATACAGAAGTTTTGTCTAATTTTGGCTTGGTTTAATACATGAGCTGGTATCACGTTTACTGGGACATTATTGTAGCGTCCCACCCTCAACTTCTCTGTTTCAAATCACATGTCAGAAGCTTCGACGTACGGAGAAGACAGTCAGTGACATTATCTGGACAGATTTAGAAGCTCTGAGGTAAGGAAGCCTCCATTTGGTCAGCTAGGATTGTAGTTTGCTAGAATTTACCTTGACACTTCGTCCAATATAGCCCTCTGTTGCGAGTGACAATTCACAATGTTTCACAAACACAACTTTTATTGATGTAAGTTCACAAGGTTGATGACTGAACATACAAGCGAAAGGTAACAATAACGAAAAAAGTCTCATAATTGAGGCAAACAAAATGTCACTTCTAAATTTCCACAAAGGTTCGTGGTCACACACACACACACACACACACACACACACACACACTAGTGAGAGTCTAATTCAGAGACGAAGACGTAATCTTCAGCGGTTGAAATACACGAGGTCGGCATCCAGAGTCAACTGAACTTCTGGGCTAGTTCTAGCACCTAAATAGCTGTCTCCAACCAATCAGGTGTTGGCGTAGTGATACTTCCTGCAGGCCGTTGCTCGAGCTCCCCCTGCAGGAAGTAGTGCTCGGAATAGCTGTTTCCATTATCCTATATGTAAATACCCGGTGTTTATGTTCAAATGTGTGTGAAATCTTATGGGACTTAACTGCTAAGGTCATCAGTCCTTAAGCTTACACACTATTTAACCTAAATTATCCTAAGGACAAACACACACACCCATGCCTGAGGGAGGACTCGAACCTCCTCCGGGACGAGCAGCACAATCCATGACTGAGCGCGTGAGACCGCTCGGCTAATCCCGCGCGTCCGGTGTTTACCATGGTGCTTTTGGTACGCCTTGGGCATAGACAACCTCGTCCTCTGTGGTGTAATATGGGTTGCCGGCCCTCAGGGGTTACCGTAGCTCTGGTATAACACCCTCCACATGCAACTCTTCGCAGACAACAACTTGCGCAGTTAGTACAGGGAATAAATATATGGAAACACCAAAAACACAACATATTATTAAGAAAACAGTGTTAATCACGTTCTTTATTTATTTATTTATTTAGGCACTAAAGAAATAAATAACGCGATTAAGACGGTTTTCTTAATACCAAGTTAATTTATATTAATCGCAGTTTCTCCGCAACCATGTTGTCCAAACATCTAAAACACAACACATTATTGTAGCGTCCCAACAGCATTACGAAGAGGCACTCCCAACTGCACTGTTTCAAATCACATGTCAGAAGCTGCGACATAAGGAGAAGAAATTCAGATCTGAAGTAAGGACAATTTAGCCCTGTGCACGCAACACCAGTACTGGATGATGCATCTACGACTGCAGTTTGCTAGAATTTACCTTGAAACTTCATACAATGTAGCCCTCAACTTGCAACTCTCCGCGGACAGCAATCTGAGCAGTTAGTACAGGGAACAAATACACGGAACACCAAAAACACAACACATTATCATGCTTCATACGGTGAAGGAAAACAGTTGGAATTCAAAGCTGCATCCAGTCGTCTCGGAATGGATAAATACTGGTCCTTTATGGATTTTAAAGTATCTTATATCATTCTTTCTGCAAAATAGTAGTAAGTTCAGGTTTATTTCCAAAGTAGACGACAAAAATATTGAAATCAGGTGACTGTGGTGGCCAGGTGGGATGCGACAATTTAGCCCTGTGCACGCAACACCAGTACTGGATGATGCGATATATGTGAACAGGGGCCCTGTTTTGGAACGCAGCATCACCATTGGGAAGAAAATATTGTACCATGGCATGGACCTGATCAGCCAAAATCATCACATAAGCCTTGGCAACAGTGCGACCTTGAAGAGTAACCATGGAGCCCATGGAATAACACGATATGGTTGCCCATGTCTTCATAGAACCCCTGCTGTGTTTCACTCTTGGTAGCAAACGGTGTGCGTGCTGGGCTTGGGACGGCGCACGCCAGACGTAAACTCGGCCAGAAGTTGGAAACACTGCGAAACAAGAATCACCTGACCAAATGACTTTCTTTTATTTGTCCATAGTCCAGGTGTTACGGATTCGACACCATGTTTCTCTGTTACTGGCCTTTGCGTCACTGACTTATGGTGCGAGTACGACATTCATTTCTGCAGTGACTTTTCCAGCTGTCATCCTCTTATTTTTCGTCCTCTTCAATGGCCCACTGTCACGATCACTCAACACACATTTTCGTCCGCGTTGTGACTTAGCGGATAGTTCGAATGTTAGGCTCCATTAGGTTCCTTTTCTGTGCAGCGACCATGGATTATAAAATTATAAAGAGTGTAGCAACCAGTCGCGGAAACATAATTTATTTATCTTGTTACAAAAGATTTCGACTGATATCAGTCATCATCGGTGAATTTAACTAACCGATACATGCCATAAGTAGAAGTACTGTCCTTGCAGATTTCTATCATGAAGTGACACTATAACACTACAACTTGTAGTGTTGACGTATGATGTGTCACTTCGTTGTAGAAATCTACCAAGGACAAAAAAATGGTTCAAATGGCTCTGAGCACTATGCGACTTGACTTCTGAGGTCATGAGTCGCCTAGAACGTAGAACTAATTAAACCTAACTAACTTAAGGACATCACACACATCCATGCCCGAGGCAGGATTCGAACCTGCGACGTAGCAGTCGCTCGGTTCCAGACTGTAGCGCCTAGAACCGCACGGCCACTCCGGCTGGCTGCCAAGGACAGTTGTGTCATGTATCGGTTAGAAAAATGCACTGATGATGACTGATATCAGTGGAAATCGATTTGCAACAAGATAAATGAATTATATTTCCGCGACTGCTTGCTACATTCTTTATAATTTTAGCGGATAATGTTTCTTCGCTTTGCCTTTATATGGTATAAATCGCCGCGCGGTTAGCCGCGCGGTCTGTGGCGCCTTGCCACTATTCGTGCGGCTCCCCCCGTCGGAGGTTCGAGTCCTCCCTTGGGAATGAGTGTTTGTGTTGTCCTTAGCGTAAGTTAGTTTAAGTTATATTAAGTAGTATGTAAGCCTAGAGACCAATGACCTCAGCAGTTTGGTCCCATAGAACTTACACAGATTTCCATATTGGTATAAATTTTGACACGGTACCTCTTCAAACACCAGAGACTTCGGCTATCTTGGATATGGAAGCACACAACATACGAGGACCTACAATTTCCACACTTCCAAATTCACTTAGATCTGTCATAATGGACATATAACCACTCAGTACACTGTTCTGGCCAAGACTGACACTTGCAACGTATTGAGGATATTACAGAGGTGCCGTTCATGGTCAAATACAACAGTACAACCTGCAGACTTGGCTAGCAGCTGCATTTTTGTCCAAGCATGCAATTCTCATCGTGTTTCCATGTTTTTGTCCAACCGCTCCATGTTCAACGCTGTAACGAGTCAAGACAGGAACCGTTTATCTGCTTTAATGTAACAAGTTTTTGAGAGGGAAACGCTACAAGGTGCTCTTCCAAAATGGCAATAACGTTCTGCATCATTTTCTAATATGGTATTGCGATACCGCCGAGAAAAATAGGGGGCAATTTTTCACTGATTTAGGAACTACTGTATTCAATTTTTGACGCAATTCTAACTTTACTTGTGCTCTTTGAATTTCGTTTAAGTACTAGTTTCTTTGCGCATCTGTTACGTGGACACTGCAAACTGACGTAAGGCTTGTAGGTGGTGGTGGTGGTCGTTAGTGTTTAACGTCCCGTCGACAACGAGGTCATTAGAGACGGAGCGCAAGCTCGGGTTAGGGAAGGATTGGGAAGGAAATCGGCCGTGCCCTTTCAAAGGAACCATCCCGGCATTTGCCTGAAACGATTTAGGGAAATCACGGAAAACCTAAATCAGGATGGCCGGAGACGGGATTGAACCGTCGTCCTCCCGAATGCAAGTCCAGTGTGCTAACCACTGCGCCACCTCGCTCGGTAAGGCTTGTAGGAATCCCTGAACTTGCAAAAAGAATAATTGATTCTTCCTGTCACGACATATTACTCCATGGGAATATGCAAAGTCAGGAAGATGTTCCTTGATTGAAGTTTCTGTATTGGATGAACTGCGGGGAATCATAACGGTCTCTTCAACGTAGGTCGTGGATTCTGACATAGCTGTTTTCACCATTAAAAGGCAGTGTCTTGTTTAGGATCGTTACTGTTGTCGCCACAATGACGTTGAAAGTCTTTGATTTCAGAAAAACGGATGCCGCCTTGTTTATTTGTCCAGATGTGTTAATTCAGGAAAAAAAACTTATATCTGGCGATATGCTAAAATCATTGCCGTGTGAGAGACAGTTACAATAAAATGTTATTTTAACGATGTCTAGACAATACCATAAACCGCTACTGTTTTACTTATAATCACTGTTCTTTCTCGTGAGTCATGTAGTATCTCATAAACCGTTTTCAGAGGAAATTTTAACGTTTATTTCGCTTTTAATATCAAAACTATAGCTTGTCCTTTCGATAACGAGTTACTAGTTAACGTCATCGAGCACCGAGGTAAACTGCTTAATGGTCACTTCAAATTGTGTTGTTGTTGTTGTTGTTGTGGTCTTCAGTCCTGAGACTTGTTTGATGCAGCTCTCCATGCTACTCTATCCTGTGCAAGCTTCTTCATCTCCCAGTACCTACTGCAGCCTACATCCATATCAATCCGCCTAGTGTAACCATCTCTTGGTTTCCCTCTACGATTTTTACCTTCCACGCTGCCCTCCAGTACCAAATTGGTAGTCTCTTGATGCCTGAGAACATGTCCTACCAACCAATCCCTTCTTGTAGTCAAGTTGTGCCACAAACTCCTCTTCTCCCCAATTCTATTCAATACCTCCTCATTAGTTATGTGATCTACCCATCTAATCTTCAGCATTCTTCTGCAGCACCACATTTCGAAAGCTTCTATTCTCTTCTTGTCTAAAATATTTATCGTACATGTTTCACTTCCATACATGGCTACACTCCATACAAATACTTTCAGAAACGACTTCCTGACACTTAAATCTATACTCGATGTTAACAAATTTCTCCTCTTCAGAAAAGCTTTCCTTGCCATTGCCAGTCTACATTTTATATCCTCTCTACTTCGACCATCATCAGTTATTTTTCTCCCCAAATAGCAAAACTCCTTTACTACTTTAAGTGTCTCACTTCCTAATCTAATTACCTCAGAATCACCCGATTTAATTCGACTACATTCCATTATTCTCGTTTTGTTTTTGTTGATGTTCATCTTATACCATCCTTTCAAGACACTGTCCATTCCGTTCAGCTTCTCTTCCAAGTCCTTTGCTGTCTCTGACAGAATTAAAATGTCATCGGAAAACCTCAAAGTTTTTATTTTTCTCCGTGGATTTTAATACCTCCTCCGAATTTTTCTTTTGTTTCCTTTACTGATTGCTCAATATACAGATTGAATAACATCGGGGAGAGGCTACAACCCTGTCTCACTCCCTTCCCAACCACTGCTTCCCTTTCATGTCCCTCGAGTCTTATAACTGCCATCTGGTTTCTGTACAAATTGTAAATAGCCTTTCGCTCCCTGTATTTTACCCCTGCCACCTTCAGAATTTGAAAGAGAGTATTCCAGTCAACATTGTCAAAAGCTTTCTCTAAGTCTTCAAATGCTAGTAACGTAGGTTTGCCTTTCCTTAATCTTTCTTCTAAGATAAGTCGTAGGGTCAGTATTGCCTCACGTGTTCCAACATTTCTACGGAATCCAAACTGATCTTCCCCTAGGTCAGCTTCTACCAGTTTTCCATTCGTCTGTAAAGAATTCGCGTTAGTGTTTTGCACCTGTGACTTATTAAACTGATAGTTCGGTAATTTTCACATCTGTGAACACCTGCTTTCTTTGGGATTGGAATTACTATATTCTTCTTGAAGTCTGAGGGAATTTCGCCTGTCTCATACATCTTGCTCACCAGATGGTTTCGTTAGGCCTAGCTCTCCCAAGGCTTCCAGTAGTTCTAATGTAATGTTGTCTACTCCGGGGGCCTTGTTTCGACTTACGTCTTTCAGTGCTCTGTCAAACCCTTCACGCACTATCGTATCTCCCATTTCATCTTCATCTACCTCCTCTTCCATTTCCATAATATTGTCCTCAAGTACATCGCCCTTGTATAGACCCTCTATATACTCATTCCACCTTTCTGCTTTCCCTTGCTTGCTTAGAACTGGGTTTCCATCTGAGCTCTTGATATTCGTGCAAGTGGTTCTCTTTTCTCTAAAGGTCTCTTTAATTTTCCTGTAGGCAGTATATGTCTTACCCTTCGTGAGATAAGCCTCTACATCCTTACATTTGTCCTCTAGCCATCCCTGCTTAGCCATTTTGCACTTCCTGTCGATCTCATTTTTGAGACGTTTGTATTCCTTTTTGCCTGCTTCACTTACTCCATTTTTGTATTTTCTCCTTTCATCAATTACATTCAGTATATCTTCTGTTACCGAAGGATTTATACTAGCCCTCGTCTTTTTACCTACTTGATCCTCTGCTGCCTTCTCTATTTCATCCGTCAAAGCTACCCATTCTTCTTCTACTGTATTTCTTCCCCCCATTCCTATCAATTGTTCCCTTATGCTCTCTCTGAAACTCTGTACAACCTCTGGTTCTTTCAGTTTATCCAGGTCCCATCTCCTTAAATTCCCACCTTTTTTCAGTTTCTTCAGTTTTAATCTACAGATCATAACCAATAAATGGTGGTCAGAGTCCACATCTGCCCCTGGAAATGTCTTACAATTTAAAACCTGGTTCCTAAATCTCTGTCTTACCATTATATAATCTATCTGATACCTTTTGTATCTCCAGGGTTCTTCCATGTGTACAACAACCTTCTTTCATGGTTCTTAAACCAAGTGTTAGCTATGATTAAGTTATGCTCTGTGCAAAATTCTACCAGGCGTCTTCCTCTTTCATTTCTTAGCCCCAATCCATATTCACCTACTACGTTTCCTTCTCTTCCTTTTCCTACTGTCGAATTCCAGTCACCCATGACTATTAAATTTTCGTCTCCCTTCACTAACTGAATAAGTTCTTTTATCTCATCATACATTTCATCAATTTCTTCATCATCTGCAGAGCTAGTTGGCATATAAACTTGTACTACTATAACAGGCGTGGGCTTCGTGTGATACCGACCGCGGCAACTCCGAGGTTGCCGACTGAGCTCTGGTCTGACAGCCGAACCACTTCGCTCGCCATCCACGTTGGGCACGATGCGAAGACCTCCGTCCGGCTTTTCGTTTAGCTGTCGTTTATTATTCTGCTAGTAATTGGCACTTTTTAAATAATGGAATCATAGCCTGCTACTGAGAGATACTTTTACATGAAATGCGAGTAAATTAGCTGTTTAGTTTTTCTTCACTGAAGCGCCAAAGAAACTTGTATGGGCATGCGTATTCAAATACAGAGATACGTAAACAGGCAGAATACGACGCTGCCGTCGGCAATGCCTATAGGAGACAAAAAGTGTCTGGCGCAGTATTTAGATCGGTTACTGCAGCTACCACGGCAGGTTGTCAAGATTTAAGTGAGCCTGAACGTGGTGTTATAGTCGGCGCATGAGCGATGGGACACAGCATCTCCGAGGTAGCGATGAAGTGGGGATTTTCCCGTACGACCATTTCATGAGTGTACCGTGAATATCAGGAATCCAGTAAAACATCACGTCTCCGACACTGCTGGGCCGTAAAAAGATCCTGCAAGAACGGTACCAAAGAAGACTGAAGAGGATCGTTCAACGTGACAAAAATGCAACCCTTCCCGAAATTGATGCTGGGCCATCAACAAGTGTCAGCATGTGAACCATTCATCGAAACATCATCGATATGGGCTTTCGGAGCCGAAGGACCACTCGTGTATCCTTGATGACTGCACGACATAAAGTGTTTTCCCTCGCCTGGCCCCGTCAACGCCGACATTAGACTGTTGATTACTGGATACATTTTGCCTGGTCGGACGAGTCCCGTCTCAAATTGTATCGATTGGATGGCCGTGTACGGCTATGAAGTCTACCTCATGTATCCATGGACACTGCATATCGGCATGGGGCTGGTCAAGCTAGTAGAGGCTCTGTAATGCTGTGGAGCGTGTGCAGTTGGAGTGATATGTCTAGATACGACTCTGACAGGTGACACGCTCGAAAGCATCCTGTCTGATCACCTGCATCCATTCGTGTTCATTGTGCATTCCGACGGACTTGGGCAATTCCAGCAAGAGAATGCAACACCTCGCACGTCCAGAATTACTACAGAGTGGCTCCTAGATCACTCTTCTAAGTTTAAACACTTCCGCTGACCACCAAACTGCTCAGACATGAATATTATTGAGCATATCTGGGATGCCTTGGAACGCACTGTTCAGAAGAGATCTCTACCCCCTCGTACTCTTACGGATTCATGGTGTCAATTGCTTCCAGCAGTACTTCAGACATTAGTCCATGCCATGTCGTGTTGCGGCGCTTATGTGTGCTCGTGAGGGCCCTACACGAATTAGACAGATGTACCAGTTTCTTTGGCTCTTCAGTGTAATATTAATAACGGAAGTTTATAATTTTGACGTGCTACTTCCGAACATAGCAGCATGGACAATCACCACAATGTAGGCGGTCTTCCTCACGATGCACATACCGAATAAATCATCTGTCGCCAGTACCTCGCACCACATTACGTCATCTTTCTACTGGTGTATTCTCAAATGCTCTATGAAGCGCTTCTTGAAGCTGAATACGATGACTGTAAGATCAGAAATATACTCTCTCTTGTCCACGCAGGGCGCATTTGTGTCAAAGATGGAATATCTCTGCCGAAAATCGTCATGTTAATTACATTCATTTGTTTATCTCCCAATTGTTCTTTTTAATAAATAATGTTGAAAATATGAGACGTCAGTATGAGTAAGGATTTCAGTATGGTAGCCATCTGTACTTTTCTCAGTATGTTATTAACTAATTAATTATTATAATTTGAAACCATACATATTACCACCAGTGTTACAGGAGTTTCTACGGTGCATTTTTTCTCAAGAACAAAATTTGCTATCACTGATGATTTCTCACATCTAATGGTACTTGAATTACGTAACCATTACGGCACCTCACCTGATCCTCTCGATACCAGCAATATTCTACTGTGTTTCTGTAAAGTAGTTAACATATTTCTGAGACAACATTCAGAATTGATTTCATTAATGTAGAGGTACTTTGATACATCTATATGTTTAAATTGCAATGATATTATTCTTATGTGAATTCTTTCTTTTGTCGCTATGATTTTTGACGTACTTGTAACTCTGATTTTTTGGCGCGTAAGCGGTTATTAGAGAGTCAAGTCTTGGTCGTCATGTTAAAAAGACGCAAATTGTAGTCAGTTTATAAAATGTGAACTTTAACAGTGAGGAAGATATTTTCAAGTATATTTTATATTGTGAAGTGATGTTTTGTGAGTTGCGTGATATTGCAACAAAAGTAATAAAAAAGAAGTGTAACTTAAATTCGGAGTGTTGATTACTTTTTTACATCACCATTGTGCTAACTTGCAAAAGTTTAATCTTCAAGAATGGTTTATGAAACACATCTATAAAACTTTTGAATATCGCAGAATAGCACCTAGGCCTCTATGGATCCGAGCTTGGAATCATCACCGCCTAGATTTTCGACGAGTGAACCATGAGTCCACAACGAGACCAGCGTGGGAAACACGAAAAGATGAGTGCCTTGTTTATCCATTATTTCATGAAATGACTTTATTAACTGTGCTCTAATGACACCTGCCACATAATGTAACATTGTTGTTGCCCTAAAATGCAATATTTAGTAGCGTGAGCAACACTACAGTCATAATTAATTTTTGGCGTTTGTTGTGGTAGGGTTGTTAGACACACCTCTGGTCCAAATATCTTGACTATATCACAGTAAAGTGTCTAAGCTGCCTATCTACTCTAAAATGCAGAGCTATAGCAGTGAAACGAACTCTGTACTGAAATTAAATCGTGGCCTGTGACGAGGCACAAACGCTGTAAGGTAAGTCACGACAGGCGGACCTGCCAGCAGAAAAGGAGGATGAGGGTACTGTGTGTGCAGTATATAAGCAGTAACAGCAGAGTGACTCGGTCAGGAGACGTCCGTGACTTCGAACGTGGACCAGTCATAGATGTCACCTGAGTGACAAATTCATCGGGAAGATTCCAACCCTTCTAAAGCTGCCCAAGTCGACTGTAGCTGATATGATTGTGTAGTGGAAACGCGAAGGAACGACCACAGCTAAACCAAGACGAGGCAGACCTCATTTTCTGACAGAGAGGGACCGTCGAACATTATTGTGGGTGGCTGTAAAACATCGCACAAAGACAGCGAAGGGAATCACTCTTGAGTTCCAAAATGTTACCAGCTGTTCAGTTAGGACAGTAACGTGCGCAGGGAGTTCAAAAGAATGGGTTACACTGGTCGAGGAGCTCCTTATAAACCACACATTCCCGTGATCAATGGTAAGCGACCCTTGAGGTGGTGTAAAGTGCGATGGCACTGGACAGTGCAGCGACGAATCACGCTATAAGCTGTGGAAATGCGATGGAAGGGTGGGATTTGTCGTGTTGCCGCCACATGTACCAAGCGTTGCTTCACGCAATGGAGAATGGCAAAACAGAGGCACCGAGGCGTTGCGAAATCAACACGCACAGCAGTCTACCAATAGACTGACGCAAGAACGCACGCAGACGAAGCGCCGAGTGCTGAATAAGGGGAAGTGAGGCCAGCACGCTAAGTTACGCTGCAATATACTGCGGGAGTAATAACGAAAAGCTACCACCGAGTGTGAAAAACGTCCTCTTGCCGGATATAAATAGTGGATCGCAGGCAGCAACTGACAGAAGCCATTAGGAAGCAGTTCGGATCTGAGGACGGACGTGGTCCGTGTCTGAATGTTCAATCTTCGTAGACTGACGGCTTCCCAGCCGCCGGTGCAGCAGGCGTCGGCAGCTGACCCACGGTGACGCGGCTCCGTGGGCGTGCCCGTACTGGGGCGCCGAGCGGCGCCGAGTTCATCTCAACCACAGGGCTTCAGCGGCGCTCTGCTGGCCTGAGAATCCGAGTGCGATCAGCGGCGCGCGTTGCGCGCATTGTCGGAGAATCTACACAGCAGCAGCCACACGGAGGGATCAGCAGGTCTGGACAGCGACGACAAGGGTGAAATTGTAAAGAAAGTTAAATAAATAATTGTAAAACTCCACGCCGTCTCAGTCTTTGGCGCAGCCACTGTGTCTACTGCTAACAAGTGGTTCAGAAGCCGTAACATTCGAAAGCCTGGAGAATGTTACTTGCCGTCATATGTATTTCCAACCGTGAAGTACACAGGAGGTGGTGTTACAGTATGGAGGTGCTTTTCGGGGTTAGGGTCTGGTCCTGTTATTGTGTTTAACAAAACGCTAAATGCGGGATAGTATGAACACATCTACAGCATTGTGTCCTGCGTATTTCTTCTTCTTCTTTCAAGAGGGTAAGCCTTGTCTCCGCTCTTAAAGCTTCCTCTCTTCAGCAGTCCGCTTCATCTCCATCTATGATGAACGTCCCATCTAACTCATCATGTTTTTAGAATAGGTGTTCTCAGTCGTAGTCCCCTCGTTTATTTCTCTACAATATTGCCTTAAAAAGAGTTTTGTACAATGATATCATGTCTAATGAAGTGTTCGACAAGTTTTTCTTTGTGTTAGCTAATGACTTTCAGTAGTCCCTTCTTCTCTCCTGTTGAGCCATCTAATTACCTTTCTGTCGCCCAACTACTTCTTGTAATTCTGGTCCAATAGTACTGCGTACCGTACCAGGAAGAATTCGGACACAATGTTTATACCACAACGGCAATTGACCTTATCATAAAGCAGCATCTGTGAGGCAATGGTGTGTGGACAACAACACTCATGAAATGGACTGGACTGCCCAGAGTCACGATCTGAACCCAATGGGACACCTTTGGGAGCAGTCAGAATGTTGACTTTCTTCTCAGCCACAGTGTCCAACGTCACTACTTTCTCTGGTTTCGTGTTTTTAAGAAGAATGGGCTGCTGTTTCTTCACAGAAATATGTCGATTTTAAAAAAGCCTTGGATAATATCCATCGTGAATCTCTACTGCCAATTCTTAAAGAATTTGGTTTACATCGGAAACTTGTCAACCTCGTTGCAGTCACCCTTCGAAATACTAAAGCTAGAGTACGGTTTAGAAATGAGTTCTCTGAAACTTTTGAGATTCATACTGGCCTTCGACAAGGCGATGGATTGCCTCCATTATTGTTCACTTGTGTGCTGGAGAAAATCATACGTGAATGGAACAAGATATGCCCACCATCTGTTAATATTGGAAGAAAGATTCAACTTAACTGCCTTGCATTTGCAGATGATTTGGCACTGTTGGCAAACAATAATGATGAAGCAAAGGTTCAGCTAGAACAACTAGAACGATTAGCGGCAAAAGGTCGGATTGCAAATTTCGTTTAAGAAAACAGAAATGATGCCCAGCTTCCCAGTTGACACATCCCATATCATACTCCATAATTAAGGTAGTAAAAAAGTTTAAATATCTTGGTGAGATTATTACCTGGAATGTTAATGAAAGAGCATGAATAGATAGTAGAACATTAAAACTTCAGCGAGAGCAGAGAACCACGTGGCCAACCTCCAAAAACCAACTCTCTCAATAAATGCTGAATTTCGACATTACTCCTCCGTCGTTAAACCGGAAGCAACATATGCAAGTGAAACACTATTCAGACTAAATACTCAAGCAACAAATGACAAATTGTAGAAAGTTGATAGAAGAATACTCCGAAAAATTATCAGTAAGAAACACCGAGTTAATGGGCAGTGGAGACTTTTGCCCAATTCAGAAGTGTATAATGAAAGTGAATCCATTATTGATACAATGTTGAAAAGAAGGATTGCATTTTTTGGCCACATTTCTCGCATACCAAATACTAGAATCCTGAAGCAGCTTTTTGACTACTTCTGGAACAATAAAACCAAAAAAATTTCGTTAAAGAAGAACAAAGTGATCTGGATGAACTGAACATCACCACGCACCAAATTGAGCAAAGAGAAGAGGAACTGCTTTTGAAGAACAAATACACACGGCTGGCATTCAAACCATCAGAACGGAAGAAGTATGTCATATCTGCAGGAGGACGCGCAGCCAAGTCACAGCCAATGAAGTTTTGGGAAACGAAGAAATTGCTGACTGCTAAGACTTAAACTTAGTTATTGTAGTCTCTGTTGTATTATGTTCGATTTTAGTGCCCCAATGTGGGCGTAAACTATGTAAATAAATAAATAATACATTCTAACATAATGGTCCCACAATTTTCATATAGGTACAAAAATTACTTCACTTTACTTTCAACCACCGAGTTTCAACTAATTTTTGAAAACAATTAATTTTTTTCTTTTAATAATAACTTTTACTCCTGTAATTCTAACTACTTTTTTTTAACAAAACTAATGTTTTTTCCTTTATAAATGGAAGTTGAAAATAAAATGTCTGCTACCAATAAAACGATATAGTCTATAAGATAACTTCTTGGAAATAAAGTAAAACCTATGAACGAAACATTTGGATTATGGTTGAAACAGAAAATTTAAATTGTAATAATCTTACTACAGATATTTGCGATATTAGCTATACGAATGGAGAACAAAAAAATACAAAGACTTATACCAATTACAGAACATGTCGTGACAATATTATGATCATAAAAATAGCCGATTTCATAGATCGTGAAGACAAGATGAAAAATGGAAAATTTCTTGGGAAAAAGGAAACATGCCGAAGTTTTAACAGTTTTTTAAGAGTTAGATTTATCTAAATTTTATTTGGTTTGACATGGATTTAAAGCAAAAATTCCATATTTCTTAAATTTCAATACACAAACAATTAAAAATACTAAACAAATTATTTAAAAATACATAAAAATTATAAAACAAAAATATAAAAATCCTGTTACTATTCCTTTTAAGATAGATTTTTCTTGGAATAACTTAATTCCACCTAAATTCTCTATATATACCTGAACATAATATTTTCCAAAAATACAGCAAAGACGAATTAAATTTCCTTCTTCTGCAGTATAAATTTGGTAAACATAACCTAATAATAAAATAATAACAGAGACTGTTCCCAAGGTACAATTTCTTTAGGAATGGTAGTTTTCTGTTTATTGTAATTAAATTATTATATTAAAAATTGTTGTTATAAATGGGTAGACACAGAAATGTTAAAATTTTACATCCTCTTCACTTGAATGAAACACAATCATGATACGAGATAAAATTAAATAATTTACTAGATAAGGAATACCAAGTCGAATGTTTGGATTTAACCTTACACCAAAATGGATGTACAAAACTTACTGCTTACGATAAGGAAAAAGACACATTTCTAAAATTAAAAGATTTCAATGAACGTAATAGGAACAAATACACCGACGATACAAATAAACGGGTACATCTGCCTAATCTTGTGTAGAGCCCCCAACGAGCATGGAGAAGCGTCACAACACGATGTGGCATGGACTCGACGTATGTCTCAAGTAGTGCTGCAGGGAAATGACATCGTGAATCCTGCAGGACTGTCCATAAAACTGTAAGAGTTCGAGGGGTTGGAGATCTCTTCTGATCAGCACGTTGCAAGGCATGTCAGATATGCTCAATAATGTTCGTTCTTGGAGAGTTTGATGGCGAGAGGTAGTGTTTAAACTCAGAAAAGTGCTCCTGGTGCCATTCCGTAGTAATTCTGGATGTGTGGGGTGTCACATTGTCCTGCTGGAATTGCCCATGTCCGTCGGAATGCACAATGAACATGAATGGATGCAGGTGATCGGACAGGATGCTAGGTGTCACTTGTCTAGAGTCGTATCTGGACCTATCAGGTGTTCCATATCACTCCAACTGCACACGCCCCACACCATTACAGAGCCTCCATCAAAGTGAACGGTCCCCTGCTGACATGCAGGGCCCATGGGTTAATGAGGTTGTCTCCATACCTGTACACGCCCATCCGCTCGATACAATTTGAAACAATACTCGTCCGACCAGACAACATTTTTCCAGTCATCAACAGTCCAATGTCGGTGTTATTGGGACCACGCGAGGCGTTAAGCTTTGTGTCGTGCAGTCATCAAGGGTAAACGAGTGGGCTCCCGCTCCGTAAGTCCTTATCGACGACGTTTCGTTGAACGGTTCGCACGCTGACACTTGCTGGCCCAGTAGTGAAATCTGCAGCAGTTATCGGAAGGGTCGCACTTCTCTCACTTTAACCGAATTTCTCCAGTCGTCGTTGGTCTCGTCTTGCAGGATCTTTTCCCGGCAGCAGCGATGTCGGGGATTTGATATTTTAAGGGATTCCTGATATTCACGGTATACTCGTAAAATGGTTGTGCGGGGAAATCCCTACTTCACCTCGGAGATGCTGGTCCCTTCGCTTCTGCGCCGACTGTAACACCATGTTCAAAGTCACTTAAGTCTTGATAACCTGCCATTGTAGCAGCAGTAACCGATTTAACAACAGCCCCAGACACTTGTTGTCTTCTATAGGCGTTGCCGACCACAGCGCCGTAATCTGCCTGTTTACGTATCTCTGTATTTGAATACACGGAGAGTAAGTGGAACAGGTTGTTTAGAATACTACAGCATGTAATAGGGCAGTACGACAAAGTCATGGAACTGTTTCCGGAGAGAGGCGTATCTGAAAAACTTACTGGTTACGACAACAACACTGCAAAAGAACTGATGACATTTTAGAGCCATTTAAAGATGCCTTAGGAATGCTGGAAAGCGAGAAATTTCCAACAATTCAGTTTGTTTTGTTATGGGTTGCACTGACTGAAAAGCCATTGCAATACAAGACCCGAAGGTACAGATATATATAGTTTAAATTACTGTAGTCACGCTACATGTCCAACAAATCAAAATTTCACCTAAATGGAAAATGCCGGTTTCAGTGTCAACGGTATTTTGGCAGTACAGTGCAACGGTCGTATTATCATCTATTAACTGTACTTGTGCGAGTGCTGAAACATCGCTGTCCCCTTCTTGCAGATAAGAAAGTCGCAATTCTGTCGTTGCGCAGAACAGTAACAACTCTGTGGTCACCCTTTTGTCTGTTGAAAACGATGTCTGTTTCTGTCAAAGATGAGACGTTAAATACTGTGTGTCAAATTTGTGACGTTAATCAGTTTCTGATAATCTAGAACAAAATTTTAACATGGCCGTAATATCTTACACTATTTTTGTTACACCTGCAAATATTTAATTATGAGCGTTGAGGGAACGTCAACGGTATTCATCAGCCAAAACAATGGAGTCTCTGTTTTCAGAGTGACTAGACTGTGGGCCGAGTGTTACAATCTACCTACAAAGTTGACTGGTTTTAACTCGAATGGATAGTTGTGACGACGAAGATCGGCTTGAGCGAGAAGAATGTTGTGTGTTCCAGTCTCAAATATGAATATTGAAAGAAATTTTAGTGCGGTTTGGAATGCTGTCTTGGACGGACGAGGTAAACTTTATCCGAAACGAGTCGATTCATTGTAATTACACCAACATGAAATAATTTGGAGACTATTTTGTACTTGTTAGATTTCTAATTTGTTAGGCACTCAAGTTCACATCTGTACATTCGAATCGATGAAGCAGATGGTGCTTTAAAAACAGAAATGCGATTTTTCATTATGAGACCGACAAAAATTCGTAGTTACATAGTTTTCGCGTGAAACTCCAAATTGTTTCCAGATTTTCGTTACTGCATAAAGCACACTATTTTCTCTTATGGATTATAACGGTGTCGTTATTAGGCACTACCACACAGGAATATACGTCTACAACAGAACAAAGTGACCTGAGTGTAGCTCTATCAGCTGGTGGAAGTATGTCAGAAACCAGGAGCCATTATTTCTACCGGCTGAATCGTAATCTAGCGAAAAGGTCTTGAGACGTGAGAGATAGTAAACTCTGTGCTATAGATAAACTAACTGTTAGTTGCCTGAGACGCTTCGGGATGCCACAGACTTTCATCAACCTGGTACCCATCTGCCTGAGTTAAACACACGGCAGGATGAAGATGGAAAGCCTAGTAACAGGAGACTTTGAAAAAGTGACAGGTCTCAGGCAAGGAGATGGTTTACCTTCTGCTCTGTTCAGTTTTGTCCTTGAAAAGATTATACGCGATACTTTTAAAAGGAAGTTCGAAGGGATTCAAGTCGAAATTAAGAACCGGACATATCCAGCTTACACAGATGGTATCTATTTAATCAACAACTCTGAAGGGAAATTGGAGCAAATGACCAGACCGCTGGAGATGGGCGCCAGCAAAGTCGGGCTCTCGTGAACGAAACCTAGACGGATTACTTCGTTATAACTCGCCTACAAAAGCAAAATCTTTACAACATGTAAAATAAGAAACTTAAAACAAGAAAGTGCAAAATATCTTTCAGCAAGCAGTGCAAGCTGTTCTGTAGAATAAGCCACTCGAACAACTCACTCTTTCAGACCGGCCGCTGGTGGCCGAGCGGTTCTGGCGCTACAGTCTGGATCCGCGAGACCGCTACGGTCGCAGGTTCGAGTCCTGACTCGGGCATGGATGTGTGTGTTGTCCTTAGGTTAGTTAGGTTTAAGTAGTTCTAAGTTCTAGGGGACTTATGAACTCAGCAGTTGAGTCCCATAGTGCTCAGAGCCATTTTTTCACTCCTTCGAAAAACCGCACTAATATTTTATGGAACTAATATGAAAGAATCAGTACCTATCAGAATACGTGAAGGCCAGTAATAAAAATATCTGAAAACAGAGAGACGCGAACCATCAACACATCAACCGTCACGTCAGTATTCTGCGACCCTACTCGTTGCACTATACGGAACACTATAGCTTGTTGACCATTCGTTACATCTTACCGTCTACATAAAGCTTCGATCGTAAATATTTTATTAACTGACACTTAATTACAACAAGCTGTATCAAGAACATTGCAGTTCTTGTGGCTCCTCACTGTGCCGTTGCCTTGAGAAGGCATACTTTCATAATATACAAGTTACAACAATTCTTTCACCACCTATAAGAAGTTTCCTATCATTTTATTACCAAAAATCATGCAATTAACGACGGGTTTTCGAGAGATCACAAATCTTGTGATGCTTAGAAACTGCATATATACGTATGGGCTTCAACTGAAAGCCAATATGGAGCCCTTCGAGTCTGTACTGTAGAGAGGTGGCGTGGATGTGACGTAGGCTGCGTTCTTCCATCACAGTGGTCAACATTCAAACACACGTCCACAATATCGTTCTAAACGTTCGGAATAGCGCCGAAAAGTGCGTTTTCCACGCTGCGACGTCAGAAAACCGGCTCGCTCTACGCTCAACATTCGAAGGCACAGTCCGCGTGCCGACGGCTTAAGGGAGTCGCCAAGATTGAGCTGCAACGTCGTGCATAAACCGTAATAGTAGAGGGGCTTTGGGCGCACGACAGCAAGGTCTTCAGCGCCCGTTCAGTAACTTAGTGAGACGGGTGTCAAGAAAAATCCCAGAACAGGAATATAAAACGGAACAGAAAACATGGGTAACAATCGTTGAAAAACATGTGCTCACCCACACCAAAGCGTGGGATGAAGCAGTAAGACATGGACAACACAGGAAGAAAATGATAGAGGGAGTTAAAACAATGTAGCAGCTGGAAGTGGCTGGCTGACCGCAAGGAAAAAAGGGGAGGAGTCAGCCACTCTGAAATACACTAAAACCTCCAGCCTAAACGTTTAGGCCAGAGTCCAGACACATCACAAAACTTAAAAACCCTAGACACGCACGCCTCATCATTAGCTAAAACAGAAGGCAGATCCCCATCAGCTTGTGCTTCCGCCCGTGCATCACGGTATAAAATGCACTCTGTTAAAATGTGCCGGACAGAGATGTGCACACCACAAGCATCACAAAACGGAGAATCCTCCCGCCGTAATAAAAAGCTATGTGTGAGAGGACAGTGCCTGATCCGAAGACGTGTGAAGGCCACCTCCTCCCGCCTGAGCAACCGGCAGGAGGAACGCCACGGCCGAGTGGTTGACTTCACCAACCGCAGTTTATTGGCCGTCACCGCCAGTCATTCGTGCTCCCACAACTCCATCCACTTCCTGTGGAGTGCAGCGATGACTGACTGCAAGGGAATAGGACACTGGACCACATCCTGCTCTCTGCAGGCCTCCTTGGCAACCCGATCGGCCTGTTCATTGCCCCATATGCAGACATGATCAGGCACCCAGCAGAAGGATACTTCTGTACCCCGCCGTTGGAGCAAGTACAGTTGGTCATGTATCAGCTGGAACATCTCCTCAGTCGGGTACCGGTTCTGCAGTGATTGTAAGGCACTAAGAGAATCGGGGCAGAGAAGAAATCGATCGCCCCGAACACAATTCATCTGCTCCAGTGCCTTCAGGATCGCGTGGAGCTCCGCTGCGAAAACGGTATATTCAGCAGGGAGGCGAATTCGGGTAACATGATCAGGGAACACTACAGAACAGCCAAGGAAATTCTCCTGTTTCAGCCATCAGTGTACACGACAGTGAAACCGTGATGCACATCTCAAATATTAAAAAACAGAGATTGGAATGTAAAATCTGGTGTGCGATCTTTCGTAAAATTAGTCAAATCTAAGATAAGTATGGGTCTCCGGAGGAGCCAAGGTGGAGATCTGCTCCAACCGCGACGCAAAACACGAAGACGAGCCATAGACATCGCAGCGAGGCAATCCTGTGCGCGAATCCCATAGGGCTGCGTCGCATGTTGCCGGTTATGAAATAACTGTGCCAGAGGAGGCTGAGCAACGGTATGGTATGCAGGGGTGTATGGTGTGGACAAAGTTTTATACGCCTGGCGCACTGTAAGTAGCCGTCGCCGCATATGAAGTGGCGGTTCACCAGCCTCTGCACAGAGGCTTGGTATGGGGCTAGTTCGGAATGCCCCAGTGGCCAACCGAAGCCCTTCATTGTGCACAATGTCCAACATCTTTAAGTAAGAAGGCCTCGCGAACCATACACCGTGAAGCCCATAATCGAGCCGAGATCGCACAAACGCCCTCTAAAACTGGAGCAGACAAGTCCTGTCAGCTCCCCATGTACTGTGGCTAAGACATTTTAAAATACTTAAAGCCTTAAGTGACCTCTTTAAGATGTGGTAACCACGGGAGCTTCGAGTCAAAATGAGCCCAGAAACCTCAGCGTGTCTTTAAAAGTAAGAATAGTGTCCCTCATCCGCAACTCAGGAAAGGTTAAAATCGAACGAGAACGGTTAAAAAGAACACATACAGACTTCTCGGTGGAAAACTCTTCCGCGCCCAGTCATCCAAACGCCTAATCGCAAGTTGCAACTGGCGAGTTGTCGTTGCAAGGCTTGAAGAAGAGCAAAACAAAGAGAAATCATCCACAAACAAAGAACACTGGACAGGACTTATCACTACGGACGTAATGCTATTAATAGTGATGGCAAAGAGACGCTACCCTGAGGGACACCGTTCTCCTGCTGACAGCGATCAGACAGGACGTCACCAATTCGGTATCTAAAATATCGTGGCGAGAGGAAAGACTGAATAAAACGAGTAAGACAACCACGAAAACCCCATTCGTGAAGTTGCTCCAGGATGAGACGCCTCCAAGTGGTATCGTAGGCCTCCTCAATGTCGAAAAATACACCTAGAAGGTGATGATGGCGTAGGAAAGCTTGTTGTATAGCCGCCTCCAGGAGTGCAAGGTTATCGAAGGTGGAACGAAACCTCCTGAACCCACACTGAAAGCGACTAAGGAGTTGCTGGGATTCTAATATCCAGACAAGGCGGCGGTTGACCATCCGTTCCAAGGTCTTCCCTATGCAACTAGTGAGGGCAACACTACGGTAGCTACTCGGGCTCGTGCGGTCATTCCCAGGTTTTAAAAAAGGAATTAAAACTGCCTCACGCCACGCGTCAGGAAAGTGACCCGACGCCCAAATAGCATTAAAAAGTGCAGGAGGATTTCTTTATTGCGCATTGTGAGGTGCCATAGCATACTGTAATGGATCCTGTTGTGACCAGGGGATGTGTCACGAGCTCCAGACAATGCAGAATCCAGCTCCCACATAGAAAATTGGCAGTTGTAAACTTCATGAGATGTGGACTGGAAGTCCAGAATACATCTCTCAGCAACGGCCCTATGGCGCTGGACACCTGGATCCTGACTGGTTGTTGCAGTAACTGTGGCAAAATACGCTGCCATAGTCTGGACAATGTCTCTCCGTGTGGAGAGTGCCATTATTCATTACAGCAGCTATGGGGCACCTCCCTCCTCTGCCAGAAAGTCTCCTGATGGTCTCCCACACGATGGAACTTTTGGTGGAACGGTTAATGGTGATCAGGAACTTTTGCCACGACTTCTTCTTGCTCTCACGAATAATGCGGTGACATCTTGCCCTCGCCACCCGAAAGGCTGCAAGATTCTCAGCGGTCGGCCGACACTTGAACCGACGCAGAGCCGCACGCCTGGTCCTGATTGCAGAGCGGCATTCGGCACTCCACCAAGGCACAGGTGGCCTCTTCCGGGGGCCCATGGACTGTGGAATGGATGCTGCAGCGGCGTGGTGGACCGTTTCGGTAATATGATCCACCCACACCTCAACAGTCGCACAGTGTTCGATTTGGGCCAACTGGCTATAAAGTGTCCAGTCAGCTCCACTGAGCACCCATCGTGGTGGTCTCCTTTCGGGGCCCACGCCGTCTGGCACGTGAATCCAGATTGGGAAATGATCACTGCCGTGCAAGTCAGAGACCACTTCCCAGTGAGCACTGGCGGCAAGAGCTGGAGAGCAAAGCGAGAGATCAATGGCAGAGAACGACCCAGTCGCTGTGCAGCAATGAGTACTCTGTTCTCCATTGAGCAAGTAGGCACAGGATGACAGGAGAAGCCTCTCAATGCTCTACCTCTGGGGCAGGTAATTGCAGAGCCCCAAAGCACATTGTGGACTTTAAAATCACCACAAATAATGAATGGCTGTGGGAGCTGTGTCAAAAGGTTGGTGAGGATTGGTAGTCCGTCCAGACGAAAATACCTACGCCTCCTCTAGCTCTCTCTCCACGCAGGTCGTCCTTTTTGTGGAGTGTATAGCCTCGTATCTCAGGGGAGTATGATGGCTGGAAATACGTCTCCTGGAGACATAGACACAGTGGTGTACCCTGAGAGAGTAGACGAAGTTCTTCCATATGCGTCCTGAACCCTTGCAAGTTCCACTGAAGTATGGGAGCCATCTATGTTGGTGGTAGCACCTTCATCCTGTCTCTCCGACGGGTCGGGGAGACCATAGCAGGTGGAGGGGCAGGCGTGGGACGAGATGATTGCCCCACACATACATCGAATTCCATCAACTCAGGAGAAGAGTCAGATGAAGCCTGACTTAAAACAACAGCCGCATGGTCAGACGGTTTACTATGGGATTTGACCCGCTGTTGCTGCTGTACAGGAGCTTTCTGTGGTTTGGTGGGCTTTGGAGGAGCTGATGTGGGAGTGGTAATTGGCGCACTGGGCTTGGGAACAGCGTCAGCTATTGGAGACGCCAGGGGCTGGCCCAAGTTTGCCACTGTTTCTTTGTCTGCCGTTCGAGTAGGGGCTACTGGCTCTGAAACACTGGCTGCGTTGCAAGGGCACTGACAGCTGCAGGTGTTAGTGCCAACACTCACCACCTCGGTCTGCGTTGAGGCATCGACTTTTGGAGTAGGATTCTGAACCAGGGATGCGAAAGATGTAGCAAATGTGGGAGGTTGCATCGACTTATAGATCTTCGTGGCCTCACCATACGGGATACGCTTAGTTGTTTTTATTTCCTGGACTTTGCGTTCCTCTAAAAATATTCGGCAGTCCCTACTCCGAACAGGGTGGTTCCCAGAGCAATTAATACATTTAGCCAGAGACGAGCAACCAACTCCTTCATGAGCAGCCTTAACACAGTTTCCACAAGTCGCTTCGCCATTACATCCTAAGGGGGTATGCCCAAAACGCTGGCATTTAAAACAGCGCATTGGGGTCGGGAAATAAGGCCTCACACTAATTCGAAGGAAACCAGCTTTAACATGTTCAGGAAGTTTTGTGCTAATGAAGGTCAGAATAAAGGAGTCGGATTTGACAAGATTGCCATCAACCCTCTTCATGATGTGTTGGACATCAACGATACCTTCCGGAGCCCACTCACGTTGCAGTTCGTCCTTGGGAATGTCAACTAGATCCCGGCATGTCACAACACCTTTTCTGTAGTTCAAGGTGGTGTGCAGTTCAGTGTCTATGGCATACTCTCCAAGGCATTTAGCAGATTGGAGGTTAGTTGCTTGCTGGGAAGTTGAAGTTCCACTAGCAAGATCCCAGTACGTAAGCGCTTCACCAATTTTAAAGAGATGCCCTCCAATCCCTTTTGTATATAGAAGGGCGAAACCTTCTCGAAACTACCCTCCTTTCGTTTCAGAATGAGAAACACATTGGGATTATCAGAATGCATTCTTGGAGTCTTGTCAAAGAAGTGCCGGAGTCAGGGAGACTGACTGCACGAGCCCTCTTAAGAGACTGGGTGTTAGAACCTTCCAGCGGCCCACCTTTTCCGCTGGGAGGAAGAAAAGAGGATTTCGAAGGATTCATCTCGGTCCCACGAACAGCTAGGGAACTACATGTCCACATAGATAGAGCCCCGCATGCCTAGGTAAGCCGTATACAACTGAGGTGCGGCAGGTTCCCCAGAGGTTGCCCGCTAATGACTGTTCCACGTCAACAGCCATGCATCTCATCGGAGCGCAGCACACCTTGAGATTGAGGGGTTGTTTATAGAGGTTTATTCTAGCCTCGCTATCCGGGCGGCCAACCCAAGATCCCCACTCCCTGAGACACACAACATTCCACCGCCGCGCCGCACGGTGGTCGCTGAAGCATGCCCAGAGCTTACGGTGACAGGGGACTGGCGGCGCTTACCAGTCCCCAGCTCAGGAACCCCGGGGTCGACAAGTCCGTACCCAGCAAATGAATGCTGAGCCCCTAGGGGCATAAACCGTAGTCTTTATCTTTCTGTAAGAGTAACGTTTTCCAGTAGCACTGGTAATTTACTGCGCAGAAATCGGTGACGCACGGTACGTGTTACTCTGTTTGACAAAAAGTATGGCCCTATTAGTGTGCGACCAGCAATTCATGTCCACAAATGGACACTAAAGCGATTCTGATGCCTCACCTCCACGACTGCACAAGGATTTCCATCTGCCCAAACGTACGGATTGTAGTAATTTACTATGTCATTCTTGTGAATCCGGCCTCATCTGTAGATACATATTACTCGTCACTCGTAACAAGGACCATTTATCAACAGGTATTGGTTTCCAGATACTTATAAGTAGGAACTTTTCTTTTACTTTTGATGAAATACTACCTCCTAAAGGAATATGTGACACTTTTTCTTAAAAATCCTAAATGTCATTAGAGTTTGAGTGCAACACTACGAGGGCTATTTTTTTTGCATGGTCCAATCGGTCGTGAAATGGAAACCATAGAGAAAATCGAAAATGTTGTGTGAGCAATATTTGACTACACGTTCCAGCTACTTCTCTACGTAGTAGCCGCTTCGACTTAAAAATTTGTTGTGACATGGTACCAACTTTATAATACCCTCGTCACAGAAGCCAGCCGCCTGTACTGTCCACCAATTCTCTACACTGGTCTGCGGCTCGTTGCCTGTGCCAAAATGCTGTCCTCATACCCATCGATTCATGTGAGCAAAGAGACGAAAATCAGTGAGAACCAAGTCCGGTCTTTATGGTGGATGATGAAACACCTCCCTTCGAAAACGCTGCAGCAGCGCCTTTATTGCAGCTGTGGTATACACCACTTCTAACAAACACCGAACAACGCGCTCCAGTACGCGGCCACCAAATACATCGCTGGCCGCACTTCTGCGGGCGGCTCGCGGTTACCATCACTGGCCGCCTTCGCGCGCGCGCGTTTGTCAGCACACAGCACTTGGCTACGCCAGGAAACATTGCGATTGGTTTTCCCTGGAAAACAGTGACCCCAGCCGACGGCTCCATTAACTAGCAAGCCTTATTTAAACCCAGCCGCCGCCGCAAACCACAGTTCTCATCGGGAAGTGCAGTACGCCGTGTTCCAGCTGCTTGTGGATGACTCGAGGTTACCTGGCTGCTCGACGGAGAGCTTGCGACTTCACATGGAGAGTCTGAACTTTACTGGACTTGGGAATAATTACGGGACGTGCACCTCACCATGCACATTTGGACATTGGTATAACCAAACTTTAATAATGCATTACTTCTGAGTGTGAGCCTGGGTAGACGCTTGGCTAACATAATTGTTAAAAAGTGATTTGTGATTTCATAAACCAGACTGAAGAGGTTATTGTGTTATTCCTGGTTATAACAGCAGCTGCTGTGTGTAGCCGAGCACTGTCACGAAGAAGAACAATCCCTGATGACAACATTCCTCTTCGCTTCTTCTGAACTGCCGTTTGTACACGATTTTCTCGAATCGCCTGATCGACTTGCCGAACGAGGTCATCGGCTGACACCCGCTTCCTCCCCTGAGAGCCGGAATGATAAACATCTTTACATCCTACTTTATAGTTCGAGCACCATTGCCGCACTTTCCTGTCATGCTTGGCAGTTACGTTATATGCTCTGCATGAAATTAGGCAAAACCCTTCAGCATGAAGAAATTTAATGACAGCATGCACTTCACACTTTACGGGAGACTGTTGTTGCCGGCATCTTTACGTGCTCACTGCGCTCTCAGAACCGGAAACTGTGACTTGATGCAGTCGACGGGTGCATTTCTTCATTGGATTTTCACTCTGGTTTTAATTTTGCGACGGATCGGACGTAGGCTGTAACTGTCGTACGGCAGCGAAACTTGTTAGATATTCCAATGAGTTAATGTGGAATCTGGCGCTGTACAATATTTTGTCGTCTCCGTTGCTCATATTGAAAAAAATGAAATCGACATTTCGACTTTCTCGTTTTCTTGACCCATTTCGTCCACGTCCCGTTCCTGATCCAATATGTATGGAAACATTTCTATACATCATTCTTGCTTTCACAGCGTCAAATTTTCACCTGTTGGCCAAAATTGAAACTAACTCTTTCCCTGGCGTAAGTCGATTCCTCGTTAATGCATTACAATATCTACCAAGTTTAGCCGCCGTACAAAAATTACAGCCTGCACTAGACCTCTGTGAGCAGCTGCACTTTAAATATACGTGAAAAAGTGCAACGTCTGTGTTTTGGATGGGATTGACAGTGTATGTGTTGCCCAAAGTTCTTGAGAAGGCTTCCTTAGTGCTACCGCAGAAAATGAGGATCGAGTTAGGTGAACTGAAGCGAGATACCTGTGATACCCCTCTTATATGATTTTTCATTGTTTGGCATAGTGTGTATCACTTGTTACTTCTACAGGTTACTTATAAGATAGTGTCTCATTTTTTACCGGAAATAGTGTTGGTAACATGTAGAAAAAAGTCGTACAAAGAGATGTGCGGAAACAAATACACTTTGAGGCACAGAAGAAACTGTCCCATAGTAGCCTCCTGTCTTTTCACACAAGAAAAGTACTTGTTTGGTTATCCATTCACTCCTACGCAAACTGTAGCTCTCTTGGTCAGAGAATCTCAAACTCGTGGGAACATACCTGACTGCCCACCGATTTAGTCATAACTGTGGGAGACACGCCCCTGTAACATGTACACATTGTCGAATACATAAATGACTTTTATGTCCTCATATGAAGCAAGCTAAGTGACTGAAGTGAGGTGAACAGGGCTGATCATGCTACGGGATCTCATCGACTAATCCAATGCACAAGTTTGTGTAAAGTACCATCATCCGAAGCGTAAAAAATGGGGTGGTGCCCTATTCTACATAAACCACATCCATTGTATTTCTAAAAACATATCGTTCTCCAACAGGCTTGATAATTTCTCGCAGAGAAACCTTTTTTTGTCACCCAGAATTCATGCTCCATACATTATTCGGAAAGTGAACCTGATGCCTTGCTTCTCGAGGATTTATATCTCTCCACACATGTTATTTTGCGCTGAGTGAAGCGCACCACATACGTAAATAGAAATGGAGCTGTGAGCTATGGATCTTCAGTGCTTTATCTTAGAATCTTGCCATCTCGGCGTACTGGCTGTTAAGTGCCAAGATCAGCAATACCTCCTCAGTTTTTACTTCTACCAACTTACACAACGCTCCCCACTTCAGTGGTCTGAGGACTGGGATCACCATCTCCCTTTCGCCCTCTTCAAAAGTACTGCTATCCCTAGCAGGCTCACAATACTCGAAAACACATACAGCATATGAATATACAATGCCTGATTAACCTACGCAAACCTAATGATACACAACAAGAAAACAAAAAAAACTACAAATATTCCACTACTTTCTGGATCGGAAAGCATATGGTACATCATGATGTACTCTATCTTCCTGATTCTCTCTGTGATTATCACCTCTCTTTACTCTCTCTTTCTTCCTCTTTCCTAACTGTGACACACCTGGAATCATATCCGGACTACCCTTAAAAGGCTTGTACCGCACAATATGTACTGTCATTGTTCTCGTTGGCAGCTGAAGCTTAACATTAATGGGGGATGTGGTTTCAGCTACTTGGTATGGCCCTTGATACTTCATGAGGAACTTCTTCATTTTCCCTCTTTGTGTATAGAGTTTGGACAGCGTAACCCATTGCCCAACCATATACTGGGGTAAACTTCCTTTCCGATTCACTGCGTCTTCCTGCCTTTCCAAAGCCTTCGTATTCGCCTGTTGTACCCATTTCCAAACATCCCGAACTATTCACGCTAATTGACGTACCGATTCACCGGTCCTTACTTTCTGTAGTCTCACCACATCAAACGGTGACGGCATTTTTCGCCTATACACTACCTCATATGGAGACAAACCGGTATTTCTATGGATTTTTGTGTTATATGCGCATACAATGTGCTTCAAATACTCGTCCCACTGATGGTGATGAGAATCCACATAAAAACTCAGTATCTTCCAGATTGTTCTGTGTACCCATTCTGTCCTTCCATTTGCCTGTGGATGCAACACGCCCGTCCTCAATTTCTTTACATTCAACAATTTACACAGTTCCTTCATTAAATCTGATATGAAATTGGTCCCTTGCTCAGTAATTATTGTCTCCGGTACACCAAACTTCAAAATCCAGTTGTTTACTAACGTTTGCGCGACCATTGCAGCCTGTTGATTTGGCATAGCCACCATCTCCACATACCTCGAAAAATGGTCTATTATTGTCAAAACGAATCTGTTCTCCGATGTGTTCGGCTGAAAGGTCCTTAGACGTCAATCCCCAACATAGAGAATGGACATGTCGCTTCCCACAATCATTGTAGCTGTATCTGTTTCCGACTCAAATCTGCTCTCTGCGCACATGGTATACAGTTCTTGACATACTCATCCACATCTGCTTTCCTACCTCTACACCAATGTCTCTCTGCCACTCTCCTATTCGTCGCTCTACACCCTCCATGACCAGATAACATGTGATCATGTTCTTTCTTTTAAAACCTCACCCCTCAGCTTTGCTGGCACTACTACCCTTGATCCTAACTTCGTTTCCCTGCGCAGAAGACCGTCGTACATATTAAATTGCGGCTGTGTACAATACAATTTACAATCATTGACCGCGTCCTGTAATTATTGTAATAACGCTACGTCACAACCTATGACTTCTACTCTAGACACCTTCCTACTTAGTGCATCCGCATTACCGTGCTTCTTCCCAGGCTTGTGAACCACCTCGTAGTCGAATTCACTAAGCCTCACAGCCCATCTAGTGAGTCTAGTGGACGGATCCTTCAACCCTAAAAACCACTTCAACGCAGCATGATCTGACGCTACCTGAAATCTTCTCCTATATAAATAACGTTTAAAATACGTGATTCCATAGATTACACTAAGCATCACACTCTTTGTCGTTGAGAAATTTCTCTCTGTTGCATTCAACTGCCTAGACGCATCGGCTGCAGGATGTTCTTTCCCATCAATTTCCTGGCTAAGAACACACCCCAAAGCTTGATGCGAAGCATCGCATGCTACTATGAACTCCTTTTCAAAATCTGGAAACACAAGAACCGGACTTGATGTCAACACTTCTTGCAGTTTGTCTAACAATTTCTGGCACTCTTCTGTCCACTCCAATTTCACACCCTTCCGTAACAATCGCGTCAACAGCTGTGCTAAACCTGCAAAATCCTTCACGAAAATTCGATAGAAATTGCAAATTACGATGAATAACTGCAATTCCTTAACTGTTTACGGTTCCTGAAAATCCCTTACAGCCTGTACCAACCTCGGATCTGTTGACACTGCGTCCTTACTGATGATATAACCCAAATATTTCACTTCTTCTAATGCAAAATGACACTCCTCCAGGCTCAACGTTAAACGAGCTGCTCTTAACCCCATAAAGACTTCCCTTAACCGCTGTCTATGCTGCTCCATGCTACTTGAAAACACTATAATGTCATCCAAATAGTCAAGACACTGCTATTGTTTCAAACCCCTCAAGACACTGTCTAACAACCTCTGAAACGTTGCCGGAGCGTTTTTCAGACCGAATGGCATTCTGATGTACTGGTAATGGCCTACACGAGTAGAGAACGCAGTTTTTGGACGATCCTCTGGAGCCACCTCTAACTGATGATAACCACTTGTCAAATCCATCGTAGAAAAGTACAATCACTGTCCTAAGTGATCCAAAGTCTCCGATATGTTTGGAATGGGGTATGCTTCCGTTACTGTCTTATTATTGAGGCATCGGTAGTCACAACAGAACCTATATTTGTTAGTTCCATTCATAGATTTTTTACGCACAACAAAAATGCCCGCTCCCCAGCAACTATTACCATGTTCTATATTACCTCCCGCATGCTGCTGATCAATGAAATCCTCCACAATTGGCTGCAAATACCTCGGTATTCTGTATGGTTTATGGTACAGGTGCTTCATTCCCTGTCGGTATCCTATGTTGAACTACTGGAGTTCTGGCAACGGCCCTTGTGGAAAACACAAATCCTTACATTCCCACAATAATTCTTCCATATGTTCTCTTTATCCTCCTTTCAAATGCTTAATTTTGTCACGCAATGCAGTTCTATCGGCAGTTAATGGTTGATCACTTCGCTGCCTCTCAAACACCAGTCTTCGTCATCTGGAACATCCAAAGTTGCTACTAAAACTCCTTTTCTTAAATTCGCGTTTACAGCGCTAAGATTATCCACGTTTACGGGAACCAACCAACCTGTCTTTCCCCTTCTGTACGCGTACAATACTACATTTTACAAAACAACCCAATGGACCCAAAACTTCATTATCCTCCAATGGTTCAATAACACATACTGTACCCACTGGTAGATTCGACTCCACACTTACCCAGAGCGACTTCCCGGTGCCACCAGACAAACACTCATGCAAATTAAGCCTCAATGCTAATGTACGCGGTTCAATTTGTTTGTTCAGTACGTTGAATGACCCTCATGACAGCTCTGCATCGACAACAGTTTCCCCTAGCTGAAATAACATTCCACCAAGTTCCACAGTTCGTTGTCCAACATCAATTTTGGCATGATGTTGATTCAAGAAATCTACTCATAGGATCATGTCGTAGCCCTCGCTTACCCATGGTACTACCTTCATGCATGCCTAAAATCGGACTTTCCCTATTCGAAAGTCAACTGTCACTGACCGCAAAGGTGTGTTCTCTTTATCCCCCCACTCCACGCAACCTATAACGTGGTTGGTCTAACTCCCTTTGCCCCATTAAACTCTTAGTAGCTACTAATATTTGCTCCCCTGTGTTCAGCAAAATATTCAACATTTTAGTTCCTATGGATCCTACCACTGAACATCCCACCTCTGCATACGTATTTGTAGCATTGAAATTAAATGGGAGATCTGTTAGGTGGGTCTTGGGCCCCCTCTGCCGTTTAACGATTGTCCACCTCTACTAGTACCACTTCTCCATCCTCTACACTGCTGATTTCCACCCCTTCCTCTATTCCTCGGCGACTGTAAACTCTGTTTGTCTATCACGTACCCCCATTGCCATGTCTGTTTCCTCACATTGGATGGCCAGGTGAATGGCCGAATACAAATCTTTCAGAGTCCCTTCAAGCACATTCAGCAATATATGCGCTGGTAACCTCCTCAAAAATACATCAAGTGCCCTTTGCCTGGCCTCCTACAACAGAACATCATTCGCTTCATCGCTCTGACCCAACTCGTAAGTATACTCGTTAATTTATCTTATTCTGTCCGAAAAGTTCTCTACCGTGTCTCCCTGTCTCTTTGTCATTGCACTCAACCTCTCCCTAAAGTACCGAGCGCTATTCTGTTTCTTGTATCATTGTAAAAGCCCCTCCTTCAACTGCTTGAACTGTGCTGCCTTTCTTAAGGCCTCAGAACACCTTACATATGTTAATCTAATCTTGGCTACGTGTAACAACCGTTCATCCGACAAACCATTCATCACAGCTGAAGTTTCCACTTCCTCCACAAACGAACGCACATCCTCAGATGCCTTGCCAGTAAACGGAATAATCAAATTTGCGGCAGTTGGATGAATCCCCTGCTGCGGCATCCCAGGCAACAACGACTAATCCGATGTAGTTTCTGTTGTGGTTGGCAGGAGAGCCAACACCGTGTTACTAGAGGAGGCCGAAAGGCACGCGATTTAGCTCACGCAGGCTGGCGTGAGGTCTGGAACAGGACAATTAGAATTTAGAAACAACGGACGTAGCTGGTGGAATACTTAACTTTAATCTTGACGGTACATAGTCCACAATATCAATAGTAACTGATAATGGCGCCTTGCTAGGTCGTAGCAAATGACGTAGCTGAAGGCTATGCTAAACTATCTTCTCGGCAAATGAGAACGCAAGTAGTCATTGAACCATAGCTAGGAAAGTCGGCTGTACAACTGGGCCGAGTGCTAGGAAGTCTCTCTAGACCTGCCTTGTGGCGGCGCTCGGTCTGCAATCACTGATAGTGGCGACACGCGGGTCCGACGTATACTACCGGACCGCGGCCGATTTAAAGGCTACCACCTAGCAAGTGTGGTGTCTGGCGGTGACACCACAGTTTCCTGCTCACTTCTAGATGTTAATTCGCTCGTCAACTGCTTATTGTCTGCTGTTAATTGTGCTACCTTCTCCAGCAAAATCCGTACCGCTTCTGGTTCCTACACACCTCGCGTTCCTGATTCTGCCATTGTGTTGTTTTCATTATCCGTTAATCTCGAAACAAAACAATTAAGCACAAAAATAACCCGACTCCGTACACCTCAGTATCATCATACTCAGTAACATAACACTCAAACCAATACAAAAGAAAATAAATGCCACGAAAATAAAAAATCTTACTGCCCCAAATACTCCAACAGTTACTTTGACAACCAAAAACTGCAATGCCCACACAAAGCATCTACAGTGGCCTGCCATGAGCCATACTCAAAAATACAAAAAAGAAAGAAAACGTCCAACACTCAAAAGAAAACTGGTCAAAACCCACCACATCTTGTGACTGTAATGCAGGCGGTGGGCTCGACCGTCATACTGTACTGACGATGTCTGCAATTCCGACACTAAATGTAGTTGGAAGAGGTAGAAGGCACTGTATTGAGACTCCTCCGAACTTTCTAAGTGATTTATTGTTTTCAATGACAGTGCCACATTCCGCTCGGTCTGCGTCACCAGGTCCCGCAATGCTGAGGATGCCACCTCAGCGACCCGTCAAGCCCTCTGCTAATGTGCTGGCCTTGTACAGCCACAGTGATATGACGTCAGGGCTGCGCCGGTAGTTGACTCAGCAGCCTTCGTCCTGCACTGCCTCAGCACCGCCTGCTGACAACTGCAAGGTGGCCCGCGCCATGCGTCCTCGCCGGCGTGGCATGGGTCGCTGCTACAACAAGCGACCAAAGACCGACACACCTGGTTGTTGGGGCGTACGGCGTGTGAGATTCGAGGTGGTATCTCATCGATTTCAGTTGCGTCTCCAGACAAGTCTTCACTGGTCATCGCGGCTCAGTATGAAGCGAGACTCATTACTGAAGACAATTCTACTCCAGTAACAAGATTACAGGCATGTCTGGAGACGACCCGGACCGCGATGGAATACCAACCTGACTGTTGTTCGCCATACGGCCCGACAACCAGGCGAGATGGTTTGGGATACCATTTCATCTCATAGCAGAACTATTTTGGTTGTTATCCGCGGCCCCTTTACAGCATACAGGTACGTCGACGATATTCTACCTCCTGTTTTCTTGCCCTTGATAGCTGTTATGTCATCCTTTGCACACTCAGTCCATGACTGTTCGCACTTAAGTTCACTCGCTGCTGGAGCTCCGGAGAGAGGATTCTTGAATCTCATTGGCCGCGGCGTAATCGTTCATGGCAGCACCCTCGTGCCAATGTGGTGGCTGTAGGAAACGCGGAGGCGTAACTGGCGGCGTGCGTATTTGAAGGTGTGGCCAACCGGAGAGCGACCGATACCACAGTGGCAGGCCGTCCTGGGCTTACGCTTCAACAAGATAATACCTGCCCGCACAGGGCCAGAGTTTCTACTACTGTCTTCGTTCTTACCAAACTCTACCTTACCCAGCAAGGTCGTCGGATCTCTCCCCAGTTGAAAACAATTGGCGCATTATAGGCAGGGCCCTCCAACCATCTCCAGACTTTGGAGTCAGTTGAACAGAATTTGGCACGATATCCCTCAGGAGAGCATCCAACAATTCTGTTAATGAATGCCAAGCCGAATAACTGTCTGCACGAGGGCCAGAGGTGGGCCAGTGTGTTATTGGCTTCCTGAATTTGTGACGCTCTTCCTCTTGTGTAAATCATATTTTTTTCTGAAATTGTTATCACTTTTTGTCTCTTCATTTACATCACATCTACCGATTTCTGCCTCATTCAGATAATTCCTTTGCGGTGTTTTTTGCTTAGAGCGTTTGATCATTTTCAGAACTTTGTATTTGTGCAAGCAACCTGTCATACTCATACAGAGCTACACATCAGAATACTGAATTGTGATGTGCAGTTTTGTATGAGTACATCGTGTTGTTCACGACTCGTAACTGCTGTCTGATTTACGTACGAGTTGTAGACAACCTTCCTGTGTTTTATCCCTGCTACCTTCAGAATTTCAGTCTCAGACAACATTTACAAATGCTTGGTCTAAATGTAAAAAAAGCTAAAGCTGTCGTTAACCCGGATGTTGACTTGAACAACACAGTGCTCTACTAGGTATTGGTTTCTTGCCTTCCTCCTTCCTTTGAAATGACATTTCCAGCCAGTTGGTGAACGGACCCGATAACTTCAGATGTGTAGCCTAGCATTATACCACTGAGTATTCTTAGTAGCCGTCCTTCTCTCTTCAAGTTTGCCTTCAAAGGCCATGGTTTGTTAATCACCTCATTCCCACAGCTTTTTCCCTTTCTTAATTTTTCTTGTTTCTCCTCTCCAAAGGTCTTTCTTCTTGTGATCTGATTCTTGAAGTGAAACAGTTCTGCCTGCTTAAAAAAGTAAAGGAAAAAACAGGATGTCCCTCATCTGGGACTGGGATTCTCTTTCTGGTCTATTAAAGAGCATGAACACACCAAGAGCGTCATAGATCCTCGTTGAATTCCTTATTGCATTCCTCGCTAGTGCAAATCAAGAGAAATAACTGAAAACATTTGCAACTCGTAATTAATATTCTATAGAACCGTTTTCGCATGATATAGTGTGGCTCTTGCAGTTATGGTTGAATGTCCAGTAGGTCTGTGATTATACAGTAGTGAGTGAAGTGAGTGACGCACCAGATGTTTAATAAGCATTTGGTTCCTGGGAACATGTGCAAGTCTGGCTGGAGAATGACATTCATGCCCACGGTGGTGAGGCTCGTTGTGATAAATAAGACCATGACCAAGTTATATTTCAGTCAGGGTAAATGAATCTAGGTCCTAGTGTATCCTGTAACTGGCACTTCTTGCAAATAATGTCTAATGTTAAACTAAGGTTGTGTAGCTTCTCTCTTGTTGGAACCTTCCCATCCACAAGATGTTAAAATAGTATTACATATTTTAAGAGGTGGTAGTCTGGACCAAAACAAGAAGAAAATGTCCGGTAAACATGGGCTCTAAAATGCACACTTTAAGAGCTATGAGCATTTCTTCATTTTCGTTACTGTAAAACAAATCGCTTTTATTGTCAGCTCTTTCCTATTACGAAAGACCTACAGAATGCAGTAAACAAATGAAGAGACATTCCTCGGTTATTCTCCATGGATAAATCATGTAGTAAAGATCTGTTAGTGTTATTACTGTAAACCGTATTTACTTTTCTAAGTAACTGCAGTTCATATATTACTTCTAATTCCTGTAGGGAGTAACAGGCTTCCATTTTGGTGATAAGTGCAAAGATAAAAATATTTCACAAACTTATCAAAACACAAACTGATTCAGATTCCAACGAATCTATGCTCTGCCCAAACCCAGAACCGTGAACACAGTCAAATGCAACAATATTAACAGATGTTTACTGCATGCGGTAACGCGATAAGAACAGAGGAATGTGTCCTCACTCGTTTAATGGATTCTGTGGGCTGTTCGTAACAGCAAGGAGCTTGATGTAGAAGAGATGTGTTTTACAGTAGCGAAGATGAACAGGTGCTCATAGTTGTTAAGTTACATATTTTAAATTCCATATTTACTGGAGACTTTTTCTTGTTTCGGTCCGCGCTACCACCTGTGACATATGGAAACTTTTTCTTAACCCCCTGTGTTATTATATTCGTGGGTTATTGGGTACGTTCGTAGCGGTTTTGTTTTATTTGTTGGTATTCCAGTTGCTATGGGTTTATTTATCGATTGTCATTTTTTATTTGTAGTTTACTGTTGCTATTTGAGTTTACATATTGTCATTGTGTCATTTGGAGCTGTGGGCTCTAAGACAAGGAGTCCGAAATGGAGAAATCGAAACATATGCGACGAATTCTTCTGTTTTAGTTCAGTAGAGGGGTGACGTCAGCGGAGGCAGCCAGAAATATTTGCGCTGTGTGTGCGGATAGTATCACTGGACAGATCATGACAATAAAATACTTTTCTCATTTTAAGGAGGATAGTTTTGACATTAGTGACTCTGCGCTATCAGGAAGACCTTCGGGGTTTGATGGAGACCGTTTAAACACATTAATCAAAATTTGGAAATTTGAAAACTTGTGGTAAGGTCTTATGGGACCAACTGCTGAGGTCATCGGATCCTAAGCTTACACACTATTAATCTAAGTTAAACTAATTGACGCTAAGAACGACACACACACACACACACCCATACCCGAGGGAGGACTCGACCCTCCGACAGTGGAAGCAGCGCGGACCGTGACAAGACGCCCCAGACCGCTCGGCTACCCCGCGCGGCCACATTAATCGACAAAGATCAACGTCAATGTACCCGAAAACTATCAAATGTGATGAACTGTGATCATTTCACCGTCGTGCGACATTTGTATGCAATGAGGAAAGATAAAAAATCGGTTGTATGGGAACCGCATTTAATAAGACAAAATGAGAAAAATCTGCATCTCTATTTCCTCGTCATGAACTGGCTCGTGAGCAGCCTGCATCGTTACCGGTGACGAGAAATTGTGTCTTTATGACAACATAAGGAAGAGAAAGGAATGGTTGATCCTGAACAAAGTCTTGCAGACGCAATGCAAGAACCACAACCAGGAAGACTGCCCAAGTGATGCTAGTCCACGACAAACCCCGCCCGCATTCTGCTACACTGCCGAAATATACTATACAGGAGTTGGGTTGGGAAGTCATTCCGGACCCACCTTATTCACCTGATATTGCAGCCTTAGGTCTTCATCTATTCTGCTCTCTATCGAACAACCTGTAAGGAAGTTCCCTTCCGTATGAAAATGCGCTCGATCAGTTGATCGCCTCAAAACCAAATGATTTCTACATTACTGGCCATTAAAATTGCTACACCACGAAGATGACGTGCTACAGACGCGAAATTTAACCGACAGGAGGAAGATGCTGTGATATGCAAATGATTAGCTTTCAGAGCATTCACACAAGGTTGGCGCCAGTGGCGACACCTACAACGTGCTGACATGAGGAAAGTTTCCAACCGATTTCTCATACACAAACAGCAGTTGAGCGGCGTTGCCTGGTGAAAAGTTGTTGTGATGCCTCGTGTAAGGAGGAGAACTGAGTACCATCACTTTTCCGACTTTGAAAAGGTCCGATTGTAGCCTATCGCGATTGCGGTTTATCGTATCGCGACATTGCTGCTCGCGCTGGTCGAGGTCCAATGACTGTTAGCAGAATATGGAATCGGTGGGTTCAGGAGAGTAATACGGAACGCCGTGCAGGATCCCAACGGCCTCGTATCACTAGCAGACGAGATGACAGGCATCTTATCTGCATGGCTGTAACGGATCCCTGAGTCAACAGATTTGGACGTTTGCAAAACAACAACCATCTGCATGAACAGTTCGACGAAGTTTGCACCAGCATGGAATATCAGCTCGGAGACCATGGCAGCGGTTACCCTTGACGCTACATCACAGACAGCAACACCTGCGATTGTGTACTCGACGACGAGCCTCGGTGCACGAGTGGCAAAACGTCATTTTTTCGGATGAATCCAGGTTATGTTTACAGCATCGTGATGGTCGCATCCGCGTTTGGCGACATCGCGTTGAACACACATTGGAAGCGTGTATTCGTCATCGCCATACTGGTGTATCACCCGGCGTGATGGTATGGGGTGCCATTGGTTACACGTCTCGGTCACCTCTTGTTCGCATTGACGGCACTTTGAACAGTGAACGTTACATTTCAGATGTGTTGTCACCCGTGGCTCTACCCTTCATTCGACCCCTGCAAAACCCTACATTTCAGCAGGATAATGCACGATCGCATGTTGCAGTTCCTGTACGGGTCTTTCTGGATACAGAAAATGTTCGACTGCTGCCCTGGCCAGCACGTTCTCCAGATCTCTCACCAACTGAAAACGTCTGGTCAATGGTGGTCGAGCAACTGGCTCGTCACAATACGCCAGTCACTACTCTTGATGAACTGTGTTATCGTGTTGAAGCTGCATGGGCAGCTGTACCGGTACACGCCATCCAAGCTCTGTTTGACTCAATGACCTGGCCTATCAAGGCCATTATTACGGCTATAGGTGGGTGTTCTGGGTACTGATTTCTCAGGATGTGTGCACCCAAATTGTATGAAAATGACTGGGTGTTGTGTGATGTCCTTAGGTTAGTTAGGTTTAAGTAGTTCTAAGTTCTAGGGGACTGATGACCATAGATGTTAAGGCCCATAGTGCTCAGAGCCATTTTTTTGCATGAAAATGTAATCACATGTCAGTTTTAGTATAATATATAATAATCATCTGCATTTCTTCTTGGTGTAGCAATTTCAATGGCCAGTGGTGTACATTGGTAGAATCGAAATTTACCCCAACCTTGGCACACTGTTGTAAATAGTGAAGGAGAATATATTAATGATGACTAAAGTGAATCTGTCGTATTTGTTTAAATTATGAATAAAGGATGAGAACTTTTGCAGCAACCCGATTGATATGAACCTGTGGATTTCACCTCTGACAGTAGAAAATGTTTTATGGCAATTCCGCCAAATCCTATTGTGGTCTATCAATGTACATGGTACCAGGACTCTGCATACCCTATACACCTCCCTTCAAGCTTCTCTTTGTTGTTTTGTGAGGGTTCTTTTTACACCATTTTGGTGCCGATTCATTAGGAATGATGTTTGGAACGGCCGACAGTAGGAAGAAGGGGAGCGATCGTTGGGAGATTAGGAGCGGCACGCGAGCGGCCAGAGCGGGTTGACGTAATCCCTCACTCGGACGGGCCGGCACGTAGCCGATATTCGTGCTGAGCCGGCGGCATGTTCACCGCGCGCCCGGAACGATAAAAAGACGTGTGGCTGGCCCATATTAAGGCCTCCATAAATCTGCCTGGACGCAGTGGAGCCACCGTAACGCCGGGTGCAGCACGTTCTCGCGCTGCAGGGAATCACTTTGCTATATATAGACCGACGCCTTCCCGTCGGAGCTATCGGAAACGCAAACGCGGAACTGAGCCACGTGGTGTGCTTGTTAAGGTGGTTGGTAAATAAAGGGGCTGTACCGAACGTAGTGGAAAAGTTTGGGGAGCTTGTGCCACGTTGCTGGTCACGATTTGTTTGCTCGTGGCATTCACTACTACAGCTGTGCGTGCTGGAAGAGAGGCAGGTTACACACTCCGCTATGTCACACGGCAAGGCAACTGGGCGCGAAGTGTGGAAAGGTTTAAGCCGGCAGAAGGCTTTGTCCTTGGGCTACAACGGCCTGCAGAAATTTCCGTACAAAATTGGAGACAAGTTACTAAGTAACTTATTAAAATCAAGTTGACCGTACTGGGATGTTTACTCATATAAACGTTTCACATACGCACCATTACTTATTAAAAGTGAACTTTGGGAAGATAGCAAATGAATTAGATTATAGAAACGAACAATCAACGGAGGTAGCCGGCTGTAGTGGTCGACCCGTTCTAGGCGCTACGGTCTGGAACCGCGCGACCGCTACGGTCGCAGGTTTAAATCCTGCCTCGGCCATGGATGTGTGTGGGGTCCTTAGATTAGTTAGGTTTAAGTAGTTCTGACTTCTATGGTACTGATGACCTCAGAAGTTAAGTAGCATAGTGCTCAGAACCATTTGAACCATTTTTTTGAGTCAACGGAGGTGAACAATCTCTGAAGGAAGTACACACTTGTGGTCGTCCAGGAAGTGTAGCTTGATGGTCAATGATGTGAACACGTAACCTGCTGTCGAAGGAACTAGTTGTAGTTTTGTAGTTGAGCGCAGGGGCGACCGCAGATTTTCGTGTCAGTAGAGGTAATGCATTTTCTCCTTACATGAGATTTATAAAGTTTGAGGACCTTGTTATCTGCTTATCGTTGTCTCATACTGGCTTCTACAGTGGGCTTTTATTATCTGGTCAATGCTATAAACAAGGTAACAGTATACTTATCGTAAAACCTGGTTTTACAGTCACAGTTTTTACGTTTTCCTATTATTTACTTTATTTTCTCCCGTCTCGTTGAACGATTCTCTTCAGTCGTCGTTGGCCCGTTATTGCAGGATCTTTTTTCCGGCCTCAGTGATGACGGAGATTTGATGTTTTATCGGATTCCTGATATTCATATCTCTGTATTTGAATACGCATGCCTATACCAGTTTCATTGGCTCTTCAGTGTACATCGCGTTCCCGCTCATACACGACTTATAGGATAGTGTAAAACATAAAATTGTACAGTTCGTCTTCGAATCTCATTCGTTTTTTATTCTAAGAGAAATATAAATGATATTTTTAGGGACACTTCCATGAAGTTTTCGCGTTTTTTCGTCACCTAATTGTACTCTAAACTGCAACAAATCATCAAAGACAGTATATAAATTTGTTTTTCCTCTTAAAGGCAGGTCATGTAATGCACAAAGCAATATGCAAGAAAAAAAAATTAACTTAGTGCGATTAGTTTGTACTGATTCTGCAGGATTCTCACCAACAAGTTCTTCTGTTCACTTAGTTTTGTTTGTCACAACATTAACAATATTACTTGACTTTTCAACTGCGGCTTTATCGCCATTCGCAATTTACATTCATTTTTGCAGATTCGGGAAACTTTTTGAAACATGGCTAATGAGTGCGCCATGATAGGTGGCCAAAACGGCACACACAACTTACAAAACGCACCTTTAAATGTTTTAGAATAAACCAACCATCGATATAAACACTGTTTGTACAATCTAAATGTTGTTTTTATACCATCTACGTAATTTTTGAAATTACAATTTTTGTCTCATTCTCATGGACTTAATAAAATCTTATACTTTGACGACTCCCTAATCTCTTATTTCTTTTCAACCTGATTTCCGACATGGGAAATACTGACCAGGGAACTACTATCCTTGTGATGACCCACTCGAAGCCAGCCGAACTTGCCCCCCTTCTAACAGCCGTGTACCGCAAGTCTCTAGAGGAACGGAAGGTTCCAAATGATTCGAAAAGAGCACAGATAGTCTCAGTCTTCAAGAAGGGTCGTCGAGCAGATGCGCAAAACTATAGACCTATATCTCTGACGTCGATCTGTTGTAGAATTTTAAAACATGTTTTTGCTCTCGTGTCATGTCGTTTCTGGAAACCCAGAATCTACTCTGTAGGAATCAACATGGATTTCGGAAACAGCGATCGTGTGAGACCCAACTCGCTTTATTTGTTCATGAGACCCAGAAAATATTACATACAGGCTCCCAGGTAGATGCCATTTTCCTTTACTTCCGGAAGGCGTCCCCCCCCCCCCCCCCCCCCACTGTGGGTTCGGGGGTAAGAATAGGCCCGCGGTATCCCTGCTTGTCGTAAGAGGCTACTAAAAGGAGTCTGAAACGTTTCGGCCTTAATGTGATGGTCCCTTAAGGGGTTTTCTGTTAGTGCGTACCATTTGGGGAAGGACGCCTTACGTGGTGTATTATATATCCATCTTGCCCTAAGATCTGGCCCATCCGAAATTGTCATGGAGTTGGACTTCCATCGAGCTTCCGGCCACATCTGCTGCAGTGTGTTCCGGGTAGCGTACATTCCCTCCATAGTGCACTTCCATTTTTGTCCTCGTGATGTACATGGATATTTTGACACCCGACATCCAGAACGGTAGCCAGACTGTTGTGGTGGGGTTGTCATGTACCCTCTTGGTGGTAGCTCCCTGACTACACAGGGATCGCACTGCTGATGTCTGAGCTGCTACCTCCCCACGTATGCCGAGGGGTAGATGCCTATCCCTCTGGGGCATCAGGACTCCCGGCAAAGGCCATCCTGCCAGGTGGTCTTTGCTGTGGCTGGGTGGCGCCCATGGGGAGAGCCCCTGCTCGGAGTGGGTGGCATCGAGGCAGATGACCCGCAATGAAGGGTGGTAAATCATCTCTCGCTGGTGGGCCTCCACCAGCAGTCTCTGAGCGATCGAGGTCTAACCTCAATGGGAAGAGATTTGATCAGAGATCGTTTCCCTCCCTAGCCACTCAATGGGAGGAACATATGGCTAAAGAAGGCAGTGGAGATTATTCACCTCGGTACCTCGTGTGTACGCGAGTTGATGGGGAATCATTTATGTCGACCAACCCCAGTTTTTTGTGGAGCGTTTAGAGGACACGTTTGGGGAGGTGGAGGGCTTGTCCACAATGCGCTCTGGGTCGGTTCTCATCAAAACAGCATCCTCTGCCCAGTCACGGAAGTTGCTCACTTGTGACAAGTTAGGGGATATTTCTGTCACCATCACTCCCCATAAAAGTCTAAACATGTTCCAGGGTATTATATTCCACAGGGATCTTCTACTGCAGTCCGACAATGAACTGCGCGCCAATCTAGAACGACGGGGTGTTCACTTTGTCCGGCGCGTCCATCGGGGTCCGAGGGATAATCAGGTAGCCACCAGTGCCTTCATCTTGGCCTTCGAAGGTGATGTTTTACCCAAAAAGGTCAAGGTGATGGTTTACCGTTGTGATGTGAAGCCATATACCCCTCCTCCGATGCAGTGTTTTAAATGCTGGAAGTTTGGGGACATGTCATCCCGTTGTACTTCCGGCATCATACTTCGATATTGTGGACATCCTTCGCATCCCAATACTCCATGTGCTCCGCCTCCCATCTGTGTTAACTGCGGAGAACACCTTTCCCCCTGCTCGCCGGACTGTAGGATCTTCCAGAAAGAACGGAAGATAATGGAATATAAAGCCCTGGACCACCTGACCTACACAGAGGCTAGGCAGAAATATGAGAGGCTCCATCCTGTGCCAATGACGTCAACGTACGCCGATGCTGCAACGACGGTTCTTCCATCTCCTGTGTCGTCCCGTATGGTTGGTTCTCTGATTGGTCAGAATCCAACAGCCCCCTTGCTCCTGCTCCATCTTCTTCAGGAGCAACACCATCCCAACCACCGAGGACATCAGCTCCCCCTTCCCAGCCGGAGAAGTATAAAACTTCTTCGGCTACTCTCGCCAGGAAGGGGTCCCTTGGGGACCTCCCTTCGCAAGTTCCGACTAGTGGAAAAGTGGACACCCGCAAATGGCTAAAGCAACCACCAGTCCCTGGTCGTTGGGCTTCACGGTCGTCGTCCGTCCCTGAGACTGACCCAGAGAAGCCCGTGAAGCCTGAACCACCGAAGGCAGAGCGAGAGAAACAGAAGAAGAAGAAATTCCCCAAGGCTAACGACATTGCGGTGGCACCCGTCCCACTGCTTGCTACAAGCTCTGCGTCTGAGGACGAGGTGAAGATTCTGGCGTCCGCGGAGGACCTCGATCTCACCGGTCCTTCAGAAGCCATGGAAAGCACTATCACAGGTGCTCAATCGGGGGCAGCAGGTGACCCAGCGGCGTAATCTCCCTTCCCAGTCCCGTCACGCCTTTCTCAGCCATGGACAGCACCATCCTCCAGTGGAACTGCAGCAGTTTCTTCCACCATCTAGCTGAGCTCCGCCACCTTATCAGCCTTCACCCTTTCCTCTGCATTGCTCTGCAGGAAACTTGGTTTCCGGCAATGCGAACCCCCGACCTCCGTGGCTACCGGGGTTATTATAAGAACTGGGCAACTTATGAAAGGGTGTCTGGTAGCGTCTGCATCTATGTCCTGAACTCTCTTCACGAGTCTGTACCTCTCCAAACACCTTTAGAGGCTGTCGCTGTTCGGGTGTGGACGCCACAAGCTGTTACCGTCTGCAGTCTTTACCTTCCACCGGATGGTGATGTCACGCAGCATGTCCTGGCTGCTCTGATAGCTCAATTGCCTCCACCTTTCCTGTTACTGGGCGTCTTTAACGCCCATAACCATCTGTGGGGTGGGTCAGTCGCAACAGGTCGAGGCGCCATCGTTGAGCATTTATTGGCGCAGCTCGATCTCTCGATATTAAATGATGGTGCCTTCACACACTTCAGTGTGGCGCATGGAACATACTCCGCCATTGAGCTTTCCATCTGTAGCCCTAGCCTCTTACCGTCTGTCCAATGGAGAGTGCATGACGACCTGTGGTAGTGACCACTTTCCAATATTTCTGTCACTGCCACAACGTCAGTCTTCTGGGCGCCCTAGCAGATGGGCTCTGAATAACGTTGACTGGGACTTGTTCTCCTCCACTGCCGCTATTGAGCCTCTCTCTAACGATGACATTGATGCAGTGGTTCAATCGGTCACCACCGGCATCGTTACTGCCGCCGAATCTGCCATTCCCCGTTCTTCTGGGTCCCCTCGGCGGCGGACTGTGCCTTGGTGGTCGCCTGAGATCGCTGAAGCGATTAAAGCTCGCCGGCGGGCGCTCCACCGTCACAAGCGAAATCCCTCAATCGAACACCTTATCGCCTTCAAACGGCTGCGTGCGCGAGCCCGCCGCATTATCCGCCAACGCAAGCAGGAGTGCTGGGAGCGGTATGCGTCCACCATTGGCCTCCACGTCACTGCATCGCAGGTCTGGGCCAAGATTCGACGCCTCTATGGCTATCGGACCCCTGTCAGCGTCCTGCGCTCTCACTCAATGGAGCAGTTTGTACTGACTCCGACGTCATTGCAAACCGCTTGCATTGAATTCCGCTTCTGCCAACTACCCCTTGGGCTTCCGCTCCATAAAAGAGCGAATGGAACGTTGGAGTCTTTCTTTTCGCACCCACGATCCTGAATTGTACAATGTTCCATTCAGCGAGTGGGAATTTCGCAGTGCCCTCGCCGCTTGTCTTGATACCGATCCTGGGCCAGATAGCATCTACTCTGATGCTGAAACACCTTTTAGTGGACTGCCAGCAACGCCTCCTCGACCTTTACACCCGCATTTGGGTCGAGGGTGAGTTTCCGTCGCAGTGGCGGGAAAGTCTTGTTGTCCCCATTCTGAAACCAGGGAAGAACCCTTTGGAGGTGGACAGCTACCGTACCATTAGCCTCACCAACGTTCTTTGCAAGTTGCTTGAACGGATGGTGAGCCGGCGCTTGAATTGGGTACTGGAGTCTCGGGGCCTTCTGGCTCCGTCTCAGGGTGGGTTCCGTAAAGGCCGCTCTGCCGCCGACAATCTGGTGAGCGTTGAGTCGGCCATCCGTACTGCCTTTGCCCGCCGTCAGCATCTGGTCGCTGTCTTTTTCGACATGCGGAAGGCATACGATACGACATGGCGTCATCACATCCTTTCTACGATTCATGGATGGGGTCTTCGGGGCCCTCTGCCGATCTATATCCGCAATTTTCTGTCGTATCGTCCCTTCCACGTGCACGTCGCGGCCTCATATAGTTCCTCCCAAGTCCAGGTGAACGGTGTGCCACAGGGTTCTGTTCTATGTGTCTGTCTGTTTGTAATAGCCATTAACGGGCTCGCTGCGTCCGTGGGAAATTCTGTCTCCGCTTCCCTGGATGCTGATGACTTCTGCCTTTACTACAGCTCTATTGGCATTGCAGCTGCTGAACGTCAGCTACAGGGCGCAATCCGCAAGGCGCAGTCTTGGGCTGTAGCGCATGGTTTTCAGTTTTCGGCAGCCAAGACCTGCGTTATGCATTTCTGCCGGCGTCGCACTGTTCACCCAGAGCCGCGGCTTTATCTTGACGGCGAGCTTCTTACAGTGGTGGAGTTACATAGGTTTTTGGGGGTGGTTTTCGATGCCCAGTTGACTTGGCTGCTACATATTCGGCAGCTTAAACAGGCGTGTTGTTGGCATCTAAATGCTGTGCGATGCCTTAGCCCCACCAGGTGGGGCGCCGACCGATCTACTCTCCTACGGCTTTACCAGGCGTTAATCCAGTCCCGTCTGGACTATGGGAGTCTGGCTTATTGCTCAGCATCCCCATCTGCGTTGCGGGTGCTTGACCCAATCCTCCACAGCGGGATACGCCTTGCCACTGGTGCTTTCTGGACCAGCCCTGTGGACAGCATACTTTTGGAGGCAGGTGTCCCTCCACTGCGGTTACGACGCCAACAATTAATGGCTGCTTATGCTGACCATGTTTTTAGCTTGCCCGGGCATCCAAATTATCGTGTCCTGTTCCCGCAGTCAGTCGTCCATCTGCCAGAACGTCGGCCCCGGTCGGGTTGTCCGATCGCCGTACGCGTCAAGCAACTTCTCTACGGGCTTGGGTGTTTCCCTGTACCACCTCCTTTCCGGGCACCTCTGCGTACACCCTCGTGGTGTGTGCCTCGCCCTTGCCTTCGTCTGGACGTGGCACAGGGCCCGGATGACTCAGTCCCTCCGGAGGCCTTCCGACGCCACTTTTATTCCATCCTGGCCACGTATCAGGGCTCTGGCATTGTCTACACCGACGGTTCGATGGTTGCTGGTCGTGTCGGTTATGCGCTAACTCTAGGGGACCATTCTGAGCAACGTTCGTTGCCAGCTGGCTGCAGTGTTTACACTGTTGAGCTGGTCGCCATCTTTCGTGCCCTAGAGTATATCCGCTCCTGCTCAGGTGAGTCCTCCGTTATCTGTAGCGATTCCTTGAGCGGTTTACGAGCTCTCGACCAGTGTTTCCCTCGTTCTCGTCTGGTGATGGCTATCCAGGAGTCCCTGCATATTCTTGCCCATTGTGGCAGATCTGTGGTCTTTGTTTGGACCCCGGGCCATGTTGGGGTACCCGGCAATGAAACTGTTGACCGCCTGGCGAGAGAGGCCACCAGTGCACCATCTCTGGAGATTTGCCTCCCGGCGACTGATTTGCTGGCAGTCTTACGCCGCAAAGTTATCTCGCTTTGGGATGCTGAATGGCGCGGTCTGGCCGCCCCTAACAAACTCCGTGCCGCCAAGGACATGACGACTGTGTGGCACTCCGCCATGCGCGTCTCTCGCAAGGAGTCTGTCGTCCTCTGCCGACTGCGCATTGGGCTCACACGGATGACCCAAGGCCACTTATTGCGCCGTGTGAACCCACGTCTATGCCGCTGCGGCTTGGCATTGACAGTGGCCCACGTTTTGTTGGACTGTCCACTTTCATCTGCGCTCAGGCAGACGTTTGCGCTGCCTGACACGCTCTCTGCTCTTTTATTAGATGACTCTTCCATGGTGGACTTGGTTTTGCGTTTTATTCGGGCAGGGGTTTTTTATCCTTTAATATGAGTGTCTGATTTTTAGTGTTGATTCTGGCTTTTAGCCTCTGATTTTAAACTGAGTTTTAAATATGTTCTTGGTGGTTGGCTTTTCCTCTTTTTTTCTCCTTGGTCGGACAACCACCGTCACACTGTGTGTTTTAATTTGGTTTGTCTGGTCTCTGTCAGAGTATTTCTTGTCCTGTTTCGTTTGCTGTCTTTCCTGTTGTTCAATATTTATTCTGTATGGGTGGTTTTAGTTTTTTTTTTTCTTTTGGAAAAAGGTACCGATGACCATAGTAGTCTGGTCCATTTCATCCCACAAACCAACCAACCGGAAGGCGTTCGATACAGTTCCGCACTGTCGCCTGATAAACAAAGTAAGAGCCTACGGAATATCAAACCAGCTGTGTGGCTGGATTCAATAGTTTTTAGCAGACAGAACACAGCATGTTGTTCTCAATGGAGAGACGTCTACAGACGCTCAAGTAACCTCTGGCGTGTCACAGTGCAGTGTTATGGGCCTATTGCTTTTCTCAATATATACAAATGACCTAGTAGATAGTGTAGGAAGTTCCATGCGGCTTTTCGCGGATGATGCTGTAGTATACAGAGACGTTGCAGCAGCCCCCAGGGGCTCAGCATTCCTTTGCTGGGTACGGGCTTGGCGACCTCGGGGTTCCTGAGCTGGGGACTGGTAAGCGTCGCCAGTCCCCTGTCACCATAAGCTCAAGGGCATACTTCAACGACCACCGTGCAGCGCGGCGGTGGAATGTTGTGTGTCTCAGGGAGTGGGGATCTTGGCTTGACCGCCCAGATCGCGAGGATGGCATAAACCTCTATAAACAACCCCTCAATCTCAAGGTGTGCTGCGCACTGATGAGATGAATGGCTGTTGATGTGGAACAGTCGTTAGCGGGCAACCTCTGGGGAACCTGCCGCACCTCAGTTGTATAAGGCTTCCCTAGGCACGCGGGGCTCTGTCTAGGTGGACTTCTAGTTCCCTAGCTGCTCGTGGGATCGAGATGGATCCTTCGAAATCCTCTTTTCTTCCTCCCAGCGGAAAGGGTGGACCGATGGAAGGTTCTAACATCCAGTCTCTTAAGAGGGCTCGTGCAGTCAGTCCCCCTGACTCCAGCATAAAAACTGCCTCACGCCACACGTCAGGAAAGTGAACCGACGCCCAAATGGCACTAAAAAGTGCGAGGAGGATTTCTTTGTTGCGCATTGTGATGTGCCATAGCATACTGTAATGGATCCTGTCTTGACCAGAGGATGTGTCACAAGCTCCAGACAATGCAGAATCCAGCTCCCACATAGAAAATTGGCAGTTGTAAACTTCATGAGAGGTGGACTGGAAGTCCAGACTACATCTCTCAGCAACGGCTCTATGGCGCTGGAAACCTGGATCCTGACTGGTTGTTGCAGTAACTGTGGCAAAATACGCTGCCATAGTCTGGGCAATGTCTCGTGGATCCGTGTGGAGAGTGCCGTTATTCATTACAGCAGCTATTGGGCACCTCCCTCCTCTGCTAGAAATTCTCCTGATGGTCTCCCACACAATGGAAGTTTTGGTGGAACGATTAATGGTGTTCAGGAACTTTTGCCACGACCTCTTCTTGCTTTCACGATTAATGCGGCGACATCTTGCCCTCGCCACCCGAAATACTGAAAGATTCTTAGCAGTCGGCCGAGACTTGAACCGACGCAGAGCCGCACGCCTGCTCCTGATTGCAGAGCGGCATTCGGCACTCAACCAAGGCACAGGTGGCCTCTTCCGAGGGCCTGTGGACTGTGGAATGGATGCTGCAGCGGCGTGGTGGACCGTTTTGGTAATATGATCCACCCACACCTCAACATTCGAACAGTGTTCGAATTGGGCCAACTGGCTATAAAGTGTCCACTCCGCTCCACTGAGAACCCATCGTGGTGGTCTCCTTTCGGGGCCCACGCCATCTGGCAGGTGAATCCAGATTGGGAAGTGATCATTGCTATGCAAGTCAGCGACCACTTCCCAGTGACCACTGGCGACAAGAGCTGGAGAGCAAAACGAGAGATCAATGGCAGAGAACGACCCAGTCGCTGAGCAGAAATGAGTACTCTGTCCTCCATTGAGCAAGTAGGCACACGATGACAGGAGAAGCCTCTCAATTGCTCTGCCGCTGGGGCAGGTAATTGCAGAGCCCCAAAGCACATTGTGGGCATTAAAATCACCACAAATAATGAATGGTTGGGGGAGCTGTGTAAGAAGGTCGGTGAGGGCCACTTCATCAAGTGCGTCATGTGGGGGCAAGTAAAGTGAACAGACAGTCAATGTATGACGTACTTGCACGGACACAGCGACAGCCTGTAAAGTCGTCATAAGCGAGAGAGGCGAGGCGTGGTAGTCCGTCCTGACGAAAATACCTACACCTTCTCTAGCTCTCTCTCCACGCAGGTCGTCCTTTTTGTGGAGTGTATAGCCTCACAGCTCAGGGGAGTATGAAGGATGGAAATAAGTCTCCTGGAGACAGAGACACAGTGGTCTACCCTGAGAGAGTAGACGAAGTTCCTCCACATGCGTCCTGAACCCTTGCAAGTTCCACTGCAGTATGGGAGGCATCTATGTTGGGGGTAGCACCTTCATCCTGTCTCTCCGACGGTGTGGGGAGACCGCAGGAGTTGGAGGGGCTGGCGTGGGGTGAGATGATTGCCCCACACATACGTCGTATTCCATCAACTCTGGGGAAGAGTCAGATGAAGCCTCATGTAAAACAACATCCGCATGGTCAGACGGTTTACCACGGGATTTGACCCGCTGTTGCTGCTGTACAGGAGCTTTCTGTGGTTTGATGGGCTTTGGGGGAGCTGATGTGGGAGAGGTAATTGGCGCACTGGGCTTGGGAACAGCCTCAGCTGTTGGAGACGCCAGGGGCTGGCTCAGGTTCGCCACTGTTCCCTTGTCTGCTGTTTGAGTAGGTTCTACTGGCTCTGAAACACTGGCTGCGTTGCAAGTGCACTGACAGCTGCAGGTGTTGGTGCCAGCACTCACCACCTCGGTCTTCGTTGAGGCATCGACTTTTGGAGTAGGATTCTGAACCAGGGATGCGAAAGATGTAGTAAATGTGGGAGGTTGCATCGACTTATAGATCTTCTTGGATTCACCATAGGGGATACGCTTGGTTGTTTTTATTTCCTGGAGTTTGCGTTCCTCTAAAAATATTCGGCAGTCCCTACTCCAAACAGGGTGGTTCCAAGAGCAATTAATACATTTAGCCGGAGACGAGCAACCAACTCCTTCATGAGTAGCCTTACCACAGTTTCCACAAGTCGCTTCGCCTTTACATCCTAAGGTGGTATGCCCAAAACGCTGGCATTTAAAACAGCGCATTGGGGTCGGGAAATATGGCCTCACACTAAGGCGAACGATACCAGCTTTAACATGTTCAGGAAGTTTCGTGCTACTGAAGATCAGAATAAAGGAGTCGGATTTGACAGAATTGCCATCAACCCTCTTCATGATGTGTTGAACATCAACGATACCTTCCGGAGCCCACTCACGTTGCAGTTCTTCCTTGGGAATGTCAACTAGATCTTGGCATGTCACAACACCTTTGCTGTAGTTCAAGGTGCTGTGCAGTTCAGTGTCTATGGCATACTGTACAAGGCATTTAGCAGATTGGAGGTTAGTTGCTTGCTGGGAAGTGGAAGTTTCCACTAGCAAGGTCCCATTACGTAGGCGCTTCACCAGTTTTAATGAGCCACAGATGCCCTCCAATCCCTTTTGTATATAGAAGGGCGAAACCTTTTCGAAACTACCCTCCTTCTGCTTCACAATGAGAAACACATTCGGATTACCAGAATGCATTCTGTTACCTAAGACTGGACTTGTCAAAGAAGTGCCGGAGTCAGTGGGACTGACTGCACGAGCCCTCTTAAGAGACTGGGTGTTAGAACCTTCCAGCGGCCCACCCTTTCCGCTGGGAGGAAGAAAAGAGGATTTCGAAGGATTCATCTCGGTCCCACGACCAGCTGGGTAATTCTGTCAGAGACAGCAAAGGACTTGGAAGAGCAGTTGAACGGAATGGATAGTGTCTTGAAAGGAGCATATAAAATGAACATCAACAAAAGCAAAACGAGGATAATGGAATGCAGTCGAATTAAGTCGGATGATGCTGAGGGTATTAGATTAGGAAATGAGACACTTAAAGTAGTAAAGGAGTTTTGCTATTTGGGGAGCAAAATAACTGATGATGGTCGAAGTAGAGAGGATATAAAATGTAGACTGGCAATGGCAAGGAAAGCGTTTCTGAAGAAGAGAAATTTGTTAACATCGAGTATAGATTTAAGTGTCAGGAAGTCATTTCTGAAAGTATTTGTATGGAGTGAAGCCATGTATGGAAGTGAAACATGGACGATAAATAGTTTGGACAAGAAGAGAATAGAAGCTTTCGAAATGTGGTGCTACAGAAGAATGCTGAAGATTAGATGGGTAGATCACATAACTAATGAGGAAGTATTGAATAGGATTGGAGAGAAGAGAAGTTTGTGGCACAACTTGACCAGAAGAAGGGATCGGTTTGTAGGACATGTTCTGAGGCATCATGGGATCACCAATTTAGTATTGGAGGACAGCGTGGAGGGTAAAAATCGTAGAGGGAGACCAAGAGATGAATACAGTAAGCAGATTCAGAAGGATGTAGGTTGCAGTAGGTACTGGGAGATGAAGAAGCTTGCACAGGATAAAGTAGCATGGAGAGCTGCATCAAACCAGTCTCAGGACTGAAGACCACAACAACAACAATGTCATTTTATTCCTGTGTTGCCCATGTTTTACCGCTGATGCTCTGCTTCATCCCACGCTTTGGTGTGGGTGAGCACATGTTTTTCAACGATAGTTACCCATGTTTTCTGTTCCGTTTTATATTCCTGTTCTGGGATTTTTCTTAACACCCGTCTCACTATGTTACTGAACGGGCGCTGAAGACCTTGCTGTCGTGCGCCCAAAACCCCTCTACTACTACTACTACTACTACTACTACTATGTCTTTTTACCTACCTGGTCCTCTGCTGCCTTCACCACTTCATCCTTCAAATCTATCCATTCTTCTTCTACTGTATTTCTTTTCCCCATTCTTGTCAATTGTTCCTTTATGCTCTTCCTGAAACTCTCTACAGCCTCCGGTTCTTTCAGTTTATCCAGGTCCCATCTCCTCAAATTCCCACCTTTTTGCAGTTTCTTCAGTTTTAGTTTGCAGGTCATAACCAATAGATTGTGGTCAGAGTCCACATCTGCCCCTGGAAATGTCTTACAATTTAAAACCTGGTTCCTAAATCTCTGTCTTACCATTATATAATCTATCTGACACCTTTTAGTATCTCCAGGCTTCTTCCATGTATACAACCTGCTTTTATGATTCTTGAACCAAGTGTTAGCTATGATTGAGTTGTGCTCTGTGCAAAATTCTACCAGGCGACTTCCACTTTCATTTCTTACCCCCAATCCATAATCCCCTACTACTTTACCTTCTCTTTCTTTTCCTACTATCGAATTCCAGTCACCCATGACTATTAAATTTTCGTCTCCCTTCACTATCTGAATAATTTCTTTTATCTCATCATACATTTAGTCAATTTCTTCATCTGCAGAGCTAGTTGGCATATAGACTTGTACTACTGATGTAGGCGTGGGCTTCGTGCGTATCTTGGCCACAATAATGCGTTCACTATGTTATTTGTAGTAGCTTACCAGAACTCCTATTTTTTTTATTCATTATTAAACCTACACCTGCATTACCCCTATTTGATTTTGTATTTATAACCCTGTATTCACCTGACCAAAAGACTTGTTCCTCCTGCCACCGAACTTCGCTAATTCCCACTATATCTGACTTTAACCTATCCATTTCCCTTTTTAAATTTTCTAATCTACCTGCCCGATTAAGGGATCTGATATTCCACGCTCCGATCCGTAGAATGCCAGTTTTCTTTCTCCTGATAACGACGTCCTCCTGAGTAGTCCCCTCCCGGAGATCCGAATGGGGGACTATTTTGCCTCCGGAATATTTTACCCAAGAGGACGATGATGATGTCTATTTAAATTTCGCGCCAGTCGCATAAGAGTGGCGCTAGTGCTACCACTTTGAGGCGAAAAATCAGAATCGATAAGTGATTTTTATCTATGATGGATTATTATCGATAGTTACATTTTGTCTTTGACTAGTTTTCTCTCTGCTGCTATGTGCAAGCTAGACCACGCCCACTTTCATCAGTATTTGGGCCGCTCTCCGACGCCCGACTCGTCAGTCGGCAGGACTCAACAGGACCAGCCATACCTCTGAGGATGTCCAACGTAGTATTGGACGAAACGTTAGGAATAGAAGTATTCCATGGACCACGGCCATATAACCCGGAAGAAATATCAACAACAAAATCAGGTTTACTTTAAATAAACGCTGTAACGGTCGGGGACGTTAGTTAGCTTTGAGATTGGACGTCGTGAGTTGACGCTGGTCAAGAATGCCTTTAAGGAGGCAAAGACGCCGTTATCAACTTCTCATTTAGTTCGAACGAGGAGTTATGGTCCAGGATGCGATTTCGTATGACAGAAGGAGCACTCTCGTGGTCAACCCAGTCACCCTGACTGCAAATTTGTACGTCAGTCTGGTGAGACGACCTGTCATGCTGCCATTCATGAACAGAGTTCCAGAGGGTGTTTCCAACAGGATAATGCTCGCCCATTTGCCGCTATTGTAACTCAACAACCTGGTTGATCACCTGATCTGTCTCCAATCGGGCACGTATGGGACGTTACCGAAGGACAACTCCAGTGTCATCCACTAACAGCAATAACCGTCCCTGTATTAACCGAGCAAGTGCAACAGGCATGGAATTCCATCCCACATACTGACATCCGGCACCTGTTCAACACAGTTCATGCACGTCTTCATGCTTGCATTCAACATCCTGGCGGTTACACTGGTTATTAAGGTACCAGCATTTTACACTTGCAATTGCTTATTTCGTACTTACACTCATGCTCATGATAATTGCAAAATGTGCTGCTACACAACGTGGCAGTACACAAAACTGGCGCTAATAGTATAGACACATAGGGAACACACAAGACACAGATCTGTAAGTCCACGGTATTGGTGATAAGTTGAGAAACCGTCCCGAAACAAATGTGCTACAAAACGCCACAGTTTCCTGCGCATGTATCCCAACATCAATATTTGATCACCATGCACACGTAAACAGGCCGCACAACGGGTTGGCATACTCTGGATCAGGTGGTCGAGCAGCTGCTGGGGTATAGTTTATCATTCTTGCACCGATACCTGTCGGAGCTCCTGAAGTGTCGTAGGGGTTTGAAGATATGCAGCGATACGTCGACCGAGAGCATCCAAGACGTGCCCGATGGAGTTTAGATCAGGAGAACAGGCATGCCACTCATACGCTTGTTATCTTCTGTTTCAAGGTACTCCTCCCCGATGGCAGCTCGGTGGGACCGTGCCTTATCATCCATCAGGAGGAAGGTGTGACCCACTGCACCCATGAAATGGTGGACATACTGGTGCAAACTGACATCCCGATACACATGACCTGTTACAGTTCCTCTATCAAAGACATGCAGATGACCGTAGCAGTCTGGTCCCTTTAATCCCACAAACCAACCAACCAACCAACCAAAGACATGCAGGGCTGTACGTGCACCAATCATAATCCCATCCCACACCCTCAAACCACAACCTCCATACAGGTCCCTTTCAAGGACATTAATTGGTTGGTATCTGATTCCTGGTTCACGCCAGATGCAAACCCGTCGAGAATCACTGTTCAGACTATACCTGGACTCGTCCGTGAACATAACCTGGGACCACTGATCCAATGACCATGAACTGTGTTCTTGACACCAGGCTTTACGGGCTCTCCTGTGACCAGGGGTCAGCTGAATGCACCGTGCAGGTATCCGTGCGAATAAACCATGTCTGTTCAGTCGTCTGTAGACTGTGTGTCTGAAGACAACTGTTCCAGTGGCTGCGGTAAGGTCCCTAGCAAGGCTACCTGCAGTAGTCCGTGGCCGTCTGCGAGCCCTGATGGTGAGATATCGGTCTTCTTGTGATTTTGCACAATGTGGACGTCCCATACTGTAGCGCCTGTACACGTTTTCTGTCTGCCAGAATCGTTGCCATAATCTCGAGATCACAGTTTGTGGCACACGGAGGGACCGTGCAACGACCTGTTGTGTTTGAGCAGCCTCCAGTCGCCCTAGTACTCTATCCCTCATAACATCGTCAATTTCTTTGAGCCATTTTCAACACACAGTCACCATTAGCACGTCCGAAAACGCATGCACACTTACTCGCCACACCGTACTCTGACGTGCACAAACACACCTCTTCGTATGTGGACTGCTGCCAGCGCCACCGTGCGACGACCGCAGGTCAAATGCGCAGCATGATCATACCCTGAGGTGATTAAAACTCGCAAACCCCCACCAGAGCGTTGTTTCACCATGTATCAGCATTATCCTTAACTTATGAACATGAGTGTACATTAAGGTGTGATCTTGCATTGTTACTCACTTAAATATGTTACCTAGACAAATGTATTTCCGAAATTTCTTTACCCTAGATTAATTATTTCTCGGTGTTGCGATTTTTTTCCATCAGCGTATGCACCCGTCTGAAACTTGGACACACATTCTGCCTTGCGGCCGTTCTAACGTCTGAGGGCAGGAAAATACTACATAGAAAGATGTCTAAAGGGCTGCCTATTCCTCAGGCCCTAGAGGAGCCACGACTTTGAATGTGTGTGGAAGTTTCTGACAGGTACAATTGTAACGTCCTCATTATGGTTCATTGATGGAGTCGACGATCTTGTGGAACGAATTGTATGGGGAGAGAGGAGGCATGGGGTTGAGGATCTTAGAGGGGCTCGTTGCAGTTTTATTCACGCAGTTTTTAACGTTGCGCCCACAACCCTCCACCCCCGTGATCACGACATAGGAAGATGCGACAAAGGAGGCATGAAAAAGTATATGAACTGTTCGCTATTTCGGTTCACATTCACACTTCATCAGTCCCTAGAGATTTCAGGTTGTACAGTAGAGCAAAAATTGTGGTCACACTACACTCCAAAGGGGTCAAACCATGTTCAGTGGCGCTGGAAAAATGGTTCAAATGGCTCTGAGCACTATGGGACTTAACATCTGTGGTCATCAGTCCCCTAGAACTTAGAACTACTTAAACCTAACTAACTTTAGGACATCACACCCATCCATGCCCGAGGCAGGATTCGAACCTGCGACCGTGGCGGTCACGCGGTTCCAGACTGAAGCGCCTAGAACCGCACTGCCACACCGGCCGGCAGTGGCGCTGGAGTCCACGTTGTGTTTAGAGTAGGATTGAAACGCCCAGGCGATGGCAGCAGTGTGGATCGTCGTGAAGAACGTCGTCCTGAAGCTCATCACTCTTTGAACTATCGTTTTCGACTGCGAAATGTGTGGGAATCAACGCCCTATGCGAAGGGATGGTTTCATTGACGTCGTTATACCACTTGCTAAGGCGTTTTCGTGTCGATTCTAAGGAGCGGTGTGTCTGAAATGCTTACATCAGCCACCCATAAGAAAACGTCTTGATTTAAGCGCTGTATGTCGCAATTCTGACCTCCATCGTTGAGGTGTCACAAGAATGGACAAAATGTCGTCGTCGAACTGTTCGTGCAGATGGTTGTTGTCTTGCAACAATCCCCATCTGTTGACTCAGGGATCGAGACGTGGGTGCACGATCCGTTACAGCCATGCGGATAAGATGCCTGTCATCTCGACTGCTAGTGATACGAGGCCGTTGGGATTCAGTACAGCGTTCCGAATTACCCTCCTGAACTCACCGATTCCATATTTTTCTAACAGTCATTGGATCTCGACCAACGTTAGCAGCAATGTCGCGATACGATAAACCGCAATCGCGGTAGGCTATAATCCGACCTTTATCAAAGTCGGAAACGTGATGGTACGCATTTCTCCTCCTTACACGCGGCATCACAACAACGTTGTTTCCAAATGGGTTGGAAACTTTCCTCATGTCAGCACGTTGTAGGTGTCGCCACCGACGCCAACCGTGTCTGAATGCTCTGAAAAGTTAATCATTTGCATATCACAGCATCTTCTTCCTGTCGGTTAAATTTCGCGTCATCTTCGTGGTGTAGCAATTTTAATGGCCAGTAGTGTACATAAAAAATGAAAGCTGCGTGCCGTGATGATTATATCGATATTAGTTTTGTGCGGCACCGGTTGGTTCATGCTCGAAATGAGGGAAACGGTGGTGTTAACCTCAACGTGTGTGACAGAGCTCGTAGTGGACGACCGTGTATAGCAGTCGACGAGACTCATTGGTAACGGGTGATGAACTCATCAGAGAAAATCGACAGATAACATAGACACAGCTATCAGGTAAGTGTGGTATATCATAATAGCGTGTACAGATTATCACTGGCCGGCCGCTGTGGCCGAGCGGTTCTAGGCGCTTCAGTCCGGAACCGCGTGATACTACGGTCGCAGGTTCGAATCCTGCGTCGGCCATGGATGTGTGTGATGTCCTTAGGTTATTTAGGTTTAATTAGTTCTAAGTTCTAGGCGACTGATGACCTCAGAAGTTAAGTCGCATAGTTCAAAAATGGTTCAAATGGCACTGAGTACTATGGGATTTAACTGCAGAGGTCATCAGTCCACTAGAACTTAGAACTACTTGAACCTAACTAACCTAAGAACATCACAGACATCCATGCCCGAGGCATGATTCGAACCTGCGACCGTAGCGGTCGCGCGGTTCCAGACTGTAGCGCCTAGAACCGCTCGGCCACCCCGGCCAGCAAGTCGCATAGTGCTCAGAGCCATTTGAACCATTTGAACATTTCCGACTTTGCCCGATTAGATTTTCATCCGTTTCCAAAGCACCTTCAAACAACTGAACACTTTCAAGGAGTTTACTTTTATCGTAATGAAGCGGTGCAATCTGAGGTGAGGGTGTGGCTCCGTCGACAATGTCAAACACTCTACAGTGACGGTATGAACAAACTGGTCTCTTGTTGGGAGAAATGTGTTCCTTGCCAGGGTGACTATGTTGAGATATAAGTGTGTAGACATCAATAATAAAGATGTAGAATGTTAATCAAGTTTGTTTTATTTAAAATGCCTTAAGAGTTTTCACATTAAAAATTCGGAGGCAGTACTTCTCAGCGCGCCCCAGTTGTTTATCGTTTTTCGATGTGAAATCGTTCTTTCCTTCTGAGACAGGTGTTGTACACAAGTACCAAAATCTGGAAAGTCTAGCTGTGGAAATTTTGTGGTATCAACGCTGGATACCACACTTGTTAGGTGTTACAGTTATCGACCGCGGTCGGTATTAGTATCTTTGGACCGGCGAGTCGCGACCACGGCCGCTAGCGCCGCTCTGCGCCTTGTATCAAGTTTCTAGCGAGCTCTCGTCCACTCTTGCTCAGGACGTCAAGTAGTGAAGTAACATAGCCTTCAGCTAATAGGAAGCAACCTCTAACAAGGCGCTTAGTAACGTATAGCCTAAGTGAGGCCTCAATAGCTATTTGTTTATAATTATATTTATACACCCAAGAAGAATTCCGTACAACCAGTTAAGTACAGTATACAGGGTCAAAAGTATTTAAACCGACAAACTCAGGGAGGTTGTAGGGGACATCAAAACAAATATTTTTCCCTAATGTCATTTTTTCCTATGAGGAGTATTTAAACCGGTGGAGGCCGTATTACGATCTTCAGTTGTTAGAGGGCGTGTTACGCTCTTCAGTTGTAGGCAACTGCTGTCCACCAGTGTAGTAATACATTGTCTCTGTTTACTAATGGAGCGATACACCTGGAGTGAGTACACTGAAGTGCTTGGTGCGTACTACGTAACGCACCACAACGGACGAGCTGCACAGCGGGCTTGCTAATCGCCGTATCCGCACCATACGACCTTTGCTGCTGTGTACCAACGTCTGCGTGAGACCGGGTCTCTGCTAAAGATTACCTGGACAGGGACGCCGTCGCACGGTAAGAACGCTGCAATTTGAGGATGCTGTCTTGCAACATGTGGAGCTGGATCCTTCAATCAGCACTCGTGCAATTGCACGTAACATGGGGACGAATCAGACGAATGTAAGAACAGTCCTTCGAGAGCAATTGTTACGTCCATTTCACTTACAGCATGTCCACGACCTGGAACCAGTTGATTATCCACCCAGAGCACAGTTTTCGCAGTGGTACCTGGGACACTGTGAAATGCATCCTACATTTCCATCCTCTGTGTTGTTTACCGATGAAGGAACGTTCGGGTGTGATGGAGTCTTCAACATGCACAATTCGCATGTTTGGAGTGAGGATAGCCGATATGCCACAGTTACTAGCGCTCATCAAGTGCGGTTTTTCGTTAATGTGTGGGTCGGTGTTGTTGGGGACTGTTTAACTGGGCCGTATCTGCTACCTAGGTCATTAAATGGCAGGCACTATTACTATTTCCTCGCCAGACCATTGCCAGAATTGCTGGAAGATGTCCCGCTCCCTACAAGACAACGCACGTGGTTCCAACATGACGGGGCGCCGGCACATTCCAGTCGTCGTGTGCGTCGATTCCTGGACTGACGGTTTCCAGAAACGTGGATAGGCAGAGGTGGTCCTGTACCATGGACTGCTCGATCCCCAGACTTTTTTGTTGGTTTCATTAATTTGTCGCCAGAGAAATCTTCCTCTACCGGTTTAAATACTCCTCATAGGAAAAAAATGACATTAGGCAAAAATATTTGTTTTTATGTCCCCTACAACCTCCCAGAGTTTGTCGGTTTAAGTACTTTTCACCCTGTGTATTACTTTTTACCAACAACTTGTAATTATTTTAGTCGTTGCAGATCCAGACCAAGCAGCCAGCACCTTATCGCCGTGACTGACAAACCTGCTGTGATTTATATGTTTCTATTTAGCATTGGCCACCTGTCAACATTGGCGACGACTCCTTCGTCGTCATCATAACAATTTTAAATATAATTTTGCGTTTTTCGCCACGTAGGAGTCATACTTTACCTAATTTTTCAAGGATGATCTCATTTTCCAGATTTTACTTCCATTATTACCTTTTTGTGTTCAACGTCGATTATAATGCAACAGTTAATTCTTTTAATATTGGTAAGAACGAACAAAGCACCTGCCTGTAGGAAAAACGCAACGATGTTGCTCAAGTATGTATTCGTACTTGTTGAAAATATATGAAGAGTTCCTTTGCTTATTGTCATTATCATGTCACTTAGTGTTAACTTGTGCCTGGTACGGATATTGAAACAAAAACATCTGTATTTTGTATCGGTATTGTATCAAACGTAATGTCCATTTGAGAAATATCGATATTACTTTGTTAATTTTTTAGATTCGTTTCTGAAACTAAAGGCAAATATCAAAACGAACACTCAAGCTGTTTCTGCAAACGTTCAGTGTTCTTCTAAGTACAAACACATGTTCTCCAACAACATACGTCCCCTCGCTTTCCAGGCCGGAGTGGCCGAGCGGTTCTAGGCGCTACAGTCTGGAACCTCGCGACCACTACGGTCGCAGGTTCGAATCCTGCCTCGGGCATAGATGTGTGTGATGTCTTTAGGTTAGTGAGGTTTAAGTAGTTATAAGTTCTAGGGGACTAATGACCTCAGAAGTTGAGTCCTATAGTGCTCAGAGCCATTTGAACTGTTTGAACCCCTCACTTTCGAGAACATCTCCATGCTGGTTGCCATACACTGTAATAACTGTAAGATATTATACAACAATGTTCCTGCAACTTCAAAGAATGGTATTTCTTAGTGAAAAGCATAGCGGTTTTTAAGTAATTGTCCTTTTTGTAATTTCATTTTCAACCTCCTATAAAGCTTTTCATTACTTTAGCTCACTTTATATTCTACTTTACATATGTTTTTTGTCACATTTAGAGATATTTTCGGGTCATTTTGCTGATAAATGTACAGGTACTTTACGTATTTGGGACCCTACAGTTGTTACAGATCCAATTTCACATTCGTGAACTACATGAATTCCCACTATGAGCAGTTACTCCCACAGTCCCTGCCTGCGGATGTCAACGGTTGTAACTCATATAGTTGTTAAAAGTGCCTCGGGTAACGATTGATTTGATGTTAAATTTCTCTTAAGAACAGAAAATGTTGTTATGTACAATAGATGCGGCACACGTTAGTATGATCGCGATGATGAAACTGGCTTATGGATTATTATTGGCTACCACACGACACTGATTTTGCGCATTGAAATAAGTATGAATGTGATAGCATGCCATACATAATACGTTACAAAACGGCGCGCATAAAAACGGGATTTTTCGGTGCTCATACCTCGGGTTCTGTTGATGATAAAGAGGTTGGGTCAAGTGTTTTGGATAGCCCTTGGTCTGTGGATCATTTGAGTATTCAGCAGAAGGATCGTCTTAGTGTCACTATACTGCAGTACACCGTCAAAGAAAATACTACACACCTCCAACCTGCTAAGCAAATGAAACAAATCGGTTTGTTATTTTTGCATTATATGTGATCTATGGTGGGGTTAATGCAACTTATGGAGGCACTGTAAGTTGGTATTCGGTTCCTGGGAAAACGCCAAAAAAGGTATTTTTATTGTATTTTCTCCGTCACCAGTGGACCATAACCCAGCCTCGGATTCAAAGACGGCTATGCACAGAAAATGGCTGAAATTTTTACGATATTTTTCTAAGATCCCGATCTCGAACAACCTAGAAAATTTCCTTGATATCTTTATCCGTTTCCAAGATACAGAGGTTCAAAGTTACCCTACTTCTACACCTAAAATCCGGCATGAGGCAGAATATAAATAACAAATAACCACAGCCCAGTACTAAAATTTTAACGGCATATTATTTAGGCGTTTATCTAGGAAAGCTCTCTCTCTGTATTCAAAACTATTTATCCATTCTCGAGAAACACCAAAAAATCTTGTCTTTTGGGTATCAAAACCCAGCCATGGATTCCGAGATGGCTATGCACAGCAAATGGCTGTAAGGTTTTTAGACGTATTACTAAGATCCCGATTTCTAACAACTTTGAAAATATTCTTCATGTCTTTATCCGTTTTCAAGATACAACGGTTCGAATTTACGCTACTTGTACAAGTAAAATACTCACGTAAAATATGGCGTGAGGCAAAAACGTCGTTCATAAAGTTACGTAGCACGAAAAATATGCTGTAAACTATCTCCTTTATCATCTGGGAGCTCAATGTTGTAGCACATACAAAACTTTTTTGGATTTAAAATCCGGTCTGAGGTACAAAATTAATTTTGCGTTACTCCAATTTCTTATCAGTGAACTATCTAAATGTCGTTGACCACTACACTTACTTTCATATGAGTTACATACCCTGCTCCATCTGGGAAAAGAAGGGAACCAGATGAAGAATACTCCTATGCGAATGCCAATATGTTCCTGTTTATTTAAAAGTCTCTGATTGAAAGACGGGGTACTAACTAACTCATTGTACCTTCATCGGCACCTTTAAAAATTTTCCCAAAAAGCATGGCGTGTGAACATATTTGCAGTTTTTGCTGCTGAGAGAGAGGAAGACAGTGGCAGTGGCAAAAAGACGGAAAAGTAATAAACAATGGAAGATTGCAGGCAGTGTTTGTGTTATAGAAATTGCGAAAGAAAAAATAAACCAATGCGAGAGAAAGAGAGGGACACAGTGGGAGTGAAACATAATTTACCGTGACAGAAAAGTGCTAGGAAAAGAGTGAGCCGGCCGCTGTGGCCGAGCGTTTCTAGGCGCTTCAGTACGGAACCGCGCTGCTGCTACGGTCGCAGGTTCGAACCCTGCCTCGGGCATGGGTGTGTGTGATGTCCTTATGTTAGTGAGGTTTAAGTAGTTCTAAACCTACGGGACTGATGACCTCAGATGATAGGTCCCATAGTGCTTAAAGCCATTTGAACCATTTTTTGAAGAGATTGAAGGAGACAAAAACAAAGAGAAAGAGAAAGGTGTAGTGGGTAAGAGCCAGTGATAATGAGAGACAGAGTATATGACAATGAGACCGAGAAATAGTGAGTAGGCACAGTGAGAATAGATAGCAGTAATAGGAAGGAAGGAATGAGATATTACAAGTAGGAGAGAGCAGTGTCACTGAGAGGAGAATGTAGTAGTAGAACACAATGAAGGGGACTGTGGCTGTGATAGGGAGACAATGACACAGAGATACAAAGAGATAATGGCAATGAGTTGGGCTAAATGAGAGAATGAGGAAGGTGAACTGGGAGTGGATGGATGTGAGCCACTTACAACTATGGACTAGTGGGTATGAGTGAGTTACAGTGTGAGGAGGTTTTGGCAATGAAGTGAGCTGCATGTTAAAAAAAAAGCAATTTTTGGGGAAATTTTTAAAGGTGCTGACGAAGGTAGAACGAGGCAGCTGGTACTCCACTTTTCAGTCAGAGTATTTTAAATAAACAGGACCATATTGTAACATTTTTCCTCTGTGTATAAATGTTTCAATTTTATGTTGCTCTGATAAGTAAGGTACGGTATCATCCTTTTCTTTCCCAAATTAGAGATTTTGAACACTGTTGTGGTGAGTTTAGTGTTGATCCCAGTGACCACACTGATTTTCGCTATTGAAAATAGCTGTGAGAAGCCGTGACTTATGGAGTAGGGTTACAATGGGGATAATAAAGCATCTTTGGAAGACTTGAGGTGGGCAGGTGTCTTCCCACGCAGAAAACCATTGAGTTCGGACTGTTAGGAATTACTCTTGCAGTTTATGCAGCGTAGCCTCTTATATGCAGCTTTGCGTAAGTTATACCTTAAAGTGTATGAATATTCGGATAAGTAATATATCATGACAGTAAGCCTCTATATTTATCTTTGAACAGCAGACCTTAGGACTCCCTACAAGTCGTCATAATCTATTTATTAATACAGATAGTAGAAATTGCACATTTAGCTGGAGATGTCTTTCCTCCATACAGATCTACGAAAGATAGTCATGAAGATTAAAAAAATTAGTTGCGATTATGAAACATAGTGCTGGATTTAGTCTTTCTCTAAACATTCACCCGTCAATGCGACACTTTTTTTCCAACGGTGGGTGACTTGGCGGAGACCTCAGTTGTAGATATCTGCATTTGGACTGTCCAGAAAACGTTCTCGAAAATACTGGAAATGTCTGCCACGAAATGGTATCTTTATCTGAGGAAAGACAAATCACTAGTTGCCATGTCACGAGGATATGGGAGTGAAGTAACATTTGCTAGCACACGGAAGCTACTGCGGTGTAATTCCCGCCAAGTGTGGCCCTCATGGCAGGCTCTTCCTTTTTAGCAAATTCTTTCGACTGTTCACTCTCCTCCATAGAAGCTGTTCACTTACACCTGAGCATGTACACATGTTTTAAATAGTTTTCCTAGCCCCTTCCAAAACGCTAGAAATTGGCATGCAACTCCATTTGCAACAGTTTTACTTGAAACTGTATCTATGTTGTGTAAAGTGATCCCGGAGGAGATCCGTTTTATCTTACAAGGGGACCATTAGACTTGTTAATCACGGATGTTGATGAATCTTATGTACGTATATTGAGTGCCAGATTAGTGGCTCTTGATGCGACGGCGCCTAGTTTCCGAGAAGATCGATGTTGCAGTTTTATGCATGCCTCCTATACCCGTACCGCTAACCGTCTATCGACCGAGCGAATATAGTACAGCAGTTAACGTTCACGGCTACCAGCCTAGCGGTATGGGTTACAGTCCAGCATGTGTGTTTTGTCTTTTTATCTTTCTTTCAATTTTATCATGCTGAATATCAATAAACTGTGCATGTCATGCAAAATTATTAAAAAGTAGTCATTTTCGCCTTGGTAATTTCATTAACAAATCAATAATTATAGAAAAAGGTCCTCAAACTTGTATTCTCTTCGTTACAGAATAGATTATAGAATCTTCTTACTAGCTATCGACTGCATCGTATGCTGTGCTAGCACAGAATTCCGGATGACATTTGTCATAGAAGCGACAGAAACGCAAATTCGCAGAGCATCACGCACTTTTTATGAAAACCACTGCCTTACAGGCAAACAGATTTTTTAGAAGCAGTTCCGGAAACCATAATTCGTTTCAGTTCAAAAAGTTTGTTCTTTCGTCGCTCAACTTCGATGCGAACCACGTGTATCTTTCCTGTGAAAGCAGGTGCACAAAACTGATGCAGAATTAAGACATTTTTATGTAATCTTCCCTAGTCTTTAGCTACTTTGGAGCATTCTGAATTTTTTCGTGACAGTTTTAACCTGTCTGCAGAGGTAAACATTACATGGGTGTCAAATTGGAGTACAATTGTATGGGATAATTTTTATGGTGCATACCTTTTTTCATCAGCAAAGATTTGGTCGTGAAGTGCCTAAGCAGTCTGACCATCCCACATAAGTAAAATTTGAATAAATTTTTCTTTTCCCCCGCAGAGAAGACTGACAGATTTTAAAAAATCCTCGTAGAGCACTTTCGTCAACTTCCCTGCCTTCGTGCAGGGCACAATTACATTTCTTTAGTTTGTAAGTCAACTCATCAACTCTGTTTTGAAGAACCCGACCAAATTTCCCGGATGGTTCTTACATACATAAGAACACGTGTGTGAATAACTTTCCTGACGTCGTTACTGTATAATGTGTTGTGCAGAAAGGACTAATCTTGTACAAATCTTTTTTCTGCGCAGGATCGATTTTCGCACATTGTTCCGTAAGGGATCTAATTTACGTCGATGTTAGTGGCAGCGTGTTCGATTGGTTCTAATTACACAATCGAAGTCAAAGTTAGGGACGAGTACTTTGGTCTGTACCTGGAATCCTTCCGCGGCTGCATTTACTATTTAGTGATATTTCGAACAATTAAACTGACAGAAAAGGAAATGGACACAGTCATGATTAGAACCCGTATCGCCAGCGTGGAAGCCGTGATCCTCAGCTGTTTTTCTTTAACAATCTTTCAGTTTCTGTGCAGATACTTTACTCCTTTTTCTCCTTCTTTTTACTTCAAGCCATAGCAGCCTCCATTTTACTAGCGACCACGTTAGGTGTACTTCACCCTTTCCTCTGCATTGCTCTGCAGGAAACTTGGTTTCCGGCAATGCGAACCCCCGCCCTCCATGGCTATCGGGGTTATTATAAGAACCGGGCAGCTTATGAAAGGATGTCTGGTGGCGTCTGCATCTATGTCCTGAACTCTCTTCACAGCGAGTCTGTCCCTCTCCAAACACCTTTAGAGACTATCGCTGTTCGGGTGTGGATGCCACAAGCTGTTACCGTCTGCAGTCTTTACCTTCCACCGGATGGTGATGTCACACAACATGTCCTGGCTGCTCTAATAGCCCAATTGCCGCCACCTTTCTTGTTACTGGGCGACTTTAACGCCCATAACCATCTGTGGGGTGGGTCAGTGGCAACAGGTCGAGGCGCCATCGTTGAGCATTTATTGGCGCAGCTCGATCTCTCGATATTAAATGATGGTGCCTTCACACACTTCAGTGTGGTGCATGGCACATACTCCACCACTGAGCTTTTGATCTGTAGCCCTAGCCTCTTACCGTCTGTCCAATGGAGAGTGCATGATGACCTGTGTGGTAGTGACCACTTTCCGATCTTTCTGTCACTGCCACAGCGTCAGTCTTCTGGGCGCCCTAGCAGATGGGCTCTGAATAAGGCTGACTGGGACTTCTTCTCCTCCACTGCCGCTATTGAGCCTCTCTCTACTGCCGTTACTGCCGCCGAATCTGCCATTCCCCGTTCTTCTGTGTCCCCTCGGCGGCGGACTGTCCCTTGGTGGTCGCTTGAGATCGCTAAAGCGATTAAAGCTCGCCGGCGGGCGCTCCACCGTCACAAGCGAAATCCCTCAATAGAACACCTTATCGCCTTCAAACGGCTGCGTGCGCGAGCCCGCCACATTATCCGCCAACGCAAGCAGGAGTGCTGGGAGCGGTATGTGTCCACCATTGGCCTCCATGTCACTCCATCGCAGGACTGGGCCAAGATTCGACGCCTCTATAGCTATCGGACCCCTGTCAGTGTCCCTGCGCTCTCACTGAACGGAGCAGTTTGTACTGACTCCGACGTCATTGCAAACCGCTTGGAGGAGCACTTTGCTCTGAATTCCGCTTCTGCCAACTACCCCTTGGGCTTCCGCTCCATTAAAGAGCGGATAGAACGTCGCAGTCTTTCTATTCGCACACACCGTCCTGAACTGTACAATATTACATTCAGTGAGTGGGAATTTCACAGTGCCCTCGCCGCTTGTCCTGATACCGCTCCTGGGCCAGATAGCATCCACTCTCAGATGCTGAAACACCTTTCAGTGGACTGCCAGCGATGCCTCCTTGACCTTTACAACCGCATTTGGGTCGAGGGTGAGTTTCCGCCGCAATGGCGGGAAAGTCTTGTTGTCCCCATTCTGAAACCAGGGAAGAACCCTTTGGAGGTGGACAGCTACCGTCCCATTAGCCTCACCAACGTTCTTTGCAAGTTGCTTGAACGGATGGTGAGCCGGCGCTTGAATTGGGTACTGGAGTCTCGGGGCCTTCTGGCTCCGTCTCAGGGTGGGTTCCGTAAAGGCCGCTCTGCCGCCGACAATCTGGTGAGCGTTGAGTCGGCCATCCGTACTGCCTTTGCCCGCCGTCAGCATCTGGTCGCTGTCTTTTTCGACATGCGGATGGCATACGATACGACATGGCGTCATCACATCCTTTCTACGATTCATGGATGGGGTCTTCGGGGCCCTCTGCCGATCTATATCCGCAATTTTCTGTCGTATGGTGCCTTCCGCGTGCCCATCGCGGCCTCATGTAGTTCTTCCCAAGTCCAGGAGAACGGTGTGCCACAGGGTTCTGTTCTAAGTGTCTGTCTGTTTGTAATAGCCATTAACAGGCTCGCTGCGGCCGTGGGAAATTCTGTCTCCGCTTCCCTGTATGCTGACGACCTCTGCCTTTACTACAGCTTTATTGGCATTGCAGCTGCTGAACGTCTTCTACAGGGCGCAATCCGCAAGGCGCAGTCTTGGGCTGTAGCGCATGGTTTTCAGTTTTCGGCACCCAAGACCTGCGTTATGCATTTCTGCCGGCGACGCACTGTTCACCCGGAGCTGCGGCTTTATCTTGACGGCGAGCTTCTTACAGTGGTGGAGTTACATAGGTTTTGGGGGGTGGTTTTTGATCCCCGGTTAACTTGGCTGCCTCATATTCGGCAGCTTAAACAGGCGAGTTGGCGATATCTAAATGCTATGCGATGCCTGAGCCCCACCAGCTGGGGAGCCGACCGATCTACTCTCCTACGCCTTTACCAGGCGTTAATCCAGTCCCGTCTGGACTATGGGAGTCTGGCTTATTGCTCAGCATCCCCATCTGCGTTGCGGGTGCTGGACCCAATACTATACAGCGGGATACGACGTGCCACTGGTGCCTTCCGGACCAGCCCTGTGGACAGCATACTAGTGGAGGCAGGTGTCCCTCCCCTGCGGTTACGACGCCAACGTTTGCTGGCCGCTTATGCTGCCCACGTTTTTAGCTTGCCCGGGCATCCCAACTATCGTCTCCTGTTCCCGCAATCGGTCGTCCATCTGCCAGAAGGCCGGTCTCGGTCAGGTTGTACGATCGCGGTCCAAGTCAAAGAGCTTCTTTCCGGGCTTAGGGTTCTCACTGTTGCACCTCCTTTCCGGGCCACATTGCGTACACCCCCATGTTGTGTTCCTCGCCCTTGCCTTGGGCTCGACTTGGCACAGGGCTCGAAGGATCTAGTCCCTCCAGAGGCCTTCCGCCGCCGCTTTTATTCCATCTTGGCCACGTATCAGGGCTCTGGCGTTGTATACACTGACAGTTCGATGGTTGCTGGTCGTGTTGGTTATGCGCTAACTCTAGGGGACCATTCCGTACAACGCTCCTTGCGAGATGGCTGCAACGTTTACACTCCTGAGCTGGTCTCCATCTTTCGAGCCCTAGAGTATATCCGCTCCTGCTCAGGTGAGTCCTTCGTTATCTGTAGCGATTCCCTGAGCGGTTTACGAGCTCTCGACCAGTGTTTCCCTCGTTCTCGTATGGTGATGGCTATCCAGGAGTCCCTGCATACTCTTGCCCGTAGCGGCAGATCTGTGGTCTTTGTTTGGACAACGGGCCATGTTGGGATACCCAGCAATGAAACTGTTGACCGCCTGGCGAAAGAGACCACCAGTACACCATCTCTGGACATTGGCCTCCCGGAGACAGATTTGAGAGCGTTCCTATGCAGCAAAATTCTGGACCTTTGGGACACTGAATGGCGCGCCCTGCCTTCACGAAACAAACTTCGGGCCATCAAGGAGGCTACCGGTGGTTGGCGCTGCTCCTTGCGGGCCTCTCGCAAAGAGTCTGTTGTCCTCTGCCGGCTACGCATTGGGCACACATGGCTGACGCACGGCCACCTATTGCGACGTGAGGACCCACCTTTATGTCGCTGCGTCTCCGTTTTGACAGTGGTCCACATTTTATTAGACTGTCCACTTTTATCTGTGCTCAGGCAGTCGTTCACTCTGCCTGACACGCTCCCTGCGCTTTTAACAGATGACTCTGCTATGGCTGACTTAGTTTTAAGTTTTATTCGGTCAGGGGTTTTTTATCGTTTAATCTGAGTGTTTCTGTTTCATTTTATTGTATTGTGTTTATTCTGGCCTTTGGCCTACGATTTTAAACTGAGTTTTTAATGTGTTCTCGGTGGTTGGCTTTTCCTTTTTTATCCCTATGATCGGCCAACCACTGCCACACTCTGTGTGGTTTTACTTTGTTTTGTCTGTTTTTTGTCTGAGTATTTCTTGTCCTGTGTCGTCTGCCGTCTTTCCTGTTGTTCGTTTTTCTTCTCTTTATGAGATTTTAGTTTTTTTTTGGAAAAAGGGACCGATGACCGTAGCAGTCTGGTCCCTTTAACCCCCACAAAGCAACTATTATGTTTTTTTAATTTAATGATCCTTTCCAACGGATTCCTCGGAACACCTAGTTCATTTCTGTAATTTTTTGCCGGAAATCACTATACAAGGCATGGCTTTTGTAGGAAAATTAACATTGTCGGCAGGAATAGTTCTGCGCAGTGTATAAGCAAGTACGTGGAATACTACGAGATTCAGTACAAATGCAGTCAAATGTCATCACATTTTGTATCAATTATACAGTATACAGGGTGAAAATTAATAAAATCGACAAACTGCAGGGTCGGTTTCCTGATTGGAAACAGAGGAAACAAGGTCCCATGAACATTTGTTCGGAAGTGCGTCGTTGCCACTTTAGATGGCGCTGACAAATGAAACTTCTTCTGACCACGTGCCGTATACTCCTTGTGTGTTACAGGCTGTGTGATTGACGCAGCGTACTGTAAGCAGTAGAATGACCTGATATTTATGTCAGGAACAAGCCGAGATGGCGTTTGTGTACGGCCAAGAAGATGGAAACGATAGAGAAGCAGCACAGCTATACCAAAACCATTACCGTCACTACACCAATCACATCACACAAAATTTCAAGCTCTTTTTGGGTGTCTGCCATGGGTCCTTTCAGAGACTTCTTTCCTCTCCCGCCGCCCCTCCTATGTTACCATCCATAATGCCAACTCCCACACCTTCTACCCCTCAGCCGGTGTGCCCCAGGGCTCTGTCCTCTCCCCTCTCCTCTACCTCCTGTACATGGCAGATATGCCCAAACCCCCCCCCCCCCCCTCCAGTACACCTCTTGCAATATGCCGATGACACCGCATTCCTCGCTTCGCTCCTGTCCTCCAATGGTCCCAACGCCTTCTCCAGAGTCACCTTGACCTTTTTGCTGCATGGTGTAACCAGTGGCTCCTGAAAATCAATCATTCCAAGACCCAGGGAATCATCGTAGGTCGTACCACTCGCTCCTTCCGGCTCCTGGATTTCTCCCTTACCGTCTACGCCCGCCCTGTCTGCCTCACCCCCACCATCACCTACCTTGGCCTGACCACTGACCTCACGTGAATCCCTCATCTCCGTTCCATCCAATCCAAAGCTCACAACCGCCTCCGACTCCTCAAACTCCTCTCTGGCTGGACATGGCGGTTGCACCCCTCTACCATCCTCCACACCTACAAATCCTTAATCCGTCGCATCCACTGTTACGCCAGTCCCACCTGGATATATGCCCTCCCCCCCAAATACTATAAGTCCCTTCACATCCTTGAGAGTCATGCACTCTGCCTCGCCTTTTGTATACGCCTCCTGTCCCCCACATGGATCCTCTATGACCTCAGTCCTTTCCCCCATCTGCTCCTATTCCTCGAACATATCTGCGTACTCTACAGCTCCCGCCGCTTTGATCCCCCTCACCACCTAGTTGCTCCTCTCCTCTCCCATCCCTGCCCCCTGCCACGTCTTCACTGTTGTCCCCCCTACCTTTCATCTCTACACCCTTCATCTCCTTTCCCAAGATGGCTTCCATAAACTCCCCCTCCTGGATGACGCCCTCTCTCCCTCCATTTATCCATCCTATCAACTCTGACCCTCACCTCCCCCCCTCCTTTGCTCCGTCCTTTTCCTGGGCTCCCTCTTCCCCCCTTCCATCCTCTTTTTTCCCCACATACCCTCTCTCTGCCCCCTTCTCACCCCCAAGTCATTTTGCATTTCCCTACTCTGCCTTTTGATTCAAATGGCGCTGAGCACTATGTGACTTAACATCTGAGGTCATCAGTCCCTTAGAACTACTTAGACATAACTAACCTAAGGACATCACACAGATCCAAACCCGAGACACGATTCGAACCTGCGACCGTGGCGGTCGCGCGGTTCCAGACTGAAGCGCCTAGAGCCGCTCGGCCACTCCGGCCGGCCTCTGCCTTTTCCCATTCCCTCTCGCGTCTGCCCTGCCCCCCCCCCCCCCCCCTATGAGTCCTCTACCTGCTTCGGTCCCCCCTCCCCTTTCGTTTTTCCTCTGCTCGCCCCTTTTCCCCCCCTCATCTCTCCAGGTCCCCCCCCCCCCACCCCCACCCCCATCTTCCATTGGCTATGGTATGTCTTCTTTGTGCCGACATTTAGTGCAGTGTTTACAGTGATTGTTCAGTGTTGTGTGTCTTTTCCGAAGTGTTGCAAACGGAAATCATACTGTCGCTGGGTGTGATTTTTATATCTCTTGCGAACAGAAACCAGACTGTCTCCATGTTTTTTAATTGTTTGTCTACTATTTTACCTGTCTGCTTCCTGTGTCTTTTATTAGCATTGCCAACCATTTGTATAATGTTTTAACTTTCCACACTATTCCGCCATTTTTACAATTTAAGTCACCGTTTTATTGCCTGCTTTTACTGTTTCTTATCTTCTTCTTACGTTTTAAAAAGTCTGTAGGCTGCAGAGCAGCGTACTAAGCTGCTGCCAGCCCGCCCCCTTAGGGGGGAATCGAAATTCAATAAAGAAAAAGAAAGTCTTTTCAGACAGACGAAAGCGCAGGGAGACGGCGGACTGTGGGGATACCAGATTTGGGGGACCGGACACAAATACCGGGCTATTCTGCTGGCTGCTGTACGCTGCGTCAACCACACAGACAGCAACCCACAAAGAACACACGGCACGTGGTCAGAGGAACTTTCATTCGCCAACGCCATCTACCATGGCAACGATGTATTTCCGAACACATGTTCATGCGATCTTTTTTCCCACATTTCCAGTCAGGAGATCGTCCTGCCGCTTACCAGTTTTATTAATGTTCCCTCTGTTTAACATGACATCAAAAATTCAGTTGGTACAGGATGGAACTCAGTCTAAAGGCAATCGGCTCCGTATGGTGTTAGTGCGTGCATATGTGTCTTTACTGCAAATACGAAACAAATACCCTTGGTGACAGTGCGTGTTGTGTACATAAACCACGACTGTGACAGTGCCACGTGAAAAATATTTATCATGAGATGAAAAATCAAAAACCGGTGTGTACAAGAAAATGGCACCCTCTAATCGCCAAACTGCCAAGAAGTTGGCCGTTCAAGTACAGCAGTGATAGATAATTCCGTAGACCGGACGTAGAATATGGACAGAATGGAAAATGTGGGCTCGGTAGAAAATTATTTGAGACATCGAAACGGTTCTTTTTGCCTCATGGAAGGGCCACCAACCGTTGTTTTTCTCAACTTGTTGTTGATTCACAGTTGTCAGTAACTGCTAGACGTGTACAACAAATTTTGTCAAACGGAAAACATTTTACATTCAAGAAACGACTGCAGAAATCATCTCTGACACCGAGACATAAACAGTCTAGATGGGAATTTGCTGAGAAACGTATGCCATGGACTTCAGAATGGGATAATATGATCTTCACTGATGATAGTAAGTTTATTTAGATGGGCCGGATGGGTTTAATATTATTGGCATTAACTGAGAACAGAGCAGCAGGAAAGAACGAGCAGAAATGTTTTGGGCTGAGTACTGCTCTATAGCTTAACCATGCATTGCTTACCTGAACACTAGAATGAACTCTAACATGTATACTGAGATGCTAAGGACAAAAATGCTTACAATGTATGAGGACCTACAGACCGAAAGTATAATGTTTCAACAAGGTAATATGATCCTAATGACCTCGATGTCGACAGGATGTTAAACACAATCTTCGCTCCTTCCTTCTTCAGCAAGATAATGCATCTATGCCTGTTTTGGCTACAACCGAAAAGCGGTTTGAAGATAAAGATATCGATATCTTGCCCTGGCCTGCACGTAGCTGTTATTAACCCCCTGTAAAACCTTTCGGGGATACTTGCAAGGCGTGCTTATCGCAATGACAGCCATTTTTAGGCCCCGTGTGAGCTGAAAAGTGGGATACGAGAAGAGTGGGCAACAATTTCGCTGAAAGAACTACAAACTCTAACAAAATTAATACCGAGGAGAATTTCTGAGGTAATTGGAAAGAATGGAGGCTGGACAAACTGCTAACAATACAATACCATAACAGGTCAGTGAGTGTCTTTGTAACATTTCTATCCAGTAAATGCAAACACCATATTTTGTTTCTCGTGTTATGAAAGAAACTTTGTAATTTTGTCATGATTTTTTATGTCTTATGTGTAACTACTGTTTTCATAATAAGTTAGATACAGTTTGCTACAGAAGTTGTACTAATACTTTCGTAGGAACCCTCCTTTTCTACTTATTTCCGCTTCGCTAATTATTTGTGGCCGGAAGACTAGTCTAGCATAGAGGTAATACACTATATACACTAATCGTCTTCATGGATTAGTCTACCTGGTAGTGAAACCTTATCAAAATACCTGCAGTAATTTCTGAGAGTTTTCTTAACATACAGACAGAAACCGTTGTGGGGGACTTTGAATTATGCTACACAGACGGAAAAAATCGCAACAGCAAGAAGTAGTTGTGTGATATAAACGGAAGTTGGTAGACGTGTTACTACTTCTGAAAGATGATGCCTTTTTAAATCTCGCGCCGGTCCCATAAGAGTGGAGCTAGTAGCGCCATTGTGAGAATGCAAATCAAGTTTGCTTTAAATACAAGCTGTAACGGTCGTGAGCGTTAGTTACATTTGATATTGCATGTGGTGAACTGATGTTAGCGAAGAATGCCTTTAAGGCAAGAAAGACACAATTATGAACATCACACTGAATTTGAACGAGGTCGTGTTATAGAGCTGCGAGACGATGGATGTTCCTTCTGCGATACTGCACAAAGACCTGGCAGGAATGTAGCCATTGTACATGATGGCTGGCAGCGATGGTCACTAGAATCTACGGTCACAATAAGACCGGGCTTCCGACGGTACTAACGAGAAGGAAGGCCATTGTGTTCGGCGTATGGCAACAGTAATCTTAGCAAAGTTCGGACCACACTGACACAACGATCTGTTACAAATCAGTTACTTCAAGGACAGCTCCGATCCAGATTCCCTGTAGCGTGCATTCCACTGAGCCTAAACTACAGCCATTTGTGGGTTCAGTGGTGTGAAACTAGAACTCATTCGGGGGCAGGCTGTAGGTCTGTTTTGTTTTCTGATGTGTTGGTTAGAAGGAGGCCAGCTGAGGGCGTGCAGTCAACCTGTCTGCATTCTAGACACACTGGGCCTACAACTTGACATGTTGTCTGGGGTGCAATTTCGTATGGCAGCAGGAGTACTGTCGCGGTAATCCCACACACCCTTTGTACTTCACTCTGCTGATTCGACATGCCGTGCTGCCATTCATGAACAGCGTTCCAGAGGGTGTTTCCAACAGGATTACGCTCGACCACATACCGCTGCTGTAACCCAACATGCTCTACAGAGTGCCAAAATGTTGTGTTGGCCAGCTCAGTCACCATGTCTCCAATCGTGCACGTATGGGACATCATCGAAGGACATCTCCAGCGTCACTCACAAACAGCATTAACAGTCCATCTATTGACCGAGCAAGTGCAACAGCATGCAATTTCATCCCACAAACTGACATCCGACATGTGTACAACACAATGCATGCTCGTTTTCGCGTTTGAATTCAACATTCTGGCTGTTACACCGGTTATTAACGTGCCAGCATTTCACATTAGCAATGACTTATTTCGCACTTACTTTAAACTGTGATCTTTAATTGTTAATCACTGAAATATGTTACCTAGACAAATGTATTTCCGAAATTTCATTACTCTACATTAATTATTTTTTGGTGTTGTAATTTTTATCCATCAGTGTATGTACCCGTCACAAACTTCAACACACATCCTGTCTTGCGGCTGTTCTAATGCCCGAGCGCTCTACGTTTGTCACGTTTGCGTAAGTTATTACCTGGGTTCCTATTATTATAGAATCTTAAGCGTTCTTTGTCTTGTTCTTGTTTGTTAATACGTACATGTTCGTGGATTTATTCTGCTCGGTTTTCTTATGGGCATTTCTAAGTTTATGGTGCGGTATGTGTAGCTGCACTGATTGACTTTTACTACGTTACTCTTTATAGCCTGTGGTGACATGTACATAACGGATTTGCCACATGAGATGTTACTCGGCAACAGTTTGTTGACATACAGCATGTATGCTACTTTTAACTCTGTGGGGACATTTTGACGGTGGCTGTTAGGGATATATGTGACTGCGATCGCTTTGCTGATGTAACTCTTTGTGTATGTGGATTCCTCTCAAGTCCATTACGTCATGGGTGTAAAAAAGATTGCATTGTAAGTTAGATGATAATTTTGTGTTGTATGGATAACAATACTATGTATTTTTATTATGTAATTTCATGACGGGGTTTATCTCTTTTTAGTCGTAAAGTATGATTGATTTGTCTGAGCTCTGTTACTCTTCTGTCATGTTACGTATGTTATATGCAGGGACCTGAAGATGACACCATATGGTGTTGAAACTGATAGGATGTGTTAAAAAATAAACGATATGAGATTCAAATACAGCCGCTGGTTTTGTTATCATTATTCAAGTACTACGTGTCCAGCTGCAGTCCCACTTTCCTTAATGGATTGCCAGAGACCCCAGCTTAGGGATGTCGAAGGGGCTGCCTATCCCTCAGGCACTAGAGCAACCGTGAGGTTGAATGTGTGGCAGAGTTTTATGATGGTACATTTGTAATGTGCTCAGCTAAGGTACTTTGGTAGCGTCGATGCTGTTGCTGTCCTGCCCGGATCTTAGGAGGGCCCTTTGCCCTTTTATCCACGCGCATATTAACGCTGCACCCCCACACCCGTAATCACACCATAGGAGGATGGGACAAAGGAGGGATGGGACGGATGAAGAAGCACATGGACCCTTTGCTACTGCGGATCACACTTTAATTTCGTCGAATGGTTTTTAACAGTCCTAATGATTCCAAGCTGTACAGCAGAGCAAAATTGTGATCAGACTACACTCGAAAGGGGGCAGGTCATGTTCAGAGGGGCTGCAGCCCCAATTTAGAGTTTGGACGCCATTGGGCTGGCAGCAGTGTGGAACGTTGTGATGAACGTTGTCTTGTTGCTCATCGTACTTTGAACTGTCTTTTTCGAGCGCGAAACGCGTGGGAATCAGCCCGCATCTCATGGTCGTGCGGTAGCGTTCTCGCTTCCCGCGCCCGGGTTCCCGGGTTCGATTCCCGGCGGGCTGAGGGATTTTCTCTGCCTCGTGATGGCTGGGTGCTGTGTCCTTAAGTTAGTTAGGTTTAAGTAGTTCTAAGTGCTAGGGGACTGATGACCATAGATGTTAAGTCCCATAGTCCTCAGAGCTACTTGAACCATAATTTTTTTTTTTTTTTTGCGTGGGAATCAACGACCCAAGCGAAGGGATGGTTACATTGGCGCCCGTTATATCACCTCCTGAGACGTTTTCGTGTCAATTCTAAACGTCAGTGTGTCTGAAATGTTTACCTCAGCCACCCATAAGGAAACCGCTTGATTTAAACGCTGTACGTCGCGAATCTCACCTACCATCGCTAAGATGTCACAAGAATGGGTAAAATGTGGGTGAGAGAGGCTGTGACGATCTTCCCCATGTGACACATATGTATGGTGGTGTTGGGCAGAATTTTTGAACAGAATTCGAGGGTGTACTTTCCCAGAAGATAACGCTCGCCCTCATACCGCTGTTGTACCCCAACATTCTCTACAGAGGCTTGACAAGTAGCCTTGGCCTGCTCGATGACTAGATCATCGAAGGACAACTACAAAGTAGTCTAGAAACAGCGTTAACAGTCCCTGTATCGACAGAGCAAGTGCAACACGCATGGAATTCCATCCCACAAACTGACATCCGGCAACTGTAAAACACAATGCATGCACGTTTGCATGTTTCCATTCAACATTCTGGGGGTTACGCCGGTTATTAATGTACCAGCATGTCATATTTGCAATGTCTTCTCTCGCACTTACATTAACCAGCGATCTTTCAATTTTAATCACTTTAATACACTACTGGTCATTAAAATTGCTACACGAAGAAGAAATGCAGATGATAAACGGATATTCATTGGACAAATATATTATACTAGAACTGACATGTGATTACATTTTCACGCAATTTGGGTGCATAGATCCTGAGAAATCAGTACCAAGAACAAAAACCTCTGGCCATAATGACAGCCTGGATACGCCTGGGCATTGAGTCAAACAGAGCTTGGATGGCGTGTACAGATACAGCTGCCCATGCACCTTCAACACGCTACCACAGTTCATCAAGAACAGTGACTGGCGTATTGTGACGAGCCAGTTGCTCGGCCTCCATTGACAAGACATTTTCAATTGGTGAGAGATCTGGAAAATTTGCTGGCCAGGGCAGTAGCAAAATACTTTCTGTATCCAGAAAGGCCCGTACAGGACCTGCAACATGCGGTCGTGCATTATCCTGCTGAAATGTAGGGTTTCGCAAGGATCCAATGAAGGGTAGAGCCACGGGTCGTAAAACATCTGAAATGTAACGTCCATTGTTCAAAGTGCCGTCAATGCGAACAAGAAGTGACAGAGACGTGTAACGAATGGCACCCCATACCATCACTGGGTGATACGCCAGTATGGCGATGTCGAATACACGCTTCCAATGTGCGTTCACTGCGATGTCGCCAAACACGGATGCGACCATCATGATGCTGTAAACAGAACCTGGATTCATCCGAAAAAATGACGTTTTGCAATTCGTGCACCCAGGTTCGCCGCTGAGTACACCATCGCAGGCGCTCCTGTCTGTGATGCAGCATCAAGGGTAACCGCAGCCATGGTCTCCGAGCTGATAGTCCATGATGCTGCAAACGTCGTCGAACTGTTCGTGCAGATGGTTGTTGTCTTGCAAACGTCCCCATCTGTTGACTCAGGGATCGAGACGTAGCTGCACGATCCGTTACAGCCATGTGGATAAGATGCCTGTCATCTCGACATCCAGCACGACGTTCCGTATTACCCTCCTGAACACATCGATTCCATATTCTGCTAACAGTCATTGGATCTCGACCAACGCGAGCAGCAATGTCGCGATACGATAAACCGCAATCGCGATAGGCTACAATCCGACCTTTTAAAGTCGGAAACGCGTTTCTACTCCTTACACGAGGCATTACAACAACGTTTCACCAGGTAACTCCGGTCAACTGCCGTTTGTGTATGAGAAATCGGTTGGAAACTTTCCACATGTCAGCACGTTGTAGGTGTCGCTCTGAAAAGCTAATCATTTTCATATCACAGCATCTTCTTCCTGTCGGTTAAATTCCGCGTGTGCAGCACGTCATCTTCGTGGTGTAGCAATTTTAATGGCCAGTAGTGTATATTACCTAGACAAATGTATTCCAGAAATTTAATTACTCTACATTAATTATTTTTTTGCTGTTGCGATTTATATGCATGTAGCGACGCTCCCGCGTGTCATCCGTTATATTCGCGAACTAGTGTACTCGTTCCCCCTTCCACGCTGGCGCAGTCGAGTCTCCTAGCACATGTAGGCAGCGAGTTCGAAGATGACGTCTGAGTACCAGTCGCGCGAGTGTAAACCGAGTTCCGGGAGCGCATTTCCAACCTCTGCGAGGGAAGTCACTTGACCGCTTTCCGATTTCAGCCGGATGCCAGACGCACTTCAGAGCTTTAGTCACTCGCGGTGCAGTGCCTGTCAACTCCGCCAGCTGCCTCGTGCCGCAGAGGGCCACGTGCGGTGCTTAGCCGCCTCTTGTCAAGTCATATCGACTACGGCAGGGCAGAGCGCCGCCTTCCCGGCAGCGCGCGTTGACTGCACACTGCCTCACCCGACGCTGCAAGAGGGAATACCCGAGAGAACGCCACACCACGCCAGAGGGTGCATCTGAATGAGTGTTCAAGCTGAATAAATTGATAAGGAATTATTTATGTTCTCTTCTTTCTTGTCTGCACAACGTCACATCTGTCTCCCAAGCCATCTACGAACCCACAACGCCCAAGAGAGTCTCGGACACTTCCTGATTCTCGTTAGCTACTTCTGGCCTCATACATTTTGGTGTCCAACGTAGGGCATCTTACTTTTCTCCCGTTACTTAGACTCAAGTTTAGAAAATTAGACATGAAGTTTTACTTTACAGCTTTACAAGTTTATTTATCAAAGAAAATGTTTTCCTACTTCTGTTAATAAAGAGTCCTATCAAGTTAATTACTACTTGTCATGCAAATTTATAACAAACGCTGTTACTTGTCATGTAGGTAACAAAACTTCTTATCTCCATATTCTAGATATCGGCTCTGATCACTATGGGACTAAACTGCTGAGGTCATCAGTCCCCTAGAACTTAGAACTACTTTAACCTAACTAACCTAAGGACATCACACACATCCATGCCCGAGGCAGGATTCGAACCTGCAACCGACGTGGGAGGGCGGTTCCAGACTGTAGCGCCTAGAACCGCTCGGCCACCCCGGCCGGCTTCTAGATATTCATATAATTTGTAGCAAGAGTGGCTAACGAGGCATGTTTCGAAGTTTCTTGGGAATTGATAAGGATTCCCAATTTATTGCTTTGTCGTACAGGATCTTGTTGAATATCTTCCCACCACATGTCTCCATACTGAGCCCTAGGCGCAGAGACATTGTCTACGTGAACTTGACAGGTACTATGAAAGAACTTAGACGGGCAATACAGAACCGGAGAAGAGGAATGTTGAGCAAGGGCTTACACATTCTCCATGACAACGCTCGTAAACCGTTGCTCTCCTGCAACAGTTTCAGTGGAACATAATCACCCACCCACCCTATAGCCCTGACTTGGCGCCCAGTGACTATCATCTGTTCCCTAGGTTAAAAGAACATTTGGTCAGAAAGCGATTCAGCTCCGACGACGAGGATAAAGAAGAGGTTCATAACTTTCTGAACAGCATGGCGGCGAGCTGGTATGACATGGACATACAAAAACTGCCACAGCGTCTACAAAAATGCATCAACAGAAATGGTGTTATGTCGAAAAATAGCTAAAGTGTTCAGGCTGTAAATTGATGTAAACCATTGTAGAAATAAACAGGTCTGTGTACTTATAAAAAATAGGAGACCTTACTTTTGAGAGCCCGCATCTCGTGGTCGTGCGGTAGCGTTCTCGCTTCCCAAGCCTGGGTTCCCGGGTTCGATTCCCGGAGGGGTCAGGGATTTTCTCCGCCTCGTGATGGCTGGGTGTTGTGTGATGTCCTTAGGTTAGTTAGGTTTAAGTAGTTCTAAGTTCTAGGGGACTGATGACCATAGATGTTAAGTCCCATAGTGCTCATAGGCATTTGGACCATTTTACTTTTGGGATTACCCAAATCGTCTTTGGAACGAAATATATCACTGATTCTGCTTATCAGGGATCCTAGAGTTTGTTGATAGGTTTGTGGAGGTATGTGGCATTAGATGTCTACACACAGGTCATGAAAAATTCCACTAAGTAACGGTCTGCTGATTTGCGTACGCTGTGATGGCGACGGATAGCGACCCAGATGAGTTCCATAGGATATACATCAGACGAATGTTGTCGTTGAGAAATCAATGTGAGTTCACTATAATGTTCCTCAAACTGCTGTAGCACTGTTCTGTCCCTGAGACACAGCCTATTATACTGCTGAAAGATAACATCGCAGTCGGGCAAGACATCAAGGATGAAGGGATGCAGATGGTTCACAGCTGTCAGCACCACAGGTCCCAAGCAGGCGCAGGAGGATGTCTATAGTAGCATAATACTGCTCCCAGCCTCCTGCGTCCGTGGCGCGCTGCACGTTTTGAGCTGGTGTTCACCTCGATGACGGCGTTTGTGGAGACGACAGCTTTCCTACTGTGGGAAAATGTGTTTCACCCGAAGAGCCAACACGTTTTCTTTGATCGACGGTCGAAGTCCAGTGGTTCCAAATCCAGTGCAATCGTAATTGACGATGTCGTTGGGTTAATATGTGAACACGTAGGGCTGACCTGCTGATGACGTCCATGTTAAACAATGTACGATGAGCGGTAGTTTCCGAAACACTTGTGCGTGCACCAGCATTCTTTCGGCAGAGATGCCACTGATTACCATCTATCCTACTTTACAAAGCAGACAAGCCTCCGAACCCCACGATCTGTGAAGAGTCGTGGACGTCCAACCATTTAGCGCCTAGTGGCAGTTTCACTGTCGTTCTACCTCTTTCTGTAGATGCTTACGACAGTAGCACGTCAACATTCAACCACTTTCGCCGTTTTAGAGATACTCGTTCGCAGGCTGTACGTAATAATAATCTGTCAAAGTTGCTTATCTCAATGGATTTCCTCATTTACAGCCCATATCTTCACTAGCGTGATCCCCAGGTCGTGTCTGCTCCACTTACATACTTTTGTTACGGCGTCATTTCCCTGCAGCGCCACCAGGCGGCATCCAGCGTCGCGGTCGGCAGTGGTCATAACGCTTTGGTTTATCGGCATGTGGTTATCTGCTTTACACATTACTCTTATCGCTCCCTCACATAAGGTGCAGTGTTACTGTATGTAATTCCATAACACAACACAGAATGAAAATTTACAAAATAAGACAACACATTTGTTTTTGGATAAACCCAATAATAAGTTTTTCTAGGAGCATAACACGTTGAACTGACAAAGGGAGGGCACGACGTTGGGATCACTGGTTTACTTCAAACTTTGTATACCTTTAGTATGCCATTAAAACAATGCCATATAAGTAGCCTCTTACCAGAAACATTAAGATGAAAACTACGCTGTGTATACTGTGACCAAGTGGGAGGCGAAGCGTCAATCAAATGTCCCTCTCAGCCAGCGACTTTCTGAATTCTGTGTCAAAATTTCCACAAAATGCTTGATTCAGGACTTACCACACCACGCACAGAATGACACAATTTCATACTGCAATTTTGTGGTATGATGACATGATGGAGACCGTGGCTGTCGTTTGAAGACAAATGTTGATGGTGTTAGGACAGCAACCAGTCACAAACTTTCAGTTCATTTATTCAAAGGATACCGTTACCGGTTTCGAATTGTTGTGATTCATCCTCAGACGGTTTACACGCTTTCTTTATGACATGTGGTGTGTTTTTTACAGATTAATTCTCTTAAAATATAAATAATACATAATTATAAACGCGCTACACGCAGATGGTTGCGTTACAGATTTTCGTTGCATGTGACTTTTTGAAACGTCGGTTTCGAGTGTTTGTTTTCGTAACATTCGTCCAACAGATGTAAATGCATTCCCACTGCATTCTTGTTGTTGCACATGTAAATAGTTCTCACTGAACGCTTTAGATTTGTCACTGAGATGATTTCTACCACGCACCACATGTTTTGATACATACAAAGAGCTTACAAACATATGAGTGTCACAGATGCTATGATATATCGTAACTATTTACATGTGCAACAACAATGGCTGATGACATTCTCAGTTGTATAATTAAGTTTAAGAGCCAAACTGTTAATTGCAACCTCAGTATTATTATATAAGTTTATTCCCCAAAGACCCTAAATCACAGGTGATATCGCAGAGCCCTGTACTTGGCTTAAAAATACCCGTTACTTGGTAATCATTTTCCAAAGCGTTTTCAAACAAGTGGTGAGATTCCTTTCCTGTGACTACTATCCAGCAATAAGACCTTCTTGGATTTGTTAAAAATTTTCTTCCTTAACACAATTTGCGCTTTATGTCCTGTACTATCAGATTGATGGATTTGATCGTTTAATGATTTTAGATGTGAGCAAAACTTCATAGGATTTTCTGTTTGATCGGTAAATAGAATTTTGCTTTCGAGTTAATTTACCACTTCTTACATGGCTCTCCTCAATCTAATTCTGGTTTTGTTTGTCAACGAGACTTTCGCTAATTTTAAATCTGCAGTGGACCTCTCTTTGCTTTTTAACGCAGCCGTTGAACTACAGCGGATCTTTCCCATCCCTCATAATTTTGTTCAGCGCACACGTGTCTAAGGGGTATTGTACGATGCTTTTTAATTCCGAGAGGTTCGAAACATTCGAAACCTCCAAGATGAAAAGAGGTGTTAGTAGTCGATGTAACAAGACTGTTCTTCTCACAAGTTTTCACTGACCTCTCGAGATGAATTACGAATATTTGACTATGAGAAAGATTATGCTAAGGGGCATGTTCGTCTTCGTGCCAAGAATAATGTTATTCGTCATAGCACCCACCATTCTGGCCATGCCAGCCATTAGGGCTGCTTCTTTGACCTAGATGCTCGTGCAGGATTTCTGTTGGACTGAGCCTTTGGCGAGGTGGACGAATACGTCAGAAAGGAGCTGTGTAGGGTGGCCTCAGTTGATAATGTCTGGCAGACCTCCCGCAAATGCGTTTTCAATGTAATAAGCATCCACTGAGCCTATAAATACATAAGAAATTTCTTTTTCCCATAAGTGATTACTAAAGCTTCCTTCTCAATGAAGGAGTAGTTGAACTGTGCAGAGTTTATCATTTTGGAGGCGCTCAGGACCTTCTGACAACCTGTGGGAGACTGCTGCAATGCCGTACTGTGGCGCGTCCGATGCCAGTGACGACGGCAGGTTCGCCATATATGGCATCAGACATGGAGCCGTCTTGAAATTGTCCTTAAGGTGGAGAAACGCCCTTTGACCGGTGGCTGACCACACAAACGTGATGCTCTTATTCTGCAACTGTTTGGGGAATCCTCGATCTACACTCCATGGGGAATAAATTTTAATAGTACGTGATTTTACACAGAAAAGACATTTGCTGTCTGAGGTTACTAGGGGCCAGTATTTTCATGCCCGATTCAGTGTGGTCGCGCATGAGCTTGATATATTTGTGACAAACAATGTGTCCCTGGTATTTGAAATGTGGTTGAAGAAACTGCAGTTTTCGAACTGACACTGTAAACTATTTTCCTGCAACTGTTGAAACAGGGATTCAAGAGTTTTGCAATGTTCTACGTGTGTCGACCCGTAGCAAGAATATTGTCAAAATAATTAAAATAGTCGCAATATCTTGAATAAGTTCTTCTAAACACTTTTGGAAAATGATGGGTGCACTTACAACCCCAGACGGTAAGCGGTTGTACCCGTGTAAGCCGAACGGCCTATTTAATACTAGCAACTGAAGTGAAGCATGAAGTGGCAGCTGCATATATACAGGGTGTTTCATAATTCATGTTACACACTTCTAGAGGTTGTGGGGGGGATTTAGTAGATCAAGATTTACAAAGGAATCCATGTCCGTAAACTTCATCGAGTGGCGTTACAGACCGGCAAAGTTATGGGCGCCGGGCCTGTAAATGTATATATACAGGGTGGTCCATTGATAGTGACCGGGCCAAATATCTCACGAAGTAAGCATCAAACGAAAAAACTACAAGGAACGAAACTCGTCTAGTTTGAAGGGGAAACCAGATGGCTCTATGGTTTGCCCACTACATGACGCTGCCATGGATCAGACGGATATCAACGGCGTTTTTTTAAAAATAGGAACCCCATTTTTTATTAGACTACATATTCGTGTCGTACGTAAATAAATATGAATGTTTTAGTTGGACCACTATTTTCGCTTTGTGATAGATGGCGCTGTAATAGTCACAAACGTATAAGTACGTGGTATACGTAACATTCCGCCAGTGCGGACGGTATTTGTTTCGTGATGCATTACCCGTGTTAAAATGGACCGTTTACCAATTGCGGTAAAGGTCGATATCGTGTTGATGTATGGCTATTGTGATCAAAATGCCCAACGGGCGTGCGCTATGTATGCTGCTCGGTATCCTGGACGACATCATCCAAGTGTCCGGACAGTTCGCCGGCTAGTTACGTTATTCAAGGAAACAGGAAGTGTTCAGCCGCATGTGAAACGTCAACCACGACCTGCAACAAATGACGATGCCCAAGTAGGTGTTTCAGCTGCTGTCGCGGCTAATCCGCACATCAGTAGCAGACAAATTGCGCCAGAATCGGGAATCTCAAAAACGTCGGTGTTGAGAATGCTACATCAACATCAATTGCACCCGTACCGCTGCGCGGGATTAGCCATGGACTGTGCGGCTGGTCCCGGCGGAGGTTCGAGTCCTCCCTCGGGCACGGGTGTGTGTGTTTGTCCTTAGGATAATTTAGGTTAAGTAGTGCGTAAGCTTAGGGAATGATGACCTCAGCAGCTAAGAACCATAAGATTTCACACACATTCGAACATTTTTCACCCGTACCATATTTCTATGCACCAGTCATTGCATGGCGACGAGTTTGAACGTCGTGTACAGTTCTGCCACCGGGCACAAGAGAAATTACGGGACGATGACAGATTTTTTGCACGCGTTCTGTTTAGCGACGAAGCGTCATCCACCAACAGTGGTAACGTAAACCGGCATAATATGCTCTATTGGGGAACGGAAAATCCACGATGGCTGCGACAAGTGGAACATTAGTGACCTTGGTGGGTTAATGGATGGTGCGGCATTATGGGAGGAAAGATAATTGGCTCCCATTTTATCGATGGCAATCTAAATGTTGCAATGTACGCTGATTTCCTACGTAATGTTCTAGGGATGTTACTACAAGATGTTTCACTGCATGGCAGAATGGCGATGTACTTCCAACATGATGGATGTCCGGCACATAGCTCGGTGCGGTTGAAGCGGTATTCAAATGGCTCTGAGCACTATGGGACTTAACATCTGTGGCCATCAGTCCGCTAGAACTTAGAACTACTTAAACGTAACTAACCTAAGGACATCACACACATCCATGCCCGAGGCAGGATTCGAACCTGCGACCGTAGCAGTCACTTGGTTTTGGACTGAGCGCCTAGAACCGCTAGACTACCGCGGCCGTCTGAAGCGGTATTAAATAGCATATTTCATGACGGGTGAACTGGTCGTCGAAGCACCATACCATGGCCCGCACGTTCACCGGATCTGACGTCACCCGGATTTTTTTCTGCAGGGTAAGTTGAAGGATGTTTGCTATCGTGATCCACTGACAACGCCTGACAAAAGCGTCAGCGCATTGTAGTGCATGTGTGAACATTACGGAAGGCGATCTACTCCTGTTGAGAGGAATGTCGTTACACGTATTGTCAAATGCATTGAAGTTGACAGACATCATTTTGAGCATTTATTGCATTAATGTGGTATTTACAGGTAATCACGCTGTGACAGCATGCGTTCTCAGAAATGATAAGTTTAGAAAGGTACATGTATCACGTTGGAACAGCCGAAATAAGATGTTCAAAAGTAAATTCGTTCTGTATTTCAACTGAAAAACCTACCTGTTACCAACTGTTCATCTAAAAGTGTCAGCCATATGTTTGTGACTATTACAGCGCCATCTATCACAAAGCGAAATAAGTGGTCCAACTAAAACATTCACATTTCTTTACTCACTACACGAATAATAGGAAAAATGGGGGTTCCTGTTTAAAAAAACGTAGTCGATATCCGTTTGACCTATGGCGGCACCAACTAGGGGGACAACCAAGCGAGACAAGTTTCGTTCTTTGTAGTTTTTTCGTTTGACGCTTATTTCGTGAGATATTTGGCCCGGCCACGATCAATGGACCGTGATGTTGTTATAAACTTTATAGGATGGTGTAGAAGGATAAATGTATCAATCTGAGGAAACTTCATTGCTGATCTTTACTACAATGCCATTCGGATATGGTGTCGATCTTGTCGGGCGGTGGTCTGGGTGGTGTATCTTGACCCATCTCGTGGTGTTCTACGGCCTTCCGTGAACCATTCTGCATACACCGATTGCGCTGCCGAAACACTTCGTCCCACACGAGCAGCAATTTCCCGGATGGATGCATCATATTCTCTCGGGCCAATAATGTACCCTCTTTCAGACTCACTGATTTGGCAGCACTGATGGCGCATATGTCTACGAGACATCCTGCACGCCTGCTCAGATCACACTGATCCATTACTTTCCGTTTATAGCGGCAACGAGAGCCACAGGCACATTTTACCGGCAGTTGGTTTTGCGCTGAGCACTGCGATATCTACCAGGTGTACCGGTATGAAATGAGCGTTTTTTTGTAAAAATGAAACACTGCTTTTGAATTGAAAAGTAAAAACATTTTATTCAAAGTACTTACCATTGCTTTCTGAACATTTTGACCACCTTTCTGGCAATTTGTGGACACCACGCCAATAGAAACGTTCGTCTTTTGAAGCAAACTAATCAGACACCCAATTTTTGACTTCTTCGTAGGAATCGAAGTGTTCCTCAGCTAATGCGTGTCCTATTGATGGAAACAAATGGTAGTCGGAAAGGGCCAAGACTGGTGAATACGGTGGGTGGGGTAGCAGCTCTTAGCCAAGTGTTTTGATTGAATCCTGAACCAGTTTTGCTTTGTGTGCAGGTGCACTGTCGTGTAAAAAAATTACTTTGCAATGTCTTGTGGCCCATTCTGGTCTTTTTTCGATCAATGCATAATTCAAATTGATCATTTGTTGTCTGCAGCGATTACAATTCAGTTTCACCGGGTTTTAGAAGCTCATGATACACCACACCTTTCTGATCCCACCAAACACAGAGCATTGTCTTCTTGCCGAATCGATCTGGTTTTGCAGTTTGCAGTTTTGGTTGTCCCGGATTAACCCATGATTTTTCCCGTTTAGGGTTCTTAAAATAAATCCATTTTTCATCGCCAGTAACAATTCGATGCAAAATTGATTTTCTTTCATGTCTTTGAAGCAAAATGTGACAAATGGTTTTTCGGTTTTCCGTCTGTCTTTCATTGAATTCATGTGGCACCCATTTTCCACACTTTTGGATCTTTCTCATAGCTTTCAAAAGGTCAGAAATTGTTTGTTGTGCAACATTTAGCATTGCTGTCATTTGCCTCTGACTCAAAGTATCATCTTCATCCAATATTGCTTGCAATTCGGCGTCTTCGAACTTTTTGGTGGTCTTGCACGTTCTTCATTTCTTACATCATAATCATTATTTCGGAACCGTTGAAATCATCTTTTGCATGCTGCTTCTGATAGAGCATGATCACCATATGCCTCGACAAGCATGTGACTCTGCAGCACTTTTTTTCAAATGAAAACAAAAAATTAATGCTTTCCGCAAATCATTACTTTCTGGTACAAAATTCGATATTGTCAACACGATGAAAACTTGACAGATGTCATACCAACCAAACAATAAAAATTAAGGCTCGTTCACAACAAATGTTCCCTATGGACACATTTGTATCTTAAGGCTCATTTGAAACCGGTACACCTGGTATGTTAATCTTGAACCGGCGAGTCGACATGGTTCAAATGCTAATCATTTCTGCAGAACATACTTATGCACATTTCTTGTGAATATGAATGTCCTACCTCTAGTTGTTATAGGTCTTCTGTTTTCCTCTGATCATGAGTTTGTGTAATAACGTTATGGCATTTTCTGTAAGCACAAAAAAGCATGACTGCAACCCAGTATTCCAAAACATATAAATAAATGTAAGACGCTTGAACGTTTAACAATTTCTGTAAGCATTATTTAACAACAAATACGCACTTGCTAAGTACCAAATTTACATTATCTCTGCATTATTTGTGTGTGCCGTCACTATAAGATTGTCCCAAGTAGACTTGTAAATAATAATGGAATAATCAAAGTATGTACCATCACAACACTTCGTTAAATGCACGCTGCAAGCAACTGGTGCCTCCAGTATTAACAAAACACAGTATATTAAAACAATAACGCCACTATAAAACTGGCCGTAGCAGACTTATAAATATCGAATGACACTCCAAAGTAAATACACATGTTCGGAACACATCGCTAGGAAATGTGTGGAATAAGGTAAGACCACCTCCAATTGTAGTTTATTACATTTTTGACTGATTTCCTCCCACTTTTAAGGACGATGCATGTAAATAGAAGACTAGACAATTATTACACAAAGTAATGCTACTTACCAAGTGCATGAGGAATTGGACTCGCGTATGCTGGCTCTTGCCATACCGCTACTGTCTTGAAGACACAGCTGTGACACATCGCTCGAGCCACTTTGTAGCATTGCCAAACGATAACTCTGAATTAATCCCCAACGGCGAGGGACTTCCTCTTCACATCTTGACCGTTAAACGTGATAACAAACAGTTTCCCATGCCAGCAAAACTTACGATTGCGATTATCGTTAGTGTGTCGGCGGAGGAGGGAACTGAGTAATACAGACGTTAAGCAGTGAGAACTGGAGGAGAAAGCGAGCTAAAACAATTTATTATATATCTCTCTAACTCTCGAGGATACTTACCAGATGTGAATTGTGATTAACATCCACATACTGGCAAAGTTCACTTGTACAGAAACAGCTTTTTATTTACGTGAACTGTAAAACCGGGCTTGCTACATGTCTGTTCCAGTCCATGAATGTCTGGAAAGGTTTGGTTTAATTTTGCTATGACATGGGCAATGACAGTTGTATAATATGTTATTTGACCGCGAAAGGCTGATCACTATGATGTAATGATTAAGTTTGAGCTTTGTTAACATGTACAGCGATAAACTAAGATTGTTATGTAACATGTAATTGTGCACATATGTGTAGTGGTACTTATTTTAGAAAATCGATGAACCATAGGAGTTGTGGTTTTTTCATTGTTCGCAGTTATCCCTACCGTTTTCTTGTAGAACGAAATTTACTATAATGGGCAAGAAACTAAATTGATACCGAAAGTTGGAACTGGTGTTTTGTCCGACAATCTCCTTCATATTACAAGACAGTGGATTAACTCAGTCTTAGATGTCTGACATGAAGCTCATTTTATAAAAATGGACGCATTACGCATACTCGTAGCGAGGGAGATAAAATCTATCGACCACTGTGTGATGGCTGCAATGTTTTGAGAGATAGGTAAAAAAATGTGAGGAAGATTGTAGGATATCGTTCCATCTATCACGGTGTTACTGAAAGCGAAGCATAAATCGGCTAATATCCGAGTCACAGAGACCTACATAAGTCTATTCACTGCATTGCATCATTTTCTTAAGATCTGTGGAATAACAGTGTGTACATTTAGATACAGTGTAGCTGTGTCCTCCTTAAGCGTATCTAAATAGGTGTTCCATAGTTGTTGTTGTTGTTGTGGTCTTCAGTCCTGAGACTGGTTTGATGCAGCTCTCCATGCTATTCTATCCTGTGCAAGCTTCTTCATCTTTCAATACCTACTACAGCCTACATCCTTCTGAAACTGCTTAGTGTATTCAACCCTTGGCCTCCCTCTACGATTTTTACCATCCACGCTGCCCTCCAATACTAAACTGGTGATCCCTCGATGTCTCAGAACATAACCTACCAACCTATCCCTTCTTCTAGTCAAGTTGTGCCACAAGCTCCTCTTCTCCCCAGTTCTGTTCAGTACCTCCTCACTAGTTATGTGCCCTACCCATCTATTCTTCAGCATTCTTCTGTAGCACCACATTTCGAAAGCTTCTATTTTCTTCTTGTCGAAACTGTTTATCGTCCACGTTTCACTTCCATGCGTGGCTACACTCCCTACAAATACTTAAGAAACGACTTCCTGACATTTAAATACATATTCGATGTTAACAAATTTTTCTTCTTTAGAAACGATTCCCTTTCCATTGCCAATCTACTTTTTATATCAGCTCCACTTCGACCATCATCAGTTATTTTGCTCCCCAAATAGCAAAACTCCTTTACTACTTTAAGTGTCTCATTTCCTAATCTAATTCCCTCCGCATCACCCGACTTAATTCGACTTCATTCCATTATCCTTGTTTTGCTTTTGTTGATGTTCATCTTATATCCTCCTTTCAAGACACTGTCCATTCCATTCAACTGCTCTTCCAAGTCCTTTGCTGTCTCTGACAGAATTACAATGTCATAATCGAACCTCAAAGTTTTTATTTCTTCCCCATGGATTTTAATACCTACTCCGAACTTTTCTTTTGTTTCCTTTATTGCTTGCTCAACATACAGATTGAATAACATCGGGGATAGGCTAAAACCCTGTCTCAATCCCTTCCCAACCACTGCTTCTCTTTCGTGTCCCTCTACTCTTATAACTGCCATCTTCTTTCTGTACAAATTGTAAATAGCCTATCACTCCCTGTATTTTACCCCTGCCACCTTCAGAATTTGAAAGAGAGTATTCCAATCAACATTGTCAAAAACTTTCTCTAAGTCTACAAATGCTAGAAACGTAGGTTTGCCTTTCCCTCATCTCTGCTAAGATAAGTCGTAGGCTCAGTATTGCCTCACGTGTTCCAACATTTCTACGAAATCCAAACTGATCTTCCCCGAGGTTGGCTTTTACCATTTTTCCATTCGTCTGTAAAGAATTCGCGTTAGTATTTTGCAGCTGTGACTTATTAAACTGATAGTTCGGTAATTTTCACATCTTTCAACACCTGCTTTCTTTGGGATTGGAATTATTATATTCTTCTTGAAGTCTGAGGGTATTTCGCTTGTCTCATACATCTCGCTCACCAGACGGTAGAGTTTTGTCAGGACTGGCTCTCCAAAGGCCATCAGTAGTTCTAATGGAATGTTGTCTACTCCGGGGGCCTTGTTTCGACTCTTTCAGTGCTCTGTCGAACTCTTCACGCAGTATCATATATCCTATTTCATCTTCATCTACATCCTCTTCCATTTCCTTAATACTGTCCTCAAGTACATCGACCTTGTATAGACCCTCTATACACTCCTTCCAAACCCCTGCAGGTTCGGGGGTTAGAATAGGCCCGCGGTATTCCTGCCTGTCGTAAGAGGCGACTAAAAGGAGGCTCAAACTTTTCGGCCTTATGTGATGGTCCCCTGTTGGGTTTGACCTCCATGTCCCAAAATTTTCCGCAGAGCGAGCCGATTGGGGAACGGCGCCTTACTTGGTGCATTGTGTCCATCTTGCGATCAGACCTTTCGCCAGGTTTACACCGTTGAATTGCAGTCCTGTCCGCTCTCCATCTCTTGGGCATGACTCTGTTTCTGCGTGCAGATTACACCTTGCACTGTGCAGTGCCTCTTTCTGCACTGACGGCGACCATGGACCACACGTTACCTACCATCCAGCACGGTAGCCAGTTTGTTGTGGTTGGGCCGCCATGTACCCTGTTGGTTGTAGCCCCCTGACAACACAGGGATCGCTCTACTGATGCCTGCGCCGTTAACTCCCCACGTATGCCAAGTAGTAGATGCCTATCCTCCTGGGGTATCGGGACTCCCGGCAACGGCCATCCTGCCAGGTGGCTCTTGACGTGGCTGGGTGGCGCCCGTGGGGAGGGACCTTGGTAGGAGTAGGTGGCATCAGGGCGGATGACCCGCAATGAAGCGTGGTACATCGTCTCTCGCTGGTGGGCAGCCGCCAGCAGTCTCTAAGCGTTCTGGGGCTCAGTTTAACGCTCAGACGTACGACCCGAAAACGTTCCCCTCCCTGGCCACACGGTGGGAGTAACGTAAGTCTCAGAATGGCAGTAGCAGTTATTCGCCCCGATTCTTAGTTTGTACGAGGGTTGATGGGGAGTCTTTTCTCTCCACAAAGCCTCAGTTCTTCGTGGAGCATTTAGAGGACAAGTTTGGGGAGGTGGAGGGCTTGTCAAAAATGCTCTCTGGGTCAGTCCTGAAAAAAACGGCATCCTCTGCCCACTCACGATGGTTACTCGCTTGTGACAAGTTGGGGGATGTTGGCGTTACCATCACACCACATAAGAGTTTAAATATGGTCCAGGGGGTTATTTACCGTAGGGATCTTCTTTTGCACTCTGATGAAGAGCTGCTACCCAATTCAGAGCGCCGAGGTGTACATTTCGTCCGGCACGTTCATCGGGGTCCGAATGAAAATGAGATTGCTACAGGTGCCTTCATCTTGGCCTTCGAAGGGGATACATTACCGGAAAAGGTCAATGTTATGGTCTACCGATGTGACGTTAAGCCCTATATCCCTCCCCCGATGCGGTGCTTTAAGTGCTGGAAGTTCGGCCATATGTCTTCTCGGTGCACTTCGAGCCTCACATGTCGAGATTGCGGACGCCCGTCACATCTAATACTCCATGTGCCCCGCCTCCCATCTGTGTCAACTGCGGGGAGCACCATTCACCTTGCTCGCCAGACTGCCGAATTTTCCAGAAAAAGCGTAAAATCATGGAATACAAGACCCTGGACCGACTGACCTATACTGAGGCCAAAAGGAAATACGACCGACTCCATCCTGTGAGAATGACATCTTCCTACGCTGCTGCGTGTGGCGAGCAAGGTGAATGGTGCTCCCCGTAGTTGACACAGATGGGAGGCGGGGCACATGGAGTATTGGGATGTGATGGGCGACCACAATCTCGACATGTGAGGCTGGTAGTGCAGCGAGAAGACATATGGCCTGCCTGTGCTAGCCCCGTCTGTTTCTCAATTTGTGGACGTATCGACGAGTAGTACAACTCCTCCTGCCCCGTCGCCAGTGGGGGCGCTCTACCCACCGGGTTGCTCCTGCGCCACCTACCTCAGGAGCAACACCATCCCACCCATCGGGGAAATCCGTCCCCACTTCTAAGCCGGAGAATTGTCCAACTTCTTCGGCTTCTCACGCTCGCAAGGGGTCCCTTGGGTCCCTCCCTTCCCAGGTTTCCGCCAGCGAGAAGGCTGACGACCGACAGTGGCGTAAGTGCCCACAATCAGCTGGTCGTAGGGCTTCACGATCCTCCTCCGTCCCGGAGACTGAATCGGTGAAGCACTCCCAGCCAGTGCAACCGAAGGAACGGCGTGAGAAACCCAAGGAGAAGAGCTCTCAGCCCAAGGAACACACGGTAGCAGCCATTCCACCGCAACCTTCCAGCTCTGCGTCTGAAGATGTGGTGGAGATTCTGGCGTCCGCTGAGGACCTCGATCTCGCCGGTCCCTCAGACGCCATGGAAAGCACTATCACAGGTGCTCAGTCGGAGGCAGCAGGTGACCCAGCGGCGTAATCTTCCTTCCCAGTCCCGTCACGCCTTTCTCAGCCATGGACAACACCATCCTCCAGTGGAACTGCAGCGGTTTCTTCCACCATCAAGCTGAACTCCGCCAACTTACCAGCCTTCACCCTTTCCTCTGCATTGCTCTGCAGGAAACTTGGTTCCCGGCAATGCGAACCCCCGCTCTCCATGGCTATCGGGTTTATTTTAAGAACTGGGCAGCTTATGAAAGGATGTCTGGTGGCGTCTGCATATATGTCCTGAACTCTCTTCACAATGAGTGTGTACCTCTCCAAACACCTTTAGAGGCTGTCGCTGTTCGGGTGTGGACGCCACAGGCTGTTACCGTCTGCAGTCTTTACCTTCCACTGGATGGTGATATCGCGGAGCATGTCCTGACTGCTCTGATCGCCCAATTGCCGCCACTTTTCTTGTTACTGGGCGACTTTAACGCCCATAACCATCTGTGGGGTGGGTCAGTGGCAATAGGTCGAGGCGCCATTGTTGAGCATTTATTGGCGCAGCTCGATCTCTCGATATTAAATGATGGTGCCTTCACACACATCAGTGTGACGCATGGCACATACTCCGGCATCGAGCTTTCGATCTGTAGCCCTAGCCTCTTACCGTCTGTCCAATGGAGAGTGCATGACGACCTGTGGTAGTGACCACTTTCCAATATTTCTGTCACTGCCACAACGTCAGTCTTCTGGGCGCCCTAGCAGATGGGCTCTGAATAACGTTGACTGGGACTTGTTCTCCTCCACTGCCGCTATTGAGCCTCTCTCTAACGATGACATTGATGCAGTGGTTCAATCGGTCACCACCGGCATCGTTACTGCCGCCGAATCTGCCATTCCCCGTTCTTCTGGGTACCCTCGGCGGCGGACTGTGCCTTGGTGGTCGCCTGAGTTCGCTAAAGCGATTAAAGCTCGCCGGCGGGCGTTCCACCGTCACAAGCGACATCCCTCAATCGAACACCTTATCGCCTTCAAACGGCTGCGTGCGCGAGCCCGCCGCGTTATCCGCCAACGCAAGCAGGAGTGCTGGGAGCGGTATGTGTCCACCATTGGCCTCCATGTCACTCCATCGCAGGTCTGGGCCAAGATTCGACGCCTCTATGGCTATTGGACCCCTGTCAGCGTCCCTGCGCTCTCACTGAATGGAGCAGTTTGTACTGACTCCGACGTCATTGCAAACCGCTTGGCAGAGCACTTTGCTCTGAATTCCGCTTCCGCCAACTATCCCTTGGGCTTCCGCTCCATTAAAGAGCGGATAGAACGTCGGAGTCTTTCTTTTCGCACCCACCATCCTGAATTGTACAATGTTCCATTCAGTGAGTGGGAATTTCGCAGTGTCCTCACCGCTTGTCCTAATACCGCTCCTGAGACAGATAGCATCCACTATCAGATGCTGAAACACCTTTCAGTGGACTGCCAGCGACTCCTCCTCGACCTTTACAACCGTATTTGGGTCGAGGGTGAGTTTCCGTCGCAATGGCGGGAAAGTCTTGTTGTCCCCATTCTGAATCCGGGGAAGAACCCTTTGGAGGTGGACAGCTATCGTCCCATTAGCCTCACCAACGTTCTTTGCAAGTTGCTTGAACGGATGGTGAGCCAGCGCTTGAATTGGGTACTGGAGCCTCGGGCCTTCTGGCTCCGTCTCAGGGTGGGTTCCGTAAAGGCCGTTCCGCCGCCGACACTCTGGTGAGCCTGGAGTCGGCCATCCGTACTGCCTTTGCCCGCCGTCAGCATCTGGTCGCTGTCTTTCTCGACATGCGGAAGGCGTATGATACGACATGGCGTCATCACATCCTTTCTACGCTTCATGGATGGGGTCTTCGGGGCCCTCTGCCGGTCTATATCCGCAATTTTCTGTCGTATCGTCCCTTCCGCGTGCACGTCGCGGCCTCATATAGTTCCTCCCAAGTACAGGTGAACGGTGTGCCACAGGGTTCTGTTCTAAGTGTCTGTCTGTTTTTAATAGCCATTAACGGGCTCGCTGGGGCCGTGGGAAATTCTGTCTCCGCTTCCCTGTATGTTGACGACTTCTGCCTTTACTACAGCTCTATTGGCATTGCAGCTGCTGAACGTCAGCTACAGGGCGCAATCCGAAAGGCGCAGTCTTGGGCTGTAGCGCATGGTTTTCAGTTTTCGGCAGCCAAGACCTGCGTTATGCATTTCTGCCGGCGACGCACTGTTCACCCGGAGGGTGGTGTTGCGGTTTTTGTCCGTGACATGCACTCCTCATCTGAGCTCCCTCTCGTCACCGACTTGCAAGCAGTTGCAGTTGACATTCTTGTGGGTCGGAGGCTCACAGTCTGTTCAGTTTATTTACTGCCTCATGATGCAATAGACTCTGTGGCTCTCACAGACCTTATTAGCCAACTCCCCCGCCCATTTCTTCTTCTGGGGGACTTCAATGCTCATAATGTCTTATGGGGCTCTCCGACTACTTGCCCCAGGGGTCGCATTCTGGAAAGCCTCATGATGTCTGAAGAACTGTGCATCCTCAACTCTGGTGCTCCCACTCATTTCTGTACTGCTTCCGGGTCGTCATCGGCTATTGACCTTTCCTTTTGCTCTCCAGCACTCGCGGATTCTGCTCTGTGGGAAGCTGCTGCTGACCTCCATTCTAATGACCACTTCCCCCTTTGGATTCGCCTTCTGGATGAGGCTGTGGCATTACCAGTGCCGCCCTGGTGGCACCTCTGCACAGCTGACTGGACACTTTTCAGCCAACTGGCAGTTTTGGAACACCGTGCCAGCGTCCACGAATGGGTAGACCATGTTACAGCCGTGATCTCCCATGCTGCTGAATTGTCAATCTCACGGTCATCCGGTCATCCCAAGAGGCGTCTTGTCCCTTGGTGGACCACTGAGTGCCGCTCAGCCATCCGAGCCCGCCGTGCAGCTCTGCGCCGCTTCAAGTGCCGTCTCTCAGCTGACAGTCTTGCGGCCTTTCGGGTGGCAAGGGCCAAAGCGCGGCGAGTGATTAACGAGAGCAAACGACATTCATGGCAATCGTTCTTGAACTCCATCAGGAGGATTTCCGGGAAACTCAGCCAACTACCTGTCACGGCATTGCTGCGTCAGGGATATCTCCTCACGGCGCCGAGAGACATTGCCCAGACACTGGCCATGCATTTTGCGGACTCTACCGCCACTATTAACTGTGATCCAGATTTCTGCCGCTACCGCACTGCCATCGAGAGGGGTCACTTGGACTTCCGGTCTCTAAATTCTGAACCCTACAACTGCCCCTTCACAATGTGGGAACTGGATTCTGCGCTGTCTGTGGCTCATGATACTGCGCCTGGTCATGATCAAATCCGGTACGGCATGCTGCGGCACTTGTTGCTGCCATCCAAGGAAGTTCTCCTGAACTGTTTTAATATGATATGGTTATCCGGCACGTACCTTGACTCGTGGAGGGAGGCGATTTTGATTCCCCTCCTCAAACCAGGGAAGGACCGAACGCATCCCAGTAGTTATCGAAGTATTGCTTTGGCGAGCTGTGTTGGGAAGATGTTGGAACGCATGGTCAACCGGCGCCTGGTTTGGCTGCTCGAGACCAGGCAGCTCCTTAGCCCCTCTCAGTGTGGCTTTCGGAGATGTCGTTCCACTATAGACAACTTGACCCTGCTTTAGGCCGCCATCCAGCAGGCCTTCCTACGTAAACAGCATTGTCTAGGTGTCTTCTTTGACATTAATAAGGCGTATGACACTACTTGGCACCGCCTTATCCTCAATCAACTCCATGAGTGGTGCTTTCGTGGCCGTCTCCCCATCTTCATTCGGTTCTTTCTTCCTCACCGCCTCTTTCGGTATCAGGTTGGTAATGTGCTATCTAATTTGTACGTGCAGGAGAATGGTGTTCCTCAGGGCAGCGTTTTAAGTGTCACCCTCTTGGCCGTCGCTATTAACAGTATCACGTCCACTATTGGGAATCCTGCCCAATGCTCCTTGTTTGTGGACGATTTTGCTGTTTTCTGTTCTTCCTCCAGTCTTGTTACTGCTAGTCGGCAGTTGCAGCTTATGATGAAGCGCTTAGAGGTATGGACTGCAAAGACGGGTTTTACCTTTTCTGCAGACAAATGTGTGTGTGTTCATTTTAATAGTTCTCGGCGTCCTTTTACCTTCCCTGAATTGCGTCTGAGGGACACCGTTCTTCCTTTTAGAGACACTGTGAGGTTCCTGGGCCTCGCTTTTGATTCCAAGTTGTCGTGGTTGCCTCAACTTAAATACCTCAAGGTGCGGGCCCTGAAGGTACTGAATATTTTGAAGTGTCTGAGCCATCGGTCCTGGGGAGCAGATCGGGCGCGTCTGCTGCAGTTTTATAGGGCTTCCGTCCGATCGCGTCTTGACTATGCTTGCACCGTGTATGGGTCAGGAAGGCCTTCGTATCTGAAGATCCTTGACGCAGTACACCATGAGGGTATCAGGCTGGGCACTGGTGCCTTCCGTACCAGTCCCATCCCCAGCCTGTGTGCTGAGGCAGGGGAACCGCCGCTCGCCATCCGGCGGAAACTCCTCATGGTGCGACGGGTGTGTCATTTCCTTGCCTGTCCTACCTCCCCTGCGTACCCTACTGTTACCCGTCCGCCTGTGGAACGTCTCTTTTCCAGTCGTCCGAGTGCAACGAGACCATTTGGGATTCGTGCCAAGCATTTGCTTGAGTCCCTTGGTGTCGAGCGTGTGGCCCCCCAACGACAAGGTTTTACTCGCCTGCCTCCCTGGTTGATCCAGAGGCCCAGCATCCTTCTAGACTTGACGGAGAACCGGAGGAGCTGCACTCCTGCGTTTGTTTTTACCCCCTTATTTTACGATATTTTAAACCAGCATTCGGACCATGTATCTGTATTTACGGATGGCTCTAAACAGGGGGACTCTGTTGGTTGTGCCGTTGTTTTCCCTGATCGAGTCGTCAAGTTACGGCTTCCTGCGGCGTTTACCATCTTTGATGCCGAATTGTTTGCAATCTTGCGGGCATTGGAGCAGATGAGATGTGTTCCCAGTCTTAAGTTCCTCATCTGTTCTGACTCCCTGAGTGCCCTTCAGACCATGCAACACTTGTACCCAGCGGATACGGTCGTCAGAACATCCATGATGCCCTACTCCACCTGCAACGGCAGGGGAAGGAGGTTTCTTTCTGCTGGGTGCCGGGGCACGTGGGTATTAGGGTAAACGAACTGGTGGATGTGGCTGCCAAAGATGCATGTTCCCTCCCTCACGTTGTTAAATGTGCCGTCCCCCTCCATGCTTTACCTCCATTTTGCGTTTTCGTGTTATGCGTCATTGGGAAGAGGAGTGGCTGGCAGTTGGTGACAATAAGCTGCGTCTGGTAAAGGCCACTACGCGACCATGACATACGTCCTACCAGTCATGCAGGCGGGATGAGGTTCTCCTCACTCGTCTCCGCATCGGGCACAGTCCCTTAACGCATGGTTTTTTACTCCGGCGGGAGGACCCCCCAATCTGCAGTGCTTGTGGCGTCCAGATTACTGTCCACCACATTTTACTTCACTGTCTTTTATTCTCTGACCAGAGAGCGGTGGTTTCTTTGCCACCGGATTTGCCCTCTATTTTGCAAGACGACGCAACGACTGTGGTTAAGGTCTTACGGTTTTGTGTCCTGTAGAATTTGTTGCCTCGGATTTTAGGGAGAGGGTATTAATGTGCTGCTGGGTGACTGGCTCACCCAGGGTTTAGGTAAGAGGTCCGCCAGACACGATTACCTACTTGTTTCCCTTCGGTTCCTGTTCTCTTTTCCTTGTGTTTCCTTTCCTTTTTTAGTGTGTTCCTTCTCCTCTTGTTTTGCCTCTGTATGTGGGGATTTGGAACTGCGTCAGGTCTGCGTCTTTTAGCCATTCTCCTTGATCGCTGTTCGTCTTAGTCCCTTCACTGCATGTGTTCCTGTTTTTATGTGCTTGGGCGCTGATGACCACGCTGTTTAGCGCCCGTAAACTTCAAACACACACACACACACACACACACACACACACACACACACACACACACACACACACGAACCTGCGACCTTAGCGGTCGCGCGGTTCCTGACCGTAGCGCCTAGAATCGCATGGTCACTCCGGCCGGCATTCTGGAAGACACATCGCACTAACACAAGTACGCATCTATCCTTGTTGACCATGTCCACTCACATAAGTAGTTGCTTTTCCGTGACACGATGACATCTACGAGCAAGTCAATGCAATGCAAAGTGTCGCACAGCTCACAGTGTACGAGCGCGATTCAAAGAGGAACAGAATGAGTTTACCACACTCCCGTGGCCACCAGACTCCCTGATTTAAATCGAATCGAGAATCTGTGGGATCACCTTGATAGAGCTGTGCACGCCATGGATCCTCAACTAAGAAACCAAACACGCCTGCCACGGCACGTTAGTTTCCACATCCTTGTTGATGTCTTACAGAACCTCACTGACGCTCTTCCTGCACGTCCACACGGCAAAAGATGGTTATTCAGCCTTTTGACAGGTGGTCACATTAATGCCACTGGGCCGTACATAATCCTTGGCAGTAATGCGATCTTGCAGAATAACCATGGGGCCCATGGAATACAATGATATGACTGCCCAAATCATAGCTGAACTTCCGCCATACCTCACTCTTGGGACATAAATTAGGCCATAAATTGAGGACAGTATGAAACAAGACTCACCTGACCAATTTACTTTTTGCCATTGTCCCATAGTCCAGGTTTTATGGCTTCAGTGGTCCGCAGATCGTGGTCGTGCGGTAGCGTTCTCGCTTCCCGCGCCCGGGTTCCCGAGTTCGTTTCCTGGCCTGGTCAGTTATTTTCTCTGCCTAATGATGACTGGGTGTTGTGTGATGTCATTAGGTTAGTTAGGTTTAAGTAGTTCTAAGTTCTAGGGGACTGATGACCATAGATGTTAAATCCCATAGTGCTCAGAGCCATTTGAACCATTTTTTATGGCTTCAGTACCACGTTTTCCTGCTGCAGACATTTCTGTCACTGATACATAATTTTGAAATTCCAGCTCACCATACAATTGCCACTTTATGGAACTCCCTAGTGTTTTTTATGATGACAGAGTTCTCGACTGTGAGCTCAGTTCTGCTCTGACTTTTTCAGCTGTCGTCTAATTTTTCGTCACAAACCGCTTCAATGATCGTCTGTCACTATCACTGAACACAAACTTCCGTCCACATTGTGACTTAGTTGATGATATTTTCCTAATTTCCTTGTATGCGATATAAATGCGCCATTGTTGAGCATTTATTGGCGCAGCTCGATCTCTCGATATTAAATGATGGTGCCTTCACACACTTCAGTGTGACGCATGGCACATACTCCGGCATCGAGCTTTCGATCTGTAGCCCTAGCCTCTTACCGTCTGTCCAATGGAGAGTGCATGACGACCTGTGGTAGTGACCACTTTCCAATATTTCTGTCACTGCCACAACGTCAGTCTTCTGGGCGCCCTAGCAGATGGGCTCTGAATAACGTTGACTGGGACTTGTTCTCCTCCACTGCCGCTATTGAGCCTCTCTCTAACGATGACATTGATGCAGTGGTTCAATCGGTCACCACCGGCATCGTTACTGCCGCCGAATCTGCCATTCCCCGTTCTTCTGGGTACCCTCGGCGGCGGACTGTGCCTTGGTGGTCGCCTGAGTTCGCTAAAGCGATTAAAGCTCGCCGGCGGGCGTTCCACCGTCACAAGCGACATCCCTCAATCGAACACCTTATCGCCTTCAAACGGCTGCGTGCGCGAGCCCGCCGCGTTATCCGCCAACGCAAGCAGGAGTGCTGGGAGCGGTATGTGTCCACCATTGGCCTCCATGTCACTCCATCGCAGGTCTGGGCCAAGATTCGACGCCTCTATGGCTATTGGACCCCTGTCAGCGTCCCTGCGCTCTCACTGAATGGAGCAGTTTGTACTGACTCCGACGTCATTGCAAACCGCTTGGCAGAGCACTTTGCTCTGAATTCCGCTTCCGCCAACTATCCCTTGGGCTTCCGCTCCATTAAAGAGCGGATAGAACGTCGGAGTCTTTCTTTTCGCACCCACCATCCTGAATTGTACAATGTTCCATTCAGTGAGTGGGAATTTCGCAGTGTCCTCACCGCTTGTCCTAATACCGCTCCTGAGACAGATAGCATCCACTCTCAGATGCTGAAACACCTTTCAGTGGACTGCCAGCGACTCCTCCTCGACCTTTACAACCGTATTTGGGTCGAGGGTGAGTTTCCGTCGCAATGGCGGGAAAGTCTTGTTGTCCCCATTCTGAATCCGGGGAAGAACCCTTTGGAGGTGGACAGCTATCGTCCCATTAGCCTCACCAACGTTCTTTGCAAGTTGCTTGAACGGATGGTGAGCCAGCGCTTGAATTGGGTACTGGAGCCTCGGGCCTTCTGGCTCCGTCTCAGGGTGGGTTCCGTAAAGGCCGTTCCGCCGCCGACACTCTGGTGAGCCTGGAGTCGGCCATCCGTACTGCCTTTGCCCGCCGTCAGCATCTGGTCGCTGTCTTTCTCGACATGCGGAAGGCGTATGATACGACATGGCGTCATCACATCCTTTCTACGCTTCATGGATGGGGTCTTCGGGGCCCTCTGCCGGTCTATATCCGCAATTTTCTGTCGTATCGTCCCTTCCGCGTGCACGTCGCGGCCTCATATAGTTCCTCCCAAGTACAGGTGAACGGTGTGCCACAGGGTTCTGTTCTAAGTGTCTGTCTGTTTTTAATAGCCATTAACGGGCTCGCTGGGGCCGTGGGAAATTCTGTCTCCGCTTCCCTGTATGTTGACGACTTCTGCCTTTACTACAGCTCTATTGGCATTGCAGCTGCTGAACGTCAGCTACAGGGCGCAATCCGAAAGGCGCAGTCTTGGGCTGTAGCGCATGGTTTTCAGTTTTCGGCAGCCAAGACCTGCGTTATGCATTTCTGCCGGCGACGCACTGTTCACCCGGAGGGTGGTGTTGCGGTTTTTGTCCGTGACATGCACTCCTCATCTGAGCTCCCTCTCGTCACCGACTTGCAAGCAGTTGCAGTTGACATTCTTGTGGGTCGGAGGCTCACAGTCTGTTCAGTTTATTTACTGCCTCATGATGCAATAGACTCTGTGGCTCTCACAGACCTTATTAGCCAACTCCCCCGCCCATTTCTTCTTCTGGGGGACTTCAATGCTCATAATGTCTTATGGGGCTCTCCGACTACTTGCCCCAGGGGTCGCATTCTGGAAAGCCTCATGATGTCTGAAGAACTGTGCATCCTCAACTCTGGTGCTCCCACTCATTTCTGTACTGCTTCCGGGTCGTCATCGGCTATTGACCTTTCCTTTTGCTCTCCAGCACTCGCGGATTCTGCTCTGTGGGAAGCTGCTGCTGACCTCCATTCTAATGACCACTTCCCCCTTTGGATTCGCCTTCTGGATGAGGCTGTGGCATTACCAGTGCCGCCCTGGTGGCACCTCTGCACAGCTGACTGGACACTTTTCAGCCAACTGGCAGTTTTGGAACACCGTGCCAGCGTCCACGAATGGGTAGACCATGTTACAGCCGTGATCTCCCATGCTGCTGAATTGTCAATCTCACGGTCATCCGGTCATCCCAAGAGGCGTCTTGTCCCTTGGTGGACCACTGAGTGCCGCTCAGCCATCCGAGCCCGCCGTGCAGCTCTGCGCCGCTTCAAGTGCCGTCTCTCAGCTGACAGTCTTGCGGCCTTTCGGGTGGCAAGGGCCAAAGCGCGGCGAGTGATTAACGAGAGCAAACGACATTCATGGCAATCGTTCTTGAACTCCATCAGGAGGATTTCCGGGAAACTCAGCCAACTACCTGTCACGGCATTGCTGCGTCAGGGATATCTCCTCACGGCGCCGAGAGACATTGCCCAGACACTGGCCATGCATTTTGCGGACTCTACCGCCACTATTAACTGTGATCCAGATTTCTGCCGCTACCGCACTGCCATCGAGAGGGGTCACTTGGACTTCCGGTCTCTAAATTCTGAACCCTACAACTGCCCCTTCACAATGTGGGAACTGGATTCTGCGCTGTCTGTGGCTCATGATACTGCGCCTGGTCATGATCAAATCCGGTACGGCATGCTGCGGCACTTGTTGCTGCCATCCAAGGAAGTTCTCCTGAACTGTTTTAATATGATATGGTTATCCGGCACGTACCTTGACTCGTGGAGGGAGGCGATTTTGATTCCCCTCCTCAAACCAGGGAAGGACCGAACGCATCCCAGTAGTTATCGAAGTATTGCTTTGGCGAGCTGTGTTGGGAAGATGTTGGAACGCATGGTCAACCGGCGCCTGGTTTGGCTGCTCGAGACCAGGCAGCTCCTTAGCCCCTCTCAGTGTGGCTTTCGGAGATGTCGTTCCACTATAGACAACTTGACCCTGCTTTAGGCCGCCATCCAGCAGGCCTTCCTACGTAAACAGCATTGTCTAGGTGTCTTCTTTGACATTAATAAGGCGTATGACACTACTTGGCACCGCCTTATCCTCAATCAACTCCATGAGTGGTGCTTTCGTGGCCGTCTCCCCATCTTCATTCGGTTCTTTCTTCCTCACCGCCTCTTTCGGTATCAGGTTGGTAATGTGCTATCTAATTTGTACGTGCAGGAGAATGGTGTTCCTCAGGGCAGCGTTTTAAGTGTCACCCTCTTGGCCGTCGCTATTAACAGTATCACGTCCACTATTGGGAATCCTGCCCAATGCTCCTTGTTTGTGGACGATTTTGCTGTTTTCTGTTCTTCCTCCAGTCTTGTTACTGCTAGTCGGCAGTTGCAGCTTACGATGAAGCGCTTAGAGGTATGGACTGCAAAGACGGGTTTTACCTTTTCTGCAGACAAATGTGTGTGTGTTCATTTTAATAGTTCTCGGCGTCCTTTTACCTTCCCTGAATTGCGTCTGAGGGACACCGTTCTTCCTTTTAGAGACACTGTGAGGTTCCTGGGCCTCGCTTTTGATTCCAAGTTGTCGTGGTTGCCTCAACTTAAATACCTCAAGGTGCGGGCCCTGAAGGTACTGAATATTTTGAAGTGTCTGAGCCATCGGTCCTGGGGAGCAGATCGGGCGCGTCTGCTGCAGTTTTATAGGGCTTCCGTCCGATCGCGTCTTGACTATGCTTGCACCGTGTATGGGTCAGGAAGGCCTTCGTATCTGAAGATCCTTGACGCAGTACACCATGAGGGTATCAGGCTGGGCACTGGTGCCTTCCGTACCAGTCCCATCCCCAGCCTGTGTGCTGAGGCAGGGGAACCGCCGCTCGCCATCCGGCGGAAACTCCTCATGGTGCGACGGGTGTGTCATTTCCTTGCCTGTCCTACCTCCCCTGCGTACCCTACTGTTACCCGTCCGCCTGTGGAACGTCTCTTTTCCAGTCGTCCGAGTGCAACGAGACCATTTGGGATTCGTGCCAAGCATTTGCTTGAGTCCCTTGGTGTCGAGCGTGTGGCCCCCCAACGACAAGGTTTTACTCGCCTGCCTCCCTGGTTGATCCAGAGGCCCAGCATCCTTCTAGACTTGACGGAGAACCGGAGGAGCTGCACTCCTGCGTTTGTTTTTACCTCCTTATTTTGCGATATTTTAAACCAGCATTCGGACGATGTATCTGTATTTACGGATGGCTCTAAACAGGGGGACTCTGTTGGTTGTGCCGTTGTTTTCCCTGATCGAGTCGTCAAGTTACGGCTTCCTGCGGCGTTTACCATCTTTGATGCCGAATTGTTTGCAATCTTGCGGGCATTGGAGCAGATGAGATGTGTTCCCAGTCTTAAGTTCCTCATCTGTTCTGACTCCCTGAGTGCCCTTCAGACCATGCAACACTTGTACCCAGCGGATACGGTCGTCAGAACATCCATGATGCCCTACTCCACCTGCAACGGCAGGGGAAGGAGGTTTCTTTCTGCTGGGTGCCGGGGCACGTGGGTATTAGGGTAAACGAACTGGTGGATGTGGCTGCCAAAGATGCATGTTCCCTCCCTCACGTTGTTAAATGTGCCGTCCCCCTCCATGCTTTACCTCCATTTTGCGTTTTCGTGTTATGCGTCATTGGGAAGAGGAGTGGCTGGCAGTTGGTGACAATAAGCTGCGTCTGGTAAAGGCCACTACGCGACCATGACGTACGTCCTACCAGTCATGCAGGCGGGATGAGGTTCTCCTCACTCGTCTCCGCATCGGGCACAGTCCCTTAACGCATGGTTTTTTACTCCGGCGGGAGGACCCCCCAATCTGCAGTGCTTGTGGCGTCCAGATTACTGTCCACCACATTTTACTTCACTGTCTTTTATTCTCTGACCAGAGAGCGGTGGTTTCTTTGCCACCGGATTTGCCCTCTATTTTGCAAGACGACGCAACGACTGTGGTTAAGGTCTTACGGTTTTGTGTCCTGTAGAATTTGTTGCCTCGGATTTTAGGGAGAGGGTATTAATGTGCTGCTGGGTGACTGGCTCACCCAGGGTTTAGGTAAGAGGTCCGCCAGACACGATTACCTACTTGTTTCCCTTCGGTTCCTGTTCTCTTTTCCTTGTGTTTCCTTTCCTTTTTTAGTGTGTTCCTTCTCCTCTTGTTTTGCCTCTGTATGTGGGGATTTGGAACTGCGTCAGGTCTGCGTCTTTTAGCCATTCTCCTTGATCGCTGTTCGTCTTAGTCCCTTCACTGCATGTGTTCCTGTTTTTATGTGCTTGGGCGCTGATGACCACGCTGTTTAGCGCCCGTAAACTTCAAACACACACACACACACACACACACACACACACACACACACGAACCTGCGACCTTAGCGGTCGCGCGGTTCCTGACCGTAGCGCCTAGAATCGCATGGTCACTCCGGCCGGCATTCTGGAAGACACATCGCACTAACACAAGTACGCATCTATCCTTGTTGACCATGTCCACTCACATAAGTAGTTGCTTTTCCGTGACACGATGACATCTACGAGCAAGTCAATGCAATGCAAAGTGTCGCACAGCTCACAGTGTACGAGCGCGATTCAAAGAGGAACAGAATGAGTTTACCACACTCCCGTGGCCACCAGACTCCCTGATTTAAATCGAATCGAGAATCTGTGGGATCACCTTGATAGAGCTGTGCACGCCATGGATCCTCAACTAAGAAACCAAACACGCCTGCCACGGCACGTTAGTTTCCACATCCTTGTTGATGTCTTACAGAACCTCACTGACGCTCTTCCTGCACGTCCACACGGCAAAAGATGGTTATTCAGCCTTTTGACAGGTGGTCACATTAATGCCACTGGGCCGTACATAATCCTTGGCAGTAATGCGATCTTGCAGAATAACCATGGGGCCCATGGAATACAATGATATGACTGCCCAAATCATAGCTGAACTTCCGCCATACCTCACTCTTGGGACATAAATTAGGCCATAAATTGAGGACAGTATGAAACAAGACTCACCTGACCAATTTACTTTTTGCCATTGTCCCATAGTCCAGGTTTTATGGCTTCAGTGGTCCGCAGATCGTGGTCGTGCGGTAGCGTTCTCGCTTCCCGCGCCCGGGTTCCCGAGTTCGTTTCCTGGCCTGGTCAGTTATTTTCTCTGCCTAATGATGACTGGGTGTTGTGTGATGTCATTAGGTTAGTTAGGTTTAAGTAGTTCTAAGTTCTAGGGGACTGATGACCATAGATGTTAAATCCCATAGTGCTCAGAGCCATTTGAACCATTTTTTATGGCTTCAGTACCACGTTTTCCTGCTGCAGACATTTCTGTCACTGATACATAATTTTGAAATTCCAGCTCACTATACAATTGCCACTTTATGGAACTCCCTAGTGTTTTTTATGATGACAGAGTTCTCGACTGTGAGCTCAGTTCTGCTCTGACTTTTTCAGCTGTCGTCTAATTTTTCGTCACAAACCGCTTCAATGATCGTCTGTCACTATCACTGAACACAAACTTCCGTCCACATTGTGACTTAGTTGATGATATTTTCCTAATTTCCTTGTATGCGATATAAATCTTAGATAGATTACTTCTCGAGACACCAAACTCTTCGGCTAATTTTGTTATTGTACCTTGCACCGTAGGAGTACCAACAATTTGTGCACGTTCGTATTCACATGAATTCTACATGATGCACTCACAGCTACGCATAACCCTGTTCTAAAAACCACACACACTTGAAACGTTTTAGTGACATTCCAAAGGCGCGGTTCATGGTCAGATACAGCAGCGCAAGCTGTAATCTGGGCTAGCATCTGCAGTTATACCCAAGCATGCATATCTTGCGGTGCTTCCACATTTTTGTCCAACCCCTGCACACCCCATCATGATTTTGAAATTCAGTTTGCTTACAATGTTATGCAGTCCTTCAGTACAGCAATGTAATCAGATTTGTAACAAAGATTCCAACCTAGGGGTAGTTTACAATACTATTCTATTTTTTACAAGAGTCATGCTTTGTGCAGCACTGCGTTTTTCACCATTTTCGTGTGCCCTTATTACTGAAGAACGAGAGTAGTACTGCATGTGCGCTTCTTATAGTAAGAGTTACTTGGTCGCACTGTGCTACCTGATAAACATGAAAATCATAAGAATGAAAAGTGTATTCCCAAGGTGCCTCTAACGATTTAGCAAAGGCATACCTGACCTATCATACAGCAATGCGATATGGAGGATATTCCCGCAGACCACATCTTTAGGCGACTCTGCCGAACTGCAAATGTGTATTTTATTGTAGAATATCCAAAGACCCAATGTATCATCTGTGTCCCATCATGTCAGAAGTATCATGTAAACTAAATGGATATATTAAAATCCAAAAAGCGGCTAAAGTTATGATAAATGTCTTAAAAATAGTCAATACGGTGAACTATAGAGAGAGCTGCACATCAGTATCAAGTTGCTACTGACCTCTGATATATGGGCATTGTGAATCACTTGCTAACAGATGATATGATCCTCGATATTGCGAAGAATTAAATGACATCGGTTTAACGCTGCAGAATAACGTCCATGTCGATTAACGCTGATAATGTTTGCTAGATCTACTTCTTAACACTAAAATGATAAATGCTTCAATTTGACCAGTTTGTTCGAAGAGAGTGTTGAACTCACTATCTGTTCATATAACAACTAATAATAATTTAGATATTATCTATCTTATTGTATTCCTACAATAACATTTTATATAATCTGATGCAGATATTATGTAATTGTGTACATACTGAAAATGGAACTATGAAAATTCTTTAACTCCGTCAAATATTGTGACTGAATATTCAATAAAACTGTTAGTGAAAGCTATCTCCTTTTCCCAATAGTACTTTCACTATTTTCTTACATTATTCACCAATTGGTATGAAATAGCAATTTAAATTGTATTTAATTAACTTTGGTGCAACAAAATTTCTGACTTCTGTGACTAGCAGAGCAAAGAAATTTCATCACTTCGATTCAATGAATTGCCACTGAAACCTTGTTCTGTTAATTTAGATCCGATCTGAATACCTTTTCTTTACGTGAATGTGATTTCAAATGTTCAGCGAAGCAGTGCTGCGTCATAGCTAAATTGCGATAATTATAGTACATTGTTAAAAGCGTTCGATATTAATTCGGAGTTCTGCGTTGTGGTTATAGGTAGCAGGGAGTCTATTGCGGTGCTCTGCGTGGTGGGTGAACGGACTGCAAATTAGTTATGCTTATGAAATGAAATTTCGTAATTACATGATTTGCTCAAATAACAAAGACTGTGGTGCAGATTCTGTTTAACTCGTCATCCTTCACATTTCCACACAGCTTGTGTAGACATAAATGTTATACATGTAAAATGGTTTTCAGCAAAATACTATGGTTGGAACTTCAGTAGTGGCAACTATTTATTTACAGCTCGTACCAAATAGATACGTGTTTCAAAGTTTCACTGACATTCAAAGTAGTCACCAGCATTGTTTACAACCCGTTGCCAGCGATGTGGAAGTCGTGGAATACTCTTAGCAGTGCCAGTTGTGTTGACAGTTCTAGCGTTGCGGTCTATTGCCCGGCGAATTTGTAGCAGTTCTGAAGCGATTGCCGTGTAGTGTTTCCTTCAGTTTAGAAATCGAGTTGAAGTTACGAGGGCTTAAGTCAGGGGAGTGCAGTAGGTGGTATAGCACTTAGCAGCCCCATCAGTAAAACAAATCCGTAACAGCTTGCACTGTACGTCCTTGAGCACTGTCCTGCAAAATGCTCAGGTCCTGCAGAAAGTGTCATCACTTCTGTCTCTATGCTGTTCATTTTTGGAACACAACCTACGCTGCTGGCTGCTCGCTGCTCTTCGCTGGTACATCGCACGTTGCTGCTCGCCAACAGGCTTGTTTCATTTACGTTGTGGCGTCGCTCCTCGCTTCTCACTGGGAGTAATTACTCTATAGCTGTTCACATAACTAGCGGAGTCAAACTCGACACTGCTGGTGTGACCTTGAAGCAACCACTTAGGCTCAAAACTCAGGCAATATGGCGATAATCGCAGGGCGAAACACAAACCACTCGATACCACAACCTGCCAGTATTATAGGTGGCAGTGGGGTGAGCAGCAATGGTGCTGGAGAAAATATGGAAAAATGTGGAAAATATGAAAAAAATTGTAAAAATATGGACACAAATTGGAAACATAGAATGTTTGGTATTTATACATGGGAAGTAACCGAAATTTGTAGTATAAGCACAGGATATATAGGAGATGAGTCACAATGCACATACACTTAGAGAAAAAAAAAACATTGTACACAGGGACTAAAAGAAATATATGATAGGCCTTTTAATGTAACCACTACGTAGATGGATGTGAGGGATGACAGCACGTACATGTGTTTTAATATCAGAAATATGGGCCAATCTAGAGACATGGTGTGAAGATGAAAGTAGTATATTCCCCCATGTCTAATGGATCAAGTTTCTGCAGACATTTATAAGCTTTTGGATGTGTATGTAATGCAAAAATTTGCTGAGATATCTTAAAAAAAATCCAGATTCAGAATGGGAATCCAGGACATTCTGCATAGTTTACATTGCATTAGAGGCTCTACTGTGGCGTTAGCAAATAACGCTATATAATTGCATATAGGTCTTAAGGATGAAGCTGTTTTTCGTTTTCAGATGTAAACAGAGATATATTGATTTTATCCTATCCGCAGATGAGTGGCAGAATGTTAGCTAAGAGGGGATAAAAGATCATTGTGAGAGGCTGTATGAAGCACAGGCATCTGATGATAGAAAAAAGAGCATAGCTGTTACAAGTTTGTACTCATATCTGTTACACGAAAGTATTATTACTTTGTCAGAAAAAAATATCTGAAAAAAGAAATACAAGAAATAATAAAACTGATGCCAAAGAAAAAATATCACTGTGGACTTCATAAAACATTCTGACTGATCATCAGGAATTAGTAGACAGGGAGAAATAATGTTATGGACACTTATACTCTGAAAAAGAATCCTGAATAATTTTACACGTTTCCCATTGAAAAAAAAGGAGTGAGTTATAGCATTCCAGATTTCCAGAAACGACAGTAATTTTACTGCTACCAAATCAATACCATATAGTTTGCAAGGTGCAAATAAACAGAATTCTTACGGAAGCAATCCGAGTCCAATGTTCTGTAAAACAGATTAATTATTATGCCAAAATGTGGTAACCGTTCACAAGGATGGAGGGAACTTTGTTTTCCGTTTGTAATGTTTTGGAATATCTACTTACATATCCTTAAATAGGACAGTTACATTCTATCTAAACTATATATTGTATCGAATAGACTTAAGTAGGTCTCTATGAGTCTGATATTTGCTAATTTGTGCTACACCAATGAAACTGTCGTAGATGGGACGTTATCTGAAAATCTTTCTTACCATTTTTAATGCGCCCTCAAAATAATGGACAATGGCAAACATCGTAGAATGACTGACTGGTTTCCTCTTCTTCCTCTATGAATTTCATAGCGCTGACGTCTTTATAAAATGGAATGTCACTTCGAACACCCAACACTATTTCATGCACTCTCGTGTAATACGAGGGTGTCTATTCGTTTGTCACACAAAACATTATGCAAGTACATGACAACTCTGAATAACAAATCCTTCTCGTCCCGTTGTAATTTTCGTTATCGTTCTAGTTTCTTATGCTATATAAGAAATTTCGTTAATCAAGGACACAGCTACGTGTAGCTATGAACACTGATAGTAAATATGGTACCAGCGATTAATGGTTTTCTAAAATCGTTAATACCTCTATATACTCCTGCACTGCCCATACGTGAGGTCACGTTGTGCATAACAACATAATTGGAGTTGTAAAGCTACCGTAGGCTACAGTAAACTATTGTAAGTAAGCGTAGACTGCGGTAGTTCTTTTAGTAGCCTTGGTCAGTTAGGATCTTAAGTGCTTTACTTTTCCTTTAGGCGTGTTGCATACCAATTCGGCGTTACCTCATTCCGATCGCTATATTTGCGTATGCGATCAATATTTTACTAAATTCCTCTTAGAACCAGAAGCAGTGACCAGTCTCGAAACATTGGTGTAAGGGGTTGAAGAGAACTGAAGAACTGTGATAACATGCAACTGAATGCGAAACAATCTGTCCTGGAGATTTTCGTGAAACTTTGTCTTTTAAGACGTAGCTGCAGGTAGTGCGATAATATGTGTTATATGGACAGAAAATACAAACATACATAGGGTGAACTTGGCCAGTGGTATGAATTGCAATGACACACACTTTTCAGGACGGATAGTTTGCTGTAGCGGAATATGATTTTTTACGCAGCCCAGGAATCAAGCAAAAGCAAGTTGTTTTGTCCAGTTATTGGCCAGAAGCTGTGCCCATACCATAGTTATAGTTCTCTTACGCCCATTTTCCCACTCTTGCTTACTGTGACTTAAATATTCCTTACCACCCTTCCAAGATACATGAGAGAGAATCGTAGGGTGCAGAGTGCATCCAACTTCCCGCAGCACACTAAATAAATTTCCAGCCAATTTACCATCCAAATTAACAGTCACTGTAATTTTATAAAAATGTGTTAAGGAATTGTTGTTAGTTGCTCTTGATACAACTCTTTTGATATCTCTAATGTCCAGGGTTCCTTCCATATGCATTTCCTCTTTAAACCCTGGTCTGAGTTGAAAACAAATTCCTTACTGGACGAAGCGATAACTTTCTTTATCTCATCTACAAATTTTGGGTCCGATTCCACAGTTTGCTGTGCATCGTCAAATTGACGCTTTATTTGAAATTTCGTTATCTTACGTCCCCCAATTCTGTAGCATTGTTTGAAGTTATGCAATCATCCACTGCTTCCCTTGAAATCATCGTAATCTAGGTCGCGTACAGTTTGATGCGCGTGACGTAATAGGTCATTATCAGACACATCCTGTAAATTACATCGAGCATCCTTGGAACGCGCAAACACTAGCTTTTGTTACAAGTGCTCCTTGTCCTCCCTCGAAAATCCGTGGTTTTTCTTATGCACTACACTGGACTTCTGTTCATAATTGATGTTCTACTACGCTGCTGATGATATTCGATGTATGTTATTATGTTTAGTACCCACTCTATAGACAACGGTTGCTCTTTACTACGTTTGACTAGAGACGGGATTTGTAGCTCCTTGTCCAACAAGGCTGATGAACTACATATCTCGACACTTTTTTGAATATCACTTTTACTTGTCAAGCTCGTATCGTCTTCATTGTACTCCTCATGTACATTGTCCGCAGAGTCGAGCGTATGCTACACCACACATTCCACTGACTCGTCTTGCAGGAACGCTAATATTTCCATCTGCCACTTCTTTCTCACCCTGCAAAATTCCTTGTGTTCCTTTCTGACGAAATGTCAACTTTGGCAACAGTTGCTGTGTATATAGTTCATTCTTTGCTTTACTTATCTTTGCGATTGTTCTGCTTTGCATCAACACCACTACCAATGTAGCACTGTTGTGAGTTACCCGTCGCCTATGCTGTTCAGCTGCGCTCCGTACCCTCATGCTATGCTAGCCATTGGATACTTCGCCGGCCGCGGTGGTCTCGCGGTTCTAGGCGCTCAGTCCGGAACCGCGGGACTGCTACGATCGCAGGTCCGAATCCTGCTTCGGGCATGGATGTGTGTGATGTCCTTAGTTTAGTTAGGTTTAAGTAGTTCTAAGTTCTAGGGGCTGATGACCACAGATGTTAAGTCTCATAGTGCTCAGAGCCATTTGAACCATTGGATACTTCCAGTTCGCTCCCTATTGACATTAGCAGCCAATAATGTGGTTGCTTGGTAGACAATACGTGTGGCGTCGAAACATCACTGGCTTATATCGACCTCACACTCAAGGGGTTCCTTGTGAACTGTGGATATATGGTAGCAGGGCCGCATAATCTATGGAACACTTTTGTTTTACATAGTTATCCTCTTGACTGTTACTTCAAAATAAATAGAATTTATGGCAAAATTGAAACTGTCATTCTTTAATTCAGGTTTTACTAGCAGACTGTTGATTTGTAATGTGAAATAGAGGTATTTTGTTGGAAAAAGAGATATAAGTTTATCGTATAGCGCTAGAAAACTCAATTTCCCCCAAAAATAGTAAAATAAAAACTGTAAAAGAAAAACATATCAAACATCTCTTCAGTACTTCGTTGTTGGAAAAAGAGATATAAGTTTATCGTATAGCGCTAGAAAACTCAATTTCCCCCAAAAATAGTAAAATAAAAACTGTAAAAGAAAAACATATCAAACATCTCTTCAGTACTTCGTTCAGCCTATATAAAACATGTTTCCCTTAGGGCTAAACAACTTTTGCACTTATTCGTTATAACAGGAAACTCTTGCCTTTGATCATGATGAAGAACGTTCTATTGAGTACAATAAACAACAATAAATATATAGATTATTTTGTATCTGTGAATGTAAACTGCACTTGCACCAGAAATAATTGTTTCGGTTACATAAAAGCGCAAAAGCCTTATGAGAAGCTAATACTTTTTACATAAGAAATGCAATTTGTATTTTGTAATGACGGAAAACATACAGTGGACTAATGGTGAACGATTTGCAGCTCTAATTGCGTGAAAAACAAAAAAAACAAAACAAAACAAAGAGTAGCCGTCGGCTTCCAGTTCCTCTCGGACACACTCATTTCTCTCTCTTTCCTTACTAATGTTACCAATAATACCGGTAATCCTACCATTTACTACGACAATTCTGTACTGTACGAAAACTACCGAACCATAGTTTTAGCAGAACACAACTCTGGACATGATATATAGCAATCATAGTATAGCACTATAAACATTAACAAAGCTCAAATTTAATGTTGCATCATGGGATCATTCTTTCACCATGAAATATCGTATCGTACAATTATCATTAGCCATTTCCCAGAACTTTTTCTGACAGCCCAGTTAAATAACATACCTGTTACTATACAGGTGACCTTCGACAGTATGTATAATGTTAATAACAATTAATTTCTGGAAAATATCCCCGAGAATGAGAGAGACACATAATAAAATTTGTTAAAGCATTTAATACAGCTTTCATTCTCCTCCTCTACCCAGCGCTTAACGTCGGTGTTATTGAGCTCCTCCTTCCGCTGACAGACAAGTGATAATCGTAACCGTAGGCACTGCTGGCATCTCAGACCGTTTGCTATCATGTTTAGTGGCCAAGATGTGGAGTAAAAGCCTCTCATTCTTGGGGATGAATTCAAAGTCACCATTTGGCGGCGCTACAACGTGGCGGGAATGAGGTGTTGACTTCATGTACACTAGAAGGTAGTGGTATGCCATGAGCCAGTACACTTGATTCCAGACTTGGTAAGTGACAATATTTTGAGTGGTAATCGTCCAGTCTCGTATTTACACGCCTCTCCTTAAAAAGTAGGAGAAAATAAATCAAAATTGTAATAAATTGCAATGGGATGTGATCCTCCATTGGAATAATTACAGAAAATGCCTTTGTTCTATATATTTCCTAGTGATGTGTCTTGAGTGTGTGTATACACTTCGCAGTTTCACTCTATATTTAAAAGTCTGCTATTGATAGTCTTTTAGTGACATTATTGTTTTAACATAGTACGACATCATTTTTTAATACCGGTGGCAGTAATTGCTTACAGTGTGCATTTAACGATGTGTTGTGATGGTACATAGGCGGATTATTCCGTCATTATTTGAGAGGCTGCTAGGGGCGGTCTTATTATGACGTCACACACTAATAATGTGATTGTTAAACATTTAGGTACCTCGTATATGTATTTGTTTTGGAATATTGGGTAGTACTCCTGCTTTGCAGTGTTTACAGGAAACGTCGTGATATTTTTGTATCATAGTATTTCTGTCAATAGGACAATGCACCCTTTTTAAGACGCACTATAATATCACACACACTAGCAATGTGAGGATGACGTAAGTTTGGTATGTAGTGAGAGCATATTTGTTTAAGTATAGTGTTGTGCAATTTGTTTGTCATTTTAAGTCACAGCATGAGCGCATTTGTTGCTAATAACACACTGCAGAAATTGATTAATGTGGAGTACCGGCCTCATTTGCTTGAATATCACATTGTATTGACATATCTTAGGATGGAATTACGGGTATTTGGAAAATCGGTGAAATTGCGTCAAATTGCGATGGGAGGTGTTATGCTTACAGAAAATGGCCAGTAATTTGCTGTCTCTTGGGCTAACTGAGATACAAAACTTAAAGGTAGCCATTTTGCACCATTAATTATGGTAATATTTGCTACCAGTTTTAAGTAGGATAAATCCCTGTCACACAGCTGGTCTAGAGGACTAATATCTTCCCCTATTTTGCAGAATATGCCATAATGACATTAATACATACTAATTCAGCCACACGCTGCAATGCGAAAGTATCTTAACTCGTAAATTTTGGTGACATTTGCCACCGTTTCTAAGTAGGCCAGATCTCCTGCTGGTCGTCTTTATACTACAATGAATAGGTATCGAATGATGAGGCCCACACTCTATTAATAAAAGAGGGTGCGTGGGAGGGGGAACGTGTTTGTTATTGATCTACACAGGAGGGGTTTCCCTACATTTCCCTACCTTCAATATACTTCGTGAAACTACCTCAGATGTAACATGGTAACCTGTTAACCTGTTAACTTGAGGAGCGTCCAGCGACGGAGTCCCTGATTTCAAAATTAAATATTTCAAAAACTAAGATCTATAAACGAGTGCTACAAACGGTATGATTACTGTGATAACTGTAAGAATTTTGTGCAGAAATGTTACTGAAGTTTCGAAATAGTTCGAAATGCTGTTAACAGATGGCGCTGTAGCCACAGTACGTGGTGTCTATACATACTGTGCCGCAGCTCAGAACGATAGGTTACGTCGCTCAAACGTCAATCGAGATTAGTGTGCGGAAGGAAGGGGTTGAAACCATATATTCCATTGAAAAACATGCATTTCTGGTACTGGAATACAGAAATTTGGGACACAGACCCACGGCAACAAGCTGCAGCTTTGAAACACGATTTAATGTTCCATAAGGACCAAAAACGAAAGCGATTCGAAAGCTCTTCATCATATCCCAACGTACAGTCAGTGTGACCGATGATCTGACATGGCCGGCCGGAGTGGTCGAGCGGTTCTAGGCGCTACAGTCTAGAACCGCGAGACCGCTACGGTCGCAGCTTCGAATCCTGCCTCGGGAATGGATGTGTGTGATGTCCTTGGGTTAGTTAGGTTTAAATAGTTCTAAGTTCTAGGGGACTGATGACCTAAGATGTTAAGTCCCATAGTGCTCAGAGCCATTTGAACCATTTTTAATCTAACATGGAATGTTGGTCATAGGAAAGCTGCAGTTACTCCTGAATACGTTACCAAAGTTTCTGTAATTATTCAGGAAAATCCAGTGAAATTCGTTCGAAGAACTGCAACAAAGGCTGGTTTGAAGTTTTCCAGCATGGAGAAAGTACTGCGACAGAGCCTACACATGTTTTCCTTCAAAATTCAAAGCCACCAGTGACTTTTCAAATCAAATTACCTGAATGATTGATAACGAAGGATTTTATGATGGCTGCATCCGGTTCACAGATGAAGCCCACTTCCATCTGAATGCACTCGTGAATAAACAAGACCACAATTTTTGGAAAATCCCAGTTTGTGTGAAGTGAAACCACTGTAGTCTCCCAAGTTACAGTTTAGGTTGCAGTATGCAGCAGGGCCATTAGTGACCCTTTTTTTCACGTGACAGACGATCACTACACTGCTACGTTGCAACTGTGGTGCAGTTTGTCACCACAGAGCTAGCTAGCTCTGGAGGATCGACCAGGCACTGAGCGTTTCATGCAAGACAGGGCCAGACCACATAGCAGTGAAAAGGTGTTTCGCTTTCTTGATGATTGCTTTGGAAACACAGTCGCTGCACTGGATTATTGCAAATTTACTGGCGCTAGAATGGATTGGCTTCCATATTTGTCCAATGTGACACCCTGTGACTATCTTTATGGGGCACATTGGAAGGCACTGCCTACTGGAACCATCGCAACTCGCTGGAAGAGCCTCAATCGGCGATCTGTTTAGCATCTATATCCATTTCTGCACAGGTTATCTGAAAGTGTAAATGGAGGACGATATTACAGTTAACCCAAGGTAATCCTATCACGGACTACCATAACAGCAAAGTGAGAGAGAAAGAGGAAACAGGTCGAATTAAATGGCATAGTAAAATATACATACATGATAACTCACATAAAAAATTAGGTGTAACACAAAATAGAATAAGCTGATAAATGGACCATAAAGACACACTGGAGAAAAACACTGGGAAAAAGTAGCTGTAGAACACATGAGCGTTTGTGACAACAGTCATGACAGTGCAGAACAAACTGTAAATATGGCCCCAGACCAAATTTCATTGTTCTTTTGCGGCATCTCCGTCCTGGTAGTGGCTGGATTTTCGAAAATATTGTAATGTGATTACACAGACTGCTTGCATAGGACGGTTATAATTACACACACTGATATTGTACGAGCCTCACAGGATACAGTGCCATCTGTTAGCAGCTTCTCGAACTATTTCGAAGCTTCTGTACAAAATTCTTACAGCTTTCACAATCAACATGCCGTTTGTTGCACTCGTCTAGCGATCTTAGTTTTCTGGATATTTAATTCTGAAAGCAGGGACTTCTTTTCTGGACACTCTATATCACCAAAAGTCTTATCTTGAGAAAAGCGTCCCTTTAAATGTAGAACTGGTACTGATCCTCTACTGGCGTTCCTGACCGCCCGGATAACGTTAAAATATAAATAAATAAATAAATCATTGGACGCTGAGGGAAGAGCATTATGATCGACGTACTTCTGTCTCTCACGAGACGCCGGCGATTGGGATGCCCGTGAACTTTCGAGAGACTTACAGATAGAAACACAGGATGGTGAGTCGGTATTATCAGGCGACTGCTGCCTGCGACGGCGACTAAGGACTTGGGAAACTTGACAGTCGTTTGTAAAGCCATGCTGAGCTGTCAATGCAACCTCGAAAAATTTAGCAGTTCTAAGCACTTCACCAAGACTAGCAGCGGACTTGGTAAAAGCTTTAGTTTTGATCTTGTCAGGGTCAAGGATCTCAGTCACATCTCGAAGCAATGATTCTGCTTACAAACCTGACAGTTGGAGCAGATGAAATTGTATTTACATGCGGGATCCCACAAGTTGGCAGCCGATGCTGCGTAAAACTGTCCATGTTGTTTATGACTTTGATTAAACTGTAGCCTAGCCGCAACAACGAGTGTTCCTGGCCCTAGTATTCGATTAACAGAGCGCAAAGATCACTAAAAGACAATTCACTTGGGTCCGAGAGTTGTTGCTCTGGCTCCAACACTTCGTATAGACGACTATTAGAAGGCAAAAACATAGCACTTTGCAGCCTACCAGAAACACTGTAAGTAAAACTGTACGGCGGAGGTAGACTGGACAGGTTTCCGGAGACTCTTTGACGGCAGCGAACGGCGGTGGGGGTGTAGTCATGGAGACCGACTGACGTAGTTGCTGCTAATGAGTCATGGTCTGCAGGAGCGCGTGCTGCTGTTCTTTGTGTAGTTGCTATTGCTGTGACATCGGTTGCTGGTACCGTTGCTCCGGAGCCGGAAACAGTTGCTGTTGGAGTTGGAGCTGCTGCTACCAAAGTTCCAGAAACTTGCGTGGGTGACGCCAGAATTTCTGTCATAATTAGCGGAAAGTTGCACTAAGGTGGCTGCAAGCTCCCCTACGTGTCCCGTAACTTTGTTTTAACTCTTCTTTACGGTTTAGTGCTTGACTTTCAGAGTTAGTTAATGGATTCTAATTCACGCCTCAATTCCCGGGTTAATAAATCATGCCAATCTCCCTGTTCTTTAAGCCTACCATTTTCCCCCTTGACAGTACAGGGTACATGAGAAGACTGTTATCAACTGATTAATAATTTCTGTGTTAAAAGTACATTAAGATGACGGAAACATAATAATGAATAAATGTACTTTCCATCAAAAAAATGTTTATTAATACCCTAAGTAAAGTGCAGTTACAAATCCATGATATTACTAGAATTTTTTGTACTTTTCATTAGACTGAATTTTCTAGCGTAAATGCTTATTGCGTAACAATCTATCGAACAACAAGTATGCAGAATTTTTTTTCTTTCCTGTTCTTTATCTTTTTTATGAGTAATTCATAACAAATTACTGTGTCTGCAAGGCAGGCATTCTGATTTTCTACTTCTCGAATGCTTGTTTCAAAAAGACTGATCTGAGTATTCGTAAACAGCAGCCATAATTCAAATTCCTCGTTGTTGAAAATTGATTTCAAAGATAAAGGAAAACCTCATTCAGAGAAGAAAAATGACTTTATAGCAGGATATAAATTCAAAATTCTCTCTAGAACAGGAATTAATTCCAACCGTCTTGGACTGCTGTAACCTAGCAATTGGTGGTAACTGATATTTACAAAATCACGGAACTCTTTTGAGTCTTTCCACCTACACTATAAATATGAAAATGCTTGTAAACTTTGGAAATTGTGTGCTCTACATAAATTGGCGACTTCGCAACGGCTCTTTCCACACTGTTGTGGATGATGTCTGTCATACAATCCACACCTATATGATAATCCTTACCAAGTCTTGTTTGTAACTTAGCAAAGACACTTTCTCTGCTGCTTCTGTTTGCTCGCCCAAACATACTGTTCGTAATGTCAGCAGGTAAACAAACAAACTTTCATTCTAGGCAGTAATCGTGCAGATCCGACGTCATATCTTTAGGTATTAGATTAGAAATTTCATTTTCAACAGAAATTAGTGCCAATATTTTTTTATGCACCCCGCTTTCTAAAACTGAATATTTGACGAACACTGCAAGAAACTTTGTTGATTTATAACTACTAGTATCTGTGGATAAACTTACAAAATTTACATGATCAAGATCTTTTTTAAGAAGTCATTTTCACCAAGGAGTGGATACATTATTAACCGTGCTTTCGGCTTCGGTTCGTTTACAGCTAAACTTGACGGCATAGAGTTTTTTAATAACATTTGTTTTGGAATCCATGGAACTGTAGCTATGTTTATGACGCACGGAAATATGTTATAGCAACTACGCTGAAGTATCAGGTCAACTATCAACGACAATATTATACCCTACTAGCCATTAAAATTGCTACACCAAGCCGGCCGCTGGTGGCCGAGCGCTTCTAGACGCTTCAGTCTGGAACCGCGCGACCGCTACGGTCGCAGGTTCGAATCCTGCCTCGGGCATGGATGTGTGTGATGTCCTTAGGTTAGTTAAGTTTAAGTAGTTCTATGTTCTAGAGGACTGATGACCTCAGAAGTTAAGTCGCATAGTGGTCAGAACCATTTGAACCATTTTTTGTTTTTTAGTTTTGAGGTTCTCAGGAACCTACAGGAACGGCGTCAGTTTAAATGGGCGCAGTGCAAACAAAGGAATGTAGACCTAGTAACAATCGGTATTGTAGTTGTAAATTATCATAGCTGTGTTGTGAACAACCGGAGCTCCAAGCCCTAACAGAAAGAAATTGAGCCCAAATCGAGATACGTGTTTAAAGTTGGCTAAAGCCGGAAATAGGTTCAGCTGAAATCTTTACAACGGACATAACTATATTCATAAATGATAGATTGAATACATTTGCTGTTCGGGTGTTTACTGCATTCAGAAGTAGCTTACCTTGTAGTGAAATTGAAGTAGGTAGTTGGCTGTGAGCTAGAATGGGTAGAGATTATACTGCTCAACCGGAGTAAATTAATAATTGGTTCCTTTTACCGATCCCCTTACTCAGATGAGTCAGTTGCTAGGCAGTTCAAAGAAAACTTGAGTCTCATTTCGAATAGGTACCCCATTCATACAATTGTAGTTGGTGGTGACTTCTATCTAGCCTCGATATATTGACAAAAAAAGTGTTTACAGTCTGTGGTAGGCACAAAACGTCATCCGAAATTATACTGAATGCTTTCTCAGAAAATTATTTTGAACAGTTAGTACATGAGTCCACTCGAAACGTAAATCGTTGTGAAAACATACTAGCAACAAATAGTCCTGAGCAAATAGCAATTTCTGGAAAATAACCCCGAGAATGAGAGAGGCACATAATAAAATTTGTTAAAGCATTTAATACAGCTTTCATTTCCTCGTCTACTCAGCGCTTAACGTCGGTGTTATTGAGCTGCTCCCTTCGCTGGCAGACTAGTGATAATTGTAACCGTAGGCACTGCTGGCATCTCAGACCGTTTGCTATCATGTTTAGTGACCAAGATGTGGAGTAAAAGCCTCTCATTCTTGGGGATGAATTCAAAGCCACCATTTGGCGGCGCTACAACGTGGCGGGAATGAGGTGTTGACTTCATGTACACTAGAAGATAGTGGTATGCCATGAGCCAGTACACTTGATTCCAGACTTGGTAAGTGACAATATTTTGAGTGCTAATCGTCCAGTCTCGTATTTACACGCCTCTCCTTAAAAAGTAGGAGAAAATAAATCAAAATTGTAATAAATTGCAATGGGAGGTGATTCTCCATTGGAATAATTACAGAAAATGCCTTTGTTCTATATATTTCCTAGTGATGTGTCTTGAGTGTGTGTATACACTTCGTAGTTTCACTCTATATTTAAAAGTCTGCTATTGATAGTCTTTTAGTGACATTATTGTTTTAACATAGTACGACATCATTTTTTAATACCGGTGGCAGTAATTGCTTACAGTGTGCATTTAGCGATGTGTTGTGATGGTACATAGCATTTACATGATCAAGATCTTTTTTAAGAAGTCATTTTCACCAAGAAGTGGATACATTATTAACCGTGCTTTCGGCTTCGGTTCGTTTACAGCTAAACTTGACGGCATAGAGTTTTTTAATAACATTTGTTTTGGAATCCATGGAACTGTAGCTATGTTTATGACGCACGGAATGCTACAGTAATATTCCTTCAGCTGCAGTCATTGTAGTCTGTTCATTTCCTGGAATTTCACAAATTACGCTTTTGCTGTATACCCATTCTATCTTGATACAAATTAAAGCTCGTAACAGTAGCTTGTTTTGTTCTCACTTTACAGTATAGAACCGATTTTACTGAAATGCGTTATAGCAACTACGCTGAAGTATCAGGTCAACTATCAACGACAATATTATACCCTACCAGCCATTAAAATTGCTACACCAAGCCGGGCGATGGTGGCCGAGCGCTTCTAGACGCTTCAGTCTGGAACCGCGCGACCGCTACGGTCGCAGGTTCGAATCCTGCCTCGGGCATTAATGTTTGTGATGTCCTTAGGTTAGTTAAGTTTAAGTAGTTCTATGTTCTAGGGCACTGATGACCTGAGATGTTAAGTCCCATAGTGCTCAGAGCCATTTTGCTACACAAAGAAGAAATGCAGGTGATAAACGGGTATTCATTGGACAAATATATTACACTAGAAGTGACATGTAATTACAATTTCACCTAATTTGGGTGCATAGTTCCTGAGAAATCAGTACCCAGAAAAACCACCTCTGGCTGTAATAACGGCCTTGACACGCCTGGGCATTGAGTCAAACAGAGCTTGGATGGCATGTACAGATACAGCTGCCCGTGCAGCTTCAACACGATACCACAGTTCATCAAGAGTAGTGACTGGCGTATTGTGACAAGCCAGTTGCTCGGCCACCATTGACTAGACGTTTTCAATTGGTGAGAGATCTGGAGAACGTGCTGGCCAGGGCAGCAGTCGAACATTTTCTCTATCCAGAAAGGCCCGTACAGGACCTGCAACATGCGTCGTGCATTATCCTGCTGAAATGTAGGGTTTCGCAGGGATCGAATGAAGCTTTGATCCACGGGACGTAACACATCTGAAATGTAACGTCAACTGCTCAAAGTGCCGTCAATGCGAACAAGAGGTGACCGAGACGTGTAACCAATGGCACCCCATACCATCACACCGGGTGATACGCCAGTATGGCGATGACGAATAGACGCTTCCAATATGCGTTCAACGCGATGTCGCCAAACACGGATGCGACCATCATGATGCTGTAAACAGAACCTGGATTCATCCACAAAAATTACGTTTTGCTATTCGTGCACCCAGGTTCATCGTTGAGTACACCATCGCAGGCGCTCCTGTCTGTGATACAGCGTCAAGGGAAACCGCAGGCATGGTCTCCGAGCTGACAGTCCATGCTGCTGCAAACGTCGTCGAGCTGTTACATGGCTGTTGTCTTACAAACATCCAATTCTGTTGACTAAGGGATCGAGACGTGGCTGCACGATCCGTTACAGCCATGCGGATAAGATGCCTGTCATCTCACTGTTAGTTACACGAGGCCGTTGGGATCCAGCTTGGCGTTCCGTATTACCCTCCTGAGCCCACCGATTCCACATTCTGCTAACAGTCATTGGATCTCGACCAATGCGAGCAGCAATGTCGCGATACGATAAACCGCAATCGTGATAGGCTACAATCCGATCATTATCAAAGTCGGAAACGTGATGGTAAGCATTTCTCCTCCTTACACGAGGTATCACAGCAACGTTTCACCAGGCAACGCTTAATTCACAGGCTTTAGATTTGTGTGATTTATTGTGTAACGGAAACTTCTTCACACTTTTCGTTATTTAGAGTCATTTGCCACTTTTCGCACCATTCAGATATCATGTCTAAATCATGTCGGCTTGGTTTTTATCATCTGATGACTTTACAAGACGGAAAATGACAGCACCATCTGCAAACAATCTAAGAGGGCTGCTCGGATTTTCTCCTATGTCGTTTATGTAGATCAGGAACAGCAAAGGTCCATCCTTAGGGAACGTTTTACTCGATGACTTTCCGTCAACTACAGTTACCATGAACTGTGACTCTTCTGTCAGGAACTCACGAATCCACTGGCACAAATGATGCGATACTCCATAGGCACGCAATTTGATTAGAAGTCGCTTATGAGGAACGGTGTCAAAAGCCTTCTGAAAATCTAAAATCATGGAATAATATGACGTCTCCTTTCGATAGCACTCATTTTTACTTGTGAGAATAAAGAGCTAGTTGCGTTTCACAAGAGCGATATATACTGAATACGTGTTGACTATTTGTCAATAAATCGTGCTATAACTGCTATCAAGTCTTAGAATGTGAGCACTTGTGAAACGGTTTGAATTCAAGACATCCAGGAACATATGACACTGTATCACAATATCGTTTATTTTGAGAGATGTATATGGGGCTTGAAAGCCGAAACGTGTAGTCAAAATAATATAAAGTAGCATCTCAGTTACACGGCTGTTGGCGAATTTCATTGATACTGACACTTACTTAACCAGCTGATGTCTCCTGTCCATGATGAATCTCCTTGGGTTTTCTGTCAGATTTTGAGACAGAGTTTCGTTGTGGAAACTATTAACGGACTCTCGCCCTGAAGTTTGGGCTAAATTTCAAGTTTCTGTAAAACTTCCCCAACGTTAGAGATCTTGCTTTATTTTAAAATTTGGCTTGCTTTTGTCGTTGCTTCTGCAACAACAGTGTTCTGACCCATTTTGTGTACCTTGGAGAATCACTACCATCCGTTACTAATTTATTTCGTATACATCTGTCAACTGCTGTCGATACTATCTCTCTGAATTCAAACCACATCTCGTCTACGCTTACACAGTCAGATCGAAAGGAGTGGAGACAGTCTCTTACAATGGTGCCAAACGAATTTTGATCTTATTCTTTAAATACATGCACTCTGCGTTTATTGTAGTGGGTTTGGGTGTTCAGTCTAGCTGCATCAACCGTGTGATCACTAATCCCTGTATGCCCCATGATGCTCCCTATTTGCTCAGGACTATTTGTTGCTAGTATGTTTTCGCAACGATTTACATTTCGAGTTGACTCATGTACTAACTGTTCAAAATAATTTTCTGAGAAAGCATTCAGTATAATTTCGGATGACGTTTTGTGCCTACCACAGACTGTAAACACGTTTTTTGTCAATATATCGAGGCTAGATAGAAGTCACCACCAACTACAATTGTATGAGTGGGGTACCTATTCGAAATGAGACTCAAGTTTTCTTTGAACTGCCCAGCAACTGACTCATCTGAGTAAGGGGATCGGTAAAAGGAACCAATTATTATTTTACTCTGGTTGAGCAGTATAATCTCTACCCATTCTAGCTCACAGCCAACTACCTACTTCAATTTCACTACAAGGTAAGCTACTTCTGACAGCAATAAACACTCGAACAGCAAATGTATTCAATCTATCATTTATGAATATAGTTATGTCCGTTGTAAAGATTTCGGCTGAACCTATTTCCGGCTTTAGCCAGCTTTAAATACCTATCACGATTTGGGCTCAATTTATTTCTGTTGGGGCTTGGAGCTCCGGTTGTTCCCAACACAGCTACGATAATTTACAACTACAATACCGATTGTTACTAGGTCTACATTCCTTTGTTTGCACTGCGCCCATTTAAACTGACGCCGTTCCTGTAGTTTCCTGAGAACCTCAAACCTAAAAAACAAAAAATGGTTCAAATGGTTCAAATCACTATGCGACTTAACTTCTGAGGTCATCAGTCGCCTAGAACTTAGAACTAATTAAACCTAACTAACCTAAGGACATCACATACATCCATGCCCGAAGCAGGATTCGAACCTGCGACCGTAGCGATCGCTCGGCTCCAGACTGTAGCGCCTAAAACCGCACGACCACTCCGGCCGGCTCTTAAAAAACAGTCCCTTCCACAGAGTTCCCGCTACTCACGTAGCCGCTTGTTGTGTATATTGTGCAGCTGTCCTATTAAGGGGAGCCCGGGAACTCACTACACGAGGGTGCAAATCGAGGAATCTGTAGCCTACAAGGTCGCAGTACTGTCTGATCCTCTGTTTGAGACACTCCCCTCTTCTCGGTACCAGAGGACCACAGTCGGTTCTGTCGGCGATTTTAGAGACGGTAAGCTCCGCCTTCAACTCGCAAACAAGACCGGCAGTGTTTACCACTTTAGCTAGCTGCCTGAAACCAGAAAGAATCTCTTCCGATCCAAAGCGACATTCATCGTTGGTACCGACATGAGCCACCACCTGGAGTTGACTGCATCCCGCAATCTTCATGGCGCCCAGAAACAACCTTTCCACCTTTGGAATGAGGACTCTTGGTATGCACACAGATTGCACACTGGATTCCCCCTCCTTGGCAGCCATTTCCCTATGGGACCCCATTACGAGCCTAACATTGGAGCCCCCAACTACCAGTAAACCCACTCTCTATGAATGCCCAGATACTGAGGGCCAAGAGGCAAGCGACTGCCTCTTGCTTAGGGACTTCGTCAGCGGCAGACTGCGCCCATAACTTGTTTACTGTGCACGCCCTCCGATCGCCCGCTCGGAAAGTCTTTCGCTGCCTGCGACATCTCGGAACAACATCCTGTTCACTACGGGTGAGGGGTGACCCTCAGTTGAGGCAGTACGCGGGGCGGCCGCACTAGTGAACCTATCGGGGCACATGTGGGATGTGCTGGACGTCCCTCAGCTCTCCACGTCCGGCCAGCCACAGTGATGTCCATTGGCAGCAGCTTTAAGCTCTGCGACCGAAGCCAATAACGCCTGGGAATGGATAAACACGCACGAAATTAATGAAGTCAAGCTGAAGAAAAACACTCCGTCATCAGGCCACAAGTGGCCCATCGGGACCATCCGACCGCCATGTCATCCTCAGCTGAGGATCCGGATAGGAGGGGCGTGCGGTCAGCACACCGCTCTCCCGGTCGTTACGATGACTTTCTTTGAACGGAGCCGCTACTATTCGGTCTAGTAGCTCCTCAATTGGCATCACGATGCTGAGTGCACCCCTAAAAATGGCAACAGCACTTGGAATGCCGGATGGTCACCCATCCAAGTGCCGGCCACGCCCGACAGCGCTTAGCTTCGGTGATCTGACGGGAACCGCTGTATCCACTGCGGCAAGGCCGTTGCCCCAAACTAAAGAGCACAGAGGAAATTTGAAATATGTCGCCTCTTATGAGAAACCATGTCAAACTTACAGACGAACTCTCTGTCTTCTGATGAGCTGCTGCAGCAACGAAAGCTAGCACTCGACTGGGGGCTGGAACTACTGCAGTGGCTGTTCAGCCACAAAACAAATGCCTGGCGCAATGGAAACAGCGGTACTGTGCACTACACGCGGAACTATGGATAAACGGAATCCAACCGAAATGTTCTGTCAATCTCAGGCAAACTGAGTCCATCCTTAGTGTAGAGAGCCAGAACCGAAACTGACTTCACGCGAAAATCACAAGTTCTGCCGATGTGCTGTCAGAAAAAAAAATTAGATTCCAGACTGATGTCGAGTCCTAAGCGCCGCTACTGACGACCTGAAACACTTCAATATCCCTAAGCGAATGCGGCTTGAACACCAGTCGGACACACACCAACTCGTTTCGCACACTACCCTGACCAGCACACGTCGTACCTCAACCAAGTCTCACCGAAAACTGTCCTAAAGCATGGTGTTCATCGCCTGTGAGCAGTCTCCGTCCACCCCTCCACTGAAAATTCCAAATGTACATCATTTAATGAGTTCCGAAGTTTCACCTGCCTAGCTCATATCTTTTGATACACGGGTTATGATGTTATTCTGAATGAGCCATCAGACGCGCGTTAATATTCTAGTCAAAATCGATATATTCATCTTGTTTTTCCATGTTTGCTTTAGCAATACATACGTTATTGGATGGGGTCCGCCTTTAGCAAAACACAATTTTGTTTTTTATCCCAAACATGTTTCACTGCAGTTGCAGCATCATCAGTCGGATTTTATTTTATCGCTACTAAAGGTAAAGAATGTTCTTTACTACGTAAACATTAAAGCACTCCGTCTTCAGGCCTCGAGTGGCCTAGCGGGACCATCCGACAGAAGCCAGTACTATTCGGTCGAGTAGCTCCTCAATTGGCATGAGGCTGAGTGCAATCCGAAAAAATGGCAACAGCGAATGGTGGCCCAGAGGGTCACCCATCCAAGTGCCGACCACGCCCGACAGCGCTTAACTTCGCTGATCTCACGGGAACCGGTGTATCCACTGCGGCGACGCCGTTGCCACATGTAAGCACTCGTTTTTAAAATAGTAATTACAGATTTTTTGAAGAAACAAAATTATGAATTCATGCCTTAGTACCGCATGCTGTACGGTTACTGTAAAAACATAATACACCAGGAAAACCACATCATGTGGTAAAAAGGTATGAATTCCTAATTTTATGTGTTTCTTCAAAAATCTGTATTTAACGTTTTAAAAACTAATATTTGTATGTATACAAACAGTAAAGAACATGCTTTATCTTTAACAGCCATAAAATAAAAGCCCACTGATGATGTTGTAACTGCAGTGAAACATGATTAGGATAAAAAAACAAAACAGTGTTTTGCTAAAGGCGGATCCCATCTAATAACATATGCAAAATCGATATATTACATTTAATTCTACGTGTAATACTTCGTCCGATATTTAAGTTTAAACAATTCCAAAACTTCATTGAAGTGTTTGAAAACATTTCCTACTCTTTATGCCAATAAATATTTCAACAGTTACAGATGTGGTACCACTTTCTGATCGGATTTTCACTCCTCTTTCCAGTATACTATTCATAATTAAGAAATCTGTGTACTTTTCGAGTTATGAGCGAAACTACGCAAATTTATGAACAAATCATAAAAACACACAAGAACAAAATAAATCTTAAGAGCTAAAGGTTGAATATTGTACTCAACGCCCTCCGCCAATGCACGCTACCTTGGTGAATGTGTGCTTGTCTTGTGTCATAATTCTTATTAATTTTCATTTATAATGCAGTTAAGCTGCGTCTCATAGCTTATTTAATCGTGCCACAAATCATGTGAATATATCAATCGAAGCGCCTCGCCGACAGCTAGTCTGAGTGCTCAGTCTCCATTGTACATCAACTTATAAATAAGTTATTAAACATTTACTGATTGACAGTTACAAAAACCTTACGTATTCTGATTACAGTAAATATGTGCACACCAGCAAAATCGGGGTGCTTCCCTCTTTAATATGACATATAGCCCTTCATTGTGCCAATTACAGGAACAATATGTGACAAGCTATTGTGTGCACCAGCAGTGGATCTGACGTCACTTCTGCGCGTATCAAATTCTGACAATTCCAAATGTCCCAGCGAGCCAAAGGCGACACGGGCCGTCACCTCTCAGTACACGGACCTGTCGCTACTTAGCAACCGACACACAGCCTGCGACTGAGACAACTCGCTTGGAATCCGCGTAGCGAAGTGCGCGCATCTCAGACGCCATTCGTGACCATACACAAACCTCAACCTCGCATAATAGCCCGCTGTGTCACAAGCAGAGGCAACGATTCAAATGATGAAAATACAGTACGGAAAATAACCTTCCCACGAACTATATGCCGGCCGGTGTGGCCGTGCGGTTCTAGGCGCTTCAGTCTGGAACCACGTGACCGCTACGGTCGCAGGTTCGAATCCTGCCTCGGCCATGGATGTGTGTGATGTCCTTAGGTTAGTTACGTTTAAGTAGTTCTAAGTTCAAGGGGACTAATGATCACAGATGTTAAGTTCCATAGTGCTCATAGCCATTTGAACCATTTTTGAACGAACTTTATATACGTTGTATCAACACCTCAAACGAATGTCAGACTATTCTAAGATGTAATAGCGCTGCAAACCGAGAAGGATCATATATTTAGGGTGGGAAGCCTTAGAAAATCATCACCTCATGCCCACAATTTTGTCCTAATACCAAGAACACAATTTCATCCGCGCATACACTTGCCATAGTATGTTACATACTTAATCCAATTGAAATCTTCTGAAAAAAGAAAAAAGAAACGCGGGTTACAACTCAAACTCAAGACTCATTCTATACAGACAGTTCACACACTGCCTTCAGCATAACAATGCGTCAGAACATGAATAGCTGAATTACTGCCATCATACATAATGAGTACCATGACACAAATTAACCACCTATGGATAAAGAGCAGACATTAACGGAAAACAAAACGAGTGGGTTGAGAAAATTATATGACTACAGAATCCTGTGTCCCAACAATACATAGAACCAAATTAAATATTTAGTGAAGTCTCAAAATCATTAAACACAGCAGTCAGGCCACCACATCTTTAATCATACCTGCAATAGGACACTGCTGAAAAATTATCAAATTTCAACACTAATGATCCGATGAAAGATCCAAATATAAAATACAGGAATAACTTTCAAAGTAAATTTAGCACAGGAGAAATTCTCACCCAGCAGAAATACGATTGCAAATGAAACTACACGTCATATTTCCTCAATAACACAGTAAATTTCACCTTTATTTACAATAAATGAGGTACACCACAGAAAGTTAACGAAAGATCTGACAAAGATGTTTACTCCAAGACAGAAAAAGTGGCATAAAACATTCGCATAAGACAGGTGCGATTTCATGGTCACATCAAACGATTTGGTGGAAACAGCCTGATGAAACAGATATTCGACTTTTTCAACACAAAACTCCAAAACGCAGTTATCTAGTTCTCAGGAATCAAAGAAGTTATCCTGATATTCGAAATCAAGCCCGAAGACACTTTCGACGAACATCTCTACAAAGGTAGTAAGGGACTACGTAAATGAAGATTAGCACCAAAATCAAGTCGTTGGGACCCACGGACAGAGGGGCACAAAAAACCCAGTTGGAGTTGTAGGTGCACAGAAAACCGAAGGTTATTACACAATATAGTAAAGCTTAACGTGGTACTAGTCGACCCATACTAAAATGTAAATAAATAAATTCGGTGATGTTGTTGATGTGGTCTGTCCAAAGACTGTTTTGATGAGATCTCTACTATACTCTATACTGTGGAAGCCTGCTCATCTCTTCAAAGCCACTGAAAACTAGACCCAATTGAAACCGCTTACCATAGTCAGCCGCGCGGGATTAGCCGAGCGGTCTCGGGCGCTGCAGTCATAGACTGTGCGGCTGGTCCCGGCGGAGGATCGAATCCTCCTCCTGCCTGGGTGTGTGTGTTTCTCCTTAGGATAATTTAGGTTAAGTTTTGTGTAAGCTTAGGGACTGATGACCTTAGCTGTTAAATCCCATAAGATTTCGCACACATTTGTCAACCGTTGATTTCCTTCTGAAATTCTTACCTCTCCTCGCACACGCACACTTTCTGCCATTACCAAATAGACTAATGCATGGATGACTTAGGATGTATCTCACCAGCCGACCTCTTATTTTAGTCAAGCTTGTTGATATCTTTTCTCCATAATTTTATTCAGTATCTCCTCTTTACTCAGCGAGCGAAGAGGAGCAGTGGTTAACACATTGGACCCGCGTTCCGCCAGTCTGATTTAAATTTACGTGATTTCCCTAAATCGCTTTAGGCAAATGGCAGGATGGTTTTTTTGAAAGGCCACGGCCGACTTCCTTTCCCATTCTTTCCTAATGCGATGGGACCGACGACCTCGCTGTTCGGTCCCCTCCCCCAAGTCAACCAACTCCTTCAGTCATTCGAGCTACGCATCTGTTCTTCAGCGTTCTTCTGTAGCACCACATTTCAAAACCTTCTATTTTCGTTGAGCAATTCGGCGGTACGTCCACCCGGCCTCCCGCATGCCCACTATACGCCCTCGCTCAAAGTCCGTCAACTGCACATACGGTTCACGTGCACGCTGTCGCGGCATGCTACCAGTGTTAAAGACTGCGATGGAGCTCCGTATGCCACGGCAAACTGGCTGACACTGACGGCGGCGGTGCACAAATGCTGCGCAGCTAGCGCCATTCGACGGCCAACACCGCGGTTCCTGGTGTGTCCGCTGTGCCGTGCGTGTGATCATTGCTTGTACAGCCCTCTCGCAGTGTCCGGAGCAAGTATGGTGGCTCTGACACACCGGTGTCAATGTGTTCTTTTTTCCATTTCCAGGAGTGTACTTCACGGCATTCGGTTCAGAACTGCTGCAAATTCGTCGGGCAATAGACCTCGCCGCTCGAACTGTCAACACAACTCGCACTACTAAGAGTATCCTACGACTTCCACATAGCAGGCAACAGGTTATACACGATGCTGGTGACTACTTTGAAGGTCAGTAAAACTTTGAAACATGTATCTATTTTTTACGAGCTGCAAATAAATAGTTACCATTGTTAAAGTTCCAACCCTCGTATTTGCTCGTCTCTTATAATTCTTTATTATTCGTATGGTGTTTTGACACTTTAACCCTTTCAGACGTGAACTTTTTCTGGAGGAAGGAAGTTTTTCTTTATATGGTAATGCTCTTGGGTGACCTCATAATGGTTTTAGATGCAAGATTTATACGAAACTAAGTACCTGTTTTCAGAAAATGCTTTTTAAACTTGACTTCATTTTATGGACTAAAATAACTAATTACGAAATATTCTTTATTGCAATAAATAATAAAATGATCATTCGAGAGTTACCATGTAAAATAACAGTAACAATTTTCAGTTATACAGTGGAGTATAGCGAACCAACTACATCAGTGTATTCCGGTGGTCGCGAGCTGCTGCGCTCTGATACACTGACTTGCAGATATTTTCATAGTGATGCCCAACGGTAGGCAGTATTTGCGCATGATGAAAAGGGTGAACATTCACAAATGTGTACCGCAGGTTTCCAATGGGAAAAATACTTCTGTTACAGTTAAGACACAGTAAAAGTTCATATACACAACTGTAGCCATACGGTCTGAAACGGTTAAAATATATATGTAGAGCTAGTAACAGAGTGCAGACTACAATGTGAGTAATATAAAACGTTACAAACGAACATCTAGTGTATTTATGTAATCTACCGACTTTGGAGTCGCCTGCAGAAAGTCTTCTTGTCATTATCGTATGATCTCATGTGCCATTTTTTTTTGTTATGTGTCTGACTGTCTGTGGCTTTCCCCCAGTCAAAAAATGGATACTTAGTTATGTACATGTTCCATAGATCATCTGAACGATTTCTTTATTGAAATGATGTGGAACGAGTTAGTTTACAGGATATGTATTAGGGATACTATTAGTGTTAACATTAATGAACATACTATTTTCTTACAATACTTGTTATTGGGCAAATTATCAAAAAATTTTGTTACTGTATATGGAACTCCTTTATGAGGCACCAACAGATTTGACAATAGGTAATGAACATCCTTTTACCTCGAGTGGCTGTAGGTATTCACATAAAATTGAGGTCGATTATTTATGAGGAATTTCATTAAGAAATATATGTATTGTGACGGTGCAGTTAAAATGCCTAGCCTCTTGAAGAGGTACTTTCATGATGAACATTACATATTATTCTTACTGCTCGCATTTTGTGCACTCATTATTTTTTTTCTGAATGATGAGTTGCCCCAGAAAATTATTCTGTAGAATATTGCTGAGTGGAAATATGCAAAATATGGCAGGAAGTTGATGCGTTTGTTTCCAAGATTAGCAGCTGTACGAAGAGCAAAAGTAGCTGAACTTAATTGCTTCATAAGTTCAGCAATTGGACGTCTGTTAATTATGCGAGGGGTTTTGTTTAAAATTTTAGGCCCCCTCCCCACTCCCTCTCACATGAGATATCCATTTTTCGAGACACCACTTCATAATTCTTTGGAAAATATTGTTTACCAGTTCTTCTGTTGCTGTCTCTCTAATGGGATTTATTGTAAGACTGGTATAATCTGCCAAAAGGAGCAATTTTGCTTGTTGAATGTTGAATGGAAGGTCATTCGTATACAGGGTGTCCCAGCTATCTTGTCCACCCAAAATATATCTGGAACAATAACAGCTATTGGAAAACAACTTTCACCGGTGTCAATATAGGGCTGGGGCCCATGAATGTACATATTTGGAAACATTCTAAAACGAAAGCGTATGTGTTTTTAACACAAACTTATGTTTTTTTAAAAAGGACCTCCTATATTTTTTCTTCAGCAATCCATAGCATGACAAAGCACATACACAATGGCGTTGGTTGTATCGCAAACATCTAGGAATCCAGGGCACATACCATTAAATTGTACGTTCTGCTTCCTATTGTCCAGATACGACCCTATAAGCCATAGCACCTCATTTTATCTATTAGAATCCGATGATTCGCTGAGTGAGATGCCTTGCTTAGGTCTATCAGTAGAGCATCAACATATGATTTTGTTTCAAAGGCGCTGAGTATTGTGGAAACAACATTACCAACATTTTTCAGTGTAGATGAATTTCCCATGAAGCCATACTGAGTGTTTGCCAGTGTTCCATTGCAGGGGAAATGTTTGTAAATTTGCTGGTACAATGGAATGGTCAACTTTGTTTGAAACTATTGCTACAAGAGAAACAGGACGGTAGTTATCAGTGCATGATTTGTCTCATTTTCATGTAGAAGGATAACTACTGTTATCTTTAAGCAAGGTGGAGAAGAACAACTCATTAAAAACCCAATTTAATAGTACACAAAGTCATTCTAGTATACTGTCCGTCATTTTTTCCATATCAAAATTTGACAGACCATACCAGTCTTCTGATTGAGAACTGCCGAATTTTGCTATAGCTACTCCAACATCAGCTACAGAAATTTGTGCCCATTTGAAAAGAAGGATAATACGGAACGCCGTACTGGACCCCAACGGCCTCGTATCATTTAAAACTCAAAATGACAGCCATCTTATCCTCATGGCTGTAACAGATCGTGCAGCCATGTCTCGATCCCTCAGTCAACAGATGGGGACGTTTGCAAGACAACAACCATCTTCACCAACAATTCGACGACGTTTGCAGCAGCATGGACTATCAGCTCGGAGACCATGGCTGCGTTTACCCTTGACGGTGCATCACAGACAGGAGCGCCTGTGATGGTGTACTCAACGACGAAACTTGGTGCACGAATGGCAAAAAGTCATGTTTTCGGATAAATCCAGGTTCTGTTTACAGCATCATGATGGTCGCATCTGTGTTTGGCGACATCGCGGTGAACGCGCATTGGAAGCGTGTATTCGTCATCGCCATACTGGCTTATCACCTGGCGTGATGGTATGGGGTGCCATTGGTTACACGTCTCGGTCACCTCTTGTTAGCATTGACGGCACTTGGAACAGTGGACGTTACATATCAAATGTGTTACGATCCGTGGCTTTACCCTTCATTCGATCCCTGTGAAACCCTACATTTCAGCAGGATAATGCAGGACCGAATGTTGCAGGTCTTGTACGGGTCTTTCTGGATACAGAAAATGCTCGACTTCTGCCGTGGCCAGCACATTCTCCAGATCTCTCAGCAACTGAAAACGTCTGGTCAATGGTGGCCGAGCAACTGGCTCGTCACAATACGCCAGTCACTACTCTTGATGAACTGTGGTATTGTGTTGAAGTTGCACGGGCAGCTGTACCTGGACACGCCATCCGTTTGACTCAATGCCCGGGCATATCAAGGCCGTTATTACGGCCAAAGGTGGTTGTTCTGGGTTCTGATTTCTCAGGATATATGCACCCAAACTGCGTGAAAATGTAATCACATGTCAGTTCTAGTATAATATATTTCTCCAATGAATACTCGTTCATCATCTGCATTTCTTCTTGGTGTAGCAATTTTAACGTCCAGTAGTGTATATCGTTAAGTGTCTAACCCGGTTCATGGTTCATGGTTCTTGGTTCCTGGTTGCAGTTGCAGGTTGCCTTTTTAACGGCTTCCAAGGGCTATAAAAATTTGATTTCCATTATTTCATATAAATACTGACCGTATTCAAACATTTAAAATGCTGTCATAATCCACTCATTAAGAGGTATAACTTAGGCTACAGCTTTAACGCAGTAAGAGAAGTTGGAACCTGTGTGTAAGTCTGGAGGCAGCGTAGGTCATTACCAGTCAATTACTCCAACTACATTGTTGAGTCACATGTAAAAACCCTGCCGGCACACGAACAGTTCACAGACTCGGCCGTTTCGGAAAGGCTTCAAATCATGCCCCGAAAGCCAGTGATCATGCCATTTTGATCGGCAGATCGCTCAGTTTCTGCAGTAGAACAACGACAGCACTGCCTTCCGCCTCCCCTCCACATGCTTTATACATGGTGAAAAGTATTTAAAACGACAAACTCTGGGAGGTTGTGGGGGACATCAAAACAAATATTTTTCGCTAATGTCATTTTTTCCTATGAGGAGTATTTAAACCGGTAGAGGAAGATTTCTCTGGCGGCAGATTAATTAAACCAACAAATACTTTTCCATTTTTAATGACCAAGAGACAACATATTAACACAACCCAATTTCAATTATAGTAGATTTTCAAAAATGCTTCCATTGACACGTAAACAAAGATTACACCGTCGGATCAATTTCTGTCTGACACGGGCAAAAATCCCAGGAATATCCTGAATTGTTCCTGCTGCTGCTGCTACTATCCTGGCAACCAGATCTTCTTCTGATGCAACAGAAGTTGCGTAAACAAGGTTGCGCATCTCTCCCCATACAAAAAAGTCAAGAGGGGAAATATCTGGGGATTGAGCAGGCCATAGTACAGGACCACCTCTGCCAATCCACGTTTCTGGGAACCGTCGGTCCAGGAATCGACGCACACGACAACTGGAATGTGCCGGCGCCCCGTCACGTTGGAACCACATGCGTTGTCTTGTAGGGAGCGGTACGTCTTCCAGCAATTCTGACAATGCTCTGGCGAGAAAATTTAATAGTGCCTCAAATTTAATGGCCTAGGTAGCAGATATGGCCCAATTAAACAGTCCCCAACAACACCGACCCACACATTAACGAAGAACCGCACTTGATGAGCGCTAGTAACTGTGTAGATGTTAAGTCCCATAGTGCTCAGAGCCATTTGAACCATTTGAACCTCACTCCAAACATGCGAATTGTGCATGTTGAAGACTCCATCACGCCCGAACGTTGATTCATCGGTAAACAACACACAGGATGGAAATGTAGTATGCATTTCACACTGTTCCAGTTACGACTGTGAAAACTGTGTTCTGGTTGGATAATCAACTGACTCCAGGTTGTGGACACGCTGTAAGTGAAATGGACGTTACAATTGCTCTCCAAGGACTGTTCTTACTTTCGTCTGATTCGTCCCCATGTTACTTGCAATTGAACGAGTGCTGATTGAAGTATCCCGCTCCACATGCAAGACAGCTTGCTCAAATTGCAGAGTTTTTACCGTGCGATGGCGTCCCTGTCCAGGTAATCTGCTATATGACTCGGTCTCACGCAGACGTTGGTACACAGCAGCAAAGATCGTATGGTGCGGGATACGGCGATTAGGATATTGTTGTTGATAAACCCGCTGTGCAGCTCGTCCGTTGTGGTGCGCTACGCAGCAGGCACCAACCATATCAGTGTACTCACTCCAGGTGTATTCCTCCATTAGCAAACAGAGACAATGCACTACTACACTGATGGACAGCAGTTGACTACAACTAAAGACCGTAATACCGCCTCTAACAACAGCCTCCACTGGTTTAAGTAATCCCCATAGGAAAAAATGACATTAGGGGAAAATATTTGTTTTATGTCTCCTTCAACCTCCCAGAGTTTGTCGGTTTAAATACTTTTCACCTTGTATGTCCTTCACTACTGGTGCTGCCACCTGCCGACTGTTAGTCTTTACTGCAGGTTGACGTCAAACAAAGGCGGTTGTTACATTAATGTGACTGGACCATGTATATCCGTTCATTTTTCGAGAATTAGAGTGCTTACCGACTTCCAACAAACTTCACATTGAATTTCAAACCTTTATAAAACTTTTTTCTCTGGAGACCACCACAAAATGATGAAAGACGAGGAGTTTGTCGCTAATTACATTTTCGCTGTTCTCGCATGGCTTTTAAAGTATTATTATTTTACTACTAACTCTATTCGCAACATTTTAGGTCACAGTATTCATATATACCACGCAATGTACCTACAACATTGTACCATCGTACGACACACAGTTCAGAAAATGTTACGTCTTAAGCACTGACATTCATGAAAACGTGGCTTTTACTTAAAATGGAGCTCAGTAAAACTTCAGCACCAGGTACGACGTATTCATTTATTACTGCTTTACTGCTAACTTCATTTGCAACATACTTTGCGGATATTTTCGACGTATACCACTTTATGTAGCTGCAAAATTTTAGCCGGTTGGGGTGGCCGAGCGGTTCTAGGCGTTACAGTCTGGAACCGCGCCACCGCTATGGTCGCAGGTTCGAATCCTGCCTCGGGCATGGATGTGTGTGATGTCCTTAGGTTAGTTGGATTTAAGTGATTCTAAGTTCGGGGGGACTGATGACCTCAGAAGTTAACTACCATAGTGCTCAGAGCCTTTTTTTTGCAAAATTTTATCATTTTCATCAATTTTATCATATATGATTGAGCATGTATAACGTCATATATTTTAGTTGCGTGAAAAACTAACTTTTGCTAAAAATGGAACGCAAATTACCCAGACTATGTTCATCCAGTGTTTCGCAATGGGAACGCTAAGCGACTTCCTACAAACTTTAATCATAATTTCAACTTTTTCTTGTTTATATGCTAAACGTCGAATATTTTACACATTAACTGATTTGCATGTTATCTGACATTTGTAGATGTTTTATACACACCTGGAAATTGAAATAAGAACACCGTGAATTCATTGTCCCAGGAAGGGGAAACTTTATTGACACATTCCTGGGGTCAGATACATCACATGATCACACTGACAGAACCACAGGCACATAGACACAGGCAACAGAGCATGCACAATGTCGGCACTAGTACAGTGTATATCCACCTTTCGCAGCAATGCAGGCTGCTATTCTCCCATGGAGACGATCGTAGAGATGCTGGATGTAGTCCTGTGGAACGGCTTGCCATGCCATTTCCACCTGGCGCCTCAGTTGGACCAGCTTTCGTGCTGGACGTGCAGACCGCGTGAGACGACGCTTCATCCAGTCCCAAACATGCTCAATGGGGGACAGATCCGGAGATCTTGCTGGCCAGGGTAGTTGACTTACACCTTCTAGACACGCTGAGTGGCACGGGATACATGCGGACGTGCATTGTCCTGTTGGAACAGCAAGTTCCCTTGCCGGTCTAGGAATGGTAGAACGATGGGTTCGATGACGGTTTGGATGTACCGTGCACTATTCAGTGTCCCCTCGACGATCACCAGAGGTGTACGGCCAGTGTAGGAGATCGCTCCCCACACCATGATGCCGGGTGTTGGCCCTGTGTGCCTCGGTCGTATGCAGTCCTGATTGTGGCACTCACCTGCACGGCGCCAAACACGCATATGACCATCATTGGCACCAAGGCAGAAGCGACTCTCATCGCTGAAGACGACACGTCTCCATTCGTCCCTCCATTCACGCCTGTCGCGACACCACTGGAGGCGGGCTGCACGATGTTGGGGCGTGAGCGGAAGACGGCCTAACGGTGTGCGGGACCGTAGCCCAGCTTCATGGAGACGGTTGCGAATGGTCCTCGCCGATACCCCAGGAGCAACAGTGTCCCTAATTTGCTGGGAAGTGGCGGTGCGGTCCCCTACGGCACTGCGTAGGATCCTACGGTCTTGGCGTTCATCCGTACGTCGCTGCGGTCCGGTCCCAGGTCGACGGGCACGTGCACCTTCCGCCGACCACTGGCGACAACATCGATGTACTGTGGAGACCTCACGCCCCACGTGTTGAGCAATTTGGCGGTACGTCCACCCGGCCTCCCGCATGCCCACTATACGCCCTCGCTCAAAGTCCGTCAACTGCACATACGGTTCACGTCCACGCTGTCGCGGCATGCTACCAGTGTTAAAGACTGCGATGGAGCTCCGTATGCCACGGCAAACGGGCTGACAATGACGGCGGCGGTGCACAAATGCTGCGCAGCTAGCGCCATTCGACGACCAACACCGCGGTTCCTGGTGTGTCCGCTGTGCCGTGCGTGTGATCATTGCTTGTACAGCCCTCTCGCAGTGTCCGGAGCAAGTATGGTGGGTCTGACACACCGGTGTCAATGTGTTTTTTTTTCCATTTCCAGGAGTGTATATTGGAGTTCGATTATTTCAAGGATCGGGTGTTTACTGGTACTAACTAAGAAGCCATGCTTTTTATGCCACTTCTAGTGCTACACGCGCACATTCTGTATATGTGACTTAAAAGACGAAAATATTTTTCTTTATAATAATAATTCTACTTCTCCAGCCATACTGTGCAAATCATTGTGAAGTGCTTTGCAGAAGGTACTTCGTATTGTAACAGTTATTTGGGCTTCTTCCTGTTCCATTCACATATGGAGCAGTGTCAATATTTACATCGTCTTCAAAACCTGTCAATATCCGACTGAATATTTCTGCAGGTTTTTTCAGACAGTACCTACGAAAGATCTTAGTTACTGTTAATATTGTCTGGAATGTCTTTAACATACTAAATGAACAGCTAAGGTCTCAAATCTCTATATGGGGCACACCCCCAGCATACTTCTACATCCGTCGATGTCTCTTCGCCCGAAATAACAATAACACGCTGCGTCCTTCATTCCGATAAATCCCCAATCCAGTTACGAATTTCTCTTGATACTCCATATGATAGTACTTTCGGTAGTAAGTGTAGGCGTGAAACTGAGTCAAATGGGTGTTCGGGGATCAAGAAATACTGCATCTATGTGACTACCTTGATCCTTGGCTTTCAGGATGTCATGTGAGAAAAGCACATGTTGGGTTTTAAGTGATCGACGTGTTCGGAATTCATGCTGGTTTGCACGAAGGAGGTCATTGTCTTTGAAATTCCCCATGAAGTTTGAGTTCAGAATAAGTTGTAAGATTTTACAACAAGCGAAAGATAAGAATATTGGACGGTAGTTTTGTGGATCACTTCTCATGCCCTTGTTGCACTGAGTGTGATTTGTGCTTTCTTCCAACTACTAACAAGGGGAGCATCAGGCCTGTTAATCACAGATATTGATGAGTCTTAGGTAGGTTATAGTGAACCCTGTCCAGAGTACCTGGCTAGGGGCTTTTCGTGCAACAGCTCCCAGTTTAGGAGAAAATCGTTGTTGAAATTTCAGTGTATCTGCTGTAGCGTAATGTTCGCTAGAGTAGAGCATCCGCTTAAGTTCCCGGCTACCACGGCGGCGACACGGGTACAACTTCTGCCTGTGTACTTTTTCTCCTTCTGTTTCATCACTTCGAGGGAAGGTTCCACAAAAATACATACTTTGATTCTACATCAATTTGGTGGACATGCTTTCGCAGAAATGACCAAATACATGTCGTTCACACTGAAGTTGATGGACGAAAGAACCATAATTTGAATCGAAACGAACTGTGTTTTCCGGTATTGCCTACCAAAAATGTGTGTTCCTGCAAAGCAGTAGCTTGAAGTAAACGTACGTGGTGCTCTACGAATTTATGTTTCGGTTGCAGCCGCGAAGAATACATTTGGAATTATCTTCTAGCACAGTACACCATAGTGAGTAAGATGATTCTGTAATCTATTCTGTAACAATAGGAACACACATTTGAAGGAATTTTGCTGTAGTGATTCAGACACACTGTCAGTAAAAAACGCAACATCAAGAAGGAGCTGTGTGACTTAAACGAAAGTTGTTAGGCGTGTTTCTACATCTGAGAGATGATGTCTATTCAAATTTCGCTTCAGTCGCGTAAGAGTGGAGCCAGCAGCGCATGTAACGTTTGTTTTAAATAGTGAGCGTGAGCGTGTTACCGTTCAAATTGGACCTGGTGACTTGATGTAAGTCAAGAAAGCCTTTAAGGCGACGAAGACTCGATTAACAGCATCTCACTGAATTTGAACGAGGTCGTGCGAGAGGGCTACGAGAAGCTGGATCTTTCTTCTGCGATATTGCAGAAAGACTTGGCAGGACTGTAGCCACCGTACATCTCTGATGGTAGCGGTGGTCACGAGAATGTACGGTCATAAGAAGACCGGGCTCTGGACGGCCACGTGACGCTACCAAAAGTGGAGAGCATCGAATTGGGCTTTTGGCTCTGGCTCATCGTACGGCATCTACAGCAGTTGAGTAGTGGTTGACACCACAGTGACACAACGAAGTGTTACAGATCGGTTGCTTCAAGGACGGCTCCAAGCTCTACGTCCTTTAGCGCGCATTTCACTGACCTCAGACCACCGCCATTGGCGAAGGCTTATTGGTGGGCAGAGTGGAGGTCTGTTTTGCTCTCTGATGAAAGTTGGATCTGTCCCAGTGCCATTGATGGCCGTGTGTTGGTTAGAAGGGGGCCAGTTGAGAGCTTGCAACCAGCGTGTCTGCCTACTATACACACTGGCTCTACACCTTGAGTTATGGTCTATAGTGCGAATTTGTATGACAGCAGAAGCAGCGTCGTGGTTACCCATGCACCCTGCCTGCAATGCGGTACGTCAATCTTTTTATTCGACCTTTGGTGCTGACATTCATGTACGACATTCCAGAGTGTGTTTTCCACCAGGATAACGCTTACCCACATCTGGTGGTTGCAACTCAACATGCTTTCCAGAGTGTCGACATGTTGCCCTGGCCTGCTCAATCACCAGACCTGTCACAAAACGAGCACATATGAGACATTACTGGACGACAACTCCAGCGTCGTCCACAAACAGCATTAGTCGTCCCTGTACTGAACGATCAAATGCAACACACATGAAACTCCACCCCACAAACTAACATCCGGCACCTGCACAACACAAAGCATTCACGTTTTAATGCATGCATTCAACATTCTCTAGTTACACAGGTTATTAACGTACCAGCATTTTATATTTGCGAAGACCTATCTCGCGCTTACATTAATCTGTGATCTTATAGTGTTAATCACTTAAATATATTACCTAAACAAATGTATTCCCGAACTTTAATTACTCTACATTGATTATTTTTTGGTGTTGCATTTTTTCCGTCAGTGCATCAATGGCGAAAATAACTTCTTCCCTGCTGGATCCGCAGCTTGCATAAGTTCATAATATGATATTTTCTTTATACTTTCACAAAATAAGCTGCGACTAGTTTATTTCTTATCGTTGTTTTTACGTGTATTCACGATAAGCTACTTTCAGCATTTATACCATTTTCAAGCGTTTGTCTTGATGGAATAACGTACAAAAACATCTTAGAATGCAATTTACTCTTTTTATTTTTTGACAGTTGTCAAATGACGTATTGACCTTTTGGTTTCTTATGTAGAATTCTCAAAGCTTTTTCGATTGCGTTAACTCTATGGTTTATATTTCTTAAGCGTAGCTAAACTTTCATTGGTTGCTTTCGTAATATCCAATGCCTCTTACGCAGCTAAAAAAGTTAAGATTTTCTTCCACATTTAAACATACCTAGGTTGGGATGTTTCTGCACCTTAAACATATTGTTGTAATGAACGCTATCAGTTATTTTTACCGTTCTAACTTTCAGACATAAAATATGCAAAATTTTCTCTGCGGATTCTCTTGACATATTATTAAATAACTTCCTTCTATGCTGCGCTCGCAGCTTGCATCGTCTTTATGCTTTTACAAAACGAGCTGCAAATAATTTATTTCTTGTTGTTGTTCTTTACGCAGGTTCACGACAAGCTTGTTTCGGCGTTTGTGTCACTTTCAATTGTTCGTCCAGGTGGGATCTTGCAACGTAATATCTTTTCTTTATTTTTTGACAATTGTAAAATAACAGATTTATCTTTTGGTATTTTATTTAGAATTTTCAATGCGTTTTCGACTGTATTCACTCTACGGTTTTTATTTACAAAGTGTAGGTAAAAATTTGATTGACTGATTTCGCAATATCTCGTGTGTTCCCTAAATCTTATACTATAACTCCGTTCTGTTTGTCTAATGTGAAAACTGTTGCAGTAGTCACGGGAAATTTTGTATATGCGTGAATTACACACAGATCATGCAAGCTGGCAAGTTCATCTCTTTCGATATAACAGTGTATTTTAAAAACTGTTGCAGTCGACACAGGAAATTTCGTATACAAGTGAATTATACACAGATTCCGTAACCTGGGAAGTTCATCTCTTTCAATATAAGAGATCTGTACACAAACATATCAGTAGTTGAAACAACTACAGGAAATTTTGTGTATATGTGAATTACACACAAATCCACCAAGCTGGCAAGTTCATCTCTTTCGATATAACAGATCTGTACACAAACATACAAGCAATTGAGGCAACTGAAATTATATTGACAGCCTTCTCAGGTATGGAAAAGGCAACCCTTTTTGAAACTTATGAAATCATAAAAGTACTTCAGCTCACTCTACCACAATTTTTTTTTGAATTAGACGAGAAAATATACACAGGAAAATGAGGTAACAATGGGAAATTGCGTAGTAGGTACTATCACAGACATATTTGTCAGTGTACTACAAGAAAATTTTTCACCTTGAATTCTCCAATCCTCAACAAAATTATCTATTACTACCAGTATGTGGATGACATTACTACTAATAAATGGAGACAACAAAGATATACAAACAATTCACCAGCAATTAAACAATCTGCATCCAAAATAAAATTTATAATAGAAACAGAAAAAAAATCCATCAGTGTCTTAGGCATAAAAATAAGCAATGATAATAACCAAGACAAATTTGGAATTTACAGAAAACCTAAAACTACAGACACAGTCATCAATAGAAATTCATGCCACCTCAAGTCACATAAAAATGCATTCTATAAATCAGTGATTAACAGAATCATAAATTTACTGCTAGGAGAACAAGTTGTAAAAATGCAATTACAACACTACAGTAAATAGCACAAAAAATGATTTCGACGAAGCAACAGTAATCAAGATCTACCAAGACCATACTAAATCTAAAATAGACAACATACATACAGACATAACCTTGAAAAGAGATGACAGAACCGAAATCAAAACTATATATATACCAACAACAAATGAAGGCAACATATCACACAAAATAAACATATTATTATTATTATTATTATTATTATTATTACTATTACTATGTACGATTAGACCCTGTGGGATAAGGCAAAGCTTCTTGATTCTTTTTCCTTTTTTTCCACATTGCTCTTGTTTTTTCTGCATGGGCTCTCTTCCTTTCCTCTGTACGTTTTGTTCCTGCTTCCTTCGGAGCTTCGTTCTCTGACTTAACTTCCCATCTGTAAACTTTCTGTTTAAATACTTTTCTGTCCAAAATATCTCAATAATTTATCTGAGATTTTCGTAGGTCCTTTTTGACCTCTTATATCCGGGATATAGTTTTAAGTCTTTCTATATATTTAAGAATTTTGTGCGTAAGTGTTTTTTTGGGAAACCTCGAGACGTGCCCATAAATTTTTAATCGCCTTCATCTAGCGTCTGCTGCAAGGTTGGACAATTTATCAGTTGTTTACGAGATAGTGCCACAGAAATGATACGTGAATTGGAGTGGCAATCATTAAAACAAAGGCGTTTTTCGTTGTCACGGGATCTTCTCATGAAATTCCAATCGCCAGTTTTCTCCTCTGATTGCAAAAACGTTCTGTTGGCACCCACATGCACAGGGAGAAATGATCATCATAATAAAATAAGAGAAATAAGGGCTCGCACAGAAAAATGTAAGTGCTCGTTTTTCCCGCTCGCCGTTCAAGAGTGGAACGGCAAAGAGACAGCTTGGAGGTGGTTCACTGAACCTTCAACCGGGCACTTTAATGTGAATAGCACAGTAATCACGTAGATGTAGATGTAGATTGTAGTCTATGGCCCTCTTCTGTTTTCTTTGGCTATAGTATCTTCCTTTAATAAGATTTGTAGGTCACCTGTTATGTGGACTGTAAGGGTTTCATTGGCATACAGGAATTCAGGTTTTAATGCTGTATTGTAGTGCCTAATTTTAGTGTTTTTGGACAAGCATTTTTTATAGTACACCTTGTAGGTTCTTCCGTAGGCTATGTTTAGTTTTTGGAGACGAACGTTTTGTGCTATTTTCTATCGCCCTGCGGATGCAAGAACTTGACCTAAGTATTTAAAATATGGGACTATATTGATATGACCGTATTTTGTTGTCAAGTTTTGGGTCTCAATTTTTGTGGCGATGAACTCAGACTTTAGGAAAGACATTTGCAGACCAGCGTTCTCTGCACACCCTTCAATGGTTTCAACCCATTCGATCACTGTTATCTCACCATCCGCTAATAACGCTAAATCGTCACGAAAAGCTAAGCATGATAGTCTTATGTTACCTTTGACTCGCCCAATCTGTATAGGTTTCCATCAGTTTTTATTCTTCGATTCCTTTTCCCATTCGCGGATGACATTGTCCAGCACAAGGATGAATAGGAGAGGAGACAGACCATTTCCTTGTGGGACGCTAGGAAGGGCTCGGATATTTCGCCCATGAATTTCACCTTGGAGGTAGTATTGTTCAGTGTTTCTTTGATGAGGGTAACGGTTTTCGAATCTAACCCTTGTTCTTAAAGGATATCAAAAAGAGCTGGTCGATCAACTGAGTCGTATGCCTTTTTAAGGTCTACAAACGTGCAGATTATTGGGATGTCTCTGACTGATTTGTATTTTAGCACGGTCTTTAGATTGAAGTTTGTTCTGTGCAGGATCTACTGGGGCGAAAGCCACTTTGGTATTCACCAATTTTGTTTGGCAGTTGCTCTTGTGCTTTTTGAAGAAGACAGGCTGATAGAACTTAGTATGCGACCTGAAGTAGGGATATACCTCGATAATTATTTACATCACATTTGTCTCCTTTTTGTGTAATGGATGGACAAGAGCACATTTCTGTTCCTGGGGTAATTTTTCTGTCTCCCAAATATCTGCAATGGCTTGGGTTAACTCTCTGAGAGAATATGGTCCTAGAGTTTTCAGTAGCTCATCAATAATCCCATTTTCGCTAGATATTCTTCTGTTTTTTAATTTAAGAATGTGTTTGTGAATTTCTTCTTGTGTTGGTGGGGGTGATTCAGGGTGCGTGTAAGTAGGTCTTTCTTTAGGGTATCTCGAAGGTGGTTCAGGATAATTACGGAGTGTTGAAAAGTAGTGTGCCAGTTCCTTACAGTTTTCCCGGTTAGTGAGCGCAAGTTTTCCGACAGATTTCTTGAAACATAGATTTTGTGGGCTGTATCCACGAATTTTTGTGCGAAAGTTCTGTAAAAATCTCATCTATTGTAGTTACGGAAGTTTTCTTCTATTAAGTTCAGTTGGTTTTTCAGGTATTTTATTTTGGTCTGCCTAATGATTTTCGGAACTTGTTTCCTAGTTTCATAAAAGTATTGAAGATTCTCCGGTGTTTTCTTTCTGTTGTAGTTAAGAAAGATCTTTTTTTGTTTTTCCAAAGCTTTCTCATACTCTGTATCCCACCCTGGGTGTTTTGTGTTTTTCTGCAGGGGGAGTAAATCTTTAGCCTTTTGGATTATTTTACTGTGAAATTTTTCACAAGTATCTGCCTGGACTTTTTCCAGTTCTTCTCCAAGCTTAGTTCCTTTGATTCTTCTGGTGTCAAATATCTGCTGGTGCACTTTCTTGCGTTGGACTCTCTTTGGGGTAAATTTAATTTTTATCCGTGTTAGATTGTGGTCTGAATCTATGTTTGCACCACTACGGACTTGTATGTCATGAACTGCTGTTTGTAGAGGATACAAGATGGCAACATGATCAATCTGATATTCACCGAGCTCTTTTATTGGGGATCTCCAGGTCTTTTGTTTGCGGGGATTCTTCCTCAGTTGTTTCTTTGGCACAGTTCGATAAGCCTTTTTCCGTTTTTGTTGGTAAATTTATGGGCGGGATATTTTCCTATAGTTTTCCAGTATTGTTTTTCTTTGTCTATCTGATCATTGAAATCACACAATAATATTTTGATGTCCTGCTTTGTAATTTTAGCCATTACTTTCTCAAGATTTGTCCAGAATTTCTCCGCAGTCTGTGGATCCTTTCTGTTAGCAATGTTGCTCAGGGCATGAATATTAATGAAAATGTATTTCTTGCTGGCGCACTGCATGAGCATTTTCATACGGCGGTTGCTTACAGGATACATGTCTCTTATGGAATCTGTTACACTTTTATGTATAACAACAACCATTCCCAGAAGCGTAGCACCTTTAGCACTACGTTTTCCTGTTTTACACTTAAAGTTATTAAAGAATACGACAATACAACTAGCATTTCGCACTACCAGTAACTTACAAACAATCCTTAGATCAGCAAAAAGTGACGTCTGTATCTTTCCAGGTACATTCAAAATTTCCTGCAACGACTACAATAGTTTTCACATTGGACAAACAGGGCGAAGTTATTGTATAAGATTTAAAGATATTGCGAAAGTAACCAATCAAGATTTTACCAACACTTAAGAAATAAAAACGATAGAGTGAACGCAATCGAAAACGCTTTGAATATTCTGCGTAAGATATAAAAAGACAATACGTCATCTGACAACTGTCAAAAAATAAAAAGAATAAATTGCATTTCAAGATGTTTTATTTACGTTATTCCACCTGGACGAAACTTAAAAATGACTATTTTTGAATAATTTGGCTTGACACGTACTATTTAATGACAGACTTATGTAAGATGTATCTGAAGAAGAAAAGAGTACATGGACAGGATTTGATCTCATTCATCCAGCGCTGTAACCGTGAACCTAAGTCACTGCACTGCGTTCACTTGGTCAAAATATGACTAACACTACAGGTAGGGCTATAGGCCGCAAGCATAACATTTCACCATCGATTTTGACGGAAAGTAGGAGCACTCGCGTGAAAAGCTGCTAGTCAGACACTCAGGACAGGTCCCTACATAACTTACCTGACACTAATCAAAATCTGTAATGAACAGGTCTGGTAGTCACCTTGTGAGCAGTATTTTGTGTTCGAGGAAACTACAGTAGATTATGGTTAAAAGATGGGCTAAATAAGGCGCACATCTAGAATATAATCAAACGTGCTTTCCAACGGGTCCTGAAGCTTGGTTCAATTTTAGCGAATTCAGCTTTTTCCACAACACCACTGACACTACTACCTACATTGTCCATCTTTGCAATGGCACGCGGAGTTAAACAGGGCAATACTCCCGGATAGTTTTGCCTATCAGTGTCGCTACTTGCAAGCCGAAGATATATAACCATTATAAAATTGTATATTAAGTAAGATACACTTTAAGAGAACCGAGTATCAGAGTAAAATAACTTACGAACCAAAATATTTCATGTGATTATGCAGAACGAGGTACACTAATGGCCATTAAAATTGCTACATCAAGAAGAGATGCGGATGATAAACGGGCATTCATTGGACAAATATATTATACTAGAACTGACATGTGATTACATTTTCACGCAATCTGGGTGCATAGATCCTGAGAAATCAGTACCCAGAACAACCACCTATAGCGGTAATAACGACCTTGGTACGCCTGGGCATTGAGTCAAACAGAGCTTCGATGGCGTGTACAGGTACAGCTGCCCATGCAGCTTCAACACGATACCACAGTTCATCAAGAGTAGTGACTGGCAAATTGTGTCAAGCCAGTGGCTCGGCCCTCATTGACCAGACGTTTTCAATTGGTGAGAGATCTGGGGAATGTGCTCGCCAAGGAAACAGTCGAACATTTTCTGTATCCAGAAAGGCTCGTACAGGACCTGCAACATGCGGTGGTGCATTATCCTGCTGAAATGTACGGTTTCGCAGGGATCGAATGATGGGTAGAGCCACGGGTCGTAACAGATCTGAAATGTAACGTCCACTGCTCAAACTGCCGTCAATTCGAACAAGAGGTGACCGAGACGTGTAACCAATGGCACCCCATACCATCACGCCGGGTGATACGCCAGTATGGCGATGACGAATACACGCTTCCAATGTGCATTCACTGCGATGTCGCCAAACGCGGACGCGACCATCATGATGCTGTAAATAGAACCTGGATTAATCCGAAAAAATGACGTCTGTGATGCAGCGTCAAGGGTAACCGCAGCCACGGTCTCCGAGCTGATAGTCCATGCTGCTGCAAACGTCGTCGAACTATTGGTGCATATGGTTGTCGTCTTGCAAACGTCCCCACCTGTTGACTCAGGGATCGAGACGTGGCTGCATGATCCGTTACAGCCATGCGGATAAGATGCCTGTCATCTCGACTGCTAGTGACACGAGGCCGTTGGGATCCAGCACGGCGTTCCGTATTACCCTCCTGAACCCACCGATTCCATATTCAGCTAACAGTTATTGGATCTTGACCAACGTGAGCAGCTAAGTCGCGATACGAAAACCGCAATCGCGATAGCCTACAATTCGACCTTTATCGAAGTCGGAAACGTGATGGTACGCATTTCTCCTCCTTATACGAGGCGTCGTAGCAACGTTTCTCCAGGCAGAGCAGGCCAACTGCTGTTTGTGTATGAGAAATCGGTTGTAAAGTTTCCTCATGTCAGCACGTTGTAGGTGTCGCCACCGGCGCCAGCCTTGTGTGAATGCTTTGAAAAGCTAATCAATTGCATATCACAGCATCTCCTTCCTGTCGGTTAAATTTCGCGTCTGTAGCACGTCATCTTCGTGGTGTAGCAATTTTAATGGCCTGTAGTGTATCATATTTCTAAGAAGTATGCATCATAAAAGAAGGAAAAACAGTAAAGAAAATTAAAATACTACCATATGCATATTGAAGTAGGCATATCATAGAATTGTTTACGTTGCTTGACGTTTGCATGGCTGCGTCGACACGGCTCGGACAGGGCGGAACATCATCAAAGTGGGGGCGCAGGGAGGTGTGCCGTGAGGTAGTGAGCAGCTAGTCTCCAGGAATACTGGACACAAATTTCAAAGGTTTCTGAAGGGGAGCAAATTTCATTGGGTGCAGTTTTCGTACATGAGCAGTTTTTATTTAATTTCGGACAGCATATTTCGTGGGGGTGCAATTTTCTGTCATCTAAAGTACGCGGTATGTTGATATTTTTGCAGACTCACGGCAGGAAACCTTGCATATTTCTGGGGGGCTCAATTTTCTGTCATCAAAAAGTATGCAGTAAGTTGATATTTTTGCAAACTCGCAGCTGTTTTAAAGGGTTTCTGGGTGTTTTGAAGGATCAAATTTGCCGTAATTTAATAAAATCGCGCGATTCTGAGACTCGTATCTCACATGCTATTCGAAGTAAAATTTCCAAATAAAATGCAAAATATAGGTATTGATATATATTTTGTGGTGGTATTCTTGCATAATTCTTAGAACTTAAATTTAATAGGAATTTTTATCATTTTTCATTTTTTTTTCTGAAAAATGCTCTTTATAAATGGAATTCAAATAGTGCCATATTGTACAGCATTTGATTTAAAAACCACATTAGTAAATATTTTATAGTATCTTCAACGGAGAGCTGTAAAAACAAACAAATAAATAGAAACAGCGACAACATTCATAAATCATGACGAACCGATTGTTATTCGCCTGCTACATCCGTTTCACTGATGCCCATCGCATTATTAAGTACATTAGGAGCCTAATTCTTTATTATTTAATTATTTTTCCACGTTTCGAACAAGGAGCTCCATAAATGTTAAAACTGAAATTCTTGTGTGATAAAAACAGGTTCATGTCTGTGTAAGTTCAACATTTATGTAACTAGTTTTCATGCGTAATACACCAATAAAAGATTTAAAAAATTATATTAATTATTTTTACGTTATTGCTATGTACTTCCAACAAGAACGGACTTTGAGGTACAAAATGAATCGTAGTTCGCTGAAATCCGACGTATGTTTCTCGAGTTATACGGCAGACAAATTGTCGCGGTCGGAAAATTTCGCAACATTTACCGAATTTTAAATCGAACACTTGTAAAAATTGTAGATATGTTCGTGATAACTGTTTTCTTTGTCGGTAATTGACGCATATAAAATTAATAATGATTTTTAAAAGTAAGAGGTCAATTTTTTCATTTTTCTTCCAATTTGAAATAGAACAGCCCACACCCGTACAGTGAGACGCACGGATTCACTCTTTACTACGGCCCAGTACCAGCATCATTATCCGGAGCCTCGAGGCTGCATAAGCGTCTTGTCTACACTCACTGCCAAAAGCAGCCAGACTGGACATTCTGCAAGTGACCATAGCTACCATTCACTGTATCACAATTTGATACAGCTGCGCTCTACAAAAACTACGGTTTGGTAGCTCTGGTACAATGCAGAATTGATGTAGTAACTTACCGGTAGTATTAGTAGATTTGGCAGAGAAACAAACACAAATGACTGTGTGAGAAAGAAACTTGCAGCTGACGACTTCTCCTTGCTTTTCGTTCGTTCTTTTGTTTGTTTTCAACATAATTAGAGCCGCACATCGTTCACTGTCAGTCCACTGCGTATTTTATATCCTTACAAAATGTAAATTGCATTTTATAAGTAATAAAAATCAGATGAGCGCATCACTTTTGCGCTTTTATGTAATCAAAGCATTTACGTTTGCTGCAAGTACCGTCTACATGCACAAACGTAAAAAAAATAGTTGTTGTTGTTATTTTGTTGTCAATAGAATGATCTTCATTACGATCAAAGGCAAGAGTTCTCTCTTATTATTGATAAGTGCGAAAGTAGTTTTTGAGTAACATAAACATGTGTTATACTAGTATAAGCTCGATGAAATACTGAAGCGGTGTTTGACACGGTTTTGTTTACCGTTCTTCTAACTTTACCATTTTTTAAAGAAATCGATTTTCTAGCGCTGTATACACTCCTGGAAATAGAAATAAGAACACCGTGAATTCATTGTCCCAGGAAGGGGAAACTTTATTGACACATTCCTGGGGTGAGATACATCACATGATCACACTGACAGAACCACAGGCACATAGACACAGGCAACAGAGCATGCACAATGTCGGCACTAGTACAGTGTATATCCACCTTTCGCAGCAATGCAGGCTGCTATTCTCCAATGGAGACGATCGTAGAGATGCTGGATGTAGTCCATTTGGCCTCCCGCATGCCCACTATACGCCCTCGCTCAAAGTCCGTCAACTGCACATACGGTTCACGTCCACGCTGTCGCGGCATGCTACCAGTATTAAAGACTGCGATGGAGCTCCGTATGCCACGGCAAACTGGCTGACACTGACGGCGGCGGTGCACAAATGCTGCGCAGCTAGCGCCATTCGACGGCCAACACCGCGGTTCCTGGTGTGTCCGCTGCGCCGTGCGTGTGATCATTGCTTGTACAGCCCTCTCGCAGTGTCCGGAGCAAGTATGGTGGGTCTGACACACCGGTGTCAATGTGTTCTTTTTTCCATTTCCAGGAGTGTATTAAATGTATAGTTCTTTTAATTTTATTACAACATTCCTCTGTTTCCGTTACAAATCACCAATTTTAGAATAAAACGTGAACTAAACACTGACAGTTTCAATTTTTTCTATAAATATTGTTGAGTTTTAAGTAAAAGACAGAAGAATAACTGTGTAGAACAAAAATGTTCTGTAGGTTACCCGCTCCTTGATATGCTTTCACTCACTTTCTAGACGGTCACCGCTTCTGCTTTTTAGGGGACTCTAGTAAGACACGGTGGCAAACATAAAGAAAGCGATCGTTATGAGGTAACACCTAACAGATATGCAACACACCCATCCTACATGTAACATGGATATGACCTTAACTGACCAAAGCTACTAGGAAAAGTACCGTAGTCTTCACTTACTTACGGTATTATATAGAAGCCTACGATAGTTTTACCACTCTACACTGATCGCATACACAAAAAACGTGATCCACAGGCATGCAACACCCCTCACATACAGCTAATGCGGTTATGATCTTTACTTACCAAGGCTGCTTCGAAAACTACCGTAGTCTATGCTTACTTATGATAATCTACGATAGCTTATAGTAGTTTTACAACCCTAGGACTGGACCGAAGTTAAAGATAGATTAGTGCGAGTGAAATTCAAACTACTGTCACACACCAGCTTCATACTAAAGTTAAGCAGTATAATATTTCTTTTAATAAATTATGGTAAGCTTTTACTAAGTTGCGTTGCTTTATACTTTTGTTTTACTTTTGCCTAACCCTATCTGACGCTGTGATGAGGCTGTACAGCTGCTGTGTGCAAGTAAGTTACCATGTGGAAGCCAGCCACTGCGGCCGAGCAGTTCTAGGCGCTTCAGTCTGTAACCGCACGACCGCTACGGTCACAGGTTCTAATCCTGCCTCGGGCATTAGGTTAAGTTAGTTTAAGTTGTTCTAAGTCTATGGGACTGATGGCGTCAGATGTTAAGTCCCATTGTGCTTAGAGCCATTTGAACCATTTTTCTTAACAATGAATGAGCTTTCACAACCATTGTGTTATAGTAAGCCAAATCCTGTTTTTAAAGAAAATGCAGTTTTAAAGCAACCTCCTGTTGGAAGGAAAGAAGGAAGGAAGATTGGGTTTAATGTCCTGTCGACATCAGGGTCATTACAGGCGGAGCACAAGTTCGGACTGTGCTACAGGTATTGGGGAGGAAATCGGCCATGACTTCGAACGATTTGCGGAAATCATGGAAAACCCCTGTATCTGGATGGTCAGACACAAATTTGAACTATCGTCCTCCTGAATACGATTTCCGTGTGCAAACCAATACGCCACCTCGCTAGGTATACTGTTCTGAAGCTGCCACCATAAAACTGTGGTCTGAACCATATGGACCTATTCTGGCATACAATAAAACAAAACACGGCAGTAAAAAAGTTTCTGCCATTAATTTAATTACCCTAAAACGAATAATCAAAGGGACTTTATCTGAGATTAGCCAACATGATTGGTTAAAAGCCTGTGAACATATAAAAGGACTTGAAAATGAATATTAGCGCAGAGACGGGTTAATGGAAGACGCAGTACCGAATGTAAACACTGATGTCGGTCTATACAGCGAAAACAAATATGCACCACATGACCTTGGCGGTAATATGGAAACTTACGCGGCGGTGAAATTCTAATGGATTCAAATGCAACGGATACAGTAGATGAGGCAGTTGGCATTTACCCCTTGTGTGATGGACCACTCTTTTAATAACTCTAATCACAAAGGTTAGTGCGTTTTCACTGCAGTTGTACCGTTCTTCCTGCCCCCCGCAATGCCGATTACGCACTGACTAACGATCAGCCGACCGAAATGCCTTCACTTCCAGGTGTAATAATATTGAGGTCGGGTAGTACGCTTATGTCCACACTGTAATATTTATCTCAAGAGCGAAAATGGTTGCTTCAGAAGTGCACAACACACATACTGCAAAAAGATCATAAATTTGGAGTACGCAACGCAAAGCATATTAGGCCACGTAACAAAACTCTAAATCAGGCGAAAGTGATTCGTAATTAATATACTGGCAATACAAACGATGTTCAAGAGAAAGATGTGCAAATAAATAAAATCCCACAGGGAAAAAGTACAGCGACGATAGTTTTTGAGCTAATGACCAGGCTTTATCACTGACACTCCAAGTAAATAAAGTACCACTGAAATTTCAAATTGACAATGGCAGTTCCATTACTCTAAATAACCTGCAGATGGACAAAAAGTTTGGATCTCCAAAATGAACTGACTTTCAAAGTTTAATATTTTGTACCAGCGAGTGACAAATACCGGTCAAAGGCCACAACAGACGTTGCATACAAGCAATTAACAAAACAGGTGAGAATTATAGTAAATTTCGCACAAAGCAACGAATGTACTGCACCGTAATTTATTCAATAAACTCGGATTCATCAAGAAAGGCTGAATCAGATTTCCGTTGACGTTCCCGTTCCAAAACTATATTGCAATTCTTTTCGAAAGCAACAAGTAGCATTAAAAACTACGAAGCACACAGCACCCTGAAACTGGGCGTCGAGCCAAAATTCTGTAAAGTACGCAATATTCTATGTGCGTCAAAGAAAAAAATGAAACATGGACTAGATCTTCTAGAACAAAATGACATGATACACCGATCAACAAAAGTTTTGCGTTACCCTTTTATCTCGAAATTCATGGCACAGCAAACAAAACTTGTCTCTGAGGCACGCCTATATAGGCTGATTCATGAGAAATGTCACATAATTTCTGAGGTGATTCTACATATGAAAATAAACCAAAACAGTCCTGTGAACGTGTGTCCGGTATTCGATCGTTACGGAGCTGGGGCAGATTGACGACTACACACCTCCATGAATAAGTAGACTACTGGCCATTAAAATTGTTACACCACGAAGGTGACGTGCTACAGACGCGAAATTTAACAGACAGGAAGAAGATGCTGTGATATGAAAATGATTAGCTTTTCAGAGCATTCACACATGGTTGGCGCCGCTGGCGACACCTACAACGTGCTGACATGAGGAAAGTTTACAACAGATTTCTCATACACAAACCTGCGTTGCCTGGTGAAACGTTGTTGTGATGGCTCGTGTAAGGAGGAGAAATGCGTGCCATCACGTTTCCGACTTTGATAAAGGTCGGATTGTAGCCTATCGCGATTGCGGTTTATGGTATCACGACGTTGCTGCTCGCTTTGGTCGAGATCCAATGACTGTTAGCAGAATATGGAATCGGTGGGTTCAGGAGGGTAAGACGAAACACCGTGCTGGATCCCAACGGCCTCGTATCACTTTCAGTCGAGATGGCAGACATCTTATCTCTGAGTCAACATATGGGGACGTTTGCAAGACAACAACCATCTGCACGAACAGTTCGACGACGTTTGCAGCAGCATGCACTATTAAGCTCGGAGACCATGAGTGCTGTTACCCTTGACACTGCATTACAGACAGGAGCGCCTGTGATGGTGTACTCAACGATGAACCTGGGTCCACGAATGGGAAAACGTCATTTTTTCGGATGAATCCAGCTTCTGTTTACAGCATCATGATGGTCGCATCTGTGTTTGGCGACATCGCGGTGAATTCTCATTGGAAGCGTGTATTCGTCATCGCCATACTGGCGTGTCAGCCGGCGTGATGGTGTGGGGTGTCACTAGTTACACGTCTCGGTCACCTCTTGTTCGCATTGACGGCACTCTGAACAGTGGACGTTACATTTCAGATGTGTTACGACCCGGGGATACATCCTTCATTCGATCCCTGAGAAACCCTGCATTTCAGCTGGTAATGCACAACCGCATGTTGCAGGTCCTGTACGGGCCTTCCTGGATACAGAAAGTGTTTTACTGCTGACCTGGCCAGCACATTCTCCACATGTCTCACCAACTGTAAACGTCTGGTCAATGGTGGCCGAGCAACTGGCTCGTTACAATACGCCAGTCACTACTCTTGATGAACTGTGGTATCGTGTTGAAGCTGCATGGGCAGCTTTACCTGTACACGCCATCCAAGCTCTGTTAGACTCAATACCCAGGCGTATCAAGGCCGTTATTACGGCCAGATGTGGTTGTTCTGGGTACTGATTTCTCAGGATGTGTGCGCCCAAATTGCTTGAAAATGTAATCACATATCAGTTGTAGTATAATATATCTGTCCAATGAATACCCGTTTATCATCTGTATTTCTTCTTTTTGTAGCAATTTTAATGGCTAGTAGTGTATGAAGACAAGTGCGAAATATTACTTACTGAAATGCAGTGTAAGCGCTGTGGTGGACAGAATAATGGTGGTGGACAGAACAATGGAGGTACAGGTGACCGATCCATTCTGCAGGAGGTGAGGGGGCTCTCCAACAGATGACACCACTGTGATACAGCACCGAGGCAGCAGCTGCAGGTGTACCCTGTGTGGAACTGTGGATTGGATCAGTAAGCAGTCCTGAGGCCGTGTACATGTCGTGCTTGAGTGTTCTTCAATTGAGCAAGTCCATTGTGTCCGTGAATACCAAAATGCCGCATACGTTCACCCATGCATAATAGGGGGTCATGTGGTTTGTGTATCGGTACTGTATTGCAATGGCTGACGGCTGTGGCAGAATACCAGAGACGTTGCCCTGATCGACGAACCTCCTGTGCCAGGGTATTGCAAGGTTTTTCAAACATTACGTTAATCCGGAACACTGGTGATGAGGTACCATACTCTGAGGAGCTTTGGGGACGACGTGGGAGACGCACATTGCTGTACTAGGCAAGGTCGTAGTGGAGGCGGTTTGTCATTGCCTTCCTCCGTCCGTAATGGAGATGAATGATGATGATGAAGACGACACAACAGTACCAGTCATCTCGAGGCAGGAAACATCCCTGACCCCATCGGGAATTTAACGTGAGATCCCGTGCACGAGAAGCGAGAACGCTACCTCCTGACCACGAGCTGTGGACTCCGGACTCAGTGTATATGTAACATCAGAACGTGAGGCCATCCAGTCAGTTGAGGAAAGGGAAGACATTATTGAAATGGTACAGTGGAGCCCCACCACCAGTACATGATAAGCTACAAATGCGAGTTTGTCGTACATTACATTCCGAGGGCTTGTACCCATTACATGTGCACCCCATGCAACGTCTGCATCCAGATGACTCAGTAAGCAGACAATTATTTTGTGTCTGGTTAGCTTTACACAGAAATGTCATGCAGTACACTTTTTTTTTTACAGATGTGGCTACATTTGCACGCAGTGGTATCATGAACACCCACAATTCTCATACATTGGCGATGGAGAACCCACATGACGCTACTGAAACAAGATTTCTAGTTGGGTTCTTAGTAAACGTTTCGTGTGGTATGATTGATGACCAGGTGATAGGACCTTTGTTGCTGCCCAAAAACACGACAGCTGCAGCATACGTACATCTTCTGAAAGAAGACCTAACTACACTTTTGGAAGGCGTTGAAACCTTCCCGTCTCCTCTATACCTCTTGTGTTATTGATAACCTTCTCTTTTACAACAAACTATGTAACCTTTTCGTAGGATTTCTTTCTCTTGCTTAATAATAACAAATGAAATCTTCCCTTTGAAATTTATTCTCTTTCTCTACCTTCGCATAAAAATTTAATTGTTGCTTATAAAAAGTGATTTTCTGATTATTTCGGCGAAACATAGAATGTGTCGTCGTCGTGGCCCTCAGTCGTTATCTGCAATAACCCAAAACTGTTCCTTACCTTTTTTACTGTCACTGGATCGCCATCTGACTGCTACATCGAACTGCGACATGAATATACTTACTCTGTTTTACTATACTCTATTAGCTGCTGGTGGGCTTTCATAATAAGTGGCTGTATTTATTACCAAAGCTGACGTTATTCTTTAATTAATTTGACTGAAGTTACGTAATTCATAGTTAAACTTTTTCTTGACAACAATTCAAATTTTGGAAAGTTTTACGTTGATGGTTTTTGGGATGGATCATAATTAGAAATGCAATATTGCTGGCAAAAGTTAATTATATTCTGAATGAGACTTACTTTTTACAATGTGATGTCCGGAATTAAAAAAAAAGGAGGTTGGTAATTTTTTGTTTTTATTTGTTGAAAGGAAAGAAATAAAAAAGGGTGAATTTTTACTGGAATGAACTTATTGATGGACATCACAAAAATTTATTTTACCTATATTTTTTTTTTACTCATCGAAGAAGACAACACAACACACATAAAAGAAATCATCACACTAATATTATCCACAGAATGATCGTTTCACAAGACACTTTCTAGCTCGACTGACTCTTAAGACTGAACAAGACTCGACTGACTCTACTCTCTCTCTGGACCACAGCCTCTTCACGTCCCTCTGGACCAGAGATTTCAACTGTGATTAGCACGCCGATTATTTAATTAATCGTACAGCCACTGGGCGCGCGCTTGGCGCGTCATTTAAATGGGGTTAAACGCACACCGCGAGAGGCGTGGGCTAGCGGTGTCTTACAGGTATCGCCACACGGCCCACTCTACTGGTGCGTAAGTTTTTCAAACTTCGCGGCAGTACCAGATTTGAGTTGACGAACAAGGTTGTGCAGCGTTTGCACCAGCATTATACAACATTTTCAAACATATGACAAGTACATACATATATAAAGAATTATAGCCTAAAGTACAAAGTTTAAGTAAATATACATAAATTGTTGCACATTACAAAATAGCCACTTTGAAATTGATCAATGGATGATTCATTTTTTTTAGAGAGATGCCTGCACCGTTGGCAGTCCTGTTATTAAAACAATAGCTCCTACCCTCTATTCACAGTTCTTATTGTGTCGACCAGTGAGCACTATGCTTTGCCTCAGTTCAGTGTGGTGCGTCGTGCGAAGCACAGTAAAAGTCACAGCACCACAACTTTGTTTACTTTACAGTTTGCACATCAGGACAATAGGTAATGAATCTGCTTACGACAAAAGAACACAAAAGGTCATACAATTTGGTTTTAAGTTGTCGATGACAACAAAGTTCATGTCAGTATTGTTAGTGTTTAAGAGTGGCTGTGCGTGCACGAGTGCAGTAATTTTGATAAAGTGGTCCATCCACCACGCACCGCGGCACTGCGTACAGCCTCGCGCTCGGATCCGCTGTTGAGGTATAATAGGCGGTGACACGTCTGGCGGCGCCACCCCTTACGACGGACGCGACAGTACTGGTAGCCGCATCCGAAGACCGTACAACGCAGACTTCCAAGCACTTTCCAAGGTAGGGATCACTGTGATACGCATCATTGCAGTTTATCGTAGAATTTGAGATTAAACTTATCACTTTGTACGGAAAACACTTTTCTATCATATTTTTACTCTTGACTGGGTGATTTCTCTTTATCAACACTATTTGATTTTTTTTTACACTGTTCAGAAGGGAGGTTCGACGTCCTGTTCCTTCTGAGAACACATTTTCACAGACACTTCACTTTTGAGCAAAATTACACTTTGCATCTTTTCTCCTTTTATATTAGGTGCACATAGTAAGACTGTTTTGTGTGTAGCCTTCACAAGAGGACATTTAAGTTTTGAATAGGCAAGTTCAAAATTACATAGAAAAAATGGACATGTACATATACATAAAACGATTACCTACTATAGACATGAAATTCAATATACATAATACAAATGAACTTCTTCGTAGCTAAGTTGCTACATAGCCATTGAAATACTTTGCTAGTCGTGACCTGTGAAACTCTCCCAAAATTCATATTTATATAGAGAATACTAGTTGTTTACATCTTCAAAAACTTACAATTAGACATGTTTTGCTAGTCGTGTCCCGTGAAACTTTACAAAATTCAGATTTATATTGAGATTGCTAGTTGTTTACATTTACAAAATTTTACAATTAGACATGACATGACATATTTATGTACACGAAATTCAGGTTGTGCCACCTATTTCTTGCTGTGCATGTGCACTAACGGAGTACTATCTCCTTCTTTACAGAATATTGAAATCTATGGCATCTGCCATCAAGAATTCTGCAAAACTCGACGAGAGACCCTAAGTGCTGGAAATTATGAATGGACAAAATATACAAAAGAATAGTGCAAAAACCTCACTACCCCACTATCCATCGTCCAGCAGTGGGCAAGGAGGTGGGAGTAGGATCAAGATAGAAGGATTGGGTTATATTCATATTTACAAAATCTTCATCAATACAGTAGTGTTTTCACACATGTGTGCGACGAATAGTGTATCTGTTTGCGTAACGTATGCATCATAAACTTTGCCATTGCGCAAGTGTCACTGACTTTAAGCCAATTCATGTTGTATTCAGTTTCATCCTTTAAAGTTGATCCGAATTGCTGTTTAAGCAAAAAGAAATTCAATGATCATTGTCAATCACTTCCTGTAAATCAGTCAAAGATTTTTGCAAGAATCAATGTGAGTACCGTATATGGTTTAATTCACTCGTTGAATCAGTCATGTTTAGGTAAATACGCGCTTAATGACACGGTAGTTTATATTCCTGAAAAAAAATTCGGTCAGTAAACGTACTAATAAATGACTATAGGATCCTTCCATAAGAGGTGTACTTTAGTGAGTATCACGTAGTAAAATAAATATATGAATTTCCTTTAGGTAAAGGAAAATGAATGCGCTTTAGTTTCCATAAAGACAAGAAAATCGCTGTGTCCACGAAGACAGCTGCGTCGTACTGCTTCACCCACAAATCTTCAAAAACTTATCCACTTTGCTGAAAGAGAAAGAAAAATCTCATACACTAAAGTATGTTTTCTTGTAATCGTGAATTGTACGTCGTACCGGTAGTCGTGTAGTTTTTGTTTCCTGGTCGAGAACATGAGCAGAGAGCGGGAGACTTCGTATCCTAGCAATTGTTTTATGAGAGTCGCATTTTCTTAACTCTGGTCCAGACAGAACGACATAAAATTGCATAACTTATATACTATCCCACTTACACAAATACATATGTCCATGTCCTCACAGTATCAAGTAATGAGTGCTAGATTTCACCTAAATTACTTCACAGGATAAAAACATTTTTTTAAATAGTGTTAATGTTAGTGAGTTCATAAGTTCGTAACCATTAAACATGACCTTCGTAAATGTAGAATACGAATCTTACGAAGGCAGCCTGCATGCATGGTACTACACAATTAGCCTGTGTAAAGAATGAGATTCTATAACGACAGCAATTTTTATTCGCTACGTAAGCAGATTATTTATTTCGCTGTGGCTGATAAACATTTTTCCTCCACAATGACCTATGTACAAAATTTACGTTTGTTACGATGGAGAGCACACAAACTCTTTATGCCAAGCGTGAGATAATGGTTTTTTAAATAGGGCACATACCAAATAAGTTTTTCTTTCTCCTTTTTTATTGCCTACACGGCGAATCATTTCTCATTAACATCTATCAGTATTCATACACACGTATCGTTTTCATTCATACAGCTTCATATAATTAATATTCATCTTTCTTCTCATAGAACAGCTTCAATATAAATCGCAAATCATCAAATAATACTACGTGATGGCATCATTGGCTCACACACAACGAAATCCTCATCATCATCATAAAAACTACCTTATAAACTAAAATTCACATTCATTCTTTCACACTCATTTCAGCACAATCATTCACTCATGCTGGCGTATAGTATAGCATTCTGGTGGCTCTCAAATTCATCACAGTTATTAACATAATAAAATCTTTTTTCTTGTACATAGTTTCCTGTTCTAGAAAATGCCTGTTTAAGGAGTAAGTTTGGTCGCTAACTTCGTTGTCCTTGGCTAGTAGTCAAATTATTCGTAGCATAGTAAATATAACGTAGATTAAATAGTTCTTGGATTGCATGTAATGTTTAACGTAGATTTGCTATAGTTTAATGCGTTATGATTCTTTGCATTGACTAACAATTAACACTAACATTTTAGCTGTAACTAGCACATCCTTTCTCTTTCTCTTACTTTACATACTGCTTTAAGTGGTGGTGGGCGTAAAGTCCTTTAATTTTCTGTGTTGTAGGGTATGCTAATAAATAACATCCAGGGTGAGGAATATCGACGATCCGGTATGGACCTGAGTAAACTAATTGCCATTTCTTAAGCAAACGTTTTAGCCTCGTAGATTTGGGATGGGTTGTGAGCAATACCAAATCATCAATTTCGAACACACGTGTCGGTCTGACCCGTTTATCAAATTTTTTCTTCCGGAGCTCCGCTGTGTGTGCCAGGGTAATGGCAGCTTGCCTTACCTTTTCCTGCAAAGAAATATCGTTCGAAGACAACTTAGGCAGGGGACTTGACCATGAGTTTTTTTCTGGTTCGTCTGATAATAACTCGGCAGGTGAGAATCCGGTTGAACTATGTGGCAAATTGTTCACAATGTACTCGAACGGAGCGAGGTATTCTATCCATTTGGAATGTTTTGTAGAAGAATGGATGCGCATAAATTGATTAAATTCTTTAAAAATTCGCTCAACGGGGTTACCCTGTGGGTGAAACCGGGAAGTAAGAACATGTTTAATATCGGAATCTTGCAGAAATGATTTCCACTTTGCACTCGTAAAGTACGATGCATTGTCCGTTAGGACAGCGACAGGTTTTCCGACGCGGGCTAGGTAGTCGGCCGAAAAGCGTCGAATGATAGCCGCAACAGTGGCTGTGCGCAAGGCGTACAATTTCACATACTTAGTAAAAACGTCCAATATAGCCAAAATGTATTTAGCACCACCGCGGGATTGTGGATAGGGTCCGCCAATGTCTACGGAAATCAAATCAAGCGGTTGCTTTGGAAGAATGGGATGGAATTCAATTGATGCATGTTTGTTCAAATATTTTGCCTTCTGGCAAATGATACATTTGCGAATGACCTGCAGGACTCTACGTCGCATGTTAGGAAAATAGCAGAAGCGTAGGATCTTGGCGGCACATTTATTAATGCCATAATGTCCCCAGGTTTTGTGGGTGAACAAAATGAAGTCGTCAACATAAGCTTCCGGTAAACATACCAACCAACGCTCTGACACGAGATGGGAACGATGAAACAGTACACCATTGTTGATCTTGTAGTAATTTTGAAGATTAGAATTTGAATTCTGACATAATTTTGTTTTTACTGTAGACCACCTAGGATCGGCATCTTGTAACTGTGCAAAATCCCTGCAGATTCGGTGATAGTAGCGGTTGTAGGATTCGTCATACATTAACATGACCTGAAAGTCGGAAGTTTGCTCATGCAAATCTGAAAGATTTTTCGCATCGTGCGGAAGACGAGAAAGAGCGTCCGCAACAATATTGGTTTCGCCGGAGATGTAAATAATTTCGAAATCGTATTCTTGTAACGACAAACACCAACGAGTGAGCCGGGAATGAAGTAATTTGCAAGACAGTAAAAATGATAAAGCTTGGTGGTCTGTATAGATGCGTGTATGTTCTCCCCAGAGAAAATATTGAAATTTTCGCATAGACCAAATAATTGCAAAGGTCTCGCGTTCCGTAACTGAATACGATCTCTCGCATTCAGTTAAGGTGCGACTGGCAAAACTGATAGGTTTTACTATTGTTCGATCATGTTCAACAGACAGTTGAAACAAAAAGGCCCCAAGTCCATAAGATGACGCATCGGTCGATAGGTAGAAATCTTTTGACATGTCCGGATGACAGAGGAGTGGTGCGTGGATTAATGATTGTTTAATTTTTTCAAAATCGGCTTGACATTCTGTAGTCCATCGCCAAAGGGAATTTTTCTTTAGAAGATTTAGAAGATGTGGGCTGTTAAGAGCTTGCTGTGTCACGAACTTTCTGAAAAATGACGAAAGACCCAAAAATGCTTTAAGTTGTTTTTTGGTTCGGGGTGAAGGAAAGTTGCGAATTGCTTCAGTCTTTTTAGAGTCCGGCCTGATGCCTTCCGGCGTGATGATGTGGCCAAGGAACTTAATCTGTTGTCGGGCGAACCTTGATTTTTCCAAATTGATTGTCACGCCTGCATCGGCGAATTTAATCAAAATTTGTCTTAGAAGATCGACATGTTCTTCCCAGGTGGCAGTCGCCACAACTAAATCATCCACATAGGGAGTGATTTGTGAAAGTAAATCTGGCCCGAGGACGTCGTCAAACGCCTCGATAAAGATTCCTGCACTTATTCGTAACCCGAATGGCAAAACACGGAATTGGTATGATCGTCCTTCGCACAAAAATGCGGTATATTTACGTGATTCAGGATGTAGAAGAACCTGGTAGTAGGACGATCGTAGGTCGATATTAGTCAGAAATTTGGCGTTGTGAAATTTCAGGAGTTGTTCGTCCAGATTTACAGGGCGAGTATTTACCGGTATAATAATTTTGTTGATTTCGCGTGCATCGAGAACAAGACGCACGCTTCCATCGGGTTTCGAAACTGACAACAAAGGGTTGCAATACGGCGAGTGCGAATTTTCTATGATTTTCCAACGTAGCATTCTGTTAATTTCCTGCATAACCGCTGGTTTTTTAGACCACGGTATATTGTAGTGTGTACGACAAAATGTTAGGTGGGGTTTGACATCCATCTTGTACACATACCCACGTATGATACCAGGTTTATCTTGAAAGACTACTGAAAATTGTTGAAGAAGGTGAAACAGATTCTGTTTTTGCAAATCAGTTAGATGGTAGGCTTCGGCACACTTTTCCCACAGAGTTTTACTATCAGCATTGTAAGAAGAATTGCAATTGTTTGTCATAGAAAAATTAGTGATGGGCACAGATTGTACTTTCAAGTGACGTACGTCCCGATAAGAATTGTTGTTATTAATTGTTTTAGATAAAGGTATCAAAATTCTTTGCTTTTCAACCGTCAATTGACAGATACCATTCCCTAAGTCAATCACTGCTCGATACTGATTTAAGAAATCGATGCCGAAAAGACATGGAACTGTTAAATTATCCACAACAAGGAAATGATAACGAACATGCACGTTGGAAACAACAAAAGTTAGAAGAGCTTGTAATTTGACATTTTTTTGATTTGTTTCCAGTGGCACCGATGATTCGGCAGTTCTGCACTGGAAACGTCGGAAGTTTAGAACCTTTATCTAGATCCAAGTACAGGGAACTAGAAATCACGCTTGCTGACGCTCCAGTGTCGAATAACACTTCTACAATGGATTTCTCTAACGATAAAACAGCAGTTGCCTGAACCGTTACCTTTACTTTGTCGTTATTACTAGACTTATTATTCTCGGCAAGAAGGTCATGTTCCATAGTGTGCCCGTCTTGGAATCTCAAAAAACAATTTGCAAGATTATTTGCGCCCGTGCTCACGTTCTCGACCGGGGTTTGGGCGCTTACGCCGGTCTGCTCATGTTTTCCGCCGCGTTATTAGGCGACGCATTCTGGTCATCACTTACCTCAATAATATTTATCCTTTGTTCATGGACATGTTTGGTATTCGGTGGAGTTTGATTACCGCAGTCCTGATTATTAGCATTGTTTGTTGGTACAAAGTGTCGTGCATTCGGAAACATATAATTGTAGTTGTGTGGTGTATAGTTCGGGTTTCCCCACTGCGGGGGTGGATAACTGACTCTAGAATATTGACAATTTGAATTATTCTGCTGATATGGCGAATTTCTCTCAAAATAACCAGGGTTGTATCTTCCATCCTGACGTCTGTTTTGATTGTTGTTGTTTCGGTTACGGTTGTTGTTGCCTCTGGAGTACTGATTGTTGTTGAAACTACCATTGCGTCTGTTGCCATTACTATTACTTTTTCGGTAAAATTGACCATTACCAAAACTGTTGTAATTGTTGTAATTTTGGAATCGGGGATCGCAAGATTGCTGCGAATATTGTGTGAAGTTGGGCTGTTGTGATTTTTGCCCCTGATTTTGAGGAAGCGGGTTTGCATTCCACATGTTACCGCTGTTGTTATTTTGATTGAAATTATGGCAATTGTTTTGGCGAGAGTTGGAATTAGCATTATAAATATGTGGAGTGTTCCCTGAATCTCCTCTAAACACAAGGTCTACTTCATTCAAATAATCTAGAAATTTCTTGATGTTAGTTTCCGGAACACCAATTAATTGTGTCCGGTAATGCAGGGTAAATGACTTTTTAAGGTGTTAATCACATCAGCAAGATCGTCCGGTTTTGACCAATAAAGTGTTTTGTCCAGGTATCTTTCAAAATATTGACGCAAAGTTTCTTTACGAGGGTTGTATGGTTCGGGATTGTGAACTTCACGTCGAAGTTGTTTTTGCTCATGTTCTGACCAGAATTCCTGCAGAAAAGCCTCTTCAAATTGCTTGAAAGTTAAATTTTGCCTTTTTATTTCAGCTCCCCATCTGGATGCTCTCCCCCTCAACAGATTACTTACAAAAAAAATCTTTTCCGCATCTGACCAGTTGTGCGGAAACATTCCGTCAAAAGACCTAATAAAAACAATCGGGTGCACCGCTTGGGTATCATCGGAACTGAACGTTGGAAAATAGGCATGTTTAATCATGTTACCGTCAACAATACCGGCAGGCACTATAGGGCCTGTACTATTGTTCCCTGGTGAAACTTCATGGCACAAGGGTGGTTGAGAATTACTGTTTTGTGCGATCACTGAGAGCGGCTCTGTTTGATGTTTTTCGCTCGCAAGTGATTCGCTGTTAGACTGTGGAACAAACTGCACAGTGAAATTAGGCGGTGAACTCGTTGTGAGTGGGGTTGTAGGCGGAACAGTAACTACGTTAGAATCGGGAGTTAATAACTGAGAAATTTGGTTTTTTAAAGTGTTGGTCTCGGTTTGCACCTGCGACATGGCCTGGTGTAAAATCTCTTTTGTAGCGGTTTCTACCCTTTGCTCAATGAGCTTGTTGCGAATACCACATTCGTGCACTAATTTTTCTGCAATGTTTGCGTTACACTCTAAAGAAAGCGATTCTGTTTTTTCCTCCAAATGGGAAATTTTTTCTTTCATTTCTAATTGTTGTAAGCATACTACGCTAACTTGTTGAGTAATACCTTCGATATCCATCGAAATTTTATTTTGTGAGGTGGTTTGATTATGCACGAAATTCTGAACTAGATCATTGACCTGAGCCTGAGCGTTCGTGACCTGATCCAACTTGGTTTTACATGACTGCATTTCGGAATTTGTCACTGTTTGATATTTAACAAAGGAATTTTCGTGAGTGTTTACACGACATGACAATTCGTTGAAACTTTCGGTCAATTGTGTCGTTTTTGAATTAAGTTCTGAGATTTGGTTAGCCTGTTTTTCCAGAGTAGATGTTACCTCAGAAGACAATTGATCGATTTTGCTGTTTAATTCTTTTGTACTCTGCTCCTGTTTATCAAATCTAGTGTCTAGTTTATCAAACCTTTCATTAAGGATGCTATCCATACTTCGCGTAAGAAGTTGTATTAAAATTCCGTACTGATTCGGATCAATGTTTGGATCGTTGTTCCTTTCACTAGAGTTGTGCAAATTAGGATCGGAGTGGGAAATCCCTAGTTGGACACGTCTACTATCGTTTTCCATAGGGTCAGGATTATTGGGTGTGTCACCTGATGAATTACTTTCGTTACTTAGTATTATTTGATGTGATACACCTGCAGTAAATTCCATAGATTCTGGGCTGGAAAAGCCTAGGAAAGGGGATGCTGATGATACAGTAGCATCACCGTTATCAGTTTGCTGTTGCTGTTGTTCCATTTTTGCCAATAATTAACAAATGTGAAATATACAAATAGTACACCCAGAATGGCAATGGCTTGCAAAGTACAAAAGATAAATAAAATTTAAATAGTTAGACGGTAATAACTATTACTTGATAGAATTTCCAAAAATGTCTGAATTATTATTGTGGTTGTAACCGTATTCGCGTAGCTAATCTGAAAGTGGTGACATGACGTAACAAACAGGATTGACTCATAACAATGACTTCTGCATATCTTACTGTTGAATTTCAATGTTACAATAATAGAAATTCCATTGACAAAGGGTATGATTCTTGTTTAGGGAGAGGCATGGGAAATGGGAATAAAAGTTAGCATAGGCGGGAGGCGCACGCTGGACAATGGCATAGCAGAACAAATGCTTTTGCACTACTCACCGCGCTGCGTTGAAGCTTGCAGAAATCTTGTTAATCTTGAAACAACGTTAGCTCTCGTTTTCATATTGAGCATGAAAGAGAAAATTACAGTTTTTTAGCCAATGTACAAGACAATAAATATTACTACACGTATGATTTTACTTTAATTTGCCCTTGTTAAGTTCATTCCAGTAAAATCCGAAGATTGGCGTCCTGTAAACGGTCGCCAGTGTGATGTCCGGAATTAAAAAAAAAAAGGGTGGGTGGTAATTTTTTGTTTTTGTTTTGTTGTTGAAAGGAAAGAAAGAAAAAAGGGTGAATAAAGGTGAAGGGAAGTGGTTCTATTTTTACTGGAATGAACTTATTGATGGACATCACAAAAATTTATTTTACCTATATTTTCTTTTTTACTCATCGAAGAAGACAACACAACACATATAAAAGAAATCATCACACTAATATTATCCACAGAATGATCGTTTCACAAGACACTTTCTAGCTCGACTGACTCTTAAGGCTGAACAAGACTCGACTGACTCTACTCTCTCTCTGGACCACAGCCTCTTCACGTCCCTCTGGACCAGAGATTTCAACTGTGATTAGCACGCCGATTATTTAATTAATCGTACAGCCGCTGGGCGCGTCATTTAAATGGGGTTAAACGCACACCGCGAGAGGCGTGGGCTAGCGGTGTCTTACAGGTATCGCCACAACAATAACCTTACAACTAGCAGTGCGCAAACATACCTTCAGTAGTCTTGAGTTTCTCCAAAAAATTATTTCCATAACATTAGTTCCTCTTATTATAATAGTTAGCTGATGTCTCTGTACGTCCGTTTATAATCTCTTGTAAATCATAGCTAGTGGCTGGCAGGCACACCGCTCCTCTCAACCTCTCGCTTCAGACCTGCTACCGACTTGCTTCACTTCTCGCTTACTGCTGACTTCCTACTAACGCTAAGGTGCCGTTTCTCCTGCCAACAATGCTTTCTGGTGCAGACAATCCCTGCTACCATTACAAAATGTATCAATGGACGGTCTTTCCCGCTCTTTTCTTAAAATGTATCCATACGCGGTCTCTCCCGCCCTTTTTAAAATTCTATCCATTTGCGGTCTCTCTTGTCAACAATACTTTGGTGCAGACATTCCCTGCTACCACAATTATTTCCAACATGACAAATATTAATTATTCCTACTTAATCCTATTAATAAAATATAAACATCTTTCACAAATTGTGATTTGACAATAAACAATAGAAATATACACGTCTTACAACGTGACATTACAGCAACGACGGTAAATTTCCTGCAACACGACGGGTCACAGATGCACTATATCAGAAAAGTATCCCAGCATCTGAATGACACATTGCCTCAACAGTAGATTGGCCGTGGCGGACCCATTAACTGGCCTGCATGATCACCCAGCCTATCCCCGTTAGACTTCCTTTCATGCGACTTGTTAAAGGGGGATATGTACACTACGAAGGTGGACACACGTGAAGAACGTGTCACCCCCATCACCGACGCTGTTGCCCACATTAAAACCAACCGAGATGCTGTTCGATGTACAACGCAAAACACCTAACGCGGCGACAAGTGCATATAGATGGGTGGGGGACTTTTTGTATACCTCTTGCAGGATGGATTAATCATCTGTTCCACCATTATTCCGTTCACCACAGCGCCTACACAACATTTCAGTAGGTAATGTTCACACTTGTCTTCTTAGTAATTCATAGATGATTATAGTCTTCAACCCGCTTCAGTTCCCTAAAATAGACTTGTTCATATAAATCAAATGTTCAAATTTTTGTGGATTCCTAGGGGACCATACTGCTGAGGTCATCGGCCCCTAGACTTACACACTACTTAAACCTAAGGACATCACACACATCCACGCCCGTGGGAGGATTCGAACCTCCGGCGGGAGAGGCCGCACGATTAGTGACATGGCGCCTCTAACCATGCGGCCACTCCGCGCGGTTTCATAGGACTTTCTCGATTTATTTTCACATGTATAATCACTTCAAAAATTATGTGACCTTCACCCTCAGTAAACCTGTATATTCATTTGCAATGTGTCCGTATCACTACATCAAAGATCAAACATTTCTGTAATGGCAAAATCATCTGCTTCCCAGCACTTCTGAGCAACGTCAGTCCTTAGACGGACGTCCTCTTGCTTCGAGGTAGGCGTGAGTCAATCGTGGCATACCAACAATGAGATCTTCAAGCCACCTCTGCTTCATTATGTCCCACTCGTTATTGGTCATCTGTGGAAGTCGCGCTGGCCAGAGTGGCCGAGCGGTTCTAGGCGCTTCAGTCTGGAACCGCGCGACCGCTGCGGTCGCAGGTTCAAATCCTGCCTCGGTCATGGGTGTGTGTGCTGTCCTTAGGTTAGTTAGGTTTAAGTAATTCTAAGTTCTAGGGGACTCATGACCTCAGCAGTTAATTCCCATAGTTTCAATCGATTCCACACATGATCGATTGGGTTCATGTCCGAAGGTCTCACTGCAGAATTTCGTCCTTGAACCGTAGAGCAGTGAGACTGCCCTCAACAGCAACGATAGGTGTAACGGTGGCCGTAATGCCACCACAGAACATATCTCCACTATGACCTTGTGGGGCACGTGGGTCGCAGTCTTCGAGGCGTTCGATGTTATCGGATTGTCTCCGAACACATTGTCTGCGGTACTAATACTGGGACTTAAATTCTGTATGACTTTTTACCCATCTGCAAGAGTGTGTGCTGCTGGGATGAACGACTCGGTGCTCGCCGTGGTGATGGGAATGGAGATTCTTGTCATGTAATCGTCTCCTAACAATTTCATACCTTACATGACGTTCTGTAGCCTCGTAAGAAATTAAAGGATGTTTACGTGCAAATACGTGTCAATGGCGTAACTCAACACAGAAATACACTGCTGGCCATTAAAATTGCTGCACCACGAAGGTGACGTGCTACAGACGGGAAATTTAACAGACAGGAAGAAGATGCTGTGATACGCAAATAATTAGTTTTTCAGAGCATTCACACAAAGTTGGCGCTGGTGGCGACACCTACAACGTGCTGACATGAGGAAAGTTCTAACCGATTTCTCGTACACACGTATCGCGACATTGGTGCTCCCGTTGGTCGAGATCCAATGACTGTTAGCAAAATATGGAATCGGTGCGTTCAGGAGGGTAATACGGAACGCCGTGCTGGATCCCAACGGCCTCGTGTCACTAGCAGTCGAGATGACAGGCATGTTATGCGCATGGCTGTAACGGATCGTGCAGCCACGTCTCGATCCCTGAGTCAACTGCTGCAACGGTCGCAGGTTCGAATCCTGCCTCGGGTATGGATGTGTGTGCTGTCCTTAGGTTAGTTAGGTTTAAGTAGTTCTGAGTACTAGGGGACTGATGACCTCAAATGTTAAGTACCATAGTGCTCAGAGCCGTTCCTTTACTAACGTTGGTACTGGGTGGTAATACTAAGTGCAGCCGTGTGTCTGCTTGTATCAGCGTTTGGCGGATGGAAGACACTTTGGGAAATAGTAGGGTGACGTAAGGTGGAAGTATAAAACAAATCTTGCCATAAGCACCCGCTTTAGACCACTAGCCTTAACAATCCGAAATGGTAGTCTCCTGTACACTCGAAAAAAAAAAATAATAATAATTCACCACAAAGGAGTTATCCGAATATGATGGAAATCGATAGACGTAACGTACATGTACAGCAAAACAAATTAGTATAATTTTAGAAAAATTTAATGATTTACTCAAGAGAAAGAGCTTCACAAACTGAGTAAGTGAATAATGCGTTGGTCCACCTCTGGCCCTTACGCAAGCAGTTTTCCGGCTTGGCATTAACTGACAGGCAGACGATTACACTTTTGTGATTCTTGAGTTTCTCCCAGCGTATTTGATAATCAACCACGGCGGACAGAGCCATCACACCGACGTCATCTCAGACGCCGTCGCAATCTGTTCCACCGTGAGACCGTGGCGCGGAGCGCGGACGGCGGAGGGAGCGCGCCGCGGGCGGAGGGTATTTAAATCGGCCGCCGCCGCGGTACTGCCAACACTCGAGCATAGGACTGCTCGATAGTTACAGCGAGCGAGCGACCGAACCCAGTTCCCCCTGAGCAGCCATAGCGTACGGATCTCCGTGCCGGCACGTTCACAGGAGCTCAGTCCGTCAGTTCACCTGATGATGGCGACATGTTTGATCGCCGAAATATTGTGCCCGTTGGACACTCTAGACCGGCAGTACACCCGTGGATATTTTGATTATCAAATACGCTTGGAGAAACTCAAGAATCACATCATACACCTTTACGGGGAGGAGATGTATCGCAGCATGAAGAAATTTGAAAAGTTGCGCCACCGTAGATGTCGTTTGCTAAGTACTCTTGCCTTTCTAAAGAGATGTCGTTCCAAGAATGTTGTTCCAAATTTTGCTAAGGTTATGCATCACATCGATTCTGCAGCAGCTAAGAGAATCAAGAAACGAGCCAGCCTCGCATTGGTACGTGAGAGAGTGCAATTCACCCGCCGGAGCCTTGAGTTTATCTCACAGGATTTACTCAAGTTACATTTGCAACTGGCTACTAAGTTCACTTCTTTTTCTTGGGATTGGATTGATGGTGTCACCTGGGTGTCAGCTGATTCCGCTCATAAGAAGGCTACGGGACGTCAAACAGCTAAGTTCTCACGTCTCCTTGACAAACCATCTCTGCAGGTTCCGTGCAAGACTGTCATCAATTTGAGTGGCATGGTGTTGAGTGATGATGCGGTCTCGGTTTTGCAGAAAGGTCTCAACTTCGCTCCCACCCCCAAGTTCACTCCGGTCGCAGAAATTGTTAGTGCTGTTGAACAGGTTACAGCTCGACTTCCGCCAGAATTAGCCGAGGAAATACGTCGTGAAACTTGTCGTGCGTTGACGAAATCCAAGCCGATGAAGTCAAATATTAGCAGTAAAGAGAGGGCGGCCATTCGTGATCTGAGGGAATGCTCTGAAATTGTTGTCTTACCGGCTGACAAAGGCAATGCTACAGTTGTTGTCTCCCGTAAGGACTACACTGATAAGATGCAGAGCCTGCTAAATAACGATTCCTACCGGAAGATCAGCGTTGACCCTACAAAGAAGGTGGAGAACAAGACGAGGGTTCTTCTCAAGGACGCAGATTTACCGGAGGGTGACGCTAAGTAATTGTTACCCCAAGGTCCGGTACCGCCTAGACTATATGGACTCCCGAAGGTTCACAAAGAGGGGGTACCATTACGCCCCATTGTCAGCAACATCAGGGCACCTACATATTTGTTGGCCAAATACCTGACGGGAATATTAAGTCCTTATGTGGGTAAATGCCCTCATCACATCCGTAATTCCGTGCATTTTGTTAAACGCCTTGATAGCTTCAGGTTGGATGAGCCAGATATCATGGTGAGTTTTGACGTCGTTTCCTTGTTTACGAGGGTACCTCTGCGAGAGTCGCTAGAGTTGATTGGTCAGAGGTTTGACGAGAATACCACTGAACTTTTTAGGCATGTCTTGACTTCCACGTATTTTCTTTTTAATGGAGAATACTACGAACAAACGGAGGGAGTCGCCATGGGTAGCCCACTCTCACCGGTGGTGGCGAATTTGTACATGGAGAACTTCGAGGAGGAAGCCCTGTCGTCATCCGAATGGAAACCTACTTGCTTTTTCCGTTACGTGGACGACACGTTCGTCATCTGGCCACATGGTATGGATAAACTCCTTGACTTCCTTACACATCTAAACTCCATACACCCCAACATCAAGTTCACTATGGAGACTGAAAAGGAGGGTAAATTACCTTTCCTTGATGTCTTGGTCAGGAGAAGGGCTGACGGCACCCTAGGTCATGGGGTGTATCGAAAGACAACACACACTGATCTGTATTTGCACGCAGACAGCTGCCACCACCCTTCACAGAGGACTGGGGTACTTAAAACTCTAGTACATAGGGCGCGCACTATCTCTGACACAGAGAGTCTACCGCAGGAATTGGAACATCTGAGAACTGTGTTTCGAAAAAATGGGTACTCAGAGTGGCAGATCCAACGTGCTCTCCGCCCAACCACTGCAGCACAACTTGTTGATATGGATGAAGTCACGAGGGAGGAGGTAGGCACTGCATTTATTCCATACACAGGCGCACTCTCGGGGAAAATCGCCCGCATTCTGAAGAAACACCGTGTCAGAACTGTGTTTTGTCCTCCGAATAAAACTCGTGCACTGGTGGGGAGCGCCAAAGATGACCTCGGTTTGAGGAAGGCTGGCGTGTACCAGATTCCGTGTCAATGTGGCAAGTCGTATATTGGTCAGACGATGCGTACTGTCGAGGATCGATGCCGTGAACACCAGAGGCACACTCGACTAATGTATCCGAGCAAGTCGGCGGTCGCTGAACATTGTTTGTCGGAAAATCACGCTATGGAGTATGACCGCACGAGGATTCTGGTACAGACGTCGAGATACTGGGACAGCGTTGTTAGAGAGGCCATCGAAATTCGCACCAATGACGACCTCATAAACCGTGATTGTGGCTATAATCTTAGCAAGGCTTGGGAACCAGCGATTGGGTTAATCAAGAGTAAATCGAGCAAACGCATAGTTGTATTCATTGTACAAACATATTACATTAGAACTGACATGTGATTGCATTTTTACGCAATAGATCCTGATAAACAAGTACCCAGAACAACCACCTCTGGCCGTAATAACGGCCTTAATACGGCCTGGGCATTGAGTCAAACAGAGCTTGGATGCCGTGTACAGGTACAGCTGCCCATGCAGCTTCAACATTATACAACAGTTTATCAAGAGTAGTGACTGGTGTATTGTGACGAGCCAGTTGCCATTGACCAGGCGTTTTCAGTTGGTGAGAGATCTGGAGAATGTGCTGGCCAGGGCAGCAGTAGAACATTTTCTGTATCCAGAAAGTCACGTACAGGATCTGCGGTCGTGCATTGTCTTGCTAAAATGTAGGATTTCGCAGGGATCGAATGAAGGGTAGAGCCACGGGTCGTAACACATCTGAAATGTAACGTCCACTGTTCAAAGTGCCGTCAATGCAAATAAGAGGTGACCGAGACGCGTAACCAATTGCACCCCTTACCATGACGTCGGGTGATACGCCAGTATGGCGATGACGAATACACGCTTCAAACGTGCGTTCACTGCGATGTCGCCAAACAGGGATGTGACCATCATGATGCTGTAAACTGAACCTGGATTCATCCGAAAAAATGACGTTTTGCCATTCGTGCACACAGGTTCGTCGTTGAGTACAACATCGCAGCCGCTCCTACCTGTGATGCAGCCATGGTCTCCGAGCTGATAGTCCATACTGCTGCAAACATCGTCGAACCGTTCGTGCAGATGGTTGGTATCTTGCAAACGTCCCCATATGTTGACTCAGGGATCGAGACGTGGCTGCACGATCCGTTACAGCCATGCGCATAACATCCTAGATCCGCTCGGCCATGGCGACCGGCCCAACGTCAGTAGCTGGAGTATTAGTGGTACCTCGAGAATGCATCAGAACTGTGTCTATAGGCAACGCCATTAATAACCAAATTGGACATTCTAATAGTGATCGTAGTTGTCATTCAGGACTAATAAGTCTTAACTATCAGTGCAAGTGACTAATAAACTACTGCTATGCACTAGCTTCACATTAAATTTAAGTAGTGTAACATTTATTTTAATAAATTATTGTAAGTTGTTGCTCATGTGTGTGGTCATATATTTTTTATTCACCTACTGGCTAACCGTATCTGTACCTGTGATGGTGCTTTACGGTTGCTGTGTGCGAGCAAGCCATCTCATAACGGTGCCTAAATTCGGTGGTAAATTCCTGGCACCTTACTTTATTTATGTTTGACGTCAAGTGTATTTGGCGAATACAACAACCTTGCATTTGTGTTTCTCGAAGTTTTCCCGGGGGATCAAATATTCCATAATTTTTCAGGAGTGAATCTCTGCCCTCTCATGGGAAATATTGGTTACTGCCTGGCATTACAACATATGTTGGTTCAAATGGCTATGAGCACTATGGGACTTAACATCTGAGGTCATCAGTCCCCTAGAACTTATAACTACTTAAACCTAACTAACTAAAGGACATCACACACATCCATGCCCGAGGCAGGACTCGAACCTGCGACCGTAGCGGTCGCGTGGTTCCAGACTGAAGCGCCTAGAACCGCTCGGCCACACCCGCCAGCACAACATATATCATCCATAATAATCAACCAAATATTTCGCAAGTACTGTGGATGCGCTGACTATTCACTTGCTTTGTTTCACTCTTACAGGCGTAAAGTTTTATCTGTGGCTGATGCTGTTGTTACCAAGAGTACTGTCTTTGACGTATGCACGTTTGCTCGACAGCGTAAAGTACGTTAAAAATGTTGCAAGTGACTCACCTTGAGAAGGGCTAAAAACTTGTCTGCCGAAACATCGGAACACGAGTTAATAATATCCAGGATGCACGTCCAAAAAGTGATGGAACCTTGAATTTGTTTATGTTCAGGGCAACTGCCAATCCCTATACACGTAATCGATCCTCTGCGGGTCTTCCTGCATTCGATTACAAGTTTCTAGCTTTGCGACTTCTCTATGCAGAACACCATCGTCCGCAAACTTTCTCGTAGAGCTTCCGACGTTATCCAGTAGGTCACGGTCGTGCAGTATTCACTTCGGGTTCCAGCGAATGTACTTTTACGTAGGTCGGTTTCTCTCTGCTACGCTTGGAATTCTATTTTCTGTTTGCTAGGAACTCTTCTATCCAGTCACAAAGCTGTTGTGATATTCCGCACGTTAGTACTTTGCTCATTAGGAGACGGTGCACAACCGTATCGAACGTCATCCGGATGTCAAGAAGTTAATATTAAATGGCCGAAGATTACACTGAGATAGCGGAGCGCCGTAACATCTGACTGCTATACACACGTAAGCAGATTTAACGTCCTCTCCGGCCGCGCCATGTCACTAGATAGAGGTCACCATCTCGTTTTCATAAGCAATTCGCAAATCCTCTTCCGGTACACGGAAAGCAGATTCGTGTGATGAGATACAGTTTTCGTTTCTTTGCTTTTTTGCTTCCAAGTGCTAGTTAGCGTAGGTTTAGTGGCAAGATTGGAAACGAGAAGGCTGGAGGGAAGGGGTAAGTTGCTCTGGGAATAGCGCGGAGAAACCGCTTTACGAGCGAGTTGAAACAAATCTCGTTTGGATATGCGAGAGGAAAGGCAATTTCGCTCTGCGCGCATAACTAATTGGCTGGCGGATTGCGTCACAGCCAGCAGTCGCGCGTGTCCGCGACCTCTAGCAATCACACCAACTGAGAATTGCAAAGCGGTCTAAAAAGCAATAAAAGACAAGATATTACAACTTTATTCACCTCCAGATTAATCGCCATTGGAATGACGCCTTAGCCTCTCCCTGACTTTAATTTGCACACACATATACATTGCTGGCCATTAAAATTGCTACACCACGAAGACGACGTGCTACAGACGCGAAATTTAACAGACAGGAAGAAGATGATGTGAAGTGCCAATGATAAGCTTTTCAGAGCTTTCACACAATGTTGGCGCCTGTGGCGACACCTACAACGTGCTGACATGAGGAAAGTTTCCAACTGGTTCCTCATACACAAACAGCAGTTGACCGGCGTTGCCTGGTGAAACGTTGTTGTGATGCCTCGTGTAAGGAGGAGAAAAATCGTACCATCACGTTTCCGACTTTCATAAAGGTCGGATTGTAGCCTATCGCGATTGCGGTTTATCGTATCGCGACATTGCTGCTCGCATTGGTCGAGATCCAATGACTGTTAGCAGAATATGGAATCGGTGGGTTCAGGAGGGTAATACGTAACGCCGTGCTGGATCCCAACGGCGTCGTATCACTAGCAGACGAGATAACAAGCATCTTATCCTCATGGCTGTAACGGAACGTGCAGCCACGTCTCGACCCCTGGTTCAACAGATGGGGACGTTTGAAAGACAACAACCATCTGCACGAACAATTCGACGACGTTTGCAGCAGTATGGAATATCAGCTCGGAGACCATGGCTGCGGTTACCCTTGACGCTGCATCACAGACAGGAGCGCGTGCGATGGTGTACTCCAACGGCTAACCTGGGTGCAAGAATGGCAAAACGTCATTTTTTCGGATGAATCCAGGTTCTGTTTACAGCATCATGATGGTCGCATCCGTGTTTGGCGACATTGCGGTGAACACACATAGGAAGCGTGTATTCGTCATCGCCATACTGGCGTATCACCCGTCGTGATGGAATGGGGTGCCATTGGTTACATGTCTCGGTCAACTTGTAAGTAGGCTGTATAGGTTTTTATATTGGTAACGCCACGTAGCGCTCGGTATGAAATTCACTGGCTTTGATGTGTGCAGTCCGAGGCTGGTTCTCATTGTTGAATAGTCGCTGTTGTAGAGTTGGGAAATTTGATGTGAACAGCGCGTAGCGTTGCGCAGTTGAAGGTGAGCCGCCAGCAGTGGTGGATGTGAGGAGTGAGATGGCGGAGTTTTGAGAGCGGATGATATGGACGTGTGTCCATCAGAGACAGTAAATTTGTACGACTGGATGTCACAAACTGATATATAAAATGACTTCTGAACACTATTAAGGTAAATACATTGTTTGTTATGTATCAAAATCTTTCATTTGCTAACTATGCCTATCAGTAGTTGGTGACTTCAGTAGTTAGAATGTTTTTCTTAGCTGGCAATATTGGCGGTTGCTGTATTGCAGTAGTTCGAGTAATGAAGATTTTTGTGAGGTAAGTGATTCATGAAAGATATAGGTATTGTCAGTCAGGGCCATTCTTTTGTAGGTATTATTGAAAGTCAGACTGCGTTGCGCTAAAAATATTGTGTGTCAGTTTATTGATGATCAGAATAACTAAAGAGAGAAATGTCTGAGCACGTTCAGCTGTGCTCAACTGTTTGAAAATCAAATAACGTAAGGGGTTTACCAGCACAGTAATTCACTGATTTTTCTAAGGGGACGTTTCAACCTCGTGTTCGTATCGACGGCACTTTGAACAGTGGACGTTACATTTCAGATGTTTTACGTCCCGTGGCTCTACCCTTCATTCGATCCCTGCGAAACCCTACATTTCAGCAGGATAATGCACGACCGCATGTTGCAGGTCCTGTACGGGCCTTTCTGGATACAGAAAGTGTTTTACTGCTGACCTGGCCAGCACATTCTCCACATGTCTCACCAACTGTAAACGTCTGGTCAATGGTGGCCGAGCAACTGGCTCGTTACAATGCGCCAGTCACTACTCTTGATGAACTGTGGTATCGTGTTGAAGCTGCATGGGCAGCTTTACCTGTACACTCCATCCAAACTCTGTTTGAGTCAACGCCCAGGCGTATCAAGGCCGTTATTACGGCCATAGGTGGTTGTTCTGGGTACTGATTTCTCAGGAACTATGCACCCAAATTGCGTGAAAATGTAATCACATGTCAGTTCTAGTATAATATATTTGTCCAATGAATACCCGTTTATCATCTGCATTTCTTCTTGGTGTAGCAATTTTAATGGCCAGTAGTGTATTTCTATACAGTCATCCGAAGGGCGCAAAACATACTTGACACACACATCCGTACCCAAAAACATACAAACACTAACGAAATTTTGGCTGCATGTTAGAACTTCAGCAACTGTACTTGATGTTGTTGTTATCGACTTCAGTCCGAAGACTGATTTGATGCAGCTCTCCACCCTAGTGTTTCCTATTAAAGTTTCTTCGTCTGTGTATAAGTATTGCAACCTGTGTCCATTTGAACCTACTGACTGTTTGTCTCCTTCTATAATTTCTTCCTCCTTCACTTCCTTCTGTTACCAAACTGACGAGTTCTTGATGTCACAGGATGTATCCTATAAACCGATCCTCTCTTTCGGTCAGGTTGCGCCATAAATTTCTTTTCTTCCTCAGTTAGATTCAGTATCTCCTGATTTGTTATTCAGTATACCCATCTAATTTTCAACGTTTCTCTGTAGCATGACATTTCAAAAGTTTCTGCTCTCTCCTTGTCTGGACTCGTTACCGTACACGTTTCACTTCCGTACAAAGCAACACACTGTACAAGTGCCGGCCGCTGTGGCCGAGCGGTTATTGGCACTTCAGTCCGGAACTGCGCTGCTGCTACGGTCGCAGGTTCGACTCCTGCCTCGGGCATGGATGTGTGTGATGTCCTTAGGTTAGTTAGGTTTAAGTAGTTCTAAGTCTAGGGGACTGATGACCTCAGATGTTACGTCCCATAGTGCTTAGAGCCATTTGAACCATTTGAACTGTACAAATATCCCCAGAAATGACTTCCTAGTACTTAAATTTGTATTACCTGTCAACATATTTCTCTTTTTCTGAATATATTTTCTTGTTATTGCCACATTACATTTTATGTACACTCTACATTTGTCATTGTCAGCTATTTTGCTGCCCAAATAGCAATCCTTAGGGACTACGTTAATGTTTCGTTTCGTATTCCAATTCCAACGGCATCATCTCATTTAATTCGACTACCTTTCATTACCCTTATTTTACGAGGGCGTACTGGGCAATAATGCGCCCGAATTTTTTATGCGAATAGTCTTAAAGCTTTGATTTTATCCACACTGGATGAGAGGTCGTGGTTGTAAATGTCAATATTAAAAAATATATTGGCTCAACGACTTGTTTATAGTGTAAAACACTAAGATTGAGGTGTTTCGGAAGTCAAACTTCCATCATCAGAATAATAAAAAGTAAAAGAACCTGTTAAAACTCGCTAAAATGGAACATGCACCAGGCACAATAAAACTGATAATAAAATTAAAACATCGTGCCTACTCCCCTTTTGCAGCCGTGTCTTCCAAGGTGCATCTCCACATAGTCATCAAAATATAAAAAAACTGTATAAATCGTGTCGCCTATGGTGTTCAACATCTAACCACATGGCTCTCTCCTCTATCGTCGAAAACCGCCCGTGCGTCTTCGTTGATACTGCACTCCACGTAGCCAAACACGACACTGAAACCAAGTGAGCTCACGCGCAAGTAAACAAGAAAGTCACAGAGATGTCTATACAAACACATAACGTATACATGTTTCAAGGACCTGATGAAATGATGGTATCCTGCCAATTGCTAGAAATGTGGTTACTAAAAGAAACCAGTGAACTGTTTGAAAAAGTTATTTGTATCACTAGTTAGCTGTTCATTCAGTGTGTCCTGATTATCCACGCTATGTATCGTAATTTCCAGCTGTTCTAGTAGATCCAGCTTTTTGCCTTTGTCCTGTCTATGTAAAATAACGATCTTATAACCTCTTTTCACGACACTATCTATTCCGTTCAACTGTTCTTCCAAGTATTTTGGTATAATCTGAATTTTTAAGTTCTTGTCTCTGAACTTAAATTCTCCGTCTTTTTCATTACTGCTTGACGAGTGTACAGGCTGAGGTAACATTAGAGAGAGGCTGCAACACTGTTTCACTCCTTTCTCTGTCACCGCCCTTGGCCTGTTTTGACTCCAGTCTGTTTTCTATACAAGTCGTAGATAACTTTTCGCTCTCTGCATTTCACAACTGTTGTCTACAGAGTTTCAAAGAGTGCATTCCAGCCAATATGGTCAAGGCTCTCACTAAATCTACGAAAGCTCTTGTAGTAGGTTTCCCTTTCCTCAGTCTATCAGCTGAGATGTGTTATAGGGTAAGTATGGCCTCATGTATGCCTCCATTTCTTCGGAACTGAACTTGTCTTCCTCGAGGTCGGCTTGTACCAGTTATTTTTCCGCCCAAATAGCAATCCTTATGGACTACTTCAATGTCTCGTTTCGTAATCCAATTCCATCAGCATCACCTGACTGAATTCAACTACCTTTCATTACCATTATTTTACGAGGGCTTACTGATCAATAATGCGCCCTCTGTTAATAATTCGTTCAGTATTTTGAAACCATTACTTATTAATGTGATGTTTTGATAATATTCCAACCAGTCATGACTTGCATTCTTCGGAATAGGAATGATACGTCTTCCATATGAGGTGGTATATTTTTCATATCGCTGACACTCCCAAAGGTGGCGATAATTCTGTGAAAATATCGTACTTGATATAAAAATAAGAAATAACACTCCAGTTTATTTTCGTTGTACTGGAGGTAACCGATTTCCGCAAAGTGACCATTATCAGACTAATAATCTGAAATACAGTAGCATAAAAAAGGTTAAATTAGTGGATGACATACTATTAGCAATACTGAGTACTAAGAAAAGATATTTATGTGCGCAGTTCGGATCCGCGCCGTAAATTTCTCGTGAAAACGCCGGGATACAATCATAATAAGTATTTCTGATAAATATGTAATTTAATTATGAATTCAATTAATTCAGAGGTTACACAAAGTAGTATAATCGTTCCAGAATTAATAAATCACAAACCTATGACATTTAGCGTCGATATTTGGTGAACACGGTATTTACTCGTCTGCTGCTGTCACATTGCTATTTACAGGGACTGGAAATCAACTGGAAACACCGCACCAATGCATGCTTGTCATAAATGCAGACGCTAGCGAAGCCTGCACGTTGCTCTGTTGTATCTGACCACGAACAGCTCCTGCGCAATGTCCTCCATACGTTACAAGAGGCAGTCGAGGTTTGAACAGTGTTCTGTATGATTGTGATTGCATAATGTCGGAGCTTAGTGCATTCGAACGTAGACAGATTGTTGGCGTCGTATGTTGGGTGCTTCCGTAAACAAGGTAACCGAGGTGTTTGTTGTTTCAAGAGGCACCCTATCGAAGTTTTATGCAGCATACAGGGAAAGCGGGGAAACATTATCCGCAAAGTCACAGCGCGAATGGAAATGTTCCTTGAGTGATCGTGGGAGCCGATTATTGAAGAGGATTGTGACGAAAAATAGGAGGGCGACAGCTGAGAAAGTCACTGCAGAACTGAATGTCTCCCTTGCGAACCCTACCAGCCATATAACACCAGTAAGGGAGCTCTATACATGGAATTGCATGGCGATTAGGACTGCCAAAGTCAGTCACCAGTGATGCAATGCCCATAACAGAAAAACATCGTGCCGATACTATGAAACCTGGAGTATGGAGCAATGGAAGAAAGTCATTAAGTTGGATGAGCCTTGTTCATACTATTTCCATCTCCTAGGCGAGTTCACGCCCCAACATTGAAATACGGCACAGTGATGTGTTGTGTTTTTTGGTGTTCCATATTTCCGTCCAAACCCTGTATGTCCGTATTAACACACTTTTACATATGGCCTTCCAAAAACGCGTGCACATGATGCGTAATCGTATGAACTATCGCAGGAAGCTGTATGCCCGGCATGCTATCCGGAAAATTGCTTTGTGCCATTTTTTTCATACAATTTTCGACGCTGTCATCGCTCTCCACATTCACTCGGCACTGGCATTTTTAGCATTTTTGGATTCTTTTCGACACGAGCGTTTCTGCGTTTCTGTAACTTGAGGCATATTTACGAGTCACATGAGACGATATCTTTAATTATTTTGGAATTTTCAGTTTAATATCAATTTTCACTCAGATTCCGGCGAGTATTTTTAATGTCTCACTTTGGATCCTAGTATTGCATCGGAAGTTCCTCACAATGACATCCGAATCAATGTCCTAGCAAAACTCAATCGTACACTGCACCGATTTACACTCTCAGGTGACAGAAGTCATGGCATAGCGATTTGCACATATACACAAGGTATAAAGCGGCATATCTTTGGTGGAGCTCTCATTTGTCCTCAGGTGACTCATATGAAAAGGTGTCCGGCGTGATTATAGCGGCACAACGGAAATTAATAAATTTTGAACGCGGAATCATAGTTGACATCGAAGCATGGGACATTACATTTCGGCAATCGTTAGACATTACAGTCCACTAAAGACAACGAAGTGGCTGACGGCCTTCATTTGACTACTGACACCAATGGTTGCAGGTATTCCAAAAACTCTCCACACGACTGTACAGAAACACGAGACACTCGCGTAACCCGTTTGTCCGTTCTCTGGGTAACTACGACCACAACCATAGATGGAAACATAATAGACCAAAAACACTATTAGCACGAAACTGAACATCTATGGTCCATAGCACGCTAACATGACAGTACTAGCGAGCCCCTGCAACTCAGCTACTACTGGCAACCCCAGATGCTTAACCCGCCAAAAAACCGGCAATCGCAGGGAAACCGTACTGTACACAGCACGCAAACCAGCCACACACACCCCCCACACTGTGAGCTGATCTATGACCGATCGCCCACTAATATATGACGACAATGAAATGTTTCAGGGACGCAGCAGCAGCAGATCCTGGAACGAGCGAGCAACGACAACGGTAACGATGCACGATACCTCGCACTAACATAACCACACCTTGCATGCGCTGTCGCAGCTAGCAATCCGCAACTGCCTTACTACCCGTCCTACTGTCGCAGAGGTTTTTTTCCCTTGGCGCTTGCCTTGGCACTTTTTTTCCTCTGCCCTTACAACCGCTACCCTTCGATCGTTTTCGACCACTTCTATCTCCTGATGGACCATGTAAATGAGTAATCTTACCCAGACGCATGGATAACATCACAGGCTGCATCTTGTGACTCCTGATTCTAAAACTAACGTGTTATACGGAGGTGACATAGAACTTTTGGTTTGGTCACCACGTTGGTGCGGGCGTGGAGGGGCCCCATCCTTGTTGAATGGTGTTTGCGTAGAGTTGACAGTGCTACCAGACAAGCAACACTGCGTGAAATAACCGCGGAAATGAATGTCGGACGTACCACGAACGTATCAGTTAGGGCAGCGTCACGAAACCCGGCGTTATTTGGCTATGGTAGCAGACGACCGACGCGAATGTCCTTGCTAACAGTACATTGTCTGCAGCGCTTCTCCTAGGCTTGTGACCACATCGTACGACTGGGAAACCGCGATGTAGTCAGATGAGTCCCGGTTTCAGTTGGTAAGAGCTGATGATGAGGTTCGAGTGTGGCGCAGACCCCATGAAGCCATGGAGACAAGTTGTCAACAAGGCACTGTGCAAGCAGGTGGTGGCTACGTAATGGTATAGGCTGCGTTTACATGGAACGAACTGGGTTCTCTGGTCCAACTGAACCGATGATTGACTGGAAATGGTTATGCTCAGCTAGTCGGAGACTGTTTGCAGCCGTTCATGGACTTCATGTTCCTAAACAAGGATGGAATTTATGTGGACGACCGTGCGACATGTTACGGGACCAGAATTGTTCGCGACTGGTTGGAAGAACATTCTGGACACTTCAAACGAATGATTTGGCCACTCAAATAGCCCGAAGTGAATCCCATCGAACATTTATGGGACAGAATCGGGATGTCAGTTCGTAAGCAAAATCGTCCACAGGTAAAGCTTTCGTAGATATCGACGGCTATAGAGGCAGCATGACTCAGTATTTCTGCAGTGCACTTCGAGAGACTTGTTGAGTCCATGTCAGTCGAGCTGCTGCACTACGCCGAGGAAAAGGAGGGCCGACACGATATCGGGAGGCATCCCATGACTTTTGTCTTCTCAGTGTAGCTTTACACAAAGCAAATTCATAACAGTAAGTGCTACGTGATGTCACGGGCAAAACACTGCACGACAAAGCATATATAGACATGATTTATTTATTGTGCGCCGAACCATTGATTACCAATTATTAGTTTAGTAGTTGCTAGAGATTCATATCTGACGGTGTTTTTTCACATGAAGTGCTACCGAGTACCACTGCTTGACTTTGTCAGTACAATGCAAAATTTGATTTACAAAGGTCTGAGCAGAAGTTGGTGCTGGGAGCCGCTGCCTACTACCAGGAGGTATCCGCCACCAGGTACCGATTAGCCAGCGAGTGCTATTAGCCAGCTCCGCCCACCTTTCCCTTTCCTTCACTAGCTATTAGGTAGTTGGTTTATTTTATATTTAGGACTCAATGGTGATAAAATATGTCATTATATGCCATTCGCTACTAAGACCCATTGTTGCATTACTTTATTTCAGAATCTTAGACTGACGATGGTTATTGTAACTGAAACCGTTACCTCTAGTGGAACGAAAATAAATTGGACTGTAGCTTCTTGTTTTTGTTCATACACAAAACACACACACACACACACACACACACACACACACACACACAAACACACACACACACACACACACACACACACACACACACACACACACACACACCCTGAGAAATGAAGGGGAATCTTACCTGAATGCCTTACACGACAAAAAAAAAAAAAAAAAAAAAAAAAAAAAAAAAAAAAAAAAAAAAAACTTATGCATCAGCCGCCAGAAAAAGTTCTAAGAACGTTCTAAGGCATTCCGTGCAGTGACGAAGTAGTAATTCAAAAGTAATGCATCTTCCAATTTATTAACAATGAAAATCCAAACCCTTCTACGATACTCTAACCCAAACAAAAATAATCTTTCTCAAGGTAACCTAGTTGAATAGTAATCTCATTCAAAAGACATTAACATTTCCCTTTGCACGAATGTAAGCCTGTACTCTACGAGACATGCTACCCACCAGTTCAATTTACCACTGCTAATCTTATTTATCCCATTCTTAATGGAAATCGTGCGTCGCCCGTGTTTGGTCGTGTTGGGTCAGGACGTGAAAGCTCACACAGCTCTTTTCAATCGAATGTGATAATATCCCACGGAATTCATATCGAGAAAACATACTGACCAATCCGGTCGGGCAATAGCGGCATTGCTGAAGAAATTTCTGCCGGGAGAGTAACCCACAAACTTAAATATTTTCCCGAAATGCTGAAGAACGGCTCAATGATCGGCTGGAGGACAGGTCACATGTGCTTTAAGCCCAGAGAGCTGCTACAAGGATAGCAGATTAAATGTGGCAAGCACATGTGGTTTCTTTTTTAGGATAGGGAAATCCCTCTACAATCACAATAACATAGGTTCTGATTTCAAACAGGGAAGAATATCAGCCCTGTTAATTAAGAAGGATCGGCGAATCGCAGGAAGAAAATGTTTAATTTTGTGTTAGTTAGCTGCAGGTGGGTCCATAGAAAGCTACTAGAAGTGATCTCGTTTATAAACGGTAATACTGTTCACATCATACTAGGGAAAGAAAGCTGGCTAAAACCAGTTGTTAATAACAATGAAATTCTAAATTTCAGCTTTGACTGTATATCACAAAGATTGTTTGAATGCTGGTGACGGAGGAATGTTTGTAGCCGTAAACAAGGAAGTAAAATTTATCTAAATTAGTACAGATTCTGAAATAATTAGGGCTAAAATAAAAGTTAATGGTAGATAAAACGTGGAAAACGAGTGTTTTTGCATCTCCTGCCTGAGCATCAGTAATGACAGAACATTTGAGGGAAAAGATACGGAATATTCTCGTAAATTACCAGGTCATGTTATATTATTAGGCGGAGATTTCAACTTACAAGCTACAGACTGGGAGACAGTAGTGGGGCAAAATTCATGTCACCTCACATTGCAGGTTGCCTACTTCAGGGGCAATTGTACATTCAGAGGCAAATCTACTGTTCTCCTTTAATTGACCGATACTTAACCTGTTGTTCGACTAAGTGACTTTCCAAGAAACCCCCAATCCTCCTCCTCCTCCTTTTCCTCCCCCTTCCCCTCCACCACCACGATCCCACTGATAACTCCCCTCACCCATACAAGTACACTTTTGATATCAATTTCATGGAGTAAATAACTAATTTGATCAGTTAATCCCCCTCTAGGAAACACCCCAGCCCTCCCACTCCCCTCCCCCATCAGGAAATTGACGGAAAAAAATTCAGTTGCTTGGCCATTTGGCGGGATATCTATTGCAGTATACGGAATATTCTTTAAAAAATTAAAGAATGTGTAAAATATAGTTTATTTATTTCTGGGATACAAGACGATGTATGGAATATAGTTTATTTATTTACTTGGTTAAGGAATTTGTTGGGAAATCGATTGCAATGTATGGAATATTGTTTGATCAGTTTAGACAGTATGTGGATATTGTTTAATTAAAAAACTTATGAAAAACAAGGCTGTGTTTGGACTGTGTGTGGAATATAATTAATTTAAAGAATTTGTCAGGAAATCGATCACAGTATGGAATATTTAAACAATTGCGGCGCTTTTTTTTTTATTCTGATAGCGCTTGTAAACGCTGAGTAAGCTTAGTTTATATTTTCTGCCGCAGTCAGGGATGTTAAGGCTCTTGTTATTTATTTTCCTCACTTTTCGAAGTAAATTGTTGTCTACGCACAGACAAGAAAATCAGAACAATTATATATCTAAAAGTTCATGACATATTGCGAAACCCATCATCACCTTCTGCAGATGTACAAATTACTAGAATTTCAGCAGCAAACTATTTTGTAGAGATCGAAAAATATACATACATATTGCATTGATAGTTAAACCTTGCAAAAGGTGTCTACAGTTCATGAATTGAAGTGCTGTATAGTAGCCGTCGTTTGGTGTCTACAGTGAGCTCCGAGAAATACGCATTGTTGTATAACAATAGAATTAGTTGTTTGAGAATTCCACAAACCATTGTACAAAACTTTCCCACATAGATATGTCATAACACGAGGTTTTGTTATTTTGTGGCAGTCAGATGTTACAAACACGAGACAAAATTCACAAGAAAATAAGGGTTTCAACTGCATATTAAAAGTTATAGATATGTATTCCAAATTCACTTGGCCTCTGTCTACGAAAGCAAAGACTGAGAAGGATGTTGCATGAGTGTTTCAGCTATTGCTGCTGAAGGAGACGAATTGCTGTCCTGACAACCTTTAATAGGTATTTCAAGATAGTAATAGATCCACATGGAATACAAATTATTCAACATTCTCGCGCTTAAAAGCGAGTTTTGTGGAAGCGTCTGAACAGAATGATTAAAAAACTGTATATGGATGTGTTTTAATATTCATGGTTCATATAACTCCCATAAATAATTAATTTTTATCATATGATTTTTGGTTCGGTTATATTTAACTGAACTAAAAATCATATGATAAAAATTAACCTATGTTTGTGATAACAGGATTCTAAATATGATATACAGTCCAAAAGAAATGGTGGCTCCACGTAAGCAGAACTTTAATAGAGGTTATCTGGTATGTATTTGAAAATACAAGACTGTGTTTCAGAAATCTTACCCACCAGACTGCTCAACAGAGATAGTTACAGACTCCAAAGAGCAGCCCCCAGGAGCTCAGCTTTCATTTGCTGAGTACGGGCTTGGCGACCCCGGGGTCCTGAGCTGGGGACTGGTCAGCGCCGCCAGTCTCCTGTCACCGTAACCCCCGGACATGCTTCAGCGACCACCGTATGGTGCAGCGGTGGAATGTTGTGTGCTGTGGGGAATGGTAATCTTGGCTTGACCGCCTGGATTGCGAGGAAGGTAAACCTCTATAAAAAAACCCTCAATCTTACGGTGTGCTGCGCGCCTATAAGATGCATGGCTGTTGGGGTGGAACAGCCGCAAGCGGGCAATCTCTGGGGCACCTGCCGCACCCCAGTTGTATAAGGCTTACCTAGGCACGTGGGGCTCTGTCTAGGTGGACCTCTAGTTCCCTAGCTGCTCCTAGCGGAAAGGATGGGCCGCTGGAAGGTTCTAACACCCAGTCTCTGAAGAGGGCTCGTGCAGTCAGTACCCCTGACTGCAGCACATCTTTTACAAGTGAAATCTTTAGTAACAGAATGCATTCTGGTAATCAGAATGTGTTTCTCATTGTAAAACGGAAGGAGGGCATCTGTGGCTCCTTAAAATCAGTGAAGCGTTTGCGTAATGGGGCCTTTCTCGTGGAAACTTCCACTGCCGAATATTTTTAGAGGAACGCAAAGTCCAGGAAATAAAAACAACCAAGCGTATCCCCTATGGTGAGGCCAAGAAGATCTATAAGTCGATGCAACCTCCCACATTTGCTACATCTATCGCATCCCTGTTTCAGAAGCCAACTCCAAAAGTCGATGCCTCAACGCAGACCGAGGTGGTGAGTGTTGGCACTAACACCTGCAGTTGTCAGTGCAGTTGCAACGCAGCCAGTGTTTCAGAGCCGGTAGCCCCTACTCGAACGGCAGACAAGGGTACAGTGGCGAACTTGGGCCAGTCCCTGTCGCCTCCAACAGCTGAGGCTGTTCCTAAGCCCAGTGCGCCAATTACCACTCCCACATCAGCTCCCCCAAAGCCCACCAAACCACAGAAAGCTCCTGTACAGCAGCAACACCGGGTCAAAGCCCGTGGGGAACCGTCTGACCATGCGGATGTTGTTTTACATGAGGCTTCATTTGACTCTTCCCCAGAGTTGATGGCATACGACGTATGTGTGGGGCAATCATCTAGCCCCACACCTGCCCCTCCACCTGCTGCGGTCTCCCCGCCCCGTCGGAGAGACAGGATGAAGGTGCTACCCCCACTTCAGTGGTACTTGCAAGGGTTCAGGACGCATGTGGAGGAACTTCGTCTACTCTCTCGGGGTAGGCCACTGTGTCTCTGTCTCCAGGAGACTTATTTCCATCCCTCATACTCTCCTGAGCGGCGAGGCTATACACTCCACAAAAAGGACGACCTGCTAGAGGAGGTGTAGGTATTTTCGTCAGGACGGACTACCACTCCTCGCCTCTCTCGCTTATGACGACTTTAGAGGCTGTCGCTGTGTCCGTGCAAGTACGTCATCCATTGACTGTCTGTTCACTTTACTTGCCCCCACATGACGCACTTGATGAAGTGGCCCTCACCGACCTTCTTACACAGCTCCCCCAACCATTCATTATTTGTGGTGATTTTAATGCCCACAATGTGCTTTGGGGCTCTGCAATTACCTGCCCCAGAAGTACAGCAATTGAGAGGCTTCTCCTGTCATCTTGTGCCTACTTGCTCAATGGAGGACAGAGTACTCATTTCTGCACAGCGACTGGGTCGTTCTCTGCCACTGATCCCTCGCTTTGCTCTCTAGCTCTTGCCGCCAGTGCTCACTGGGAAGTGGTCGTTGACTTGCATGGCAGTGATAATTTTCCAATCTGGATTCACCTGCCAGATGGCGTGGGCTCCGAAGGGGGGCTGACTGGACACTTTATAGCCAGTTGGCCCAAATCGAACACTGTGCGACTGTTGAGGTGTGGGTGGATCATATTACCGAAACGGTCCACCACGCCGCTGCAGCATCCATTCCACAGTCCATGGGCCCCCGGAAGAGGCCACCTGTGTCTTGGTGGAGTGCCGAATGCCGCTCTGCAGTCAGGACCAGGTGTACGGCTCTGCGTCGGTTCAAGTCTCGGTCAACTGCTGAGAATCTTGTAGTATTTCGGGTGGCGAGGGCAAGGTGGCGCCGCATTATTCGTGATAGCAAGAAGAGGTGAGGGCAACACTTCCTGAACACCATTAATCGTTCCACCAATGGTTCCATTCTGTGGGAGACCATCAGGAGAATTTCTGGCAGAGGAGGGAGGTGCCCATAGCTGCTGTAATGAATAACGGCACTCTCCACACGGAGAGACATTGCCCAGACTATGGCAGCGTATTTTGCCACAGTTACTGCAATAACCAGTCAGGATTAAGGTTCCCAGTCAACCGCCGCCTTGTCTGGGTGTTAGAATCCTGGCAACTCCTTAGTCGCTTTCAGTGTGGGTTCAGGAGGTTTCGCTCCACCTTCGATAACCTTGCCGTCCTGGAAGCGGCTATACAACAAACTTTCCTACGCCGTCATCACCTTCTAGGTGTATTTTTCGACATTGAGAAGGCTTACGATACCACTTGGAGGCGTTTCATCCTGGAGCAACTTCACGAATGGGGTTTTCGGGGTTGTCTTCCTCTTTTTATTCAGTCTTTCCTCTCGCCACGATATTTTAGATACCGAATTGGTGACGTCCTGTCTGATCGCTTTGAGCAGGAGAACGGTGTCCCTCAGGGTAGCGTTTTAAGTGTGACTCTCTTTGCCGTCCCTATTAATAGCATTACGTCCATAGTGAAAAGTTCTGTCCAGTGTTCTTTGTTTGTGGATAATTTCTCTTTGTTTTGCTCTTCTTCAAGCCTTGCAGCGACAACTCGTCAGTTGCAACTTACGATTAGACGTTTGGATGACTGGGCGCGGAAGAGTGGTTTTAAGTTTTCCATCGAGAAGTCTGTATGTGTTCTTTTTAACCGTTCTCGTTCGATTTTAACCTTTCCTGAGTTGCGGATGAGGGACACTATTCTTACTTTTAAAGACACGGAGAGGTTTCTGAGGCTCATTTTTGACTCGGAGCTCACTTGGTTACCTCATCTTAAAGACCTGAAATGGAAGTCACTTAAGGCTTTAAGTATTTTAAAATGTCTTAGCCACTGTACATGGGGAGCTGACAGGACTTGTCTGCTCCAGTTTTACAGGGCGTTTGTGCGATCTCGGCTCGATTATGGGTGCATGGTGTATGGGTCTGCGAGGCCTTCTTACTTATAGATGTTGGACGTTGTGCACCATGAAGGGCTTCAGTTGGCCACTGGGGCATTCCGAACTAGCTCCATACCAAGCCTCTGTGCAGAGGCTGGTGAACCGCTACTTCCTATGCGGCGACGGCTACTTACGGTGCGCCAGGCGTATAAAACTTTGTCCACACCATACACCCCTGCATACCCTGCCGTTGCTCAGCCTCCTCTGGCACAGTTATTTCATAACCGGCAACAAGCGACGCAGCCCTATGGGATTCGCGCACAGGATTGCCTCGCTGCGATGTCTATGGCTCTTCTTCGTGTTTTGCGTCGCGGTTGGAACAGATCTCCACCTTGGCTCCTCCGGAGACCCATACTTATTTTAGATTTGACTAATTTTAAGAAAAATCGCACACCAGATTTTACATTCCAATCTCTGTTTTTTAACATTTTAGATGTGCATCACTGTTTCACTGTCGTGTACACCAATGGCTCCAAACAGGAGAATTTCCTTGGCTGTTCTGTAGTGTTCCCTGATCAAGTTACCCGGATTCGCCTCCCTGCTGAATATACCGTTTTAGCAGCGGAGCTCCACGCGATCCTGAAGGCACGGGAGCAGATGAATCGTGTTCGGGGCGATCGATTTCTTCTCTGCTCCGATTCTCTTAGTGCCTTACAATCACTGCAGAACCTGTACCCGGCTGAGGAGATGGTCCAGCTGATACATGACCAACTGTACTTGCTCCAACGGCGAGGTACAGAAGTATCCTTCTGCTGGGTGCCTGTTCATGTCGGCATATGGGGCAATGAACAGGCCGATCGGGCTGCCAAGGAGGCCTGCAGAGAGCAGGATGTGGTCCAGTGTCCTATTCCCTTGCAGTCAGTCATTGATGCACTCCACAGGAAGTGCATGAAGTTGTGGGAGGACCAATGGCTGGCGGTGACGGCCAATAAACTGCGGTTGATAAAAGTCAACCACTCGGCCATGACGTTCCTCCTGCCGGTTGCTCAGGCGGGAGGAGGTGGCCCTCACACGTCTTCGGATCGGGCACTGTCCTCTCACACATAGCTTTTTATTACGGCGGGAGGATTCTCCGTTTTGTGATGCTTGTGGTGTGCACATCTCTGTCCGGCACATTTTAACAGACTGCATTTTATACCGTGGTGCACGGGCAGAAGCACAAGTTGATGGGGATCTGCCTTCTGTTTTAGCTAATGATGAGACGTGTGTGTGTAGGGTTTTTAAGTTTTGTGATGTATCTGGACTGTGGCCTAAACTTTTAGGCTGGAGGTTTTAGTGTACTGCAGAGTGGCTGACTCCTCCCCTTTTTACATGCGGTCAGCCAGCCACTTCCATCTGCTACATTGTTTTAGCTTCCTCTATCATTTTCTTCCTGTGTTGTCCATGTTTTACTGCTGACGCTTTGCTTCATCCCACGCTTTGGTGTGGGTGAGCACATGTTTTTCAACGATAGTTACCCATGTTTTCTGTTCCGTTTTATATTCCTGTTCTGGGATTTTTCTTGATACCCGTCTCGCTATGTTACTGAACGGGCTCTGAAGACCTTGCTGTCGTGCGCCCAAAACCCCTCTACTACTACTACTACTACTACTACTACTACAAAGAGCAGCAAAGATCCCCAAGAGCTATGATCTTAAAACGCAGCGGAAGCGAAGTTATCGCTGGAAATGTTTACATAGTACAATTAAAGGACTCCGGAAAGATTCAAAATCATGAAATGTTCAATTTTTACTTTTTTGCATTTTAAAAATCTGAAGACTTTCCCCTTTTGATTGATATATAATTTATTCAGTTCAGAAGACTACAACTACTTTTAAACTATTTTTGCAATATGTTCTGCAAGGGCCAGACCTGCTGTGGTGCTGTTAAACTGCTGTCAAATGTTGTATTCATGAATCTACATTATCATTATGTACATTTTAGTGATATGAGAGAAAATACGTGTTACAAAATAAGTGTTGTGGCTGACCTACGGTAGTTCGATGTATATCGCTCGCTTGATTGTCGTGTGTATTTTGTTTATTTACTCATTTGTAATCCTGAAATATTCGTAGGGAATTCTGTTCACTGAAGTCTCTGTTTCATTGGATGATAATCATTGGGGTACGTGAAGTGACTAGAAATCCTCTGAGGGTTTTTAAGAAAAGGAGAAATGTTGGAAAGCCAAAGGTAGGTGTTATTACCGTAAACAATAAAGACGACAACCAAGTGTGGGAATCTAACCTTACTGGTACACCTGCCCATTGAAATGAAAGTGAAAAATAAAGTACTCCGCAGAGGAAGCTTGGTTTAGTTAGTGAAAAGTATGACTGCTTTATAGGCGAACTGGATTTGAATGAAATATTTGATACGTCGGTTCTGAACGGAGTTTTCTTAAACTGTGTGTGACGTATTCAGTGTAGTGAATTCGGTCTGAACCTCTCTATAAAAATCACTTAGGAATTACCAATGAAATACACTCCTGGAAATGGAAAAAAGAACACATTGACACCGGTGTGTCAGACCCACCATACTTGTTCCGGACACTGCGAGAGGGCTGTTCAAGCAATGATCACACGCACGGCACAGCGGACACACCAGGAACCGCGGTGTTGGCCGTCGAATGACGCTAGCTGCGCAGCATTTGCGCACCGCCGCCGTCAGTGTCAGCCAGTTTGCCGTGGCATACGGAGCTCCATCGCAGTATTTAACACTGGTAGCATGCCGCGACAGCGTGGACGTGAACCGTATGTGCAGTTGACGGACTTTGAGCGACGGCGTATAGTGGGCATGCGGGAGGCCGGGTGGACGTACCGCCGAATTGCTCAACACGTGGGGCGTGAGGTCTCCACAGTACATCGATGTTGTCGCCAGTGGTCGGCGGAAGGTGCACGTGTCCGTCGACCTGGGACCGGACCGCAGCGACGCACGGATGCACGCCAAGACCGTAGGATCCTACGCAGTGCCGTAGGGGACCGCACTGCCACTTCCCAGGGAATTAGGGACACTATTGCTCCTGGGGTATCGGCGAGGACCATTCGCAACCGTCTCCATGAAGCTGGGCTACGGTCCCGCACACCGTTAGGCCGTCTTCCGCTCACGCCCCAACATCGTGCAGCCCGCCTCCAGTGGTGTCGCGACAGGCGTGAATGGAGGGACGAATGGAGACGTGTCGTCTTCAGCGATGAGAGTCGCTTCTGCCTTGGTGCCAATGATGGTCGTATGCGTGTTTGGCGCCGTGCAGGTGAGCGCCACAATCAGGACTGCATACGACCGAGGCACACAGGGCCAACACCCGGCATCATGGTGTGGGGAGCCGTCTCCTACACTGGCCGTAGACCTCTGGTGATCGTCGAGGGGACACTGAATAGTGCACGGTACATCCAAACCGTCATCGGATCCATCGTTCTACCATTCCTAGACCAGCAAGGGAACTTGCTGTTCAAACAGGACAATGCACGTCCGCATGTATCCCGTGCCACCAAACGTGCTCTAGAAGGTGTAAGTCAACTACGCTGGCCAGCAAGATCTCCGGATCTGTCCCCCATTGAGCATGTTTGGGACTGGATGAAGCGTCGTCTCACGCGGTCTGCACGTCCAGCACGAACGCTGGTCCAACTGAGGCGCCAGGTGGAAATGGCATGGCAAGCCGTTCCACAGGACTACATTCAGCATCTCTACGATCGTCTCCATGGGAGAATAGCAGCCTGCATTGCTGCGAAAGGTGGATATACACTGTACTAGTGCCGACATTGTGCATGCTCTGTTGCCTGTGTCTATGTGCCTGTGGTTCTGTCAGTGTGATCATGTGATGTATCTGACCCCAGGAATGTGTCAATAAAGTTTCCCCTTCCTGGGACAATGAATTCACGGTGTTCTTATTTCAATTTCCAGGAGTGTAGAATGAAGTGTGGTAAGTGTTCATGCATCACCAGCTTTGCAGTAACTTCAAATGAAGAAAATGGGCCGGCCGCGATGGTCTCGCGGTTCTAGGCGCTCAGTCCGGAACCGCGCGAGTGCTACGGTCGCAGGTTCGAATCCTGCCTCGGGCATGGATGTGTGTGATGTCCTTAGGTTGGTTAGGTTTAAGTAGTTCTGAGTTATAGGGGACTGATGACCACAGACGTTAAGTCCCATAGTGCTCAGAGCCATTTGAACCATTTTGAAGAAAATGGTAGCAAAATCTATGAACACAACAATAGATTTGTTTATGCCTTGCGTGCAATTGGTAAGGATACTACTGCGGGCGCAATTTTCTGTGGCGTAAGTACAACAAGGGATTGCTAACTGGTGAAGTGTACACTCATAAACATAGTCTGCATGATGCGGTAATGGAGGCGATAAAACCTATTTTCAGAGACTTAGCAGCATCTGAACTGTTGAAAAAGTGTGTTCACGGAAAAACCAGAAACACCAGTATAGTGTAAATAGTGTTGTATGGCCAAGAATTCCCAAGGTTGAGTTTTTTGGAATAGAAACACTTCACTTTATGATGCGGTTGCTACTTTCAGTGACGGCAACTTTTTAAGGTGTAAAGTATTTCGTTTTAGGGCTGCTGACAGGGCTGTAAATAGCCTAGAAATACAAGCCAGAGTAAACAGGGGGAGGACAACGAGGAAGCTGGTGGAGGAATTGCAGAAGATGAAGATGATACATCCTATGCAGCTGGAATGCACTGAAAAGATAACCCAAACTTTGTCGCTCGAGTCCCGAAAGTTTTATTTTTAATACAAATTACATGTTTTCTCAGAATCTACCAAACCAAATTGCTTCATATTTTCAGGAAATGTTACACGGTCCCTTCTGCGTAATACAGCCTTTTTCCAAAAACATTTGTACTTGTGAATGTATAGACAAAGAATGACTTACAGAGTAGTGAATCTTTTTAATAGAAAAAAATTAATCTCTAACAACTGAATTCCAATTTTCAAAAATCCCAGAATAAAGTTGTTGCCACTACTCCAACAAATAACCTGTAAAAATTTCAGATTCCTAGCTCAAATACTTTCTGAGAAAACATGTAATTTATAACGGCTGTTTTAACATTGGAAAAATGAGGCTTTCCGGAGCCCCTTAAAGAGAAGCTCCAAATCAGACATTTTGCACATAGAGTGTGTCATAAGATGTCGAGGGTTCGAGGCTATAGTTAAATGACTTGGTAAACCACCTCCACGCAACAGTTTAGTGAACGCCCATGATTTTATATATAACAGTGTAGAAGGACACCGTGAGTTCGAAAGAAGTGCATCAGTGGTGGCGATGGTATTGTCGATAAGCTACTATTGGATTGTGGATCCCCAGATATAACTACTATTGTGGACCTGGAACGAAGCTGCAAAAGGCTCTAGCATGTGGCAATAAGAGAATTAATCTGCTGGACAATGTTTGCAAAGAACGTGATTTACCGTATTCTGATAATAAATGCTTGGTAGGATATCATACTATCAATCAAATTTTAGATGATAAAGCGATGCAGATACACTGAATTGACAAACGTCGTGGGATACCTTCTAACACTGTGTCGGACTTCCATTTACCGAGCGTAGTCCAGCAACTCGATGTAACATGGACTCAATTAGTCGTTGGATATGCGAAGCCATGCTGCCTCTATAACTCTTCATAAGTGCGAAAATGTTGCCAGCTCAGGATGTTGTTCTTGAACTGACTCTCGATTATGTCCCATAAACGTGCTATGGGATTCATTTTGGGCGATCTGGGTGGTCGAATCGTTCAGTCGAACTGTCCAGAATGTTCCTCAACCCAATCGTGAACAGCTGTGTCTCGGTGACATGGCGCATTGTCATCCGTAAATATTCCAACATTGTTTGGGGAACATGAAGTTCATGAGTGACTGCATACGGTCTCCAAGTAACAGAACATTACCGTTTTCCTTCAATGATCAGTTCAGTTGGACCAGAGAACCCATTCCGTTTCAGGTGACCACAGCCCATACAGTTATGGAGCATCCACCAGCTTGCACACAGCGTTGTTAGCAACTTGGGTCCATGGCTTTGTGTGGTCTGCGCCACACTCTAACCCTACCATCCACTCTTACCAACTGAAATCGGGACTCATCTGACTAGGCAACGGTTTTCCAGTCATCTGGGGTCCAACCGATCAGGTCATGAGCCTAGGAGAGGCGCTGCAGTCGATGTCGTGCAATTAGCAAAGGCAGTTGCGTTGGTCGTCTTCTGCCATAGTCCACTAACGCCACATTTCGTCTCACTGTCCTAACTTATACGTTCGTCTTAAGTTCTACATTGATTTTGCGGTTATTTCACTCTGTGCTGCTTGTCTGTTAGCACTGAGAAGTCTACGAAAACGCCGCTGCTCTCGGTCGTTAAGGGAAGGTCGTCGGCCATTGGTTTATCCGTGGTGAGAAGTAACGGTAATATGTGGTATTCTCGGCACGCTCTTGACACTGTGAATCTCGAAATATTGTTGTACACTAAAGAAAAAAATGAATCAATGGAATTATTAAAACACTGCATCCAAAATGCAGTGTCAACAGCTAAAACTGCCTTGAAGCAGAAATGAGTAAGAAGAAGAAGAAAAAGAAGACAGGTCTAAATGTCTTGGATAGTACCAACACTATGAATTGTCCCATTCCTTATTCCTGCACTTCTGGGACTATCAGCTATTAGTTCTTTAACCAAAGGAGCGGCAGTCATAGCCCAAACAGATATGAATGAGCAAACTGTAGAAGAGCGTCTTCAAGAGGTGAAAAGACATAAAACGATGATGATGTCAAAGGCAATATGGAAATCTAAATGTGGCACTGTAAATCTAGATGTTGCATGTGCATCTGGAACTCACTGTGCTATGGCAAAAAAGCTCTTCATGAATGAATGTGTATTCTACAGATTTTTACACTACCAAGACTTCGATACATATCTCTGTTGCTATTTCTGCCTAATGTTGTTCCTGTCAACTGAAGACTGCGTCAGTTGAGCTTCAGACGTGATGTCACATACTGTAACTTTAAAAGAATACTCGTCAGTATTACATGTGAATTATCTTTCTCCAGTTGGTCTAAGCAAGAGGAAATGGACTGTTGCATTGATCGGTATGGAATTACACAACAGCGTTCCTAATACCATTGACGTGAACAATAAACGACTTCTAGGTGATGGAAAATTTGTGGAAATACCCTTTGGCTAATATGATATTGACTGTCCAATTGGACAAGTAACAAATAAGACGGTTGCATCTCCAGACGCAACAACCGATCAACGTTCGCGTTTTCAGCTAGGTTATTTCAGTTCACCAGAAACCGCCGCATATAAGGAAGAAATGTTGTCCATTACCATTTGTGACATTATTGAAGAGGATAATGACCAGATTTTTCATGGTTTTACTGTGCATGGATTGTACATTGAAATTAAATCTTCACTCAAAAATAATGGAGTAGGAACTGACAGTTTGTCCTTAGGATTTTGCGATTAGTGATTTTATTTAATCGGCCAGGAATTTACGACAAGGAATAAAGAGCTACTTATCGATCCATATCTTCTAAAGATTTTAATGAATGATTGGTGGCATTGATACCGAAAACCGAAACTCTTACATCTCTTCGAGGCTAAAAGATGATAAGACAATTAAATGCTGACTACAGAACTTTCACATGGTTACTTGAAAGCACACTTAAACGAGTACTCAAAAAAAAAAGTCTTGGGCTCAAATAAGGGCAATACCGCTACAGGCAGGAGTATGGGCAAAGTTGGCAGGATCCAAAGGCATCACACATCTAACGGTAATTTGCAAGTGTCAGTTAGCTCTCATTTTTTGGACTTGACAAGATCAGCTTCAAGCTTTCGCTAAATTCTACGGCTAAAATGCTTATTAACGATAACTTCACGAATGTAACCCTTAAAATTTTTTTGCCTTCTTGATACAAATTTTTGAATCAACTGCTGACGATCATCAACAGTTCCCTTAAATTGTTCCGTGTGACAGTAAGATTGGAGTCAATTCTCAAGACACTTAATAGAAAATATCAAGGACTTCAGTTCTTTATCACTAAAGATAGCAGGTGGTAAAGACAGTGTAAATAGCGACATTGCACGTCAGCACTACAGAAACCAGGAATGATCACAAGAAATAGCATCTGGTGAAATTAAAGACTAAAACTAACGTTTTTGAGAGAAACTGCGTCAGTACAACCAAAGCGAGTAGTCACTTCGGTTTAAAAATTGAGCCCACCTCCACCTACATTATCTCGTCAAACTGAATTTACAAATTTATCGTTTTCCGCGCAACAATTAAGAAACAGACTTCATGAACTGGAGACAAAACAATTAAGGAACAGACTGAATGAACGAAAGACAAACTCCAAAGACTAGTAATCGTTTGCACTTACATTATTAGACTTATATGATTAGCAAAATAAACTATACAGACACAGTTATGCCAGTGACAATGACGACCGTAAACCGAATGCAAGCGCTGGTATTCAGATTTGTATGGTGCGACAATATTTCTATGACGTTCTTCAAAGCCTCAGCATAACGGTGTTTCCAAAGACGACAGGGAGTGAGAAAAGTAGGACCACAAGCAATAGCCTCAAATATCATATAAACCAGAAAGGTCATGCAAAAGAATTGTTCAAATAACCAAATGTTTATTTACATTCCTGGAGTCCCCAGAAAACTCACGCTTATTAAGGTGGGACCCATAAATCCCCAATTAGAGTGCATCTGACGTTACTATGTGGATACTGGTTACTTTGAAGTAAATCGTACAATATGAACAGAAAAATCCTCATGTGACAAAGTCGCAAAGACGATTCGAAGGATCACTATAGAAAACAAATATCCAAACGTGACCTGGAGTAGGATGTGGAAAAACATATACAACCCCATGCTAAAATCGAATATCCAAGATAGCTGATATGAAGTATTAAATGACTCCATTACTACAAGAGAAAACCCTTACAAAATCCACTTACCTCTGGGTATGTTATGGCTGGAAAGCTATTTGGTGAACTCTATCCCACAAACATTCGTGTTCACGTCCGGCAAAACGCAGATCAATTTAAAGTGTATCACACATCAGCAATGGGCCTTACGTTCCAGTAAAAATCACAATTACGTAATGTGCCGTTAGTAAAATTCGTGCACTACGAAATATGTGGCAGAGAGCCGTCAATGCTCGACTTCTTACAAAACCATATCCGCACAACAATACAAGGTGGTAGAGAATCCGAAATATAAACAGTTGTCGCAAGATTTCTTAATTTTCAAACTCGAATCTCACTCGGGATGAACCGTGATACCGAAAAATACTGAATGCACACTTGTGGGCGAGGAGTAAAAATACCCGTTACTGTTGTCGTGTCATGAGTGATGCAAACAAGTTTATTTCTAAACAAGACACACTGTTGCGCGGATATTTTTAGTGCAGTGCAGTCCCAGATTGCAGGATGTAAAGGACAGTTAGAACAGTTGTCTCAGGAGAAGATACAAGGACTCATGAAATCCTTCGAGTGGGATCAGTGCACGCATCCACGCCACATGAGATTTAATGTCGCTCTAATAAGTGGGCTAATACCGCCAAGTTGTTTTTAAATTTGTGTTGCGTTTTGTATTCATTAAAATAATATGACATTTCTATCAACCTATGAAGTTTCATTTATGTGTCTTGATCCCCTTCTGAGTGCCTCATATTCATTGTCAGGCATTGAATATTACATATATAATTAAATTATAGTTTTTTTATCTAGAGAAGACGAAATTTCTGAAGAAGCAAAATTGAATTTTTTAAGGAACATGCAAAACTGCTTAACACTTTATTTGAAGTAGAGGAATGTTTAATTTAATGTAACGTGGAACAGAGCAATATAAAGAAAACATTCAGTGCTTTTTGTACATTATCTGCTGCAACTGTTTGCCTGAGAAAGCATGCTGTTAGTATCAAAGACGAAATTTTTGGCCAATGCAAAGCATATTACATACAGGAGGGGAGGGGGGAGAGGGGAGGGGGAGGGTGGAGGGGAGAGGGGGAGGGGGGAGTGGGGGAGGAAGGGGTCCAAGAAAAGGGACAAAATGCTCGCCTATTACAAGGGAGTACCGTGTTCGAATGCCAGCTGAGGCGTCGTTTTGTAGTGTTTGCTGTAGATGCTTTACTTGGATGTGGATTATGTGCATATGCTCCACGAGCTTCTACAGCGAAATTCGCATTGAGAAAAAACTAAAGTTGCAAGGCACACCAGACTACAGGCAGTGTGTATACTGACACCTGTACACCCTTTACTCCATGAACCGTTCGTGATATTGAAGCGAGGTTTACGGAAAATTTGTGTCAATCGAGATATTTAAGCAAGTATGTTTAATTATGGTATTTAACTGAAGAAATGTACTTTTTTATCAGCATTCGATAGCTCTTGAAAAGACGGGTACCATGATATAACACTTGTTAATGTTGCATTTGAAATGTTTCACAGAAATATCAAAGAGATGTGCTAAAATTGGAAGACAAGGCGATGGAATCAACTATTGCTGTTGAAAGTGGATTTTCACAATGCCAAATTTCAAAATCATCCTTTCTTCCACGTATTCTGAATAGTGAGCTTATCCGTAACATGTTCCTTACGAAATGATGGACGACTGATGGTATCACAGCCTTGACTAGCTGAGTAAAGGCATGTCTCTTTAGACGTAATAAGGCCGCTAGAGGCTATGATTTACATGCTTCTGAGGTTACTAGGTAATTGACGGTGGGGAGATTTCGAAACGGCTGTCTGATGATCATATTATGTTGGACGTTATTGTCTGACGTGATTGCTGTTTATGTTTCAGATTTTGTACAGAAAGGCGTTAGGTTGTCAGATGGAGCCAAGCACGCTCATTACACATTATTCACGTGTAAGGTGGATCATATTGTTCTTCCTGTCGCGTAATGCCCAACGCGCTTTTGACTTTATATGCATAATATTTTAATTAACTATATATTGCTTATTGTTGCGAGCACAACAGATAAAATTCCAGTCTCACTATTAGTTTCTGCAGTTGAAAATATTTTAACTTTGTGCGCCTTGATCTATTACGTGGGGATTCGCACAACACTAAAAGATTTCCTGCTGTGCACGTATGATCTTTAATTTGGAAATTATTTTTATATAACCCTGATCTTGCTGTGTTAGAAATGGAACACGGTATGATTACTGTAACTAATTATGAAATTAAACATGTTCTTTGCTACTTTCATCTCTGAAATGCACTGAAAATTACTCTTATTATACGTACAGAAGTTACAGTATGCTATGTTCGCTAAACGTAAAAGCTGCAGTGGATTTATTAAAATATGAACACTATTAATTGGCCCGACTAACATGAGAGCATGAAACTAAAAATGAAATTTGGTTTCTGTATTACTAGCCAGAACAGGTTTCATCACAGCAGTCTTTGATATCACACAAGTAAAATTTTATTGCTTTGATTGACTTAAATTATTGATTGCCACGACTAACAAGAGAGCATGAAACTAAAAATGAAATTTGGTTTCTGTATTACTAGTCCGAACCGATTTCATCACAGCAGTCTTTGATATCACACAAGTAAAATTTTATTGCTCTGATTGACTTAAATTATTTACGTCACTGATAATGTAATAGCAGTTGCCCATGCCCGCCTGAAAATGACATAATAAAATCCACCATTCACCTCTGAGGTCCCCGGGAAGCTGAAATAAATAATTTTAATGTACCGTTACCTGTCCGCTTAATTGCGGGAAAACTGCTTTCATTCAATTTAATTTGAATTTGCCTCGGCTGCGGCTCCCGCGATCTCTGCACAGCTCTGCGTCATAAAAAATCTAAATATGCTGAAAACGGGTAAAATTGTGGAATGACATACTGGGCAAGCTAGCAATAAATTGTTACAAGTATTTTTAACAATTGCTATACTCAAAAATCAACATAAATTTGAAGTAACACCTTTTTTCATTCATCAGCCTCCAATGGCGTCTTTCTCGAACAAGGAACAAAAGAAAGCTAAACAAGCATTCAATCTAGCGTTACAGGCTCTTACAACTTAAACGGCTACAAGAAGACAGAGAGTGTAATGTTTTAACCTCCTCTATTTATAGGCAATTTAGTATGCATCTTTGTTATCTTTTTTAATTATCATTGTCTGCTCTGATTTCTACACTCGCCGACCACAGACGTTATTTGCAAATTCAGATACATAATTATTGCACAAACATAAAAATGAAAGAAGTTTTTTTTTCCTTTGGCCGGCCGGAGTGGCCGCCGTGCGGTTCTAGGCGCTACAGTCTGGAGCCGCGTGACCGCTACGGTCACAGGTTCGAATCCTCCCTCGGGCATCATGGGTTTGTGTGATATCCTTAGGTTAGTTAGGTTTAAGTAGTTCTAAGTTCTAGGGGACTGATGACCACAGCAGTTAAGTCCCATAGTGCTCAGAGCCATTTTTGAACCATTTCTTTTGTTTACTAAGACAACATAATCGACAACCGTTCATACAGAAAAGAAATGATAATAATAATAATACAGATAAATGTTTCTTTTTTTTACATATATAACAACGATTTTGTTATGTCTTTGCAGGGGACGTCACATTCCTCAGAATACTATTCCGGGCGAATGTTAAAAAAATTTGAAGATCTTCCCAGGCAACGCCAAAGGCCAAGCAGAACTGGTCAAAGACCAGGCAGAATGCCAGAAAATTAGGAACGCTATTGGAGTATCTGAAAGCACAAAAGCTATAGCAAAAACGTGGATGAGCTGAGCGCTCAAGCAAGCAAACTTAGCAAACTGGCGATAGAAGGATAATGTCTTAACGAGTGCTGCACAAAGTGTCGCAAGAAAGGTCAGATTTAATTCAAGAGTGACTATTCAGTTACTGACACAGCAACTACAAGCGTCTGCAAGGTAAAGTTGCGACATCTCGAAGCGAGCAAGAGTGCTGACGAGCTCAGAAAACTAAGGCACATTCGATCATCTCCGCCGAAGAATAACGTTCTTCGAGATGCCCACCAAGTTGTTATACTCTGAGTTGCACAGCTTAGTTCTCAGTTGCTGCCAGTTATGATTGAGTGTTGCAGCAACTAGCACAGTGGCGGTGCCTTTGACACTCCATCTGCATCCTACTAATATGACTACAAATCATGATGCCATCGCCAATTAGATCTGACGAATTCTGCTATGGAGAACTGCTTCTGCCTCATCCTCGCCGTCGCTGATGGGTGACTTTCGCGCCTTACAACAAGAGGGTCTCTACTGGCTTGACGTACCATCCTTGGCGAGCTGTTCAACCACCATAGATCAGGGGGAGTGCAGTAATTGCTGGCCCCCAACTTGCTGCTGCATCTACATAAATACTACGCAAACCACCATACGGTGCATGTTGGAGAGTACATTGGATTGCAACTAGTCACTTCTATTCCTGTTATACTCGCAAACAGTGCGAGGGAAAACTGAGTGTCTATATGCCATCGTACAAGCCCTAATCTCTCTAACCTTATCTTCATGGTACATTTCTGAAATGTATATTGCTAGTTGTGCCGGCCGAAGTAGCCGTGCGGTTCTAGGCGCTGCAGTCTGGAACTGCGAGACCGCTACGGTCGCAGGTTAGAATCCTGCCTCGGGCATGGATGTGTGTGATGCCCTTAGGTTTAACTAGTTCTACGTTCTAGGGGACTAATGACCTCAGATGTTGAGTCCCATAGTGCACAGAGCCATTTGAACCATTTGCTGGTTGTAGGGTCGTTCTGCAGTCAGCTTCATATGATGGTTCTCTAAATTTCCTCAATAGCGTTCTTTGGAAAGGACGTCGCCTTTCCTCCAGGGCTCCCCATTTGCGTTTCCTGAAGCATCTCTGTAATACTTCCATGTTGATCGAATCTACCAGTCTATCTCTGAATTGCTTCAACGTCTTCCTTTAATCTGTCCTGGGAGATCCCAAACACTCGAACACTACTCAAGTATGGGTTGCACTATTGCTCTACATGTGTTCTCCTTAACCGATGAACCATACTAAAGTTATTCCAATAAACAAAAGTCGACCATTTTCTTTGCCCACTTCCACCCTTAAGCACCTGTTCAATTTCACATCGCTTTGCAACTTAGCGGCCAGATATTTAATTGACATTATTGTGTTAAGTAGTACACTACTAATGCCGTATTTTAACATTATGGGATTGTTTTTCCTACATATTTGTATTAACCTACATTTTTCTATGTTAAATCTAGCTGCCATTCATCACATAAAATTTTGTCTAAGTCTTCTTGTACCCTCGTGCAGTCATCAAAGACAACATGTTCCCGTACGCCATAGCATGATCACCAAACATCCACAGACTGCTGCTCACTCTATCTGTCAGATCATGTATGTATATAGAGAATAATAGTGGTCCTATCACATTTCCCTGGGACGCTCCTGACGATACCCTTGTGTCTGATGAACACTTCCTGTCGAGAACAGCATACTGGTTTTTATTAAAAGCAGTATTCAAGCCAGTCAGAATTCTGGTGACCTGTAACCTATGCTCGTACCTTCGTTAACAGTCTGCAGTGGAGCAACGCGTGAAACGCTTTTCGTAAATCTAGGAATAAGGAGTTCAGAAATGGTTCAAATGGCTCTAAGGACAATGGGACTTAACATCTGAGGTCATCAGTCCCCTAGACTTAGAGCTACTTAAACCTAACTAGCCTAAGGATATCACACATACATGCTTGAGGCAGGATTCGAACCTGCGACCGTAGCAGCAGCGCGGTTCCGGACTGAAACGCCTAGAACTGATCACAGCGGCCGGCGAATAAGGAATCTGCCTGTGGCCCTTAATCCATAATTCGCAGAATATATTGCGTCAAAACGGCGAGCTGAATTTCGCATATGCGATGCTATCTAAATTGTCTTTATTTGTGAACAGAAGCCTTTAGGTCTCAAGGAAACTTATTATATTGGAAGTCAATGTTTTCATGAATTGTTCAGCAAACCCATGGTCTGTGATTTTGTCGGTCATTTGTGAATTTTTCCAGTCACTTGGGTCTTTCCAGTGGACGAGAGACGCACGACAAATGCAAGCTAAATTACGGGCCAGTGCCATAGAGGTCTCCAATGTCGCAGGTCGGTCTCTCAACAAGAGAGTCTGTGACGTAACTCTCCACGACTATGGCCGCCTTGTGCAGAGCTGCTTGTTGCCTTTACGGGGCGCAGTCTAAGTTGTCAACGAGAGCGCCCTGGGAATCCGGTGAGGTGAACTGCAGGACTCCGGGAAGCGCTGGCTGTATTTACGGTGCCAAAGGGTGGGCATATGATGTCACAGCTGCTGTGTGAACTGCTCCACTGCCGCGCCGAGACATACGGCCACCCACATCGGTAAATACCGGGTGGCGAGCACTCTGCTGTCTCACCAGGCTGCCGGTGATCTGGGGAAGGCGACGCTGTAGTCGTTGTTAATAAATGTACGAGGGTCATCCAGAAGGTAAACAATGGTTGCGTACCACACACTCAGCGTCGATCCCCCAGTACCGCGATTGCAAGTGTTCTAGTTACACTACTGGCCATTAAAATTGCTACACCAAGAAGAAATGCAGATGATAATCGGGTATTCATTGGACAAATATATTATACTAGAACGACATGTGAGTACATTGTCATGCAATCTGGGTGCATAGATCCTGAGAAATGAGTACCCAGAACAACCACCTCTGGCCGTAATAATGACCTTGATACGCCTGGGCAATGAGTCAAACAGAGCTTGGATAGCGTGTACAGGTACAGCTGCTCATGCAGCTTCAACACGATACCACAGTTCCTTAAGAGTAGTGACTGGCGTATTGTGACGAGCCAGGTGCTCGGCCACTATTGACCAGACGTTTTCAATTGGTGAGAGATCTGGAGAATGTGCTGGCCTGGGCAGCAGTCGAACTATTTATGAATCCAGAAACGCCCGTACAGGACCTGCAACATGCGGTCGTGCATTATCCTGCTGAAATGTAGAGTTTCGCAGTGATCGAATGAAGGTTAGAGCCACGGGTCGTAACACATCTGAAACGTAACGTCCACTTTTCAAAGTGCGTCAATGCGAACAAGAGGTGACCGAGACGTGTAACCACATACCATCACGCCGGGTGATAGGCCAGTATGCCGATGATGAATACACAGAACCTGGATTCATCCGAAGAAATTACGTTTTGCCAATCGTGCACCCAGGTTCGTCGTTGAGTACACCATCGCAGGCGCTCCTGTCTGTGATGCAGCGTCAAGGGTAACCGCAGACATGGTCTCCGAGCTGATAGTCCATGCTGCTGCAAACGTCGTCCAACTGTTCATGCAGATGGTTGTTGTCTTGCAAACGTCCCCATCTGTTGACTCACGGATCGAGACGTGGCTGCACGATCCGTTTCAGACATGCGGAAAAGATGCCTGTCATCTCGACTGTTAGTGATACCAGGCCGTCGGGATCCAGCACGGGGTTCTATATTACCCTCCTGAACCCACCGATTCCATATTCTGCTAACAATCATTGGATATCGACCAACGCGAGCAGCAATGTCGCGATACGATAAACCGCAATCGCGATAGGCTACAATCCGATCTTTATCAAAGTCGGAAACGTGATGGTACGAATTTCTCCTCCTTACACGAGGCATCACAACAACGTTTCACCAGGCAACGCCGGTCAACTGCTGTATGTGTATGAGAAATCGGATGGAAACTTTCCTCATGTCAGTATGTTGTAGGTGTCGCCGCCCGCGCCAACCTTGTGTGAATGCTCTGAAAAGCTAATCATTTTCATATCACAGCATCTTCTTCCTGTCGGTTCAATTTCGCGTCTATAGCATGTCATTTTCGTGGTGAAGCAATGTTAATGACCAGTAGTGTAGCTGCTTCCCCCGTCTCGGTGTGAGCCACTTTTTGTTATCGAGCGGTCATGCCGCTTTGTTCCATAACATTTCAAAATAGCTGAGTCCATAGAAAATCATGCGAAGTGCGTAGTGTCATTTGCTTTTCTGATTGAACAAAATGTTCGGCCTACTGAAATTTATAGGCAAATAAAGAATATTTATGGTGATAGTACAATGAACGAGTCTTCGGGGACGTGGAATGCAAAGGTATTTTTGATTCATGACAATGTGCTGCCTCATGCATCAGCTGGAACACGATAACTAGTGGCTAGCGTTGCTGCCTCCGGGTCCCGGGGTCCCGGGTTTGATTCACGGACGGGTTGGGGATTTTCTCTGCCCGGGGACAGGGTGAGTGTGTTGTTCTTATCATATCATCATCATCATTCGTTACAGTGGATAGATTGGGTTGTGAAAAATTGGACTGTGCAAAAATTGGGATTTTGTACGGGCGCTGATGTCCGCGCTGTTGAGTGCCCCACAAACTAAACCTCATCAGCCTTATCGAACACGCCAAGAACTTCAACGTCTTTAGTGGGAAGTTTGCGGACTTCTCCTTACAGCCCTGACTTCGCACCGAGTGAGTTGTACTTAATCTCGAAACTAAAAGAGTGTTTGTTTGGAACACAGTTCGCAAATGATCAGGTAGTGGCCTCGTAGCTTTAATCTTTGACAGTAGACAAGTAAAACATGAGAACTGAAAAATTGGCCCCATGATACAATTAGTGCCTTGAGAGATATGGCCACTACCTTTGAAAACAGAGTATTTATATTGTATTGTATGTTAAGCGGGGGCCTAGGAACGACGGAGAGGCTCCGTCCCCGCCGCAGCCGCTGTGGTCCACAACCCCACGACGACTACCGCAGTCCACTTCACCCCTCCGCCGCCCCACCCCGAAACCAGGGCTACTGTGCGGTTCAGCCCCCAGTGGACCCCCCCCCCCCCCAGGGAACGTCTCACACCAGACGAGTGTAGCCCCCTATGTTTGTGTGGTAGTGAAATGGTGGTGTACGTGTACGTGGCGAACTTGTTTGAGCAGCAATCGCCGACATAGTGTAGCTGAGGCGGAATAAGGGGAACCAGCCCACATTCGCCAAGGCAGATGGAAAATCGCCCAAAAACCATCCACAGACTGACCGGCTCACCGGACCTCGACACAAGTCCGCTGTGCAGATTCGTGCCGGGGACCAGGCGCTCCTTCCCGCCCGGAAAGCCGTGCGTCACGGCCAGGCGGGCGGTCCTGAAAATAGAGTAAGGTACAGTAACTTTGTATACAAAGTTTTGTGTTGATATCTTTCGTTGTTATTTAGTTATGCCAAAACGTTCTTCACTTTCTGTATGACCTTCGTATAAACTGTCATTATTGTCTCCCTGATGCACTCGGAAGTTCGACAAATCCTCACTGCCATGTTCTCACTGACGACTGTAGAGCTGGCCTTCCTAAACCCCGCGCGATAGTTTCATATTCTCTCACTCAACATACTGTAAGTCCTACACCAAACATAAACGGAACCTTTCCTGTATGAAATTTAATGTAGTTAAATATTTTCTTGGGATAAGGCTTCGCTACTGTGCGATTTACGTCATACTTTCGACGTTTTTTGGTCTTTATTGACTGGCCTTATTACGCCAGAACTTTAAAATTGTAAAAATGACGCTTGTGCAGATTTTACCTAACGGTTTTTTCAATTTAATACCGTCAAATAAACAATTACATCGATTTATTGGTCAGGCCTTCTGACTACGAAACTACTGTACCTGTAAGGGTTAAGTTTGAATCAAATTCTCAATGTAATCAGTTTTAGTGTAACGCTTACAAAAGTCGTTCATTAACCGCACGTACACGTTTAAATTATCAATGTTAACGAAGTAGTTCACTATTCTGGTGGTGTAACAGTCTAATCAGTAGAGTCCAAATAAGGCCGAATGTCGGGAACAGTTCGTGTAGTAGCAAATTTTTGTCCAGTGGCAGGAGGGAGTGCCACGAGCAACATATTAGAAATTGTGACTGGTGAGATGATGATTGTGGGGTGGAGGTACGTTTGCAGGGCACTTTTGTACGATTTTTTTGGATAGCTCGAAAATCGTTCCCTCCAACGAAAACAAATCCCAGCACAAAGTTTAACTACATTAAATTTCCTACATAAAGGACCTGCTCCTTATTCCTTCAGGACTGATTGCTTACGTGTAGCCAGCGAGAAGTGAAAATCTCGCATGTAATTTATGAAGGCCAGCTATAACATTGGCGGTTGCAGAAAACAAAGCGGTAAGGACAGTTGTATCACCCTTTATACGTTCTTCGAATTAGATTCTGAAATTGCTGGAAGTAACAGGCAACGTAAACTCCATTCGTACACTCATTTATACCCACAATTCCTTCAATTGTGCAAATTAATCACTACCTTCTCTTCAATATGGCTCATAACAATTGTTAGGTTCGTTATAAATCTTTTTTCATCCAAAACCAGCACTTAACCACAGCATTTTTCTCAACACATTCTTTCACGTACTCAGAGCAATACACAATATAGAGTAATTGGCTTACACCGTGTAACACCGTGCCAAGAGCTATGCCGTTGTATAAAACCTGTACTCTTTTCACTTGTGCCCACAAAAGCTGTTCATTTAAAAATGAATGTATACACATACCTGAAATATCGACTAATATCTTAAGTAGGGCTAGGGCTGGAGGGAATTGATATCATGAATACTGCAGGAGTGTCCATAGATTCGTAAGAGTATGAAAGGGTGGAGATCATCTAAACAGCAGGTAGGAAGGCATCCAAGATATGCTCAATAATGTTCATGTCTGGGGAATTTGGTGGGCAACGGTAGTGTTTAAACTCAGAAGAGTGTATCTGGAGCCACTCTGTAGCAATTCTGGACGAGTGGGGTATCGGATTGATCTGCTGGAACCGCTACGGTCGCAGGTTCGAATCCTGCCTCGGGCATGGATGTGTGTGATGTCCTTAGTTTACTTAGGTTTAAGTAGTTCTAAGTTCTATTGGACTGATGACCTCAGAAGTTAAGTCACATAGTGCTCAGAGCCATTTGAACCATTTGAACCTTGGTTTGGTGTTGAAAAAGATCTCTCAAATTTACATTCTCGGTGTAACTACGATGCTGGTTGTCGGTGATACTCATAGAAAGTAATAGCTTCCTGGAATTTCTTGGGACAGTCCATCACGTATAAAATACAAAAACACTCGTTCATTAGCGTACCACAATTTTGGAGGACCTGCTGAATAGTGATACTTCCGAATTTTTTATGTGAACACTCTTAAAGCTTTTTAAATAAAACAAATGTTATTAACAGTGTACGTCTTTATTCTTCATGGGTTGGGGGTTGGGTTTTTTGGGGGAAGAGACCAAACGGCGAGGTCATCGGTCTCATCGGATTAGGGTTGGATGGGGAAAGAAGTCGGTCGTGTCCTTTCAAAGGAACCATCCCGGCATCTGCCTGGAGCGATTTAGGGAAATCACGGAAAACCTAAATCAGGATGTCCGGAAGCGGGATTGAACCGTCGTCCTCCCGAATGCTAGTCCAGTGTGCTAACCACTGCGCCACCTCTGTCTGTATTCTTCATGTCTAAGTATATATTTCTCAACATAGTCACCATGGCGACGAACACATTTCTCCCTGTGAAAGACCAGATTGTTGATACCGTCATTGTAGAATGTGTGACTGTTGATGAGCCACAAGCTCACCTCTGTTCCCACCGGTTCATCATCATCAAAGCGAAGCCCTCGAAGGTGTTCTTCAAGTTTTGGTAACAGATAGAAATCGGATGTGTCCAAGTCGGGACTGTATGGAGGATTGTGGCAGACGCCGCAGCAATCGTACGTGATCTGGCATTGTCATCCTGAAGGAGAGGGTGCCTGATGTGTGGATGACCTCTTAAATTACGATGTTTCTCACGCAGTGACATAATAGGGTCACACACCGCCATGTTAGACTCTGCAATTCGGAACCCTCTAGCGGCACAGGGCTACAAATATGTAGACATGAAGAATGAGAATACAGAATGTTAATGACGTTAGTTTTAAGTTTCTACACAGAAAAATCTCAGGTATTACTTTTCAGCATGCATACGTAATCGTACACGGTGGGAAATGAACCTGGCCTGGAAAATGTTTCCTGTTCCTTAAGGGAGACAACCTAATTGTTAGATAATCGGCTGCAAAAGCTGAGATTACTGTCTGAAGAATGTAATATGAAGATGGCTGCTGATATAACAGAGGTGACGGGGTTTAGAGGAGTCGAATATATACTCATAAGATCCAAAACTGTCGTTTATGTAGAGACAATACAAGCAAAAATTTTAACTATATTGGAAATGACTAAAGTTATCTAATAGACCAAGATCTAGATAAAAGTCTAGCAAAATTCCAATATGCTGGGTGTCGCAAAAAGGTATGGTTATACTTTCTGAAAGCATTCCTCACGTGCAGAACAAGAAAGTTTTATGTGGACATGGTTCTGGAAATGTTTTATTCCGTGTTACAGTTCAGCTTCTACAAATATTCAAAGTATCTGTCATGGGAAACATACAGCAAATAGAAGTATTGTCACAGCATGAAACACATTCCCTTAATGAAACATTCATAATGCCCTCCGTTAGCAAGGATATATGCACCAACACGCCACCACATTGAATCCCTGATCTGCTGATGTATCCCTGGGAAATTGCTATTGTTCCACAGCTCTCCACAATACGGGGACAAAGCCTCTGTACATCTTGTACTGGAGCACACTCGATGCAAATAAAAATATAGTTGGTTTAGATCCGGAGAGCGTAGAGGACAATGAATTGGGCCACCCACATCTACTTATTCATCTACCACGGATTCTGTTACTCGGAAGCCTACCAAAATTACCAATGAAGAGGAGCTCCGAATTGCATGAAGTAGATGTTGTGATACAGTTATAAAGGCTCATGTCCTAGCAGAGGAGGTAAATTATTCTGTCAGAAAGCATGCTAAGTTTACTTGTGTTGAACTTAGTTCTCAGAACATGAGGCTCTAACAAACAGTCATCAACAATTCCGGCCTAAACGTTGGCGGAATACCTTTATTTATGACGTGATTTCATAATTTCGTGAGGATTCTCGAAAGCCTATATTAAGTAATAGAGTTAGGCCTAAAATTGAATCTTGTGGGACTTCCTAGGTGATTTCTCCTTTGGTATTAAAATTTCTTCCCTTACCAACATTGTTTGAATTATTCAGCATAACATATTTACGTTCTGTTTTTTAACTACGGTTCAAACAAGTTTTCATTCCTATGGTTCATTTATTCCTAAAGAGAAGCAGAAAATACGCTCGAACATGGAAATAAAGTGTTTCCGAGTCTATATCCATATACCACATTTTTATTTTTCTATGTGTGAAGAATGTTTCCTGAAAATCTGGTCAATCTTTTTGTTACATCCATTATGTTAGGTACTGCAAACAGAACTTTAGAAAATAAGGTGATGAAAGGAATTAAAATTTTATGAAAGTACAGGAGTTCTTGTACTTCTGTGTGGATGTGAGACCTGGACACTTAACAAACGACAATAATATAAGATGCAAGAATTGAAAACGGTATTTGTCAGGGCTGTGAAAGAATGTGGTAAGTTAAATAAAATAAAAAAAAATAGTTAATAGAAAAAATTGAATCACAAAATGATGTAATAGATGAATATAAAGTTAAATTTAGAAACAATATGGAAACAATGTTAGAATGGCGATTACCCCTACAAGCTATGAAGTATGTGCAAAAACGGAAAAATAAGTATTAGACGACCTAAGAAGAGGCGGCGTCGATCAAGTCTCATCCGAGAAAACGATAAAGAAGAAGAATATGTTGATGATAATAGCTCAATTCCATGTTATAAATAGGCAGAGAACGTTTTTTTCACGCAAACAAAATCTTAGCTTTCTCAGTATTCCATTTGCAAGTGAGGGGAGTTTACCAATAAAAATGTTTCCGCTTAGAGCCTATTTACGTCTCCGAGGTCGAAGTGATTGTTATTGACTTTTATATCACGCCTTCCTCGGGAGAGGCAATATCCCCCGCTGAAGCGCGACGATGGTCGCTGATGCATGAACAGAGATTACGGCTCCCAGCTGCCAACACGCAGAGCGCAACACGCAGCCTGAATTCACAGTAGGCTGCTGCTCCAGCCGAAGCGATTTCTTCAGCTATGTAGAAAAGAATTTCCGAACCTTAACATAGGCTTTTATACTCACAAAAACGTGTAACAGTAAGCGATTTGGTACCCAGGAGAAAGATTCGTTGCCCGGCAAGGTAATGGGTAATCTGTGATACTAGTGTGCTAAAGTGAAAATGGTTGAACTTGTGGAAAGTATCTAGTTTAACAAAGAATGTTCGATATGTAGACTGGTTCTCAAATACGTTCTGGCTTTACACAAAACTTGTGCTTCTTTTTTTTGAACCGCTGTATGTAATGACATGTGGTATGTTTCTTCCTACTCGAAGATGAATAAAATTTGTAGATGCAATCACAAAAAAAGCTTAAATAATTTTTGTCAGCAGTAAAAGAAACTGAGCATGTTTACTGAATAAAAAAGAGAGTTTAGCGAACAGAATCAGAATAAGAATTTCATCTAGAAAAAAACAGATATAACAGTGCACTAAGGTCCATTACTTCATGTTACCGCTTTTAGCTGATATTCAACTCGTTATTTAATTATCGAATTTATTCCACTTCCCAGAGTTTTTAGTGACCACGTATCTAATGTACTTTGTCGATATGACTACAGTGGTAGATGATTCATCTATGACATAAATTATTGTCGTTCATTCTTTTCTTGAGTGTTCGTTTGTTTTTATGGATATAGGAGTTAAAAGACTTCCCAGGAAGACTCTTTCCTTTTTTTGTAGAAATACTTCATAGTCAGTCAAATACCAACAGATGCCACCCATATCTACGAAAAATAATATTTCTGATTCACATAAAGAAATTAATTTCGTGAAAATATCCTTTTTCATCATTTCTAATTTGCTAAGACACGTGTTAGTATCGTAAAATGTATAAATTTGTTCACAAAAAAAGGAAACTAAATTTCAAAATCTAGTCTACCAGTATTTTGTGTTAGTCTTCTTCACTTAAATTTGACGGCTTGCACTGAATTCAATACAATACAATGATCTATGCTTCATGACAAAAAGAGTGAAGCACCCAGGTGGCAAGAAAGAAACGAAATCAAATTTTACGGGTTGATATGGCATGTGATGATATTTCAACAATTTCACAAGTGCAAAAATGTGGAAATTTGTGGTAAGGTCTTATGGGACCAAGCTGCTAAGGTCATCGGTCCCTAAGCTTACACACTATTTAATCTACGTTAAACTAATTTTCACTAAGGACGACACACACACACACACACACACACACAGACACACACACACACACACCCATGCCCGAGGGAGGATTCGAACCTCCGACGGGCGAGCCGCTCGGACCGTGACGAAACGCCCGAGACCGCGCGGCTACCACGTGCGGCTTTCACAAGTGATATTTACAAAGAACTCGGTAGTATGAGCGCATTTATCAATATAATGTTGCAACGTCTCGGGCCTGGGTCCACACACTGATTCGGTTGTTAAGTTGTTGTATTGTCTACTGAGGCAAGTTTGCCTATAATTCAACTGGACCGTGATATCTCGGATACTGGCCTTGGGATGGAATTGGCGTCCAAGTTGGTTCCACACATATCCTATCGGGGACAGATCTCGGAATCTTGCTGGCCACTGAATTACCTCAACATCACAAGTCACTTGTGGACGAGCATTGCCCTCTTGAAGAACGACACCACTATACTGTCGCATGAGAGAGAACACATAAGGACGCAGTATGCCTTGATTTACCATTGCACAGTCAGAGTTACCTCAGTCACAAACAGCTATGACCTGAAATCATAACACACCACAACACAACGTTGTCTAAGCAAAACATTTGAAGAATGGGACCTCTACCAAGTACGCCGACATATTCGCAGACGATCTGGGGTAGTGCAGAACCGCTTTTCGTCGCTGAACATAATGCAACGACAATCATCATCAGTCCATGCTTGCCAGTCAGGTCACCACCACAAACTACGCCGCTTGTGTTGTCGTATTATCAGCAGCCTGTAATGGGACGGTAATTACGTAGTCCACATGCTGCTATTCTTTTAACAGTGCTGAAGGATGACACAGAACGTTGCCGAGAGTTGTCCTCGAATGCAGATACAATTGTAAAGCAGTTATAAAGTCCTTGGCGTACTATACGGCAACTCCTTTGTGGTGGTGGTTAGACATGGGCGACCGGAACCTTATCAATGAGTATGCTTGCCCTCATGTTCCCATTTATTCCAACATCCATCTATTCTCATATGAAGATGCCGCACCAACCTGGGTCTCCGTCGATTTGACCAGCTGGCCAAATGGAAACCTACAGTGAGACCGCTTTTAAACTCTGTCAACTGCTGACAACGCTGCCTCACACGTGTTTGCGCAATCTCCATGTTCTTCAAAGTGATCACTTAACATCTGACGCATTCACACCTCTAATATACCTTACCAGGCGTCGTAACAACACTTAACACGAACAACACGAATGCACACTGGTAACCATTCTACCTGTCACAAAGAACTGCTACTATTTTCGGTTACATACCCACCGATTTCTCACGAAGTTACACTGACATCCGATCACGTGTTCTGGGTGCTTCACGTTTTTATCAGGCAGTGTATATATGGACTGAGATGAGGATAGTCATGGCATATCTCCTGTTATCGTGTCGGACCTCATTTTGCCCGGCGTTGTGTCGTAACTCGATGTGGCATGGACTCAACAAGTCATTTGAAATCGCCTGCAGAAATGCTGAGTTATGCTGCCTCTCTAGCCGTCCATAATTAGGAAACTGTTGCCAATCCAGGACTTCGTGCACGAACTGACCTCTCGATTATGTCCTATAAAACTTCAATGGGATCTGGGTGGCCAAATCATTCGCTCGAACTGTCCAGACTGGGCAGTTTAGCGCCAGTGACATGGCGGCTTTCCATCTACAAAAATTCCATCGTTGCTTGGGAACATGAAGTCCATGAATGGCTGTAAATGGTTTCCAAGCAGCCGATTGACCAGAGGACCCAGGCAATTCCATGTAAACACATCCCTTACTATTATGGAGCCAACACCAGCTTGCACAGTGTCTTGTTAACAACAATTTGGATCCATGGCTTCGTGGGGCCTGCACCACATTCGAACCCTACTATCAGGTCTTACCAACGGAAATCGCAACTCATCTGGCCAGGCTAAGGTTTTCCAGTTGTTAGGATCCAACTGATATGATCAAGAGCCCAGCAGAGGCGCTGGAGGCGACGTTGTGGTGTTAGCAAAGGTACTCGCGTCCTTCTTCTGCTGTCAGAGCCCATTAACGCCAAATTTCGCAGCACTGTCTTAACAGATACGTTCGTCGTACGTGCCACATTTTATTATTTCTCGCAGTTTTGTTTGTCTGTTAGTACTGACAATTCTTCGCAAACACCGCTGCTCTCACTCGTTTACTGAAGACCGTCAGTCATTGCGCTGTCACTGGTGAGAGGTAATGCCTGAAATTTGATATTATCGGTACCTCCGCCAATGAAATGTCGTTTTATGTCTCTTGTATGCGATGCTAAATCCGTCTGTATATCTGCATATCGCATCTCATGAGTTTTGTCACTTCAGAGTATGTACGAGTATAGGATTGTGTGGCCATAGGTCATTTCAGTGTCTGAAATATCGTTAGGTTCATCATATCATGATGCGGCGACATGCACAGAAGAAACTTACAAAATTGACCGATGTGTATCCTTTGACGAATCTAATATTGCGAAGTTGATTAACAATGAACAAATATAAAGGTATAGCTACGAAATCCTTCACCACAGAGTCCTTGCATAAATGTTCTCTGCAAACTTGCCACGTCACATTTGGGTAAAATTCCGAGCTTTCGATGACTACCTCCATCATCATCATCATCATCATCATCATCAGGGCCTATGGCTGACGACAAAATCGAGGTAGTCAGTGACGACACACTAAATGTGAATCATGTGAATTTTATCCAAATTTGAGGCGGCAAGTTCACCGAGAACTTTATATACAGGTGTGAGGCTCATTCCAAAACTAATGATTTCAACTATTTTGTATTGGCTTTCAGAGTCAAGCCACATTATGTTGGTGTAGTAGCAATTTTTGAATTATTCCGCTGTCCTGTCTCATATAGCAGCTACAAGGGAGCGTTCCAAACTGGCGTCTGGCATCGAAGTGTCGAGGTACTTATAAAATAGACACGTCATTGCATTGCTTACTGATACTGGGCCATAGACGCTTGTTAAAGGTATATGGAGACGACGCAGTAAATGTGAGTCATGTGAACCGTTGGTTTATTGTTTTCCAATGGAGCACAACAAAAGTGTGCGCAGTAAGTCACACCCTGGGGGGCACTACTCAGCTACCATCGCTCATAATGAACAGCGTCACGATCAGCTCATCCGTCATGATCGGCGGCCAACTACCAAGGTCTTTTTGTGCAGAGCTGAATGGTGACTGCAATACCTTAAACAAAATATTATGCAACTTTGGTTATCGTGAAGTGTATGCGAGGTGGAGTCTCTAAATGCTCACACAACACCAAATTAATCATCGAATCACAATAATGCAATGGACCAATACGAACGAACTGTTTTCTGAACACAATCATCGCCATGCAATCCTCCGATTTAGTTCAGTATCCACCGTAGTCGAGTGTAATGCGTGTACCTAATTTGTCGGAATGACATTGATTCCAAAGTAATTGACTGAAATGATGTTGTAAAGTGTACAAATAATCACGAAAATGCCAACTGGTAAACTCTCTTAATAAGGACTAAGTGCAAAGAAATGTAATTACAAGGCTCAATTTCGACTAGTTAAAATAATGTATCATTAATTAAAATTTGTATTTTAGTGAAATTCCAAACATGCAACGAAATAATTTAGTGGCCAGTTCTAAAGCAGACAATTTATTTATTAAGCCAGGTGACTATAATCGGACTTTAGTACCCGTATCAATACGTTACACTTGATTGGTGACATCTGCCATTTCTTGCGGGAGAGGGAATCCTCGTATTCAGGGATTTAAAAAAATTAGGTCAAAGTTCATACTCAAAGCAGCAGAGGTGTTTAAAGTGATGATATACGAAATGAAAGCTGTTACAGGCAGACGGAATACTACGACGCCAAGGAATTTCGGGACACAGTGATCCGTTTACCGCCGTGAAGATACGTGGCTTATGACACAGGCGCCCTGCAAACTGCCCCTCGCGTTACGTCAACATGTGGCAAGAATTCGGTCAATCGGCTGTGCATGCCTCCACCGACAGACATCAATACATCTCGGTGCAAGGGTGGAAACGCATAGCTGTCTACCAGTACTGAAGCGGCAGCGAAGGGTATGGCTCAGTGCAGCAGTTTTTTTTTTTTTTTTTCGCGTCGCTTCCAGCTATTTCACGTTGAGGACGCATTCCATCAAGCGAAACACGAAACAAGGTCTGCGATATTTCAGTAACGTGTCACGTAAATAAAGCAGAACCAATAGGAAGCAAGGATGTTCTCTATGTCACAAGCAGATAGCTTGAGCTGGCAGAAAGCAAGACGCTATTTGTATTTGTCGTGTTCAGCAGAAGCCCATATACGGTGCGTTTGGTGTTATACCCTACGCCCCATATACCGTTTCTTAAGCACCTGAACGCTGAATGTCTCGAGAACAAATCGTTATTGGTACGACTTGTTGTAATAACAAGGTTCACGTTGTAACTTTCGTGTTGTGAGAGTAACCCGTTTAAAAGCATCGACATAATGAAGATTCATGAAAAACCTGTAGTTTTAGTTAGGATTTGTTATAATTAAATTAAATTAATAACATTTTCGCGATTAAAGCCTGTAAAACAATATAATATGAATTATATGATCTCATATACTAAAGCTGCAGCCTAGTTTAATTAGTAGAGTCCTTACTTTAAAGATATGAGGTTAGGTCCTTGGGGACTTCGAATCTTGCTCTGTCTAATTTTGTTCCACCTTCGTGTTTTCTAAATATTTGTGAGACTTTCTTGCGAAATTTCTTTAATACTTCATTTCATCAAAATATAAGTACTTGCTCTCTGTGGAGTATTTTGTTCAATTTTGTGAACTTTTATAAGCTGATGTCCTTACTATGTTTCCTTATTCTGTTATAATATGTTCACATATATTGAAGCTTTTATTTGTGTATACCACAAACAAAACAAACTTACTAGCATATGGACAACAGAAAAAAGTGCGTTTTAATCCAGCTAATGTTGGAATTTTTAGTTGTGTTGAGTTGATTTCGGGGGGAAGAGACAAAACTGCGAGGTCATTGATCTCGTCAGATGGGGAAGGAAGTCGTCCGTGCCCTTTCAAAGGGTTCCCGGAATTTGCCTGAAGCGATTTAGGGAAATCACGGAAAACCTAAATCAGGATGGACGGACGCGGGATTGAACCGTCGTCCTCCCGAATGCGAGTCCAGTGTGCGAACCACTGCGCCACCTCGCTCGGTTGGAATTTTTGCGTGCGTCCATTTTCGTTAGCAAACCGTATTGTCTGCAAATGAAATAAAGCCGACAGTTGCCGCTGGGGAGCGCTGTGATCGCCAAATGACGCTAATCATATCGTCCCGGGGCCAACGAGGATCACGGACCGTGCAGCGAACTTGTGACGTCACACTTTTCGGCTTATCCACCACGCTTCGCGAACGCTCGGCTCCGTACAGCGTTCACGGGAAAACAATATTGAACTGAAAAAAGTACCCACTAGAGGCCTTAATTATGACATATGCTATCGAGAACTTACATGCATTTAAACATTTTCATTAATTCTTCTGAAACTCTTGCTCGCTCCCCGTCGGAGACGGCTATTGGCATTCGTAGTACCTGCAGTGTCACGTGCTGTGACGTACGCGCCACGGCCTGTCTTTCTCGTAGGCGTCGGATCGTTCCGTGTGCCGACTGCGTTCTGTCTCGTGACGTTCGATATCCCGTCTCTGAGGACGTCAACGTTAGCTGCTTCGTCCTGTGTGACGACGGCTTAAGTGCGCTGTCTCCTACCAACGTGCAAGGCTTTCGGGTTGTCTGCCTCGAGTGCACCGGTACGAGGACGCTATGGACTGACCCCAGGCCGCACCCACTGGACGAGAATGTTACAACGCTACGGTTTTACTTGCGCTATTGCATTTAGCTCGTCACCGCCGTAACAATGCCTGATGCTTTCTTGATAAAAATAATTAATTTTTTCTGATATACAAACCAAACTAAATGACATTTGGGTTATTGATAGATTCAGCACGAAAATAATGTTGTCTAGCTACAAATTAATTGTTTAATATTAAATCACTGTAACCGAAATATTTCTCTCGTGAGGATGAACTTGTGTACTGATATTTAAGATAAATCTTATTTATTGTTCAGCCTGCGCTTCACATTTTTAAATAGATGACACGTTTCAATCACTCAGGATCATCTTCAGATCGAAGTAATTGCGTCAGCAACCCACCTTGTCTATTCAGGGCCTCAAATTAAAGTATCTGATAAGTATCTGATATGAGGTTCTCAATATACAAGACGGATTTGCTGACGCAGCTACTTAAATCTGACGATGATCCAGAATGCTCGAAACATATCATCTAATTAAAAATATGCAACTGAGACTGAACAGTAAGTGAGAGTTATCTTCACTATTAGCTGCTTATTCAAATCCTTCACAAGTTAAATATCGGGCAATAAAATTTATAATATATCGTAGTATAGTATGTGTTCACAACTCAAAAATTGTCGTTTGTTCAGATCAACACTAGTCACGACAAATGCAATCCGTCAGACACTCGATGACACAACTCTAAGTATCGCCTGCTGCTAAAAATAATCAGAGCTCCCACTAAATTGAGTTTGAATGCTACTCGGTATGAGATTACTGTGAGTCTGAACTAGCTCAACACACGGAAATCAGAAGTTCCACCGAACCTCAGACAAAATAGTTCGAGGTATTGAGTATTGTGAAATTTTCAGAGTCCTCACTGTGCCACCATTAGAATATTTCTAAATGTAGACCACTCCGAAATTTTCAATTCCCACTGAACCACTGTGCACAATAAATCTAAGTCAACCGCCATCCAAAAAACTTCTAATTTTGTAAATGTGTGTGGCTAAATCGCCAACAAGACGAGCGCAGCTCCTTCATGTTCTGCTCCAACCGACTGTGAAAGAGACTAAATAGACGACACATTTTATAAGTGCAGTTCCCTCACTCTCGGAGATTTCATGTGCGGCGTAGTCAATAGATGTAGCACTGGTGCATGCTATCGACACCACAAAAATGCTCCTAGATATCGGATCATCGCTGGCCATACCAGTGAGACGGAAGTAGTAAGAAACGTTGACAATGACTAGATGAATCACCAGTCTACTACTTAACTTCTAAAAGAGTTGAATAAAAAGTTAATATTGAAGATAATTCTCCATTATCGTTCAGTCTGAGTTGCACATTTTTAATTAGATTAGATTGTATGTTTCGATCACTTACGATCGTCTTCAGATCTAAGTAGATAATTTGATTTGAGGTCCTGAATAGACAAGATGGGTTGCTAACGCAACTACTTCGAACTGAAGACGATCATCAGTGATCGAAACACCTCAAATAATTAAAAATGTGCAACTGTGAGTGAACAATAACCGAGAATTATCTTAGATATCAGTAGAGTTGTCGATTATCGCGAGTTTCTACTGAACCACTACGCCCAATAATTCTAAGTGTCATGACCGCCGGCCCAAAAACCTTCTAATTTCGTAAAAGTGTGCGGCTCAGTCACCACCAAGAGCAGCATAGATACTGCATGTGGCCAAGCGGTTCTAGGCGCTTCAGTCTGGAACCGAGCTACCGCTACGGTGGCTGGTTCGAATCCTGCCTCGGGCATGGATGTGTGTGATGTCCTTAGGTTAGTTAGGTTTAAGTAGTTCTAAGTTCTAGGGGACTGAGGACCTCAGATGGTAAGTCCCATAGTGCCAGGAGCCATTCGAACCATTTTCTGCTGTGTCTAACCGATTGTGGAAGACGCAGAATGGCCCTCTTCTTTTGGAACTGCAATTCCCGTACTCCAGGAAATTTCATGTGTGGTGTAGTCTATAGCTGTAGACTGGCGCCTGCTATCAACACCACAAAGATGCTCCTCGCTATCAGAGCATCGCTGGTCTCATCAATGAGACGGAAGTAATAAGACACGTCGACAGAAGTTCTCGGTGCCACTGTCTGTAGACTGTCTTGAAATAGACCGCCGGCCGCGGTGGACGAGCGGCTCTAGGCGCTCCAGTCTGGAACCGCGCGACTGCTACGGTCGCAGGTTCGAATCCTGCCTCGGGCATGGATGTGTGTGATGTCCTTAGGTTAGTTAGGTTTAAGTAGTTCTAAGTTCTAGGGGACTGAGGACCTCAGATGGTAAGTCCCATAGTGCTCAGAGCCATTCGAACCATTTTCTGCTGTGTCTAACCGATTGTGGAAGACGCAGAATGGCCCTCTTCTTTTGGAAGTGCAATTCCCGTACTCCAGGAAATTTCATGTGTGGTGTAGTCTATAGCTGTAGACTGGCGCCTGCTATCAACACCACAAAGATGCTCCTCGCTATCAGAGCATCGCTGGTCACATCAATGAGACGGAAGTAATAAGACACGTCGACAGAAGTTCTCGGTGCCACTGTCTGTAGCCTGTCTTGAAGTAGACCGCCGGCCGCGGTGGACGAGCGGCTCTAGGCGCTCCAGTCTGGAACCGCGCGACTGCTACGGTCGCAGGTTCGAATCCTGCCTCGGGCATGGATGTGTGTGATGTCATTAGGTTAGTTAGGTTTAAGTAGTTCTAAGTTCTAGGGGACTGAGGACCTCAGATGGTAAGTCCCATAGTGCTCAGAGCCATTCGAACCATTTTCTGCTGTGTCTAACCGATTGTGGAAGACGCAGAATGGCCCTCTTCTTTTGGAAGTGCAATTCCCGTACTCCCGGAAATTTCATGTGTGGTGTAGTCTATAGCTGTAGACTGGCGCCTGCTATCAACACCACAAAGATGCTCCTCGCTATCAGAGCATCGCTGGTCACATCAATGAGACGGAAGTAATAAGACACGTCGACAGAAGTTCTCGGTGCCACTGTCTGTAGCCTGTCTTGAAGTAGACCGCCGGCCGCGGTGGACGAGCGGCTCTAGGCGCTCCAGTCTGGAACCGCGCGACTGCTACGGTCGCAGGTTCGAATCCTGCCTCGGGCATGGATGTGTGTGATGTCCTTAGGTTAGTTAGGTTTAAGTAGTTCTAAGTTCTAGGGGACTGAGGACCTCAGATGGTAAGTCCCATAGTGCTCAGAGCCATTCGAACCATTTTCTGCTGTGTCTAACCGATTGTGGAAGACGCAGAATGGCCCTCTTCTTTTGGAAGTGCAATTCCCGTACTCCAGGAAATATCATGTGTGGTGTAGTCTATAGCTGTAGACTGGCGCCTGCTATCAACACCACAAAGATGCTCCTCGCTATCAGAGCATCGCTGGTCACATCAATGAGACGGAAGTAATAAGACACGTCGACAGAAGTTCTCGGTGCCACTGTCTGTAGCCTGTCTTGAAATAGACCGCCGGCCGCGGTGGACGAGCGGCTCTAGGCGCTCCAGTCTGGAACCGCGCGACTGCTACGGTCGCAGGTTCGAATCCTGCCTCGGGCATGGATGTTTGTGATGTCCTTAGGTTAGTTAGGTTTAAGTAGTTCTAAGTTCTAGGGGACTGAGGACCTCAGATGGTAATTCCCATAGTGCTCAGAGCCATTCGAACCATTTTCTGCTGTGTCTAACCGATTGTGGAAGACGCAGAATGGCCCTCTTCTTTTGGAAGTGCAATTCCCGTACTCCCGGAAATTTCATGTGTGGTGTAGTCTATAGCTGTAGACTGGCGCCTGCTATCAACACCACAAAGATGCTCCTCGCTATCAGAGCATCGCTGGTCACATCAATGAGACGGAAGTAATAAGACACGTCGACAGAAGTTCTCGGTGCCACTGTCTGTAGCCTGTCTTGAAGTAGACCGCCGGCCGCGGTGGACGAGCGGCTCTAGGCGCTCCAGTCTGGAACCGCGCGACTGCTACGGTCGCAGGTTCGAATCCTGCCTCGGGCATGGATGTGTGTGATGTCATTAGGTTAGTTAGGTTTAAGTAGTTCTAAGTTCTAGGGGACTGAGGACCTCAGATGGTAAGTCCCATAGTGCTCAGAGCCATTCGAACCATTTTCTGCTGTGTCTAACCGATTGTGGAAGACGCAGAATGGCCCTCTTCTTTTGGAAGTGCAATTCCCGTACTCCAGGAAATTTCATGTGTGGTGTAGTCTATAGCTGTAGACTGGCGCCTGCTATCAACACCACAAAGATGCTCCTCGCTATCAGAGCATCGCTGGTCACATCAATGAGACGGAAGTAATAAGACACGTCGACAGAAGTTCTCGGTGCCACTGTCTGTAGCCTGTCTTGAAGTAGACCGCCGGCCGCGGTGGACGAGCGGCTCTAGGCGCTCCAGTCTGGAACCGCGCGACTGCTACGGTCGCAGGTTCGAATCCTGCCTCGGGCATGGATGTGTGTGATGTCATTAGGTTAGTTAGGTTTAAGTAGTTCTAAGTTCTAGGGGACTGAGGACCTCAGATGGTAAGTCCCATAGTGCTCAGAGCCATTCGAACCATTTTCTGCTGTGTCTAACCGATTGTGGAAGACGCAGAATGGCCCTCTTCTTTTGGAAGTGCAATTCCCGTACTCCAGGAAATTTCATGTGTGGTGTAGTCTATAGCTGTAGACTGGCGCCTGCTATCAACACCACAAAGATGCTCCTCGCTATCAGAGCATCGCTGGTCACATCAATGAGACGGAAGTAATAAGACACGTCGACAGAAGTTCTCGGTGCCACTGTCTGTAGCCTGTCTTGAAATAGACCGCCGGCCGCGGTGGACGAGCGGCTCTAGGCGCTCCAGTCTGGAACCGCGCGACTGCTACGGTCGCAAGTTCGAATCCTGCCTCGGGCATGGATGTGTGTGATGTCATTAGGTTAGTTAGGTTTAAGTAGTTCTAAGTTCTAGGGGACTGAGGACCTCAGATGGTAAGTCCCATAGTGCTCAGAGCCATTCGAACCATTTTCTGCTGTGTCTAACCGATTGTGGAAGACGCAGAATGGCCCTCTTCTTTTGGAAGTGCAATTCCCGTACTCCAGGAAATTTCATGTGTGGTGTAGTCTATAGCTGTAGACTGGCGCCTGCTATCAACACCACAAAGATGCTCCTCGCTATCAGAGCATCGCTGGTCACATCAATGAGACGGAAGTAATAAGACACGTCGACAGAAGTTCTCGGTGCCACTGTCTGTAGCCTGTCTTGAAATAGACCGCCGGCCGCGGTGGACGAGCGGCTCTAGGCGCTCCAGTCTGGAACCGCGCGACTGCTACGGTCGCAGGTTCGAATCCTGCCTCGGGCATGGATGTGTGTGATGTCATTAGGTTAGTTAGGTTTAAGTAGTTCTAAGTTCTAGGGGACTGAGGACCTCAGATGGTAAGTCCCATAGTGCTCAGAGCCATTCGAACCATTTTCTGCTGTGTCTAACCGATTGTGGAAGACGCAGAATGGCCCTCTTCTTTTGGAAGTGCAATTCCCGTACTCCAGGAAATTTCATGTGTGGTGTAGTCTATAGCTGTAGACTGGCGCCTGCTATCAACACCACAAAGATGCTCCTCGCTATCAGAGCATCGCTGGTCACATCAATGAGACGGAAGTAATAAGACACGTCGACAGAAGTTCTCGGTGCCACTGTCTGTAGCCTGTCTTGAAATAGACCGCCGGCCGCGGTGGACGAGCGGCTCTAGGCGCTCCAGTCTGGAACCGCGCGACTGCTACGGTCGCAGGTTCGAATCCTGCCTCGGGCATGGATGTGTGTGATGTCCTTAGGTTAGTTAGGTTTAAGTAGTTCTAAGTTCTAGGGGACTGAGGACCTCAGATGGTAAGTCCCATAGTGCTCAGAGCCATTCGAACCATTTTCTGCTGTGTCTAACCGATTGTGGAAGACGCAGAATGGCCCTCTTCTTTTGGAAGTGCAATTCCCGTACTCCCGGAAATTTCATGTGTGGTGTAGTCTATAGCTGTAGACTGGCGCCTGCTATCAACACCACAAAGATGCTCCTCGCTATCAGAGCATCGCTGGTCACATCAATGAGACGGAAGTAATAAGACACGTCGACAGAAGTTCTCGGTGCCACTGTCTGTAGCCTGTCTTGAAGTAGACCGCCGGCCGCGGTGGACGAGCGGCTCTAGGCGCTCCAGTCTGGAACCGCGCGACTGCTACGGTCGCAGGTTCGAATCCTGCCTCGGGCATGGATGTTTGTGATGTCATTAGGTTAGTTAGGTTTAAGTAGTTCTAAGTTCTAGGGGACTGAGGACCTCAGATGGTAAGTCCCATAGTGCTCAGAGCCATTCGAACCATTTTCTGCTGTGTCTAACCGATTGTGGAAGACGCAGAATGGCCCTCTTCTTTTGGAAGTGCAATTCCCGTACTCCAGGAAATTTCATGTGTGGTGTAGTCTATAGCTGTAGACTGGCGCCTGCTATCAACACCACAAAGATGCTCCTCGCTATCAGAGCATCGCTGGTCACATCAATGAGACGGAAGTAATAAGACACGTCGACAGAAGTTCTCGGTGCCACTGTCTGTAGCCTGTCTTGAAATAGACCGCCGGCCGCGGTGGACGAGCGGCTCTAGGCGCTCCAGTCTGGAACCGCGCGACTGCTACGGTCGCAGGTTCGAATCCTGCCTCGGGCATGGATGTGTGTGATGTCCTTAGGTTAGTTAGGTTTAAGTAGTTCTAAGTTCTAGGGGACTGAGGACCTCAGATGGTAAGTCCCATAGTGCTCAGAGCCATTCGAACCATTTTCTGCTGTGTCTAACCGATTGTGGAAGACGCAGAATGGCCCTCTTCTTTTGGAAGTGCAATTCCCGTACTCCAGGAAATTTCATGTGTGGTGTAGTCTATAGCTGTAGACTGGCGCCTGCTATCAACACCACAAAGATGCTCCTCGCTATCAGAGCATCGCTGGTCACATCAATGAGACGGAAGTAATAAGACACGTCGACAGAAGTTCTCGGTGCCACTGTCTGTAGCCTGTTTTGAAGTAGACCGCCGGCCGCGGTGGACGAGTGGCTCTAGGCGCTCCAGTCTGGAACCGCGCGACTGCTACGGTCGCAGGTTCGAATCCTGCCTCGGGCATGGATGTTTGTGATGTCATTAGGTTAGTTAGGTTTAAGTAGTTCTAAGTTCTAGGGGACTGAGGACCTCAGATGGTAAGTCCCATAGTGCTCAGAGCCATTCGAACCATTTTCTGCTGTGTCTAACCGATTGTGGAAGACGCAGAATGGCCCTCTTCTTTTGGAAGTGCAATTCCCGTACTCCAGGAAATTTCATGTGTGGTGTAGTCTATAGCTGTAGACTGGCGCCTGCTATCAACACCACAAAGATGCTCCTCGCTATCAGAGCATCGCTGGTCACATCAATGAGACGGAAGTAATAAGACACGTCGACAGAAGTTCTCGGTGCCACTGTCTGTAGCCTGTCTTGAAGTAGACCGCCGGCCGCGGTGGACGAGCGGCTCTAGGCGCTCCAGTCTGGAACCGCGCGACTGCTACGGTCGCAGGTTCGAATCCTGCCTCGGGCATGGATGTTTGTGAAGTCATTAGGTTAGTTAGGTTTAAGTAGTTCTAAGTTCTAGGGGACTGAGGACCTCAGATGGTAAGTCCCATAGTGCTCAGAGCCATTCGAACCATTTTCTGCTGTGTTAACCGATTGTGGAAGACGCAGAATGGCCCTCTTCTTTTGGAAGTGCAATTCCCGTACTCCAGGAAATTTCATGTGTGGTGTAGTCTATAGCTGTAGACTGGCGCCTGCTATCAACACCACAAAGATGCTCCTCGCTATCAGAGCATCGCTGGTCACATCAATGAGACGGAAGTAATAAGACACGTCGACAGAAGTTCTCGGTGCCACTGTCTGTAGCCTGTCTTGAAATAGACCGCCGGCCGCGGTGGACGAGCGGCTTTAGGCGCTCCAGTCTGGAACCGCGCGACTGCTACGGTCGCAGGTTCGAATCCTGCCTCGGGCATGGATGTGTGTGATGTCCTTAGGTTAGTTAGGTTTAAGTAGTTCTAAGTTCTAGGGGACTGAGGACCTCAGATGGTAAGTCCCATAGTGCTCAGAGCCATTCGAACCATTTTCTGCTGTGTCTAACCGATTGTGGAAGACGCAGAATGGCCCTCTTCTTTTGGAAGTGCAATTCCCGTACTCCAGGAAATTACATGTGTGGTGTAGTCTATAGCTGTAGACTGGCGCCTGCTATCAACACCACAAAGATGCTCCTCGCTATCAGAGCATCGCTGGTCACATCAATGAGACGGAAGTAATAAGACACGTCGACAGAAGTTCTCGGTGCCACTGTCTGTAGCCTGTCTTGAAATAGACCGCCGGCCGCGGTGGACGAGCGGCTCTAGGCGCTCCAGTCTGGAACCGCGCGACTGCTACGGTCGCAGGTTCGAATCCTGCCTAGGGCATGGATGTGTGTGATGTCCTTAGGTTAGTTAGGTTTAAGTAGTTCTCAATTATAGGGGACTGTTGACCTCAGATGTTAAGCCCCATAGTGCTCAGAGCCATTGGAACCATTTTTTGAAATAGACCGATGCACGGACACGAGGTCATTTCTAGGCTAGGCTACGTTGCAGTCACCCTAGACCACAGCAAGCAGCGAGAAGAGTAACGTGTCCAGCGATAACAGAGTTAGAGACCACCAGTTATACTCTACAAGTTAATCTACATGTCCTTGCATATGTACGTGAACTTTGGCTTTGAACATTGCTATCAGGAAGAGCTTCTATTGAACGAACAGACCTAAGTGAAAGAGTTTCTACTGAACAGTGCTTCGAGTTGTATAACCAACGGCAGTCTATTTCATCACAACTGTCAAACTGGTTCTATCGATGTATGTAACTGTACCTACGCTCTGACTCACAGTGACATCATCGATGAAGTTGTATAACAAAGGATAAGTACTCATTTTCACTGTAAAAATACTGCAGTTCTTACATTTTACGCGTGCAGTACTCATTTATTACGTGTTCAGAACCCAATTCATTTGTGATAACCCATCTCAACACCATGAATTTACGTAACTTAACATGTTAGACAAGCGACAAGTCTGACTGACATCTTTTTATGCAGAAATCCATTTTTAAGCTAGATGCATCGCTTGATATGAGCTGAAAACCAGATTAAAATGGCATATTACACTTAGTAATACGTTAAACAGCCCCCCCCCCCCCCCCGCACCACACACCTGATTTGAATGATTACACATTTCGAATGCAGTGATCAGTTTTCAGTAATCAACTCACTGTCCATCGAATAATTATTGGACACAAATGGATGGCACATCTATATTGCACGAAATTATGTATTCTTTTCATTGTTGCAGTCCAAATGTACATATCTTTAATGACAAATTATAGGCAAAATAATTAAAATTAAGTGCAGAAAAATTTCCGCTACCAGTTTTTCTACATCCTATAAAGGAGCAGTCACGGAGATCAACAGCACCCCCTATCGACAAAATTAAATTAAAATTGATAATTAAACACATAAAACTTACGATCTACGTGTTATAAGTGAACGGTTTATACGTTTGTTAATACATAACTCATCTGCTGTTTGTGTATCTGACTTTCTTTATTAATTAAGCAGGCTTTCATTGAAGGTCTGACTAAACTGCCTCTTACAGGCTGCTTAAGAATGTAATCAAGCATGCAGATAGTTGAACCAATGGGTATTAATAAGCACTTTAATCTGGTAGATCGATCCCTTTTATTGTTACGTAATTATGACTGTTTTGTATTTGTAGCCCCGTGTTCAGCTGACCAGAAGACCTGTTCCTTCTGCCACCATACTTCACTAATTCTCTCTATATCTCTTATTCGACCTACCCATTTCTCTTTTTAAATTTTCTAACCCACTTGCCCTATTAAGGGATCTAACATTCCATGCTCCAATCTGTAGGACGCCAGTTTTGGCTCCTGAGAAGTCCTCGCCTGGTGATCCAAATGGGGGACTACTTCACCTCCGGTGTATTTTATCCAAGATGGTGCCATCATAATTTAACTATACAGCAGAGCTGTATGTCCTCGGTATAAACTGCGGCTCTATTTTCCCTTTTATTTCATCCGTTCGCAGTACCAGCACAGCAAGGCCGTTTTGGGTTATGTTACAAGTCCTGATCAGTCAATCGCCCAGACTCTTGCCCCTGCAACTACTGAAAAGGCTGCTGCGCCCCCTTAGGACCCACGCATTTGTCTGACGTCTCAACAGATACACCTCTGTTGTGGTTGCACGTGCGATACGGCTGTCTGTGTCACTGAGGCATTCAAGCCACCCCCAATCGGGAAGGTCCATGGTTCATTGAGGTTTCGGGTAAGCTACTATGAACAGCATAGAGAACGCATTATTGTAAAGATAAATAGAAAGCTAACATTCATCCCAGTAATAAAAGTTTATATGCCAACTACCTCTGCAGATGATGAAGAAATTGAATAAATGTATGATGAGTTGAAAGTAACTATTCAGATAGTTAAGGGAGGCGAAAATTTAATTGTGATGGGGGACTGGAATTCAACAGTAGGAAAAGAAAGAGAAGGAAAAATTGTAGATGAATGTGGACCGAGGAAAAGCAATGAAGAGAAAGCCGCGTGATAAAATTTTGCACAGAGCATAATTTAAACATAGGTAACACTTGGTTCAAGAATCATGAAGCAATATGTTGTATACGTGGAAGAGACCTGGAGAAACCAGAAGGTTTCAGATTGATTATATAATGTTAAGACAAAGATTTTGGATCCTGATTTTAAATTGTAAGACTTTTCAGGGGCAGATGTGGACTCTGACCACAACTAATTTGTTATAACCTGTAGATTACAAATGAAGAAATTGCAAAAAAATTGGAAATTAAGGAGATGGGACATGGAGAGTTAGAAACAACCAGAGGTTGTTGAGTTTCCAGAGTAAGCATTAGGCAACGATTGAGTAGAACAGGGGAAGACGACCTCGGTGAAGACCAGATTGGATTCCGGAGAAATGCGGTTAAGTGCGAGGCGGTACTGACAGTGACACTTATGTTACAAGGCAGGCAAAGGAAAGGTAAACTTAGGTTTACAGCATTTGCAGGTTTCAAGGAAGACTTTGACAGTATTGACTGGAAAACTCTGTTCGATATTCTGAAGGTAGCAGGTGTAAAATACAGGGAGCGAAAAGTTATTTACAGCTTGTACAGAAACAAGAAAGAACTTATAAGAGCCGAGGGGCATGCAATGGAAGCAGTGGTTGAGATGAGAGTGAAACAGTGTTTTATCCTATTGTCAATGTCATTCATCAGTTCGTTGACCCAGTAGTAAAGGAAACTGAGGAAAAAACGTGGAATAGGAAAAATTATACGTTTCAAGAGGGCAGCAGGCATAAAATGTCATCCGAAATTGTACTGAATACTTTCTCAGAAAATTGTTTTGAACGATTAGTTCAAAAATGGTTCAAATGGCTCTGAGCACTATGGGACTTAACTGCTGTGGTCATCAGTCCCCTAGAACTTAGAACTACTTAAACCTAACTAACCTAAGGACATCACACACATCCATGCCCGAGGCAGGATTCGAACCTGCGACCGTAGCAGTCCCACGGTTCCTGACTGCGCGCCTAGAACCGCGAGACCACCGCGGCCGGCGAACGATTAGTACATGAGCCCACTCGAAGCATAAATGGTTGCGAAAGCATACTTGATCTCTAAGCAACAAATAATCCAGGACAAATTGGGAGTATCATGACGAATACAGGGATTAGTGACCACAAGGCAGTTGCTGCAAGGCTGAATACCGTCATAAAAAACCCCAAGTGTATCTATTTAGAAAAAAGCAGATAAAAATGCTCTTAACGTCTTTTTAAGAGACAGTCTTCACTCCTTCCGATCTGATCCTGTAATCGTAGAAATATTGTGGAATGATTTCAAAGAGGTATTATCGACAACAACTGAAAAATATATACCGCATAAATTTATAAGTGATGGTACTGATATCCCATGGTAGACAAAACTGGTCAGATCACTGTTGCAGAAGCAGTGAAAACAGCATGACAAATTTAAAAGAACGCAAAATTCCCAAGACTGGCAAAGTTTTGCAGAAGTTCGAAATATAGCGCGTACTTCAATGCGAAATGCTTTTAATAATTTCTACAACGAAATTCTGTCTCTAAATCTGGCAGAAAACCCAAAGAGATTCTGGTCGTACATAAAAAACACCCGTGGCAAGACGCAATCAGTACCTTCACTGCGCAATAACAATGGTGAAGTCACTGAAGATAGTGCCACTAAAGCAGAGCTATTACACATGGTTTCCCGAAACTCCTTCATCAAATCACACGAAGTAAATATTCCTGAATTCCAATCAAGAATAACTGCGAAGATCAGAAATATAGAAGTACACATCCTTGGTGTAACAAAGAAGCTTAAATCGCTTACTAAAGCCAAGGCATCCAGTCCAGAATGTATACCAGTCAGGTTCCTCACAAGCTTCTTCTTACAAAACTCCGTGCCTATAGAATATTGTCTCAGTTGTGCGACTAGATTCGTGATTTCCTGTCAGAAAGGTTAGAGTTCGTAGTTATAGATGGAAACGAGTAAAACAGAAGTAATATCCGGCGTTCCCCAATGAAATGTTATTGGCCTTCTGTTGTTCATGTTCAATATTAACGAAATAGGAGACAATCTCAGTAGCCGTCTTAGATCGTTTGCAAATGATGCTGTCATTTACCGTCTTGTAAAGTCAGCAGATGACCAAACCGATTTGCAAGATGATTTAGATAAGATCCCTGTATGGTGCGAAAAGTGGCAAATGACCCTGAATAAAGAAAAGTGTGAAGTTATTCACATGAGTACTAAAAGAAATCCGCTAAATTTCTATTAGACGATAAGACACACAAATCTGAAGGCAGTAAATTCAACTGCATACTTAGGGATTAGAATTACAAATAACCTAAATCTGAACGATCACATAGATAATGGTGTGGGTAGAGCAACCCAAAGACTGCGATTCATTGGCAGAACACTTAGAAGGTGCAACAGGTCTCCTAAAGAGACTGCATACACCACGCTTGTCCGTCCTATTCTGGAGTATTGCTGTGCGGTGTGGGATCCGCTTCAGGTGGGACTGACGGATGACATCGAAAAAGAATAAAAAGGGCGGCTCGTTTTGTATTATCGTGAATACGTGAATTGGAGTGGCAATCATCAAACCATAGACGTTTTTCGTTGCGATGGGATCTTCTCATGAAATTTCGATCACCAGTTTTCTCCTCCGATTGCACAAACATTCTGTTGGCACCCAGCTACATAGGGAGAAATGATCATTACGATAAAATAAGAGAAATCAGGGCTGGCACAGAAAAAATTAAGTGCTCGCTTTTCCCGCGCGCCGTTAGAGAGTAGAACGGTAGAGAGACAGCTTGAAGATGGTTCTTTGGACCCTCTGCCAGGCACTTTATTGTGAACAGCAGAGTAATCACGTAGATTTGGTAGATTTAAAGTTCAGGGAGAAGAAATAAAAACTTCGAGATTTGCCGAAACACTGTTTTTCTTTCAGAGTCAGCAGAAGACTTAAAGCAGTTGAAAGGAGGATTTAAGGTGAACATCAACAATAGCAAAACAAGTATAACGGAATGTAATCGAATTAAATCAGGTGATGCTGAAGGAATTAGATTAGGAAACGAGGCACTTAAAGTAGTAGATGAGTTTTGTTATTAGAACAGCAAAATAACTGATGATGGCCGAGGTAGAGAGGATATAAAACGTAGACTGGGAATGGCAAGAAAAGCGTTTCTGAAGAAAAGAAATTTGTTAACATCGAATATAGGTCGAAGTGTCAGGAAGTCTTTTCTGAAAGTAGTTTTATGGAGTGCACCGATGTATGGAAGTGAATCATGGACGATAAACGGTTTAGATAAGAATAGAATAGAAGCTTTTGAAATGTGGTGCTGAAGAATGCTGAAGATTAGATGGGTAGATTACGTTACTAATGTGGAGGTACTGAAAAAAAACTGGAGAGTAAAGAAAGTTGTGGTGCAACCTGACTAGAAGGAGGCAAAGTTGACAGCACACATTCTGCGGCATCAAGGGAATACCAATTTAGAATTGGACGGAAGTGTGGGGGCCAAAAATTGCAGAGACAGAACAAGAGATGACTACAGTAAGTCGATTCAGAAGCATTTAGGTTGCAGTAGTTATTCGGAGGTGAAAAGTCTTGCACAGGATAGAGTACCGTGGAGACTGGCATACAACCAGTCTTCGGACTGAAGACCACGGCGATGACAAATTACAAAAGTTTTTAAATATTTGGTGAAAATCCGTTATAGATACCTTCTCAGCTCTATAACTAACTTACACGTATCACTTCCCTAGTTGAGCTATATATATCAGCTGAATTATCTCTCGCTTTGCTCCAGAAGATGCTGCATCATATATCTCTGTAGGTAAGATGGTTCGTGCTAAACATGTACAAAAATATAAGAAACAGACCTTTGCGCATTCTGTCGTGAGGGACATGACGTCACATTGAGGCCCAAGTATATATTGACACCCAGCGCCTAACGTTGCAGGGGCCACCACGCTTCCCTGCAAAGCGTTAGTGCCGCACGGACCGGCATTTGTGCTATGGCGCGCATAAACCAACAACCGTGTACAGCATAAGCCAGTCACCTCTGACCTCTTGACTGTACGTTGTATTAGAGCGTGCATCTGTATGTGTTCTAGCGTGATGAATAATAAAGGGTTTTCCTGAACTTCGTTTATCAAGCTACAGCTGCCTTCATCTCCGACGGATGCCTGCAGTTTCTGCCAGCCATTGAATGAACGCCGCACTGGTGGGAGAGCAGAACGCCATCCCACAAAAATGCTGGACTACAAATAGAGATTGTCAGAACTTAAAATACACACTTTTTGAGAGCATTTTAAATCATTCTTGATTTGATTTCTATATTGAAAACAATGCAGATGCTAAGTTTTCTTAATTCCACACATCATTTAAATAAAGTTTCGAGGAGAAAATTCCAAAAGCAGACACTTCTTCAGCTGCAGCTAAGGAAAGTAGACGGTTAAGGATGGTACTGCTTGTTGTAAAAAACATTGAATCACAAAATAACGGAATAACGCAGAAAATAAAGCCAAATTAACTTGGGACTCCATAAAGCATAACCTGGAAAAGACAGACCTCAGTATAATTACATACAAATCAAATAAGGTGGCAGAATAACTGAAAATCCTGAAGAACTTACAAACTTCGTAAATGTCAATTTCTCTGGTACTGCAGAAGAGTTGCAAGAAAATCCTTCTAAAAGCATTAGTGCTCACCACGAATTACAGAGCAAGTACAGTGATGTTCCTTACAACGGAGTTTGAAGCAAGGAAGACAATATAGAAATTAGATGAGTAGAAGTCAACAAGTACAGATGAGGTTCCAGTTTCTGTAGGCATGCATATACGGCATGCAAGTTCCATTGACAAATGTAATAAATGAATCACTAAGTTCAGGTGTTTTTCCAGAATACCTAAAGCAAGCTCTAGTTTGGCACTCACTAAAGAATGGTAATGTGGAGAGTATTGAAACTGCAGGCCAGTTCCACTACTATATGCATTCTCAAAAACGAATTATCTATGAAAGATAGACTCTCCAGTTACATGAATAGCTACACACTTTTAACAAAGAACAGATTGTTTTCCGAAGTGGGAGAAGAACAATATTGGCTTTTGCAGAGTTCACAAAGGTGGCATTTGAAGCTCCTGACAAGGATGACTATTTTACAGGAAGTCTTCGACTTTTCGATAGCTGTTGGCTATAAAATACTACTAAAGAAGATAGAAGCACTAAGTTTAAGAAGAATAGCAAAAGTCTTACACGGAAAATAGGGTGCAAATAGAAGAGATAGTTCACATCTCTGCTGATGATAAAGTTTTAGTAAAACAATTGTTAGGCAAGAACCGTATAGATACATTAGTGTCTCAGGGTAATACGTTGTGACCAATTCTGTTCTTAATATAAGAATATCACTGACTTTCCAGACAGTATAAGACATCGAGAAAAAGCTCTCTTTTTATGACAGCAGCAATATAGTCACAGATAAAACACGAGGTCTTGTATTAGGGAAAGAAAATGAAACTGTCAAGAACGTTCGCGATTTGGCAGTACGCAATAAATTAACATTTAACATAAAGAAAACAATCATTATGCACTACTACACAGAGACGGAAGACACCTCTGTCACAATAAGCATAGCTGATAAATATACTGACCGTGCACCAAACATGATATTGCCAATTAACATGGAAAAAATACACGAATACTGGCAGAAAGACTATCATCAGCACCTTATACTCTATCATCAGTTTCTAACAGCCCATGTCTAGTGGTGTCATACTATTCCTACATGCGTGCAGTTCTTAGCTATAGGATTCGTTTCTGCGGATAAAAGGCACAAAAGAATGGACACAACTTTCAAACTAGAGAAAGGGATCTTAGGAATACGAGTAGAAGTAACAGTCGGGCTCGCTGTAAAGAACTATTTAAAACCTGGGTATCCTTAGTGTACCAAGTGAGTACATCTACCAATCTTCTGTGCAAATCATGGATATCATTACCAAGTATTTCCCTAATAGTTATATTATAGTTATAGTCATATACATAAAATTGGAATAAGAACCAGTTTGGACTTATATTTACCAAGCAAATAGAACTGAATAATAAGTTGCCAAGTAAGATGAAAGAGATTACTAAAATACATCTGGTCATGAGTAACGCCTACTATACAATTAAAGATTACTTAGATGACTTAAGTAGTGATTAATAATGAAAGGGGACAACTAAAACACCCTGTCACATTAAAATACACGATCACTATGTAACGCTTTCACAAGAAAATCATGTGCCAAGATATACGGAGCATGACAGTAATGTCTTATCAATCTCCTGAGTTCAGTATGTCACTCATCATGGGGAAGCTGACGTAGTTTTTCAGGTGTAATGAGGAGAGGTCATGAAGACGTGGGTGCGACAGAGCTGTATGTCTTTCGGGCTAAAGGCAGTCTTTTGAACAGACTGGAGCTAGTGCAAGGAGCGCAGCTGCATGTTTAGTGCAAAGGAGCTGTCAACAGGTGTCTTTAATGCGTGACGTGATGTAATTCAAAATTGTGTTTTATTGTATAAATTATCTGGTGCAAACCGAGCACAAATCAAAGAACATTATACAACAGGGACAAACCGAATGATGTAGTGCAGTGGTTAAGGCAATTACGTCATATTCGGGATTGGGAGTACAGAGTTTGCTTTGTCTGGCTATTCTGATTCAGCTTTGCCGTGGTTTTCCTAAATAATTTCAGGCAAATGCCGGGATGGTTCCTTGACAAAGCCGCGGCCGACCACTTATACTATCCTTATAAACTCATATAATCTGTCGCTATGTTTATTTTGAGCTATTTATTTTAATAGTACTATGATGATAATTCGTATATCACGATCTCTGACCGAGCGAGGTGGCACGTAGTTAGCACACTGGACTCGCATTCGGGAGGACGACGGTTCAAACTCGCGTCCGGCCATTATGATTTAGGTTTTCCGTGAATTCCCTAAATCGTTTCAGGCCAATGCCGAGAAGGTTCCTTTGAAAGGCCGACTTCCATCCCCTTCCTTCCCTTATCCGATGGACCGTCGATCTCGCTGTTTGGTCGACTCCCCCGAATCAACCAACCAGCCACGATCTGGTAAATCAAATCACATCAGATGAAATCCTGAAATCCGAGAGAACCACTGCTCATTCCTCCATAGTGGTCACATCACACCAGCTCCCTACAAAGCGAAATGGTTTAAGGTGTTATACTACGCAATAATGACCTAGCGTAACCTCACCATGATTTTTCTGTTAAGAATATTGACAGAAAATCAATCGGTAAAATTCACTCTGAATATTACTTCATTTAATCAGTTCAAAGCAACAGCAAAACGCCGTAATAAGGCTGGAATATGACAGCGGAGGCATCAATATAGAAAATTTCCAGACTCAGAGAAAATTTATTAATAGAGTTACAGGAGAAATAAAATTTTCTATAATTTGCTACATTCAGCGACTGTAGTAGTTCTTTTCAGTGTTAACAAAAGCTACTTATTATTGTTGTTGCTTAGTATTCAGTTAATGCATTTAATTAATTAACATCAATATGTACTTTCAAACTCAAGAAACAATTAATTTTACTCTCTGGCAAAGTTATTGCCTCTAATTCTAAACAAATTCTGCATTAATAATGTGACACTCGGAATATAGGACGGTAGGATATGGATCCTGTTCCAGATATAATGACTTGCGATAATGATAACAATGAAATTACAGTTAACGTTCACACAAAAACTGATACGTACAAATCACTCAAAACGTTGGCCAGCCTTTTACAAAGCAAAAATTCTGATGTCCTTCGATCTTCGGCAGCCGGCCGGTGTGGCCGAGAGGTTCTAGGCGCTTCAGTCTGGAACCGCGCGACCGCTACGGTCGCAGGTTCGAATCCTGCCTCGGGCATTGATGTGTGTGATGTCCTTTTGATCTTCGGCAGTAATGTTCCATAATACCTCATCTCCAATATCAAATATTCCCTGTTCCCAGTGACTACTGTTCCTCTTATTTCGTTTCAAGTATCATTAGAAGTAAAGTAAAGTCGTATGAAATGAATGGCTGGGAAAGCCCAAAGAACAGTTTCACCCGTGTAATTGGAAAGGTTTTCCCTATCCTTCGAAGGCCGCTGTGGGCGGGAGGTTCTAGGCGCTTCAGTCCGGAACCGTGCTGCTGCTACGGTCGCAGGTTCGAATCCTGCCTCGGGCATGGATGTGTGTGAAGTCCTTAGGTTAGTTAGGTTTAAGTAGTTCTAAGTCTAGGGGACTGATGACCTCAGCTGTTAAGTCCCATAGTGCTTAGAGCCATTTGAACCATGTGAACCCTATCCTTCGCACGAACAAGCACCTTTCCTTCTCGAAGGACGCGTGCGGCGTACGGATGTGCATTTGTTAAGTGTACGTTACTGTGTTGCTTATGTGTGTAGAATAATGTCATGTTCGTGCTGAAGACGATGACAATAGGGAGAGAGCGAAAGATGGTGCTGTCACATAGCCTACTGCCACCATGGGGGCAGCCGAGCTTAATGTCCCTGTCCGAGGGAGGAGCGCCATCAACAGTGTCACATGCCCTAACTTCACGAGACACTGCGGAGAGGTTTGGAATTGAATCCAGGATGTTTGGCGCAAAGATTGGTGATGATTGACTCCACGCCATCACCTCACCTGTCCGCAGCTCTACTTGAACTATGTTTGTAGCTTGGTTATATTAACATACTTATTCTTAGTTCTCGCCAGTGTTGCAATTCTTATTTTAGTCTATTAATCATCATTTACCGGCTGTTGTTGTACCTTACTCTGGATTGTTTGTTCAGGCAGCTATTTACTGAAAGTGTGTTATCGTACTAATTGGTCTGTTCTTGTTCAAAAAATGCTCAAATGTGTGTGAAGTCTTATCGGACTTAACTGCTAAGGTCATCAGTCCCTAAGCTTACACACTACTTAACCTAAATTATCCTAAGGAGAAACACACACACCCATGCCCGAGGGAGGACTCGAACCTCCGCCGGGATCAGCCTCTGTTCTTGTTTCTGGGCATCTTCTTGTCGCATGACGCTTATTTTACGAGCGCCCTGCTGCTGCCTAATGGCTCAGCTGCTGTTTCCGCAGTTCATGTGCGCAGTATTCCCGACCTGACAAGGTTGATATTGTGACTTCTGAAATTTTCCCGGCGCATATCGCGGTAGAATGTTGATCGGATCCGGCTGTAAACCCGGAAAATTACGGGAAAAAGGCTAATATTACTAGTCGGCGTGTGGGATTCCCCGCTGTCGTTACCTTGTGAATGCTGCTCAAGTTAAGTCTTCTCTTCACTGGTCCGCGTGGGCCTAAATCTTTTCAGAGCTCTCGTATTTTTTGTTCCTTTTGGCTTGGAGTCCTTTTGGTGCCGTTCCCTTTCTGAATCAAGTGTTCCCTACTCAGTCGGACCATTTGCTGGCCCTTGTATTTGCTTCAATTTCTCAGCTATTTCAAAGGGCTGTGTTAAATATTGGTCTTTAGTTTAAAATCATTGTGTTAGCTCGGGGCATTTAAATTTGGTTAAAAATTTTAACTGTGTTTGTGTGAGTCGTTGTTACATTTTACTTTTAAAAATCTTGCTTTTAATTTGCCAGGTCTCTTAAAGGACGTGTCAAATTTTGATCTGTAATTTAAAACCACTGTGTTAGCTTGGGACATTTAAATTTGTTTAAAAATTTTTCCTGTGACTAAATTTGTGAAATTCTTTGTTATATTTGAAGCTCAAAATTTTTGTTTAAATTCTTCAAATCTCCTAAAGGAGTGTGTTAAATCTTGGGTCTGTACTTTAAAACCGTTATCTTAGCCTGGATAATTTAAGGTATCATATTTGTTTAAACATTTTGCTATCTTTGTTAAACTGTTAAGCCTTTGTGCTCCTTTAAATTTAAAGCAATCCACTCGTTGTTTTAAGAACTGCTGATTTCTAAAATATAATTTAATTATGGTTTTCTATTGCTTTTTGTAAAAAAAAAAACCTGTTTAATAAATGTGAATCAATTGACAAATAATGAATGACGTCAGAACCTGGGCCCTAGCACTCCCCTTAACTCCTGTTAACCTGCCTTGTTGGTGAGCAATTGAGATCAATAATAAAGAAATAACAGGAATGGCACTCGTAAAAATGAATAAAATTAAGGATTTCAATAGTAACTCTGCTTTATAGCGTCACATGCTGTGTTCTTGTGTCGCAACCAGAGATGAGACGTGGTGTATGCCGGAACCCTAAAGAGGGTTCCTGGAATGACAACGTGTAATATGTCCAACAAAGAAGAAGTTGGAAACACAGTCACCTGCAGTTAAAGTGAAATGCATTGTCTTTGGGGATATACATGATTTGTTCTGCTAATATGGTTTAGGATCCTGACAGGTTATATATGCATGTGCTGCAAGTCGTCCATTTTCCGTCAGTTACGCATAAGAGATCTGGAGGCCAGTCTGAATAGCGTGCTCATGTACCTTCACTAGGGCGAGTCTGGATTCCTGGTAATTATTAATAGTTGATCAACAAAGGTGAAGCATTGATATTGTCTTGCTTACTCCCTGTTTCAACATTTATCTTAGGTACTTCTTTCTGCAATCGTTTAAAAATGTTATCTATCTCATGTTAAATCAAAAAGTCCCGAGATTTTGGCCGTGCATTTTAAGTTAGTGGTGGTGTAAGTAAGTTGTTTACTATCCAGAACACGTACTACAATGTACAGAATGGTGCGCTCAATCGAGTCATAGGCTTTTTTAAAAGCTAGAAATATGACCAGTATGCGAATCATTCGTCGATGGTGCAGTGTCAACACTCAGATTCTTTGTGGACACGATCTGCATTGTCGAAAGTTCTCCTGATATACATATTTTTTTCATTCTGTTTATTTCTCTAATTTGCTGAACAGGGCACGTAAGAATCATTTTCAAGCATATGAAATCCATCTATCCCTGTATTGCAATCACCATATACTCATTGGCGACAAACATAATAATGTGAAGGATGTGAACACCCCCTCCCACACACACACACACACAATTGGAAATAGTTGCCGTTATGTGGTGACCTACTTGCACGCAAAGGCTATTCAGCCATGTCAGAAGCCTAAACATGGACATGCAACACCTATGGGGAAATAACGGCATCACAGATTAACAACTATTTACAATAATCGATTTATACTAGGGCGCCCTGAAAAGTAACGCCGCCCATTTTTTAAATGTGAAAATTGTTAAGGCTTTCTCAATAAAAAAACGTCATTAACATTTTTAATTTTTATTATTCGTGTCTATATCTTTATTTCTCATCATAGACATCCCTAAAACAAGCACATTTCTCTCAACGAGAGACCATTTGTTGATACTGTCACTGTAAAATGTTTGACTCTGTTGAAGGAGGTGCCCTCTCACCTCTACTTGCACTGTTTCATCCCTATGAAAGTGAAATCATTGAATGATTTCCTTAAGTTTTGGAAATAGTTGAATTTCGGACGGGGCCACGGTGAGACTACATCGAGGATGATCGATGACAGCGAACCCAAGGCGTCGGATTGTTGCAGATGTGATCTGACGTTGTTATGCTAAGGAGAGGGTGCTCCATGTGTGGATGAACTCTTTGAATTTGAAACTGGAATACAACACGCTGTTTCTCACGCACCAACATAGTTAGGTTACACACCACCATGTTAGACGCTACAATTTAGACCCCGCCGTCGGCAGCAGGCTGCAAACGTGTAGACATGAAGAATAAAGATACAGGAGGTTAATAATGTTTGTTTTATTTTAAAAGCTTTAAGAAGTTTCACGTAAAAAATTCTGATACATTACTTCTCATCACACATTTGTAGAAACCTTACGAATACTTAACTGTAGTATGAAGATGGTGCGTAGCTATACGTAAATTTTCATTTGCACTGACCTGTCTTTAACTCTGGTCACATTCTGAATGCAGTGAACGATAACTACGAACACGTGTAGAATGTTCAGCTTGGCCTTTCTTAGCGGCGACTGTAGACACGCTCCTGAATATGTATTGAAGTACTTCTGCTACTGTTGACACTCTGCGATAGTGTCTCGAATGGAGCCGTGTGTCCGCTTGTATCCGCATTTGGCAGATGGATGCCCACTTGGGAAGTATTTGCGTGACGTATGGCGGAAGCATAAAATAGTCCTTGCTTTGTTGCCTCCTCTCTGGGGCAGGCCTTACATCAGTTTTGGCTTAGTGTAGGCAGCTCCGTGGTCTTCTATGCATGGCTGTGTTCCTTATATTCCGGGAGAAACAGCGCATTTTTTGTTGGTAGTAATTTTCCACGAGCACCTAATTTGTCGTGTTTGAAATGGAACTTTTCCATTCCCTTCTGTTGTTATTCATACATTCTGACGATACCGCATTACGCGGTCGACGTGATTAACTGCAAATTAATTTATAAAAAGTGTAGAAAACTGAGTAGAAACTGCAAAATTATTGCGTTGAACTGGCTCGTGAAAAAAATGGAGGCCTGTGGCGAGCTGCTGTCAATTGCAGCCGCTAGCACCTGCGGTGAATCCCTGATCAATGCCGAGACTGAGACTGTGTACAAGCGTAGCGCGCCCTTGTTTGTCCCTTTACCACTTATTTTAACGTACATTTAGTTCCGGGGTATTGTTATAAATGCTTCAAAAAGATGGCCACATTATGAAAAAGTGTCAAAGAAATGTGGCTGCTTCAGAGTCGATTGCAGATGCCTTCAAAATGCAAATTTATTTACAAGGTAGTTCCCCAAAAGAAACTGACCCTTTCCGGAAAAAGTGAACAATAATATGGTAAAGGTAGCACACAGGAGGATAAAAAAAAGCCAGCAAAGAAAGTGAAGTGACAATGAAATGAATACCCATAGCTGCATACAGGCGTTGATATAAGTCAACGGGAATAGTTGAAAATGTGTGCCCCGACCGGAAACGAACCCGGGATCTCCTGCTTACATGGCAGACGCTCTATCTATCTGTTTTCCTCATTTTGTTCAATATAGTTCGTTGCGTTTTGGTCTGGGCGGACGTCACAAGACATCCGTTCAAGTTGTTCGTTGATACCTTGAGTCAGCTTTTAATTACAGAGAGGTCATAGCCTTCTCACCGAACACGCTGAGCTACCGTGCCGGCTAAAATAAATGTAAATGTGTGACTAGGGCCGCCCGTCGGGTAGTCATCTGACTTACTGTCCCACACTATATTCATAGTGCCCCTGCCCATTATACTCATTACTGGCGGCTTTAATGCCGCTTCCCGTAAGAGGTAGGGCACTCTTTGTGCATCCACACAGAAGAAGATGGTCAAATGGCCGGTAAGCCTAAACTATATCTATATGAAGATGGTATTTGTTCTTTCGGACATGTTACTGTTCGATCTAATAAATTAACTTTTAATTCCCAAGGCTTATCTATGAAAATATCTTTGTCTTTCTTACACCATACTAAATGAGATGCACCATTAGTGCTCTCTGCACTACATGTGAATCTTTAGACAAACTAGCAACCTTCTCCTTGGTCCAGTTCATGACAACAGCTTTGCCCGAGAATAAACCTTTGTCGATTATAAAATCTAGCCAAAACCCAGCGATAACAATAGTATTCACTTGGCAGCCGCTTCTTCCGTCGCGTAGCGACGCCGTGGCCTGTTTTCCTACACGTTTGGTTTTAGCCCGAAACACGGAAATCTGTGAGATACATTTAACTGGTCTTTTCTCTAATTTGCAAACGCAGTCCTTACGGCATTGCTCTCTCTGGTGTGAATCACGGCATCTGTTCCAGTCTCGTCTATTCTTTTCTTCTCTTACAGACCCTTCACACGAAGCCACTAAGGAGAGCTTCTCGGCGGTGCTTCTGCTGACGAAGCATTGGTTTAAGCGGGGAACATCAGTAGTGCAGCGCCACTGCACTTATGTGTTGCTCACAAGGGAAACTCCCCATGCCGCCCCCCCCCCTTCCCCCTCAGATTTAGTGGTAGGCTGGTCCATTCGAAGGCCTGTCAAAAACTGAACACAGATCAAGCATATAAACACGAAGAAGGTGTTCTGAACTGTGGAAAAAAGAAGAAAAATAGAAACAGTAAACTTGCAAAATTCGTATGTGCAATATAGAACAATGTTATCCGCCAAGGTGTCGTGACTGTGTGGTCATGGAGTTGGACTGCGACGGGGGAGATCCGGGTTCAACTGCCCCCTTTTTTTCATTTTTTTTCACATAATTACGAACTTTCGTTCCGATCACTGACGAGTCTGTTCACTGTATTCAAATCTGTGTATCTGTCGTGTCGTAATGTCAGTATGCAACAGCGACGTGGAACGAAGGAACCTCCAGATTTACGTACTTCCCATTTATTCTACACAGATGTTATGCCTCTTGCGTTCCGTTTTGGAAGTTTTGACTCTTGAATTCCGTCGTTGTAACACAGTTCACACCCGTTTATTTGTTGTTTTCGTTTCTGTGAGAGGTCTATGCGGCATCTCGCCTGCTCTTGCCATTAATCACAGAATGTGAGTCATGTGGTAAGAATATACGAGGGCTGGAACTTAAATAGTGGCAACTATTTAGTCACTACCGATACAAAAGGGTTACATGTTTGCACCTGTTATTGTCCTTCAAAGTAGTCACCAGCGTTGTGTAGAACCCGTTGCCAGCAATGTGGAAGGCGTAGTATACCGTTAGCAGAGCCTGTTCTGTTGATGGTGCGAATGGAGTGGTCTACTACCTATCGAGTCTCTGGAACAGTTCTGAAGCGAATGCCACGAAGTGGTTCCTTCATTTTCGGAATCCAGGTGAGGTCACAAGGACCTAAGTCCGGGGAGTATGGTGGCTCAAAAATAGCTCTGAGCACTATGGGACTTAACTGCTGAGGTCATCAGTCCCCTAGAACTTAGAACTACTTAAACCTAAGTAACCTAAGGGCAACACACACATCCATGCCCGAGACAGGATTCGAATCTGCGACCGTAGTGGTCGCGCGGTTTCAGACTGTAGCGCCTAGAAACGCTCGGCCACTCCGGCCAGCTGGAGTATGGTGGATGGTACAATACATCCAAGTCCCATCGAACGAACAGACCAGCTACAGCTGTATGCGCCCGCGGGTGGGTTGCACAGAAAGTGTCGCGGCTTCTTTCGCAAAGCTGGTCGCAGGTGATGCTCCAAATAACGAACAGTAATACTGTGCATTGACGATCTGCCGTGGAGGAACGTAATGCGTTACGATAACACCAGCACAGTCGTACACGAGAATCACCATAACTTTCACCATATCGGGGCTCAGACGCACTTTCGACTTCAGCGGCGACCCATAACGACGCCATTAGTTGGATTGACGTTTCAGTTTTGGCTTCGTGGCATTCGCTTCAGAACTGTTCCAGAAATTCGGTAAGCAGTAGACCGCTCCAATCGCACCATCAACACAACAGGCTCTGCTAACGGTATACTATAACTTCCACATCGCTGGCAACGGGTTCTACACCGCGCTGGTGACTACTTTGAAGGACAGTAAGAGATGCAAACATGTAACTCTTTTGTATCGGTTGCGAATAAAAAGTTGCCACTATTTAAGGCCGCCCGCGGTAGCCGAGCGGTTCTAGGCGCTTCAGTCCAGAACCGCGCGACTGCTACGGTCGCAGGTTCGAATCTTGCCTCGGGCATGGATGTGTGTGATGTCCTTAGGTTAGTTAGGTTTAAGTAGTTCTAAGTTCTAGGAGACTGATGACCTCAGCAGTTAAGTCTCATAGCGATCAGAGCCATTTGAACAATTTCAGACTGACGAGCGTCGTGGAGATGGCGTCTTCTGCTTGTTGCTCGTACCGTTCTCTCTCCAATAGTGCAGACAGGTCCTATTTATACGGCTCCGTTTGCACGCCGCCCTAATGAAAGGTTCAATGAAGCTGTCTTGGGTGTGGCTGGTCACGCGGTTAGTGCGTGATGCAATCCATATTTCGCCATTCTGGAATTTTCCTTCCTTACGACCTCTGAATGCTACAGCACGAGGGGTAGTCACGTAAGCTGCTGTTGCGCGACACGTGAGGGCTGTCGATATGAAATATCGGTTCGCCACTTCATTTGTCAGAAGAGGCGCTCTGCTGTCTGTTCGTTGAAACTTTACTCCTAAACTGAATTAATGAACTGGTCGGAATATTTCTTACATTCGCGACAACTGTAGGATTGTGCTAAATCATAGCCTCATTCATACTGTGAATTCAGTGAGGCCAGCAGCCGATTTTTTAATTGTACTGAAAATCACAATTACCGAAATGTAATCGGACGTAAATTATTTTTACTCTGAGTTGGCTCTATTGTATGTCACTGGACCTCTTTGTTGAGCCTACAGTCGCTAAATGTGGCTGTGCTGTGTCGCTAGTGGTAGCTACATTAATCTTCCATCAGTTGTCGCTACATTTTTCCGCAGATGATAGGTTTTACTTCATGAAATTTCTTGCGTAAGTAGGTCAGTTAGTTCTACTCTCGTAAAAATGCCATTCTTTTTTTCATCATATATATTTGCGACGTATTTGAGAGTTATCATTAACTTGAAAATAAGTATAAATGGATTACATTCTCAAACGTGTTATTGTTTTATGCCTAGTGTGTAATATAAGCTCGTGTGTTTGTCAGATCTGTGATTCTGGCTATGACCAAGGCAGGCTACTGCTTGTTTTCATAACTGTCATCCATTACAGACACAATTCTTTTGTGGTGGACCTTAAATGTGATAAGTGGTTTTTCATGTCACTGAAAGTAGGTCAGCTATAAATTGCAGACAAGCCCAGACTGGTTACTACCTCTAGGATAAAAAATAAGTTTACATACCTTAAGAGAGTTGTTGGAAACAGCCAGCAGGCTTAGGCAGGCAATGGAAGAAATATTCCTTGTCACAGGTATGAATAGCATGCAGGCTTGGACAGGCATGGGGAAGAACATAATTTGTACAGGTGAGACAATGCTCTTTGTCCCAGAACTAGCATAGAGGAGGGCGGACAATGTCGTTTTTCCTAGAACCAGCAGAGGTTTTTTGATTTTTCTGTTTTCACATAAACTGGACAGTTCACTATCTTGGAATTTTGATTTTCCTGCCAATTTATACTTAAGATGAAATTCTGTACTTAGCACAAATGATCTGGCAATAATGTGGGCTGCGCCAGTATCCATGGTCAGCCATTTTAGACCTTTATTATGGCTTGTAACGTCGTGACGCAGTGATAGTATGCCCAGATTGCCGTGTTGGATCGCCATATCTATTTTTCTTTCGAATTTCACACCAACAGAACAATGCTTCATCTTAGGGTTTTGGATTTCCCGCCAAATTATACTACGGACAGTAGCCCCACTTCCAACATTAACATGGTTAGAGTGGGGGGAAAAATGTGACATAATTGGGGTGTTTTGAAGTTTCCTCTAATTTTTGAATTTCCCACCACTTTTTAAACTTCCAACAATTTTTTTAATTTATTGCTATTTTACAAGCAAGGCAGTTTTGCTATTTCGAATTTCCCGCCAATTTTCGAGTTTCCTGACACACACACACACACACACACACACACACACACACACACACACACACAGTCGCGCGCGCGCGCCACCATCTGTGCGCCTGAGGTTGCATATATTGCATTAATTTTTCCTGTCTCTAGTAGGTTCATAGTCTTCTTACCAGCAGTAAATAGAGGAACGAATGAATTAGGTGATCCATGCTGGGAGCCAAAATGTAGAGAATTGAAACAGTTTTTATTAACTGGAACTGAGTTGAGGTCGCCCCGCGTTGAGCGCCTAAATGCAATAAATTCAAATGCCAGGAAATTAACACTATCAAGCCGTCACCACAGTGAAGTCCCAAAACAGAATCATCAGTGAATACACCTACCACTGAAAGCATATTTATTATGAACACCAACGAACAACCACAACAGAACTGAATTCGTGGGTTGAAATAGATGCTATTTATAAAAGTAAAGAATATTCCATAAGAAACAAACATTAACGAAAAGAAATTTTGAGAAGCCTCCAGAAATGGTAAATAGTAAATAACGATCAGCTGCTGGTAGTCGGAATCAAACTGGCGACCTGCAGCACGCCTACCAGCGATGCTAATCACTGCACCACAGTGTGTGGATAACAGTTCGTGCCAGTGTACACAAATAGGGTCGTAGTGGCAACAAGCTGACCGAAGGTATTAATACATGAAAATATTTACGTTTAATACTGGCTCTATATAGAAATATTAACTCATGACTGATTAGGCCTGTGCATAGTCGCAAATGGATAAATGGTGACGTAGGGAGGGTGTGTACAATGTTTTATTTTACGGCTAAATGGAATGAAGGGATGTGAGATACGCGCGAAGTCATGTGTGTGTCCGTGGATTAACAGGCAGCAATTATCATCTTCTGTGATGTGAGGTTTTGAGATGATGTCGTGAGCAGCTTTACTTGTTCCATCTTCCACACAATTGTTTACTTAATTCCAAGGCAGACCACAGTCCTGGCAATTAACACTGTGTTATACATTCCACTCGGTGCCTGTTATCTGCATAATATTTGGAGGCTGAGGTTAGACAGGGAAGTGCATTGGGATGACTGAAGATTCGAGCATGGACCGTGAAGAAGATCCATCCGACATGGAACAGAAATGATTATGTCACTAAGTGCTGATACGATACTTTTTGGAACGGAAGCATGGATCTGGCTTGAAGTCTGAATACTAGGTCGACAGTATGTTGATATGCCTCCAACAGGCAAACTCACTGTATCTCTCCTCTTGTTTGATTCCGCTATGGCTGCATTGCTGGGCTGTCACCGACTGGTTGATCTGTCTCTCACCCATTACACTTACTGATCAGTCTGGCTGCACACTGATCCACCTGCTGCTTCTCCATTTTAGCATTCTTGTTCAACCGTCACTAACTTCCCTTCGGAGTGGTGAATTTCCTGTCACGTCGTCTTTGTCATTTGTGGGCTCTGGTTGCAGTTTCAGCCAATGAGTAGTCGACAGTGCATAAAGAAACAGTCCAGTCTCCGTATAGGATGAGAATTTCAGATCATGCGACAGCTGACATGTAAAATGTAAAGTCCCACAACGGTCTCAGGTATTCTATGCTGCTGTACACCACATCGTGGGTTACAGCTCCCAATAACCGCTAGGATTTTCTGAATATGTTTGTCTACAACTCCTAAGTTATCAAGAAAACAGTGACGAAGCAACAAACCCAGTTGTTTATATCGGGGATGCTTGTGCTTTACTCAAGTGTATCCAGGTGTTAGTAACTTGGTGGCCTCGTTCTTGCTGTCCGTGAGACTTAAAATGGACTAACCCTTTCCGAGCGAAGCAAACACTTCAGCTAAGTTGTACATGTCCGACCTTTGAGAAAATCTCTTTTGTAGCTTGCGGCTCTAGCACCCCTCTTGCCTTTTCGAGAAAATCTCATTTGTAGATTCCAGCTTAAGCATCACTCTTGCCTTTGTCTCCTGGCTGACAAGTATTATAAGCTGCCTATGATAAGGACAACGGGTGAAAATTATGCTGATACTTTTAGCAAACATGTGACACCGAAGGAAGCAGACGTAGAATAGCAATATGTAAAAATGTACCTGCAAAGAAAGTATGTATGATGTCTTGTAATTAGTAGTGGAAACTGACTCGGGTGAAAGTGTATGGTAATGGAAGCAAAAACGTCGAAGTACACATGGGTCCTTAAATGACTCCAATTAAGCGAAAAGTTTACATGTCAAATACATTTGTACTAAAAAGAACAATATTTCATACTGAAGTCAGTGGTAGCTCGTAAGCACACATTCGCAGAGATTTCGCAAATACCTCGTTTGTGGATCATGCTTAAAGAAACGTTTTTAATTTTAATAACGTATAATTTCACATCTTCCACTTTTCACTATGTACAAAGACGAATGATATCCTTCCTAAAATCGTTCATCCTATTGTATAACTTGTACCAAGACGCGATAAACTGTGTGATGGATACCAAAATATATACAGTTGTGACGGACTTCGAGCTACTTCGAACGTTGTGAACTGTGAATCTGTCATAACGACTGATTTTGTCGTTTACATACGGCATAAATGGTTCTTAATTTTTATAATTCTGTGTGATGAAAATTTAAAATATTCACTTAAGACTCCCTGGTCTCTTAACAGTCTGTAATTATTCACCTAGCATATTTATGGAAGAAAAATGCTTAAAATGGCTCTGAGCACTGTGGGACTTAACATCTGTGGTCATCAGTCCCCTAGAACTTACAACAACTTAAACCTTACTAACCTAAGGACATCACACACATCCGTGCCCGAGGCAGGATTCGAACCTGCGACCGTAGCGGTCACGCGGTTCCAAACTGAAGCGCCTAGAACCGCACGGCCACACCGGCCGGCTATTTATGCAAGAATCAAGAGACTTAATATTATGTAAATCCTGTAGAGAAATGAATTTTTTGAAGAATTATATGTAAGAGATTGAATATTGTATAAATAAATGAGCCACTAAGGGAATTATTTATGGAAACCTGTCAAAAATTTCAGGAGTGTGGATGATCCTCCAGTGTTGTAACCGTTGTTCCTCTCTGCACCGACAATACTGACAATAGTATGTGTTGCTCTATTTTCCTTTTCACAATTTAATTAAGAGACACAAAGTACTAGACACCCACATTCAAACAGTCGGCAGTATTAACAGGAATAATAATAATAATAATAATAATAATAATAATAATAATGGCCTGCTGCGCCCACTTGAGTCCTAAGTATTCCAAGGTTGCCTGTAACAAGCCGGGCTAATTGAGGAGTGATAGAGGTGTAACACCTCTTTAAAACATCTTGGTTCAGCTGGCCTGGGTAATAGTACCATTCAAGGACAATTCGCCAGAGTTGCAGTGAGGACCTTAACGGCAGCGAAGACGGAGAAGATGGACTTCGGTACGGCGGAGCTTGAGAAAGAGGCAGTCATTTGTACGGGAATGCCATGACGATTCTGGAACGTCCATCCCTTTCGCCTGCGACGTCGGCATCCCGCTTTACACAACCGAGATGCGGGATGTCTCCATCACAGCAAATGAAACAAAAGCAGATGTTTACGGTACGACTGACGCAGGTGCCAGCGATGAAAACAGAGCCTCGTGTCGCAGTCAATGGCGGCCAGGGTCCGCTACGCGAGCACTGCGGATCGACAGCAGCGCAGAGATCGCGAATAACAAGCTGACTATTTTCTTACGCCAGGCACAGGATCCAAAATAGTGCGAGAAGATCCATCCGCCAACGGGCCTTCTAAGTTGGCGCTTTGCCGGCTAGAGGGCAGTGCGGCCCACCGACCGGACTTGTAGGAATCTGCCTGTGCAACATCTACACACTTCGTCTACTAGTAGTCCCAGATCGTAAGGAGTGGTAGCTTCGGATTGTGACTCAAGAGTCTCATGCACCAGTGGCCTGCCATCCCCGGATAGCTTTGTGGAAATGCTGTGCCGATCACTCTCTAGTAGTTTTGTTTCCGTCTTTTCTCTGGCGGACTTCCTCGCGAGAGAGTCGTATGAGGAAAATATTTTATTCTGTTATTCTTCCGTTATAATACCTGAAGTGGGATCCATACTTCGTTTTCTTGCTTCAATTGTGTTTTGTTTCAAATACTTTGTCGACATCAGCAATGTTCTTGTTTATTGTTTTTTTCCAATAAAAACAGATTGAGGAATATCTTTCGCGTTTTGTCTCTGTTACCGCAGCTATATTAGATTCCACATGTTAATGGCAGTACCCCGACAGCGTCTGTTCCACATATTAATGGCGGCTGAATCAGTAATATTCCAGGCTAACAAACTGGGCTTATTTTGGAATTCAAGCGTGACCCTAGATTTCCTATTGTCTACATTTTACAACATCAGATGGCAAAATTGAAAGTTTGTACCATGGAAGCTCTACCACAGGTGATAATTCTGATGAGGAATCCATCATTACATCTTGTAATGTACTGGAACGTACGGTTCTGAGGAGTTTCAACATTTGCGCTGATGAAGAGATGGACAATACTGAAAAGCCTTTAAGTTTAAGTTCAAGATGAAGTACTGCTTTGAAAGAAGAATAAATTGGAATTACTTCTACAGAAGAACCATATAAAAATTTTAGCAGTGCAGGAAACGAGAGTTTTAGATTTGAATGTATTTGACACACAACATTACAGAAATTATAAAGGGAAACCAGCATTAAGAATAACGGAAAACATGCCGATGATTGGTACAGCATTTTATGTAAACAAAAAAGTTCTAAACAGTATAACAGAATTTATGTCGAAATCAGAAAGAATGTGCATGTTAACATTAATGTGCAAGAATAAAAGCTGTATCCCTATAAATTGCTATGCACCTATAAATGATGATAACAGAAGAAATCTGCAGAAAGTAAATCAGTTTCAGTATCTTTTAGCATCTGAAATATACAACATACCTAAAAAAACATTAAAATACTTATCGGTCACTTCAACGGGAAAATTGGAAAGGAAAAGAAATTTAAGAATATAGTAGGTGAATATCCAGCACACGTAAGAGCAAACAGCAGTGGCGAAAGACTGGTCAATATGTGTAGAATGTTCCATTTAAAACTGATGTCCACACATTTTCGTGAACTACCAGGAAAAGCCGAAACTAGGTTATCTCCAAATCCAAGTTAGGAAAATTTCATCTGGTTCACATAGCCATATCTAAAAGGAATATCAAGGAAATTATGAATGTTAAAGCAATCGGAAATGGGAAATTTGATTCAGGTCATTATCTCTCTAAGCTTAAAATACGATTCCCTCATCTAAAATAAAAATAGCAACTAAGAAAGTAATCCACCACAACTAAGATTACAATAGAAAATACAAAAAAGTTTGGAGAAGAAACTGAGACAACGGAGCAACGCAATAGGTATAAACTTCAGGTATAAATTACTAAAGCAGCAGAGAAAACTTCAGGACTGACGAAGAATAAAAAGAATTCATGGTTGAACGAAGAGTGTGAAAAAGCACTAGAACAAAGAGCTCCAAAATAGAGAAAATGGAGATGCTCTAAAAAAGAACGACACTTACAAGAATTAAGGCAACAAAGAAATGAAACTTGGAAAATAATCCGAAACATCACAAGAAACCATGAAAAAATTCAGCTTATGGAAATACAAGACAATTGTACCAATAATAATACAAGAAACTTTTTTTAAACTTTTGAATATGTACTTAAATGGTATCAAGCACCAAGTAGTTGCGTCAAAGATGAAAATGGCAAAATAGGATTATATAACAAAGAAAATTGCGAAATACCAGCAAAATATTTTGACACGCTCATGAATTGCCCAGTTCCAACAGTTAACTGGAATTTCCAGCAATACCACAATCTACAAAGGAAGAAATTCATGAAAACATCAAATTACTAAAAAACAACAAAACAACTAGAGAAGACTCCATTACAGCTGAATTATTGTAATGGTCAGATTCGAAGTTTAGATTCAGTTTTCGTTCCATAGACCCAAAAAATGAGAAGATTCTCGTGGGTTTGGAACATGTCAGAAAGTATAACATAAAAACATACAACATTTGAATATAATACTTACTCTATATTCAAATGTTTTATGTTATTAACTCCGCCAAAGCCGGTCCCAAGCCCGGTTGAAAAAGGATGACGGGGAGGAGTAACACCTCGTCAAAAAAACGTAGTTCACCTGGCCTGGGTATAATACCTTGTGAGGGCCCCTTGCCAGGGATACGGTGAAGATATCAACGGCAGTGAAGGCGGAGATAAAGATCATCGGTACGATGAATAAAAAGAACTTGAGTAGTCATGATTTCTACTTCTTTCTTTTTTCTTCCCAAATTCTCTTCATTCGTTCACTGTGTTCTCTCTTGCGATCTTCCGACCATCTTTTTCCCGTTCTGTTCTCCGTATGTTCTTCCTTAAGAGAGTGTTTCTATATGATGTATCTAAACTGTTCTCTATTGTTGTCTTGTGTGATCCCCTGTCCTTTAATGTCTTCTTTTGCTTCTGTGGTCCATTTTGTCTTGTTTTTGCTCGTGTTTACTATTTCAAAGATTTGTCTTGTGAGCCTGCTTTTATTCATCCTGCAGAAGTATGGAAATTAAATGACAATAATCTCACACAAGCAAACCACAGAATTATGTCAAATATTTGGGAAACTAAACAAATGCCTCCAGAGTGGAAATGTGCATTAATTCACTCTCTCCACAAAAAAGGTGCAAAAACCGATCCAAATAATTATGGGGGAATTTCACTGCTCCCTGTAATACACAAAATTCTTTCAAAGGCCCTGTTAAACAGACTAGAAGAACAAGCGGACCAGTTAATAGGGGAGTATCAGACAGGGCTTCTCAAAGATCGATCTAGCATCGAACAGATATGGAACATAAAAGCAATTTTGCAAATGAGAAGATGTAGAAATATTGTGGTGACTTTTGTCGATTTAAAAAAGGCTTACGATTCAATATATAGACAAACATTATTTCATGCTTTAGAGGAGTTCAGGATTGACAGGAAAACAAGGTCAGTTATTCAACAGGCATTAACAGATACAACCTCAATAGTTAAATTCATGGAAGAAACATCAGAGGCATTTCATATCGATACTGGTGTTCGCCAAGGAGAAGGAATGTCCCCGTTTCTGTTTAAAATGATTCTGGAAAAAATTGTGAAGCCAAACTTGCATTGTAAAAAGTACACGAAATCTCACAGAATACTGGGCTACAAATCTCCTACAAACACAGTATATGGAAAACAAACCTGTAGATAATCTCCCCATTACTACTCAATACGGGAAAGTGGCACCAGTTGCCCACTTCACATACAGGGAGCAGTGAAATTCCCCCATAATTATTTGGATCGGATTTTGCACCTTTTTTGTGGAGAGAGTGAATTAATGCACATTTCCACTCTGGAGGCATTTGTTCAGTTTCCCAAATACTTGACATAATTCTGTGGTTTGCTTGTGTGAGATTATTGTCATTTAATTTCCATACTTCTGCAGGATGAATAAAAGCAGGCTCACAAGAAAATCCTTGAGATCGCAAACACGAGCAAAAACAAGACAAAATGGACCACTGAAGCAGAAGAAAACATTAAAGAACTGGGAATCACACAAGACAACACAAACAATAGAGAACAGTTTAGAAACATCATAAAGAAACACACACTTAAACAAGAACATACGGAGAACAGAACGGGAAAAAGATGGTCGGAAGAACACAAGAGAGAACACGGTGAACGTATGAAGAGAATTTGGGAAGAACGAAGAAAGAAGAAGAAATCATGACTACTCAAATTCAATCGCTCTCTCAAAAGGGAAAAATGGAAAATAATAATAACTTACTAGCCTGATCATTTGTCCAGAGATTGTCGAAATAGGTGATTACAACGCGGTAAACTGGAACAGCTAATATTTACAGAATTAACATGCTGTCAGAATGAAATATTGTTATGCACTGTTAATAAATGTTTCATACAAAAAACACCTAATCTTGGCTATTGTGAAATCTAACAGATACTTTTGCGTAACCTGACTTAACAGTTCAAAAATGGTTCAAATGGCTCTGAGCACTATGGGACTCAACTGCTGTGGTCATTAGTCCCCTAGAACTTAGAACTACTTAAACCTAACTAACCTAAGGACATCACACACATCCATGCCCGAGGCAGGATTCGAACCTGCGGCCGTAGCAGTCGCACGGTTCCGGACTACGCGCCTAGAACCGCGAGACCACCGCGGCCGGCCCTGACTTAACAGTCTCGGTTAAGATATTCATCTATAGAGTAGAAGGAGCTGCCTATCAATAAGTCTTTCAAATTCTGTTTAAACGGTGCTTTATCTGAAATGAAGCTTTTAATGGTTGCTGGCAATTTATTGAATATAATTTATTGAATATATTTCCCGAATGTTGGATCCTTTTTTGGGACCAAGGTAAGTGATTTTAGGTCTTTATGTAGACTGTTCTTATTCCTAGTATTAATACTATGTATTCAGCTATTTGTTGGAAATAGAGATGTATTACTTACAACAAATTCCATTAACATATAAATATACTGAGAAGCAGTGGTTAGAATACAAAGTTCCTTGAACAGGTTTCTACATAATGTTTTCGAATTTACAGCACAAATGATTCTTATCACTCGCTTTTGCACCCTAAAAACTTTTGTTCGATTTGATGAGTTGCCACAGAATATGATTCCATATGGCATAATAGAATCAAAGTAAGAAAAGTACGCAAGTTTTTTATTTGATAACGATAAAAAATGATCTGCAACGGCTTTTTGAGAAGATCTGGAAAATAGTATTACCTACTCGCTACATAAAAAGGGAGACAAACAAAATGTCAAGAAATTCAGAGGAGTGACACTTCTGCCAGTGGCATACAAAATATTATCAAAGACTCTCCTGGATAGAGTCATAGAAACTTCAGCAAATAATTTAGAGAATATCAGGGAGGTTTTGGAAAGCAAAGAGCCTGCACAGAACAGATTTTTAACTTAAATTCAATAATTCGGCATAGAATGTTAACCAGTAAACCAATAATAGCATCATTTGTTTATTTCAAGAAAGCATTTGATTCGGTAGTTAGAGAAATGATAGACAAAATCGTTAGAGAATTTGGTGTTAAACAAAATTCGTGAAAGCCTTACAAATACAATATCTTAAGTTAAATTTATTGGAGAAGCATCTTAGCCATTTTAGATAAAAACTGGTGCTAGATAAGGGGATCGTTTATCACCCTGTTTAACTGTGCTCTAGAAAAATTATAAGGATCTGAAATTTGAAGTTACAGAACCAAAAAAATGCGCTAATAATTATAGGAAGGTGAACATACGGAATTAAGGTCAACTGCCTTACTTTTGCAGACAGTTTCACAATACTTTCATAAAATCTGACGGATTTATTCAAATAAATTTTCTGGAAGAAATAGTAATTAGAACTGGTCTCAGAATTCCAGATGAAAAAAAAGAAAACAAAATTCATGACAAACATAAAAAATGCACGATAATTCGTAGGAACACAAACAGATAAAATAGAGCGAGTGGATAAATTCTATTATCTTGAAGAAGTTACACATCAGAATGAACTAGAAAAATTAAGTAGATGTAAGAGTTAACAAACTGTAGAGAGCATATGGCTTGACAAAGAATATTTACAACAAGAATTACATATCTAGAAAAATAAAAAAGAAACACCACGCCACAATGGTACGAGCAGAATGTTTATATGGATGTGAGTGTCTAAAATGAACTATAAGCTGAGCAGAATAGAATTACTTGAAAGACGGATAGTTAGAAAAAGAATGGGTGTAATATGTACTGCAGGTGGCTGGAAAATGAGAAGTATGATCAGGTCTACAAAAATATGGAGAATATATCAGAAGTAATCACTACAAGAAAGTAATCTTTTTTAGACACCTCTACCAAATGTGTGAGAACAGGCTTACGAAAGAAATATTTCTGTCTTTTCTTCAAGAAGAAATCGATAGTGTCATGGATTACAGAAATAAGGAACGATCTGGAAAGAAACAATGTCAAAGAATCGGAAATACCAGACAGAAATCTTTTTAAGTATAACGTATTAAATTCAGAAGGCTTTCTGTGCAGAAAAAATAAGAAATTGGGAACAACATGGACAGAAGAAAAGGGAATACAGAATGGGGAGAATATGGAGGACTACTGGAAAAATAGAAAAGAACAAGGAAACAAGAGGTATTGAGCTTATTGAGTGATCCTAGTTGGTCAATACGAAAATTTAAAAAAATGGCTTAGACGTCTACAAAAGATGCAACAGTGCAGATAAATCTCCGACAAGAGACAGCTTCAAAGACAGGCCTATGTAAACCTTTCGGTAAAAAAAGGAAAAAATGACGAATGTGAAGGATGCACCGAAGAAGATGGAAATCGATTACACAAGAATAAAAAACTACAAAAATTTAAGTATTTAGGTGAAATAATGCAAAAAAATGCTTTGAACAAACAAGCTAACTTAGCAAGGACAAAGAAATTGGAGGTGGCTTTTCAACTAACAAAAGCTTGAATAACAAGAGGTATATATATTGATAAGTGCAAAACTCTGGCACTATAACTCGGTTAATAAATGAGAATGTCTGCACGCTTCAGAGTGCATTTTTTTCAAATACAACTAAACAAGAAAGTCCTGAAAGATTAGTAATCAGGAAAGTCTTGGGGACAAATTATGACAATGTGAAATGGAAATTATGAAGTAATAAAGAAGTTTATAAAATAAATACGATCGATGTTTGACACTGAAGAGAAGATTGTATTCTACAGTTACCTAAGACAGCTATATGAAAAGAGGATAACTAAAGGAATATAAAATTCTTTTGATAGCAACTTGAAAACATCAAATAAGTATGACCAGGAAAAAGGTTCAGAGCAAAAATTAAAAGTTTCAAGGACTTCCAGGAGAAAACAAATAAAAAGACAGATGCAATACGGACAGAAGAAAGAACAGAAAAAAATAGGGAAAGAATGAAAAATTACTGGAAAGAAAGAAAGTAGAAAAGAAAGAAGACAGGTGTTGTCATGTGGTCCTTAGTAGGCCAAATCAATACTTACAATAATGACATAGAGATTGCTAGTAGGATAGTCAACTAAAATACTATAATTTTAATTTTTAACTTCGATTAAACCTGTGTTCGTGAAATCAGTTGAACATTGTTTGCCTTGGCGGCAGACCACAATTGACAAGTGACCCTGTACCATGTGCCTCTCCAAACACACAGCAACGTAAAGCGGTAATTAGAACAGAGGCATTCACCACAATTATTAACAGGGCTTTGCGGTATATCCCACTTGATAAATAATAACCTGTGCCTCTTTGAGTCTAATTGCGACAGGCAACTGCACTGTAATTAAATGGCGACAACGAAAATTAAAATCCATTCTGCGTGTTAATCTGCGTTTTGATCTACCCGCCCAAAAATGCTATCTTAAATTGCTGCTACAGATTGTATTTGGCTGTTTCATACTGTCTGCGGTAATTAAATGACGCACATGCGAACGTTACATCGCTCGGTTCGTATCGATTTTTCGTTCTGTCAACACTGATTATCGTTTTTGCTGCACAGCTGAATTAATATATGGGCTGTACCTCCCCTTAATAAAATTCTCAACCAATAAATTACAAAAATTATGTCTGCTATTAATAAAATATCCGTTACTTCATGGCAACAGTGCCTATCGTGATACAAGATTCATCTCGCCGAATAATATACGGGTAATTTGAGAACCGTACGTTGTGACATGCCAATTTAATCTACTGTGGATTTCCACTCATCCTTAGGTTTCCGGAGGAAATTCCTGTACATTATGGACTGGTGGTTCCTGGTCGCGGAGCTGCTGCCCGATAGCGTCCCAGATGTGTTCTGTCGGTTTCAGATCAAGCGGGTTTAGTGGCCAAGACACAAACGTTAGTCCACTAGCATGCTCCTCAAACAAAAATCTGACCCCGCGAAACGGTCAGTTTTCCTGTTGGAAGACACCATTTCCATACGCGAAGATATCAAACATGAAGGGATGCAAGTGCTCCGCTGTAACATTCACGTAGTCCACAGCTTTCAAAGCAGTTGCGATTACTATTACAGGTTCCTTGAAATTTCAGATGAATATTAACCATAGGATAATACTGCCCCACTGACCTGCTTCCATGGCAAGGTGAATGTTGCAAGTAGTCGTTCACCGGAATGACGCCTGTACCCACTGCAATAGTAACTGGAAACAATATCACCACTGTAGGCTTCGCTACCTACTACTGCAGACTTTGCTACCTATAATAAGTCAAATATGATTTCTGTTTTGTTATGCCGTATAGTATTATATACTTTGTTTGTACTGGAAACCACAAAATCACCGGCCGCGGTGGCTCAGTGGTTCTAGGAGCTTCAGTTCGCAACCGCGCGACTGCTACGGTCGCAGGTTCGAATCCTGCTTCGGGCATGGATGAGTGCGATGTCCTTAGGTTAATTAGGTTTAAGTAGTTCTACGTTCCAGGGGACTGATGACCTCAGATGTTAAGTCCCATAGTGCTCAGAGCCATTTGACCCTTCGAACCATAGAATCATTATTTGCGTCTCATTGTCAGCCCCATTCCGTGCCTTCGGAAACAGCAAAAACTACACGTATATACACTCCTGGAAATTGAAATAAGAACACCGTGAATTCATTGTCCCAGGAAGGGGAAACTTTATTGACACATTCCTGGGGTCAGATACATCACATGATCACACTGACAGAACCACAGGCGCATAGACACAGGCAACAGAGCATGCACAATGTCGGCACTAGTGCAGTGTATATCCACCTTTCGCAGCAATGCAGGCTGCTATTCTCCCATAGAGACGATCGTAGAGATGCTGGATGTAGTCCTGTGGAACGGCTTGCCATGCCATTTCCACCTGGCGCCTCAGTTGGACCAGCGTTCGTGCTGGACGTGCAGACCGCATGAGACGACGCTTCAGCCAGTCCCAAACCTGCTCAATGGGGGACAGATCCGGAGATCTTGCTGGCCAGGGTAGTTGACTTACACCTTCTAGAGCACGTTGGGTGGCACGGGATACATGCGGACGTGCATTGTCCTGTTGGAACAGCAAGTTCCCCTGCCGGTCTAGGAATGGTAGAACGATGGGTTCGATGACGGTTTGGATGTACCGTGCACTATTCAGTGTACCCTCGACGATCACCAGAGGTGTACGGCCAGTGTAGGAGATCGCTCCCCACACCATGATACCGGGTGTTGGCCCTGTGTGCCTCGGTCGTATGCAATCCTGACTGTGGCGCTCACCTGCACGGCGCCAAACACGCATATGACCATCATTGGCACCAAGGCAGAAGCGACTCTCATCGCTGAAGACGACACGTCTCCATTCGTCCCTCCATTCACGCCTGTCGCGACACCACTGGAGGCGGGCTGCACGATGTTGGGGCGTGAGCGGAAGACGGCCTAACGGTGTGCGGGACCGTAGCCCAGCTTCATGGAGACGGTTGCGAATGTCCTCGCCGATACCCCAGGAGCAACAGTGTCCCTAATTTGCTGGGAAGTGGCGGTGCGGTCCCCTACGGCACTGCGTAGTATCCTACGGTCTTGGCGTGCATCCGTGCGTCGCTGTGGTCCGGTCCAGGTCGACGGGCACGTGCACCTTCCGCCGACCACTGGCGACAACATCGATGTACTGTGGAGACCTCACGCCCCACGTGTTGAGCAATTCGGCGGTACTTCCACCCGGCCTCCCGCATGCCCACTATACGCCCTCGCTCAAAGTCCGTCAACTGCACATACGGTTCACGTCCACGCTGTCGCGGCATGCTACCAGTGTTAAAGACTGCGATGGAGCTCCGTATTCCACGGCAAACTGGGGGACAGTGACGGCGGCGGTGCACAAATGCTGCGCAGCTAGCGCCATTCGACGGCCAACACCGCGGTTCCTGATGTGTCCGCTGTGCCGTGCGTGTGATCATTGCTTGTACAGCCCTCTCGCAGTGTCCGGAGCAAGTATGGTGGGTCTGACACACCGGTGTCAATGTGTTCTTTTTTCCATTTCCAGGAGTGTACATTTTAACTAGTGTGGAAGGAAAACAATCCACTGCGATCCAGTAAGGTCAACACTTTCGTTATAGGTCGCATAAGTTCGACAAATCAACATTTATTCTATTGGAACAATGGCCCAGCAGTATATATGACAGTCGATACTACGTTACGTCGTCTGACAACTTACATTAACATTACTTATTATTGAGAAAGTTTCCTTGATGTAACTGCGAATTTTTCTGTTGGTGTAACTGGTTTTGCTACGCTGATATAGGAATTACTCCTCAGTTTGTCTTCAGTTAATGAAAGAAGTAGGTTAACTGTAGGAGAGTTGGACCACATTTTTTTCAGCATAAAATTTCTGTTTTTGAACTTTCTTTGACTTCTGGCAGCATGTTCGTTATTGTGCTACATAAACTTAAGTACGACATATTACTGAGGCACAAATAGAAGACATACGATTAAATGAAAATATACATAAGTGGTCCATCTCAATCTGAGCTGAACCAGTGCATGGGGAGAGATAGACAATATAAAAACGGCAATAGGTGAAGAAAAGACTGAATTAAAATTATATATTTTTATTTTGAATTTATTGTAATGAATACATAATTATAATATTAAACATGTTATCAGTTTATTATAAATCTAATGAGTTGTTGGTTTTGTTCAAACACTAGCCTGTCTTTCTCTCACCACAGCCATTATACTTGCACCAAATCTTTAAAACAATTCGTGTGACCATCGTGAACATACTGAATCCAATCGTTATTTTTATTAGTTTCGTAATAGAGTTTACAACACTTAACAGCTTCATCTTCATCCTCTGCACCAAAGTTATTTTCGTAATATTCTACAATGTGTGTATCTGATGAACACAACGAGATTTTTCTTTTTTAGCTTCTTAGTCTATTTTTCTCTTCACTAGTATTTCCCTTTTGTGATCTTCTCGTGCATTTTTCTGTCTCCATTGTTTTCTTATCCCCCTTTCTCTTTACAGTTTCAATATTTTCGGCAGAGTTTAGCCCTTTAGCTGCTGGTATTGTCTTCCTCTTTAAATTCATGCTTCGATCATTAGAAGGAATTGGTTATATTTCTTCCAGAAGTTTTTTGTATGTTGGCTTAGGAGCAGTTATTTTTGAGGCGGTGGTCTTGGAAATTTTAGGTTTTCTAGGAGTTGAACCTGAAGTTGTGTCCACGAGGAAATTTGACTTGAGCAGATAACTCTGCTCTTTTGATGTGCTTTGGATCACTTGATCTTTCTATGAGCTTTGAAGTCGTTGACTGACCTATGTGTGTGATTCTGCTCTTCCATTTGTTGACACAGACGTGTCTTCCGACAAATGAGCATATTCTGGTACTGCGGCCATCTTCAGTGGGATTATTTCACATCCCTTAAAGCTAATTTTAATAGTGCTCTATCTCTGCCACATTAAAACATGTGATTTATATTTTCCAAATAATAGTGGTCTATCTCTCCCGATTGTCTGGGAGAGATGGACCACCCTTTAGGTAGTGAACTCAGCAGCCATTTTAGAATAGTTTCACGTCTACGCCTATAACATGCTCACCGTAAAAAACTGCTTCAGTATTGTGCAAGCTAAGCCTTGTTACTAAAATTATATAACCACACCATAAAACTTTTCGGCTTACCAGAACGGAGAACGTAATTTTTTCTCCAGAAATATCACGAAGATGACAGCAGCACTTTTGCACTACGTTCGTTCACAAAAGAGAGTAGTGAGACTTGCTCTGTAGCGGCGCATTTGTGAAATATGCCATTGGGCCGTCTCGAATAGTGGTAGAACTGTCCCAGACTTCACCTAATGCAACGGTTGGGTGTGAATCTGAAAAATGTCTTAAAATTGTCCGTATCATCTAGCAAATATTTTGTTGCTAATATTATATGATTCTTCTTCTCACAATTTGTCTGACTGCGTTGCATTTTTTTAATTTTTTTAATTTTGTATGGATCGAGCACTGCACTCCATGGCCTTGGATGTCTCAGCACTGCCCGACGCCTAGAAAAATGTTCCTCGCAGAGCGCTGGAACTTATTTTGCGCCCATGAATCACACAAATACTGCTCTCGTCTTGGAGAAATGTAGCACACACGGACTTCCAACAAACTTTAAAAATAAATTCAAACCGATAAATACTAATTAGCGTGAAAATATAAACTTTTATTAAAAACGTAATTATTTCTCTACTTCAATAGCACAAAATTTTCATTAAATATAAGAAGGTATTAGAAGGTAGTTTTCGTATTTCTCTGTAATGTACAGTTGCCAAATTATAAAAAAAAAACACCACACTCTTTTGTTTCGTTGTGACGGGGACTAGGGAAACGATTTACGCAGCGTACAGCGGGCTGCATCGGGTAGCGGAAGATACAAGAGTGTTATGCAACACGCTGCTATAAATTTGCGCACCTAGGAAAACCTAGCTTTACAGCATCACGTGTCCGCACCGCCATCAGGCGGCATTGAATTTCACTGTGGGTGGCGGCCATAATGTTCTGCCTCATCAGTGTGAGTGATGTTGCATGTTCATTACGAAGCATGAGAGGAGTCATCTCGCAAGAACGCTAATATATGCTGCTTGTGTTAACGCCGTCGCGTGATACCTGTAGTTAAAGGAGTTGCAAAAATAAAACACGAATATGAGCTGGCGGGTAATCTCCATGGTGAGGAACGAAAACAGTGCTCCTATGACCATTCTAGTAATTATATAATTAGCCTTTTTCCTGGCTCAGCATATCGAGCAGGACGATGTATGAGGCGCCGATATTGTAATTAACGGCGCGTAATATATGCGTGGAAGCGTGCTTTGAATCCCCGACGTTGGCATGGATGATTGAATTTTAGCTGTAGAATATTGGAAAGTGATAGTGGGGTATATGTGAATACGGGGTAGAAGGCAATACTCGAACGGCATAAAATGTCTATGTATTTGTTAGATGGGAATAAAAGTGTAAGACACATTAGGAATTGGCTCTAATGTTAGTTTTATTTCTTCTGAGCGATGAGCGCAGGTGAGATTCGACTAGGGAATTAGATGAAGCCTAAGGGACTTTTCTTCATTCAGGGCCATGTCAGACAGTTTACAATCTTGCACAATGAATAATATATGTTACTGTAATATCCTCGTGTGCTGAATGTAACAAAACATTTAAAAAGTGGGAAAATAACAAATATTAATCACTTGGTGATAAACGGGACCTCAGAAAAGTAACATTAACCACCGAATAAGAGGTCTGTTTTCATTTCCACTGAGTGGCTACCATCAGTGCTAAAAATTTGTGAGGAAACATTGCAATAAGACATATGTAAGACTCAAACCATTTTATAGTTGTATAAGCTTCGCACAGTAGTAGATGCTAAAGTAACATACCAGTAAGATGTAAGTCAAATCATCATTATCGCTTGCCTTTGCAAAAACGTTTTGACAGAGCAATACGTATAAACTACTGCACACAGGAACCACCTTGCAGGTCGATCGGCAAATGGTATCGGCTGCTTTTTGAATAATACATGTGTAAGCTCCTTACAGCAATGGTTTTATCTGCTGTGTTTGATGTTTTCCAGATATTAGCCAACATTGAGTGAACATGGCCAGTAAATCCTGTAATCTAAACTACATATGTATAGAGGGTTGTGCACACCATTACGACATACACCGAAGTTTACTTAGTAACAACTTTAAACAGCGGCTGCAGTGTGAACTGATATACTGTCACGGATGGTTAGTCTAATAGGGGCTATTTATATAGGCAAACGATAGTGATAATTTGTCTTGGATTTTACCCGTATGTTGCTTTATCATCTACTCTTGAAGAAAGCATGTTGTTGTTGTTGTGGTCTTCAGTCCAGAGACTGGTTTGATGCAGCTCTCCATGCTACTCTATCCTGTACCAGCTTCTTCATCTCCCAGTACCTACTGCAACCTACATCCTTCTCAATCTGCTTAGTGTATTCATCTCTTGGTCTCCCTCTACGATTTTTACCCTCCACACTGCCCTCCAATACTAAATTGGTGATCCCTTGATGCCTCAGAACATGTCCTACCAACCGATCACTTCTTCTGGTCAAGTTGTGCCACAAACTTCTCTTCTCCCCAACCCTGTTCAACACTTCCTGATTAGTTATGTGATCTACCCATCTAATCTTCAGCATTCTTCTGTAGCACCACATTTCGAAAGCTTCTATTCTCTTCTAGTCCAAACTATTTATCGTACACGTTTCACTTCCATACATGGCTACATTCCATACAAATACTTTCAGAAATGACTTCCTGACACTTAAATCTATACTCGATGTTAACAAATTTCTCTTCTTCAGAAACGCTTTCCTTGCCATTGCCAATCTACATTTTATATCCTCTCTACTTCGACCATCATCAGTTATTTTGCTCCCCAAATAGCAAAACTCTTTTACTACTTTAAGTGTCTCATTTCCTAATGTAATTTCCTCAGCATCACCCGACTTAATTCGAATACATTCCATTATCCTCGTTTTGCTTTCCTTGATGTTCATGTTATATCCTCCTTTCAAGACACTGTCCATTCCGTTCAACTGCTCTTCCAAGTCCTTTGCTGTCTCTGACAAAATTACAATGACATCGGCGAACATCAAAGTTTTTATTTCTTCTCCATGGATTTTAATACCTACTCCGAATTTTTCTTTTGTTTCCTTTACCGCTTGACCAATATACAGACTGAATAACATCGGGGAGAGGCTACAACCCTGTCTTACTCCCTTCCCAACCACTGCTTCTCTTTCATGTCCCTCGACTGTTATAACTGCCATCTGGTTTCTGTACAAATTGTAAATAGCTTTTCGCTCCCTGTATTTTACCCCTGCCACCTTTAGAATTTGAAAGAGAGTATTCCAGTCAACATTGTCAAAAGCTTTCTCTAAGTCTACAAATGCTAGGAACGTAGGTTTGCCTTTCCTTAATCTTTCCTCTAAGATAAATCGTAAGGTCAGTATTGCCTCACGTGTTCCAGTATTTCTACGGAATCCAAACTGATCTTCCCCGAGGTCGGCTTCTACTACTTTTTCCATTCGTCTGTAAAGAAATCGTGTTAGTATTTTGCAGCTGTGGCTTATTAAACTGATAGTTCGGTAATTTTCACATCTGTCAACACCTGCTTTCTTTGGGATTGGAATCATTATATTCTTCTTGAAGTCTGAGGGTATTTCGCCAGTCTCATACATCTTGCTCACCAGATGGTAGAGTTTTGTCAGGACTGGCTCTCCCAAGGCCGTCAGTAGTTCTAATGGAATGTTGTCTACTCCCGGGGTCTTGTTTCGACATAGGTCTTTCAGTGCTCTGTCAAACTCTTCACGCAATATCGTATCTCCCATTTCATCTTCATCTACATCTTCTTCCATTTCCATAATATTGTCCTCAAGTTCATCGCCCTTGTATAGACCCTCTATATACTCCCTCCACCTTTCTGCTTTCCCTTCTTTGCTTAGAATTTCCCTTGTATAGACCAACTGGGTTTCCATCTGAGCTCTTGATGTTCATACAAGTGGTTCTCTTCTCTCCAAAGGTCTCTTTAGTTTTCCTGTAGGCAGTATCTATCTTACCCCTAATGAGATAAGCCTCTATATCCTTACATTTGTCCTCTAATCATCCCTGCTTAGCCATTTTGCATTTCCTGTCGATCTCATTTTTGAGACGTTTGTATTCCTTTTTGCTTGCTTCATTTACTGCATTTTTATATTTTCTCCTTTCATCAATTAAATTCAATATTTCTTCTGTTAACCAAGGATTTTTACTAGCCCTCGTCTTTTTACCTACTTGATCCTCTGCTGCCTTCACTACTTCATCCCTCAGAGCTATCCTTCTACTGTATTTCTTTCCCCCATTCCTGTCAATTGTTCCCTTATGCTCTACCTGAAACTCTGTACAACCGCTGGTTCTTTCAGTTTGTCCAGGTCCTATCTCCTTAAATTGCCACCTTTTTGCAGTTTCTTCAGTTTTAATCTACAGGTCATAACCAATAGATTGTGGTCAGAGTCCACATCTGCCCCTGGAAATGTCTTACAATTTAAAACCTGGTTCCTAAATCTCTGTCTTACCATTATATAATCTATCTGATACCTTTTGTATCTCCAGGGTTCTTCCATATGTACAACAACCTTCTTTCATGGTTCTTAAACCAAGTGTTAGCTATGACTAAGTTGTGCTCTGTGCAAAATTCTACGAGGCGGCTTCCTTCATTTCTTAGCCCCAGTCCATATTCACCTACTACGTTTCCTTCTCTCCCTTTTGCTACACTCGAATTCCAGTTGCCCATGACTATTAAATTTTCGTCTCCCTTCACTATCCGAATAATTTCTTTTATTTCATCATACATTTCTTCAATTTCTTCGTCATCTGCAGAGCTAGTTGGCATATAAACTTGTACTACTGTAGTAGGTGTGGGCTTCGTATCTATCTTGGCCACAATAATGCGTTCACTATGCTGTTTGTAGTAGCTTACCCGCATTCCTATTTTCCTATTCATTATTAAACCTACTCCTGGATTACCCCTATTTGATTTGGTGTTTATAACCCTGTATTCACTGACCAAAAGTCTTGTTCCTCCTGCCACCGAACTTCACTAATTCCCACTATACATAACTTTAACCTATCCATTTCCCCTTTTAAATTTTCTAACCTACCTGCCCGATTAAGGGATCTGACATTCCACAATCCGATCAGAAGTTTCCTGTTTTGTTTCTCGTGATAACGACGTCCTCCTGCGTAGTCTCCGGAATTAGTGAAGTTCGGTTCCAGGGGGAACAAGATTTCTGGTCAGGTGATTACAGGGTTATAAATACAAAATCAGTTTGGGGTAATGTAGGAGTAGTTTTAATATGGAAAAAAATAGGAGCGCAAGTAAGCTACTAAGAACAGCATAGTGAATGCATTATTGTAGCCAAGATAGACACTGAGCCCACGTCTACCACAGTAGTACAAGTTTATATGCGAAGTAGCTCCGCAGATGATGAAGAGTTTGAAGAAATCTATAATGAGATGAAAGAAACTATTCAGATAGTGAAGGAAGACGAAAATGTAATAGTCATGGGGGACTGGAATTCCATAGTAAGAAAAGGGAGAGAAGGGAAAGTAGACGTGGAAGAGATCTGGAGGCACTGGAAAGTTTCAGATAGATTATGTAATGGTAAGATACACATGTACGAACCACGTTTTAAATTGTAAGACATTTCCAGGGTCAGATGTGGACGCTGGTAATAAACTGCAGATTAAAACAGGAGAAACTACGAAAAGGTGGGAATTTAAGGAGATGGGACCTGGATGAACTGAAAGAACCCGAGTTTGTAGAGATTATCAGAGAGAGCATTGAGGAACAATTGACAAGAACAGGGGAAAGAAATAAAGTAGAAGAAGAATGGGTAGCTTTGAGAGATAAAATAGTGAAGGCAGCAGAAAAAAATGGTTCAAATGGCTCTGAGCACTATGGGACTTAACATCTTAGGTCATCAGTCCCCTAGAACTTAGAACTACGTAAACCTAACTAACCTAAGGACATCAAACACATCCATGCCCGACGCAGCATTCGAACCTGCGACCGTAGCGGTCGCGCGGTTCCCGACTGTAGCGCCTAGAACCGCTCGGTCACACCGGCCGGCGAAGGCAGCAGAAGATAAAGTAGCTAAAAAGAGGATCGCTAGTAGAAATCCTTAGGTAACAGAAGAGATATTGAATTTAATTGATGAAAGGAGAAAATATAAAAATGCAGTAAATGAAGCAGGCAAAAAGGAATACAAACGTCTGAAAAATGAGATCGACAGGAAGTGCAAAATGGCTAAGCAGGGATAGCAAGAAAAGCGTTTCTGAAAAAAAGAAATTTGTTAACAACGAACGTAGGTTGAATTGTTAGGAATCCTTTTCTGAAAGTGTTTTCATGGGTGTAGCCATCATAAATGTAAATCATGGACGGTAAACAGTTTAGACAAGAAGAGAATAGAAGCTTTTGGAATGTGGTGCTGAAGAATTCTGAAAATTAGGTGGGTAGATCACGTAACTAATGAGGAGGTATTGAACAGAATTGAGGAGAAAAGAAATTTGTATTGAAAACTGACAACAAGAAGGAATAGATTGGTACGACATGTTCTGAGGCATCAAGGGATCACCAGTTTAGTACTGGAGGGCAGCGTGGAGGGTGAAAGTCGTATAAGGAGACCAAGAGATGAATACTCTAAGCCAGTGGTTCCCAACAGGTGGTCCACGACGTTTGCCAGAGGGGTCCGCAAGATGCTATTAGAATAAAAAATATATTTCGTATGATATCAGATTTTTTGTTTTGGCCGTTTCCTCCATGAGCAGAGCTTTAGCGAACGCTAACTTCTGCGCCTAGCGTCTTCCTAGAACCAACTGGTACTAGCACACCTTGTATGAAATTAGTGCTTTCTTAATTTTCACACATGTCTACTCAATGCAATCTCAAGTGTAGTACACTTGAAAGACCAATACACTCAGTTTTAATTTTTTCCTGTCATTTTCAGTTCATACTCAATTTTCATTTTTTTAAGGAATTTGTTATATTAAACACCTAGATCTGAAGACAAAGATTTTGAGCAATAAACAAAAATTTAACAACAACAATGATGGCTAAATTGAAAAAGTTTTAAGCTCAATATTTTTTCAATAATGAATATGGTTCAAATGGCTCTGAGCACTATGGTACTTAACTTCTGAGGTCATCAGTCCCCTAGAACTACTTAAACCTAACTAACTTAAGGACATCAGACACATCCATGCCCAAGGCAGGATTCGAACCTGCGACCGTAGCGGTCACGCGGTTCTAGACTGTAGCGCCTACAACCGCTCGGCCACTCCGGCCGGCAATAATGAAAATGTCAATATATTTTCTAAGTACCAAAATTAGAAAACGTATAAAAAGACTCTTAAATTGGCTTTTTTAGGTACTTGATACTGCGATATGACAAGGTACCTATCACGCTCGATGAGGGGGTGCTCGAGAAAATATTGTTGGGAACCCCTGCTGTAAGCAAATTCAGAAGGCTCTAAGTTGCAGTAGTTACTTGGAGATGAAGAAGCTTGCACAGGATTGAGTAGCATGGAGAGCTGCATCAAACCAGTCTCTGGATTGAAGACCACAACAACACCAATTGGGGAACCTAACAATCATGTTTTCGAATGTCCACGCACATTTTGGGTCCCTTTGGGCGTATCAGCTAGAGATTTTAACACGTAAAGGATGAAAATATTATAAAACTGTTGTAGCATAGGCCTACGTAATATAAAATGTCCCCTCCCGATTACGTAGTCAGTTTAGTATTGAAACATACCAGTATCTTTATATTCAAAGTTCCCTCTCGTTTGAGGCAGTATTAGTAAGTCAAAATATTTTCTAAAGTTGAAAACGTCTTGAGCAATACGGATTGATTAGATGGGTATGTTATGGCCACTATGCACAGTTTATTCATTTTCTGGGAGTGACCCATTTGTAAGTTGTGTCCCTTCAAAACATCCGACTGCTTTCAAATTAAACGAACTATATTATTATGAGAATCCGAAGGACGAACTTATAAGTGGCTCTAGTTGTGGTCGCCAATTTTAAGCTCCCCCTGCCACTTTTGTTTTTATTACAATTCGTTTAATTTGATGGCAGTCAGATATTTTGAATGAAAATAACTTACAAAAAGATCAAGCCCAGTAAGAGGATGAAACGATGTGTCTACTGCCGTGACGTGCCTGAGACGGACATACACTCGAAGTTAATAACTAATGGTGACAAGGATCCTCTGAAATAAAAAATGATGTCCATTGACTTCGTTTAATAAACTTCAAACGGTAACACGCATATCCATGTCCTTCTCATTCACAGTGATACATTTCACAAATCAAACCCAATTAACTCCAGAAAAATCACAGTTCATTCATGTCGGTTCAGTAGTAGTTTCATTACGAGTATCATACGTTTGGCTATGGGTTACTCTGTGAGCTGGTATCAACATTAACAACTGGTATTCTCATGATTTGTGTAATCAGACATCTGATCTGACAAATTTGCATCTGCTTCATGGAAAAGATTATCCAATTTGCATCTTCTAATTAACATTTACGTATAAAGTAATACGCAGGATGATTAAGTTGCCCTACGATGTAGTTTCATGCAACCAGTAATTTTGAATCTGGGCTTCAAAAACCACTCAAGAAATATTTGTGTTCACTGGTTCACCTCACGTCCTACAGCAAAAATGAACAGGATCTTTTTGTAGGAAATTTTGTACAGCAAAAATGAACAAGATCTTTTTGTAGGAAATTTTGTACAGTGGTACGTTTACGCTGCAGGCTGTAGTTTTGGAGTTATTCAGGAAGAACGAACAAAACTAACCTTTAAACGCTCCAGCTGCACGAATTTTTTCCCACATTCGTTCTTTTTCGGTCTTCATTGACTGGTTTTATTACGCCACCATGTTAGTCGAGCACTTACAATCTGTAAAACTGACGTTTCTGTAAATTTTACCTAACGATTGTGTGAATATTAACAGCATAAAATAACCATTTACAAATGACTACAAAACTACTGTGCTTTTAATGGTAAGTTTTGATCGAACTGTCAACGTAATTATTTTTAGCGTAACGTTTACAGAAGTCGTTTTTGTTTCATTATGCTCGCGCGTATGTTTAAATTAATGATGTTGACGAAACAGCTGACCTTACTATGGGCGTGATAGCCCAATCAACAGAAACCAAAAAATTTCGAAAATTGATAATAGTTCGTGTGGTCGGAAATTTTTGTACCGTAGTAGGAAGGAGTCGATAAACAACATTCCAGAAATCCTGACTGGTGATGGTTGAGTATCGGGGTGGAGGTGCAGTGAACGACACTTTTGTACGTTTTTCTTGAATAACTCGATAACAATGGCCTCCAACGAAACCGTTATCCAGTTATAATTTAATTGCATTACAGTTCCTACAAAAAGTTCTTATTCGTCTTTTCTGTAGAACTAATAGCCTGCACGTAGCGAGCGAGAAAATGTGAATATCTCGCTTGTAGTTTTTCAAGGCCATATAAAATATTGCGGGTTGCATAAAACGACATCGGTATGGGCGTCTTAATCACCATGGCTCGGTACCACGTCTTAGACAAATCCCACCTTAACTTTCACGTTTACATTTCGCGCTACTCTGTGACCAGATTTTAAGCCAGTCGGTCTCAACTTCTAAATCTATACAGCTGCTGCCTCCGTGTGTTTGTTACTGTAACCGTAATCGGCACTCTATGACAATGCCCAGGCACCCAGAAAAGACATGTGACAACGAAAGATACTGAAAGTTAAGGCTCATAGGTCACTGCATGTTACGCCATAGAGCACAAGTGTCAAGACAATGAGCTCTATTACTAATCATCTCTGTATGGGCACAATTCTCATTGACACAATCTTCACAATTGTTGCAGTAAATATAGTCTTCTTCGAAAGTTTAATTGATCGTGACATATTCTTTTCTATTTATTTTCTCGAAAAAAGAAACGTTATTTCATGGTCATCTCTTAGTTTTCTTGTAAAACTCTCAATGTAACACCTATTGTGTTTCTTGGAACTGAATATTTCGTACTCTCTCTTCCCTGATGGGCGTTTCAACTAGTTCCTTTTATACGCTTTTTCATGTTGCTCTCATCCCATTTATTTCGTAACTTCTCCATATTTTCCTGTCCAAAAGCTGCAAATATTTCAGTTTTTATGGTGTCTGTTTTGTCCAGTATAAGAGAGGTGGCGCAGTGTTTAGCACACTTGACTTGCATTCGGAGCTGGGCGGAGTGGCGGAGCGCTTCTAGGCTTTTCAGTCTGGAACCGCGCGACTGCTACGGTCGCAGGTTCGAATCCTGCCTCGGGCATGGATGTGTGTGATATACTTAGGTTAGTTAGGTTTAAGTGGTTCTAAGTTATAGGGGACTGATGACCTCAGATGTTAAGTTCCATAGTGCTCAGGGCCATCTTAACCCTTTTTTTGCATTCGGAAGGACAACGGCTCAAGCCTGCGTCCTGCCATCCTGATTTAGGTTTTCTGTGATTTCCCTAAAACGCTTCGGGCAATTGCCGGGATGGTTCCTCTGAAAGGGTATGGCCGATTTCCTTTCCCATTCTTCCCTAGTCCGAGCTTGTATTCCATCTCTAACTACCTCGTTGTCGACGGGACGTTAAACAGTAATCTCCTCCTCCTCCTGGGGACACATAGCTGAAGCAATGAATTAAAATGTGTAACACGGCTATATACGCTAGTATATGCAGATGTGATGAACATAATGCTGCAGTGCTATAGGGGTTAGGAGATCTGATTAATAAACAAAATACCTTGGTTCAAGTGCTAGACATGGGAAATATTTTAATTCAGTGATTCAGCTTCTGCCCTTATCAAGGATAAAGGTGAGACTCATACGTTGCCAGGAAAAATGTAAAACTTCGACAGATCAATAGATCACCCATACCTGAGATACAAGCTGGATTTCCCCATAACGTGCAAATATAGGATGTTAGTCCAATGTTGGAGAACCTCTGCAATACTGACGATTTAGGAAGAAGAGAATGGGCTGAAGGTGTGAATTGGAGTTTGTGTGAAGGTGGGCAATCGACTACAGAAGTCTGTGAAGCTATGGTTGCCAGGGTGTTATGCTGTTGTAGTGGTTTGCATGTCTGCCTAATATGCAGAAGACCCGAGTTCAAGCCCTGGCCGTAGCACAAATTTTAATTCATTACTTCAGCTTCGATCCTTAACGTTGATAAAAGGGATAAAAATGTCACGTCGCGAAGAGGGAACCTACAAAATGAAGGTCACACACTCACATCTCACCCACGTTGACACGTACAATCACCTATCTCACACGCCATCAGTCAATAGAGAAAGGATGAAAGATGCTATAACTGGGATTAAAATATAAAGTAAACAACAGAGGAGCTGAAATAACAAGATAAGGTAGCGTACCTTGCTGAACACAAACAAAAAACACGGGTGAACCAGTCACCCAGTTCACACATTAGGAACAGATCCCTTAGGGAAGGAGTTCGACATTTCACAAAACCTTTAAACTCTAGCCACATTCGTCTGAATTTACTTAAAATGGAGGGCAGATTCGTCGGCAAATTCGCAACTGCCCTCTGGTATGAAAATAAAACACAGTCTAATAAAATGTAGCGCGCAGTACTCTCTACTCTACATTGTGTTCCGCCTCTGATGACTTTGTAGTCTACTCTAATCCTTTCTTTTTGCAACACAAAGTCAATACAGCCTGAAAGTATCTTTGAGGTAGTTTAACATTGCAATTGTTATTAATAGTGCAAAACAATATCAAAGGCAACAGTATATAGAGAATAATATGAGCTGTATCTAAAGATGCAATGAAAAACATAGTACTACTTACTTGCAAATAATTCATTACACAACAAAAAACTCATTAGAAACAGATAACATGTCACCACTCTGAAAAGTATTGTAGCTTCAATTCAGAGACGAGTGAGCGGTCCTGTTCCCCCATAGTTCACGCTGCGCTGGCGCGACAGGAGGTCCCTTTCATGCTGAAGTTTAGAAACAGCTGCTGCCGGGTACAGTCCGCTGTCTCGTACTACCAGACCTCCTTGTACTTCAGGAAACCCTTGCACTTGACGTGGGAACGTTAATGAGGATGGAGATGTAGAGCCAATGTCTGACGCTTCACCCAGGCAGAGAGGTCGGAAGATTTAAGGGCTCGTATTCTGTCGGCAGTAAGCTGTCTTCGAAAATACAACACTAACGTCAACCCGTGACGTCATAAAAACGAGTGCTGGGCCACTGATGCACCAGCGCCAGCAGTTCCGGAGTTAACTGTTACAGTATTCGGGATCGGTTACACAGTAAAAGAAAACACCTCACACAACGTACGTATTATCAGAAAGTGGACGGATAAATCGAAACAGAAGTGCATTTAATTCACTCTATGTTTACAGAAAGTACTCCTTCTCTCTCCATTTTTTCAGCTCTTAACAACACAACTTACACGTGTACCAGGTTTTCTTTCAAAGACTGAAATGCATTCTTTTCTTAGCTAGGATAACAACCGAAAATAGAAATGTTGTGTCCGGTGTGAACTTTTAGACGAAATTATGTTGTGTTTTCTGAAAATTATAACTAAATGATCAAATTTCAGAACAATGTTCTCGGTGTTTCTAGCATATCTAAAGATAATATATACTTTGGGCAGCATCATTTCCGTATCTACATCTATATCCTGCAAACCACCTTGCATGTGTGCTCGAGACACCTCTGGTAGTACAACTATTTTCCACCTATCGTTCCTTTCATTAACATGGGGTGCAGATGCATCGACTCTACGTACTGCACTACTTACGCTGGTGTACCCAGTTGACGAATACTGTGCTCCAGTGTGGCAACATAGAGCCCACACGAGGAAGCAGGACGGACAGCTGGAAGAGTCAAAATGGCTCAAATGGCTCTAAGCCCTATGGGACTTAACTGCTAAGGTCATCAGTCCCCTAGAACTTAGAACTACTTAAACCTAAGGACACCACACATATCCATGCCCGAGGCAGGATTCGAACCTGCGACCGTAGCGAGCTGAAAGAGTCAATGAGGTCCGTAGCGTAGCGGTAGCGTTACCGCTTACTACGCAGCGGCCCCAAGTTCGATTCCCGGCAGGCGAATGGGTGTTGTGTGTCCTTTATCATCATTTCATCATCATTGACTCGCAATTCACCGAAGTGGCGTCAACTAAAAAGGACTTCCAATACGGCGGCCGAACTCCCCGATTGGGGCCTCCCGGCCAACCATGCCATACGATTATTTCCATTTTTCCATTACGGGCACATTAAAATCCATCCCGATCACCTGGCTGCACACCATCAGCAACATCCCACCACCTGAAATACGGCCGGCCGAAGTGGCCGAGCGGTTCTAGGCGCTTCAGTCTGGAACCGCGCAACCGCTACGGTCGCAGGTTCGAATCCTGCCTAAGGCATGGATGTGTATGATGCCCTTAGGTTAGTTAGGTTTAAGTAGTTCTAAGTTCTAGGGGACTGATGACCTCAGATGTTAAGTCCCATAGTGCTCAGAGCCATTTGAACCATTTTGAACCTGAAATACGACGCCAAGAAGCAATTAATCGAGAATGGAGGAAACTAAACCACCCCGAATACCGACAAGACCTCCCAATTCACACAGTCTTAAACATCTCTTCCCCAGACCGCTTAAAATCTCGCAATCCACTGTGGCATAATGGAAAGAACGATAAGAAGTTCGACATGAAAGAAGAGTGGCGCAAGAGGTGGAATGCTGCAACAATAGCACATCAAGGTATCCAAGACCCAACTGCCAGCCCACCAGGATTTCATCTGGAGAAAAGTGAGTGGACAAGGCTGAACAGAATAAGAACTGGCCATGCCAGGTGCAACGCTGTGATGAAAAAGTGGGGACTGCGAGATTCTCCAGCCTGTGATTGCGGGGAACAAGAACAGACTGTTCAACATATTGTTAGAGACTGTCCTCAGAGGAAGTGTCCTGGACCATATAGTGACTTTATTAATGCTACTCCCTCTGCTACTAGTTGGCTTCAATCGTTAGATATTGAACAATGATTAAATATACCTGCCCTTTTTCTAACTTGCAGTTGTATCAGTTAAAGTATTCAGTAATATTAAATTAGTAATATTCACAATTTAAAATGTGTATAAAATTTGTGCCAAAAATTAAAACTAGAGTATATGTAAGTACCTAAGTAGATATACATGTAAAGTTAAACTGTATGTACTTGACAATGTTTGTTGTTGTTGCCATACGATAAAAAAATTAAATAAATAACGTCAGGATTGTAATAATCGGCCATTTAACTTTTATGGAACACTGCACTATACTTTAAAGTGACACATATACATGACACTATTTTTGAACTTAGTCACCAAGGTTCATTAACAATGGTCGGAACTTTGTACGAATCGTTCAGTTCCACTCGTTGGTCATCTAGCCATTCGAGAACCGCTGTGTGAACGTGCTCATCGTTGGAAAATCTGCGATTGTTGCGAATCAGTTCTTCAGTTGCGTGGACATAGTCGATATCGATTTCCTTCCTTCGCGCTCAATATCACCCACTTCCGTGCCGCCCTGGTCAAATTGTTGACACTACAGCTGGAAGCGACACTGCATGGATGGCGAGAATTTTAAGGTGAATTTATGTGAAATTTAGGCGTTTTCCCTTAAGAATCATTCTGTCCAATGTACTTCAACTTTGAGGTTTGTCTCCAAATGCCGCTCTAATGCAGTCCTACACTGTGTTGCACTTGTTATCCGAACCGCAGCGTAACTGTCTCTTCAGCAAATCTGGAACATAGAGCATCTAATGAAAATGCGCCATTTTTATTGCGTAGTGGTCTTGACTTGGGACGAAATGTGTAACTTACTTTTTAAGTACCCTCGAACATGACAAGTACTGCCGGTAGGTCTTCATTTCACGAGATGCACGTAGGATGAAGTAATATGTCTCCTTACTCCTCTTAGAATATACACACTCAGAAACTTAAAAGTAAATCTCCGTGTACCTCTTTTGCAGCGTCTACCACTGGAGTTTTAATGAACGTCTCCGTAAAGCTTTCGTGCTTACTACACAAACCTGTGATAAACGTGGTTTTCCTTTGGATTCTCAAGGGCCCATTGAATAAACATGTCCGACTGGGGATCAAATTTGACATTATATCAAAAATTGAACTATGTTCAAGACTCAGCTCTATTGTATAACGCTAAACTTGGAACCACCGAAGCAGGTTCACATTTGATCTCAGGTGGCACGTAGGACGCTTGGCAACACGATTGAAATCGGCTATCGACGCGATTATTGCCCTTCTACCGCAGGTATTTTTCGTACATCATAGATGCACAGTATTTATTATCGAAGGTGTCGTACTATAACCATAGAAGCAAGTAAACAGAAAATGGAACGATTCTCAAACTTTTCTCAACACGAGAAAGATCTGCTGCTGGAAATTGTGTTGGGCCAGTATATAGATATAACTGATTGAAAAAAAAAAAAATGTAGTTAAGTCACTGCGGCCAACAAGATAAAACTATGTAGAGATGTTGTTGTTGACTCTCATAACATCGCACAGATGGTGATTGGAAGAGTTTGAAAATTTGTTGGGAAAATGTTAAGAAAAGGATAAAGAAAGCATTTGAACATGAGAAGATAGAATTTCAAGACGCACTTTCTAATTATCACATTTCATTTTTTATGTATGTGGTATGTAAACTAGAGCAAAAATAGTGTTAAAACCTCTCAAGACAAAACTGGAGGCTATAATTTCGTAAGGCTTGTTGTTACAGAAAATGGACAAAAGGTGATTGTAGCCCTGACGCCACAATTTTTCCCTATTTCCAACTCCTACGATGACGATGTAGATTTTCATCCTGAAGTTATGTGCAGTGGTTTGTAAACATTCTGATGCGATCCCATAATTTGTTTTTGAAGCAAATTTGCTGCGTTAAAGGTACGGTCTTGTTCTGATACAGATTCAGATAACACAGGTTGTAATTCATTCACTACATCAGTGAACTAGGAGACAGCTGTAACTTCAAATGAAAATATTGCTCTTGTTGATGACAATGAAAATGAACACGAAGGAGAGAGAGAGTGTACTATCTTCAGCGTGACATCACAACATCGCGTATTTTACACTGAAAACAATCTCTAATTACAGATACATGCGCAATACGCAATCCAGGATCCCGTTATAGAGTCAGAAACTCGTCCTAAACACAAAAGAACAGAAAATGTTCTTGATAAGAAACAGCAGTTTTGCAAGAAAAGATTAGAAGGTCCCGAGAGTGAACAGAAAATGAAAGTAAAGTGCCTGCTGGCACAACATGAAATAAGAATGGAAATCTTCAAACCAGATATAGAAATTAAAGAACGAAAGGAAATCGGACTTAATAAATTTCGCACTCATTGCATTGTGACTTCTGTTATCTTCGTTTTCTGTTAGTGGCGTATTGGAATTCCTTCGTGGACAGATTTTCATCCCGAAGTTATATGCGGCGTTTTGTATACACTTTAATATGTTCTGATTAATGTTTTGAGACGAATTTGTTGCGTAGAAGGCAGTTTATAATATTATTCCTGGTGTTCTTGTTCTGATACAGAATTAAATTTACCATGAGACAGAAAAGTAACTACAACTAAAAGAAAGGAAAAGAAAATCTGGTTTTCAAATTCCAATTTCAATTCCAGTTTTTAACTTCTTACTTAAATACATTATTAATAAACGCCTGCCCCCCTGCGTTATGAATCCTGTGGGCTTCATATCCTGCAGGTACTGGAATTTCTGCGTACACTCTTCTCCCAGCAAATACACTTTCATCAGTTTCAGGCTCCTCCTCCGATTCATTGACAAATGTTGCAAATATTGCAACTGCTTCATGATTTGCTTTTACTCCGAGTGAAATCCTTTTATTACAACCCCAGACATTTTTTCTACTACTGATATGGTTTTCTTGTGGGCACAGATTCGCTCAGCCGCGTTTCTTCGCGGAGTACACGCGTCAACAAATATCTGCTACACTGATAGCCACTGTCTCCCAGAAGTATGCCTTTCGAACTTTCTTGTGTTTCCAGCTGAGCATGTACCCGTGAGTTTCTCAAAATATAGCTGTCATGGGCAGATTGTGAGCATCTAGCCACTGTATTTCAACATTGCAGCTTAGCGTCTGGGGTCGCTTGTACATTGAAAGAAACCCACCTGTGACGATTTCTAAATAACTCAACACTCTCCCCACCATGCGATTTGATGGGGATATGAGTGCATTCAGCAGCGCCTAAAACACCAGGAAAATGCAATATTTGGCAAAAATCACTCTTGATGTTCCTGACGTCATTTTCATCCATTGGCATGTAGATAAATTCATTTTACAATGAGGCAGTGAAAGCCGATAAATTGTGGACAGCTCTCCAAGCTGTTGCTTGTCTACATTAAGTAGATCACCAATCAGTATTTGAACGGTTCCTTAAAATTTTAAGATTGATAGAAACATGCACATTGCTGTCAGTGACTGTTTTTTTGTGATTGGTTTCATCAGATAGTCTGTGAGTCTTAGTTCCAACTGCTCTACATTACTTTCTCCAAAGGAAACCTCAACTTAAATGATTTATTATTTAACTGCTAGAGTGGATTCAAGCTTTCACGGACCGTGCTGGTAACTCGTTGGATCTCGTCGTCGTCGTCCTCAGTGAACACATCTGAAAACTCACATATCTCTAAAATAAACGAAAGGAAACGATGTAGTTCACCTCACGTAGAGTTATTGGACACAGAATTTTTCCCAACAGTGCTCAAGAACGGTCGGAAAACGGAGAGTATGGTATGGTGTCAATGGTAAGGAGTGGTAATGTTATAATTATCTTTACGACCAATAATGCAGAGAAGTAGTAACAAATGGAAAAAGAATACCAATGATTCACATATGTTCGAACATGTAATCCGCTGTACTTAAGTCCACAATGCAATCTCTGTGCCACTGAAATAAATGAAACATAGTTACGTGGTTATTTCATCTTATTTGTTTATGTTCTATTTGTCAACACATGTGGAATTATCATAGTAGTTTAAAGACGTGTTCGGTAGTTAAAAAGTTTCTACGAATTGCATAGTTACAGCTACTTCGAGCCGAGAGAGAACAAATGGTTCAAATGGCTCTGAGCACTATGCGACTTAACATCTGTGGTCATCAGTCGCCTAGAACTTAGAACTAATTAAACCTAACTAACCTAAGGACATCACACACATCCATGCCCAAGGCAGGATTCGAACCTGCGACCGCAGCAGTCGCGCGGTTCCGGACTGAGCGCCTAGAACCGCGAGACCACCGTGGCCGGCGAGAGAGAACAGGTATAAGAGATGTTACACTGTTATTGGTTACTGTCAAAATTCTCGTACTGAACAGTTCACTGCAAATACACTCCTGGAAATTAAAATAAGCACACCGAGAATTCATTGTCCCAGGAAGGGTAAACTTTATTGACACATTCCTGGGATCAGATACATCACATGATCACACTGACAGAACCACAGACACATAGACACAGGCAACAGACCATGCACAATGTCGGCAATGTATATCCACCTTTCGCAGCAATGCAGGCTGCTATTCTCCCCTGGAGACGATCGTAGAGATGCTGGATGTAGTCCTGTTGAACGGCTTGCCATGCCATTTCCACCTGGCGCCTCAGTTGGACCAGCGTTCGTGCTGGACGTGCAGACCGCGTGGGACGACGCTTCATCCAGTCCCAAACATGCTCAATGGTGGACAGATCCGGAGATCTTCCTGGCCAGGGTAGTTGACTTACACCTTCTAGAGCACGTTGGGTGGCACGGGATACATGCGGACGTGCATTGTCCTGTTGGAACAGCAAGTTCCCTTGCCGGTCTAGGAATGGTAGAACGATGGGTTCGATGACGGTTTGGATGTACCGTGCACTATTCAGTGTCCCCTCGACGATCACCAGAGGTGTACGGCCAGTGTAGGAGATCGCTCCCCACACCATGATGCCGGGTGTTGGCCCTGTGTGCCTCGGTCGTATGCAGTCCTGATTGTGGCGCTCACCTGCACGGCGCCAAACACGCATACGACCATCATTGGCACCAAGGCAGAAGCGACTCTCATCGCTGAAGACGACACGTCTCCATTCGTCCCTCCATTCACGCCTGTCGCGACACCACTGGAGGCGGGCTGCACGATGTTGGGGCGTGAGCGGAAGACGGCCTAACGGTGTGCGGGACCGTAGCCCAGCTACATGGAGACGGTTGCGAATGGTCCTCGCCGATACCCCAGGAGCAACAGTGCCCCTAATTTGCTGGGAAGTGGCGGTGCGGTCCCCTACGGCACTGCGTAGGATCCTACGGTCTTGGCGTGCATCCGTGCGTCGCTGCGCTTCGGTCCCAGGTCGACGGGGACGTGCACCTTCCGCCGACCACTGGCGACAACATCGATGTACTGTGGAGACCTCACGCCCCACGTGTTCAGCAATATGGCGGTACATCCACCCGGCCTCCCGCATGCACACTATACGCCCTCGCTCAAAGTCCGTCAACTGCACATACGGTTCACGTCCACGCTGTCGCGGCATGCTACCAGTGTTAAAGACTGCGATGGAGCTCCGTATGCCACGGCAAACTGGCTGACACTGACGGCGGCGGTGCACAAATGCTGCGCAGCTAGCGCCATTCGACGGCCAACACGGCGGTTCCTGGTGTGTCCGCTGTGCCGTGCATGTGATCATTGCTTGTACAGCCCTGTCGCAGTGTCCGGAGCAAGTATGGTGCTTCTGACACACCGGTGTCAATGTGTTCTTTTTTCCATTTCCAGGAGTGTATTTCGAATCTTCCTTCCTTACTCTGCTGCTACATGTCTCTACAGCGCCTATGAACCAATCACATAAATTACGAGTCATATCCCAAGAGTTGTGATGAGTTTGATCATGACGTGCACACGGTAGCCGGTCGAAAAAAGTACTTAGAGCACTAGGTGCGTGGAAGTGGCGTAGCCACATGTTTTACTTACTATTTTTCGTGTTAGTAACAACATTTTTATTATTTTAATTGGTATCGGCTAAAGCAAAAACGATAAATCGTAATGCCACTACACTATAAACTAACGATTAAACGTGAACTTAACTTTGAAATGCGAATTTCCGACTTCACGGCGATATGATCTGCGATTAAGGTTTATACAACGCAGATTTCCATGTCAAGCTTGATCTGAGGTCATTTTCTGTATTAACCTAAGGTTAAATGCTTCATACATTCAGCCTGTAATGTCGTCTATCAATCCTAGCTGTTAAATGCAATTACTGACTAGCTGCAATCAAGAATCGCTCTGCCGACTGTTTTGCAGATAACTTCTTTCATACCTGAATTGTATTCGTCCAACGGACACGTCTGCCATCTGCTTTTCCTACAATTACGTAGACTGAAAATAAAAGTAAAATGGTCGGATTTCAATGCAGCTTCGTGCACATACGCATCATCAGCGAGCATGTAAATTATTAGAGTTTCAGTTCTCAGTTACAGGTAGAACACCCTCCAGGCTGCATTAGTGTTGTTCGTGTTACCAGGCCTGCTGGGGTACATAAGGCTCAAATGGCTCCAATTACTATAGAACTTAACATCTGAGGTCATCAGTCGCCTAGACATAGAAATACTTAAACCTAACTAACCTAAGAACATCACACACATCCATGACGGAGGCAGGATTCTAACCTGCGACCGTAGCAACAGCGCGGTCCCGGATTGAAGCGCCTAGAACCGCTCTGGAACAGCGGTCGGTGGTATATAAGGGGCGTGAACAACGTCAGCTATTAACTGATCACTGAGAAAGGAAGTAGAGATGACGCTTACTTGTGTGAGACAGCGTTATCAGCTCCCGACAGAGTTTGAACGGGGCATCATTGTGGGTATCCATTTTGCCGGCTGGTCGAGTTGTAACAAATCCAGATTTATGAGGTATTTGGATATAATGGTAGCCCGATGTTCGAATGCATGGGAACATAAGCACTGGAATGTCCATTATCAAGGTCTACAACCTCTGACCAATAAAAGGGAGAACCGCAGTATTGTGCACCACGCACTTCGTAGCCCCTTTACCTATGAACCTGCCGTCTGAGAACAAGTAGTGCATTTTTTGCAACATTTTGTGTCATCCCGCACGAATGGTCGGAGACTACTAGCAGCTGGACTAAAGAATTACCGTCCCATATGTAGGCCACCACTAACACCACAACATAGTCGCTGTATTTGGAGTTGTGCCGTGACCAGGAAGCATGGACTGCTCACCAGCAAGATACCCAGATTTCTCCCTGACAGAAAATTGTGTAGGACAAGTTCGCATGAACTTGCCAGTAACTGGGATATCAAGGATCAGTTACGACAGTTTAAGAGAAGTTTGTCTCAAGAGAGAATAGAAAGGCTTTATGAAACCCGTCCTAGCTTAATGAGAGCATGCATCCTGGCCTGACAGGATGCAACGTCATAGTTATAAATGGCCTCATACGGTACAAGCACTCTGCAAACTTGACTCAATTTGTAGGCACTGGAAAAAACATCACATACCCTGTCAAGCCATGAAGTTTCATTTCGTTTCCTCTTCCCATGCTATGTGCTGTTTTTTCAGGCGGTATAGATGTATGTGGTCGACCAATTTTAAGTCGTCCGGGATGTTTACACCAAGATGTTACTGTTGACAGACATTTATAGCGTTGGGTGTTAGCTACCAATCCCCATAGGTTTTCTGCATTTCATGACTAGCACACTGGACTCGCATTCGGTAGAACAGCGTTTCAAACCCGCGTCCGCCCATCCAGTTTTAGGTTTTCCGTGATTTCCATAAATCAGTCCAGGGAAATACCGAAATGATTCATTTTCAATGGCACCGTCGATTTTCTTCCCCATCCTCGACACAGTCCGAGCTTGTGCTCCGTCTCTAATGACATCGATGCCGCGGGACGTTGAGCCCAACTTTCCTTCCTTTTTCCGTCTTTTCTGCATTTCACTGCAGTGAAACTGTCCTGTACGTAGCAGCATCAGCCTCGAGCAAACTTACAGATACTTTGTTGTTCTACATTCCATTACTGACACTAATCACGAACAAGAGCACCCTATAAAATTCCATAGGGGTATTCCAAAAGTTTTTTTTACATCAGAAAATGTCGTCTCGTTAAGAACAAAATGTTGAGTTAGATCTTCTAGGAGTCCTAAATCCAGCCACAAAGATTATCCGACACTCAGTCAGTATTTTGTTCAGTAAACGACAATGCGGAACTGTACTGAAAGCCTTCCAGAAATCAAAGAACCGGCATGAAGTATAGTGCCGTACTCAGCAAAGCTCTGAATCTCATATATGCACAGAGCAAGATGAGATGATGAAGATCTCAGATCACCGAACACATATTACTTCCTTCTCTAGAAAGGTAATAATATGCGAATCTACAAAGTGTTCCGCATTTCTGCTATAGATAGACGTCAGAGATGTGGGTCTATAAAAAATGGCTCTGAGTACTATGGGACTTAACATCTGAGGTCATCAGTCCCCTAGAACTTTTTAAACCTAACTAACCTAAGGACATCACACACATCCATGCCCGAGGCATGATTCGAACCTGCGACCGTAGCGGTCACGCGGTTCCAGACTTAAGCGCCTAGAACCACTCGGCCACAAAGGCCTGCTCGTGGGTCCATAGATAATAGCTTTTCTCCGTAGACCCTTCTTGGAAACGAGAATACCTTGTGTCGTTTCCCACTCGCTTATGTACTCTTCGTTGTTCCAGTGGTGTACAATAGACTATTGTTATAAGGTAGAATAGAAACCGAAGTAATAGTTGAGGAGGTAGTCACAGTATTATAATTATCATCTCATAAAAGTAAACTTATGTACTTAATTGTATGTTTATTTGCAGGTAATTGTGATACAAACTGAATTCGTTGCACCACAGTATCATAAAGCAATGCTAGAGAAGTAAAAAAAAAAAAAAAAAGGCCGGGGGCGTAACCCACTGATAAAGTGGAGAATCGTGTGGTAATTAGTTTTCTTCATCTGGAGTGAAAATACTGTAACGATACACAGTGAGTTGGTGGAAGAGTACGGCAGTAATGTACCATTACATGCCACATTACTCAGGTCGCGCAGATGCTTCCAGTGTGGATCAAATGAATCTGAATGACGAAGTTCGGAGACGGCAACTACACTGTCCAGTCATATTAATGTGAAGATCTGTCAGAGACCTGAACAGACAGAGGAAGGAAATCAATGGGGTTCTCGAAGGTACCGATAGCGATGTGGAGCCATGCTGACTCCATTGCTGTGGCCAGCTGTGTTAGGTTTCTGGGGTGAGGATCCATGGCACATACAGCCCATTCATGATGGTCCTATAGATTCTCTTTTCGGTTTAAATCCGGGGAGTTTGGTGGCCAGCGTAATATGGTAAACTCATCCTGGTGCTCTTCGAGCCACGCACGTACACTGAGAACTGTGTGGGACGTTGCGTTGTCCTGCTGGTAAATGCCATCGTGCCGAGGAAAACCAAACTGCATGTAGGTGTGTACATGGTACCCAAGGATAGATGAATACGGGTGTTGGTCAGTTTTGCCTCCACAAATGACGAGATCAGCTAGGCAATGCCACAAAAGTATTTCACACGAGTATATCACCCTCCAACAGTCTGGGTCCTTGAGACGATGGGTGCAGGGTTTTTGCTTGCAGACGTTTCACCGAGACACAGCAAAGGTTATGGAACGTGATCCACCTGTAGAGGCCACCTGTCGTCATTCAGTGGAAATCCAGTTGTAGTATTGGCGCCCAATTTCCAGTCTTCGTCGCCGACAAACGGCAGTCAGCATGGGTGCATGAAGCAGGCAACTGCTATGGAGGTCCATACGCAGCAACGTTTGTTAAATGGTCGTTGACCAGACGCCGTTGGTAGCCACTTGGTTCACCTGGGCGCTCACTTGCTCAACAAAACAAATGGCTCTGAGCACTATGGTTCAAATGGCTCTGAGCACTATGGGACTTAGCTTCTGAGGTCATCAGTCCCCTAGAACTGTTTAAACCTGACTAACCTAAGGACATCACACACATCCATGCCCGAGGCAGGGTTCGAACCTGCGACCGTCGCGGTCACACAGTTCCAGACTGTAGTGCCTAGAACCGCTCGCACTTGCTCAACAGTTGCTCGTCTATTCGCCCTTACACATGTCCGCAGCAATCGGTCACCCATGTCATCTATGGGCTTTGGTGTACCTCAGTTGCTTCGGAACTAGTTTTAGATAGCGCCATTTCTCCAAGCATGGCATACTTTAACCACGGTGGCACGCGAAAGTTTACAAACTTAGTCGTTTCTAAAATACTTGTCCTGAATGCGAATTATCATACCCTTTTTGACGTCAGATAAATCGCTCTGTTTCCGCATTACGACAATAACTGCGCTGAAACTTCCTGGCACATTAAAACTGTGTGCCAGGCCGAGACTCGAACTCCGGACCTTTGCCTTTCGTGAGCAAGTGCTCTAACAACTGAGGTACCCAAGCACGACTCACGCCCCCCCCCCCCCCCCCCCTCACAGCTTTACTTTTGCTTTACTTCTGCCAGCACCTCGCCTCCTACCTTCCAAACTTTACAGAAGCTCTCCAGCGTACCTTGCAGAACTTGCACTCCTGAAAGAAAGGATGTTGCGAAGTCATGGCTTAGCCACAGTCTAGGGCATGTTTCCCGAAAGATATTTTCACTTTGCAGCGGAGTGTGCGCTGATATGAAACTTACTGGCTGATTAAAACTGTCGTGCTTGGGTAGCTCATTTGGTAGGGCACTTCCCCGCGAAAGGCAAAGGTCTCGAGTTCGAGTCTCGGCCAGGCACACAATTTTAATCTGCCAGGAAGTTTCATCTGGCACACAGTTTTAATCTGCCAGGAATTTCATATCAGCGCACACTCCGTTGCAGAGTGAAAATCTCATTGTGGGATACGTGCGCTGTTTTCTGCCCTCCCCCTCTCCCGACACACTTCATGTTCCTTCCACTGCTAGTGCTACTATTTCTCGTCTATGATTGGTTTCGCACGTTAACATCGGGCATAGACGATAATCACATTAAAGTGGCTGCACTGTGAAGAACCGGTATTCACAAGGTAAGTGCGCGAAGACCGACGTATCACAAGTGAAACGACAAAGAAAAAGTCGAAAGTCAGTCGTGGATTGGTTTTCAACATTTTTCGTGATATTATGATCAGACGAAAAACTTATCCGGCTGCTCGGCTGCGTCTCTGCTCACACACATTGGAAAACTTACGTCGAACAGAAGCAGTAACGACAGTGTTGCAAATTGAGCCAGGTAGTCTGAATGACTTCATTAACCTCCTAATCACCATGGACGAGTGTTGAGTGTCAATATGACCGCTAGAGAAAGTAGCAACGAGCGCTGTGGAAACATGTGGATTCACTACCGTCGAGTAAGGCGTGGACTCAGCATTGAATAAGGTAAAGCCGACTTTTTTATGACTGTAATACTATGGAGCGTAAACGCTACCTGACCACAAAAACGGAATACACGGAATGAGAGAAAGAACAGAAATAAAACTTAATGGGTTGTGTCGGTACGTGATGTTACTTCACTGATTAACAAGTCATGTCACATTTACGAAGAACTAGGCAGTATGAGTTAAATTATCACTATCACTTTGTTGGCACTATGGCGTGGGTGTAGGCACGGCACTGGGATGGAGATGATGTCCCTACATGTTCGATTTCCGACATATCTGGGGATCTTGCTGGCCGCAGGAGTACTTCAACATGATGCACACAGCTCAAAGAGATACGTGCCATTTGTGGACGAGAATTTTCCTGTTGAAAAATGCCAGCAGGATACTGTCACATGACAGGTAACACACGAAATCGCAGGATATCCACGACGTATCATTCTGAAGTGAGAGTTGCCTCAAACGCTACCAATCGCGACCTGAAATCATGCCCGATGGCTCTGAACAGCATTCTGCCAGGGGTAACAACGCTGTGTCTCTAAAAAAACCTTGGAAGTTTGGACATCACACCAGATCGCTCCATACTCGCCGAGGATTGTCGTCCAGGGCCACAGTTCACTGGTGATCACAATATGACGCTATTCATCAGCAGTCCTGGTAAAAGCACCACTCCAAACGCAGCAGTTTCCGCTGCCGTGTTAACGACAGTCTACGTATGGGACTGTAATTCCCTCTTCCGGTGCTACTAGTCTCCGGTCACTATTGCGGGATGACACAGAATGTTGAAGGAAGTCCATTATTTGTCCTCGGATGGCAGGCGCAGGTATGAATAGGTTACGATGTGCTTTATAAACAATACATCGATCCTCCCCAGTAGTTGTCAGACTTGGTCGACGGGAACCTTCATAATGAGTATGCCTGCTGTCTAACGCCGGGCCACTGTCATATGGTAATGTCCTATAAATCTGGATATTGCACGATTCGTCAAACCGGCCAAATAAAGAGCCACAATGAGATCCCTTCCAATCTCTCTCAGGACCTGATAACGCTGTTTCACACGAGCACGGGTCACCTCAGTGTCCCTCATGGTGATTATGCAGTATATGAACCTGTGTATCTATTGCTTGAGCCTTGTCCCGCAGTGACGCAGGGTCAGTCATCGTTAATTCGATTTGGCATGTTAATGGTTTAAGGGGTGGCCAGATGCCCTTCTTGCCGCCACCCCGTACCCCCCGGGACAGAATTAGTGTACCCCAACTGTCTGCGTCGAGTGTAATCCATGGAATAGTGCGAAAGTGTTCTGATGCCTACGAACCATGTAACTGAGGCGGAACATGGGGACCAGCCCGGTATTCACCTAGTGGGATGTGGAAAACCGCCTAAAAACCACATCAAGGCCCGCCGGGGCCGGCGCGCCTACTCGAGTGCAGGAAGCCGCGCGTTAGCGCTCTCGGCTACCCTGGCGGGTAATGTATGAAGCTGCGTATATTCATTATATAACCTAAAAGGTCTGGTAAGAACACTAAACAGGAAGAACACTACTGCAGTCTGATTGTCGTTCTTCCTGTCACAAGGAATTGCATACCCACACTGTGTTCGTGTACGAAGTTATACCTACAATTTTTTATGTGAAAACTCTCAAAGTTTTTCAAAGCGTTTCTTCATCTTTAGTCTTCATGTCTATATATTTGTTACTCAACATAATCACCCTGGCGACAAACACTTTTGTCAGAACGCGAGACTAATTTGTTGATACCTTCCGTGTAGAATGTTCGATTTTGTTGACGGAGCCACAACCTGAAGTGGACCCCTCGATGGTGTTCTTTAATTCCTGGAAACAGATGGAAATCGGACGGGGTCAAGTCGGGACTGTATCGATGACAGTGAACCTAAGACGTCGGATTGTTGCAGATATCGCAGAGCTCGTGAATGGTCTGACATTGTCAAATGACATTGTGTGGACGAAATCTCAGATTTCGAAACTCAATTACTGGACACTGTTTCTCACGCACCGGCATAGTTACTTTACACACCGCCATGTTACACGCTAAAATTCGGAGCCCTCTAACAGCAGAGGGTTGCAAATATGTAGACACGAAGAATAACTATGTAGAATGTTAATAATGTTGATGATTAATGTAAATCATCTCAGCGGTGTTTTTACACAAGTACTGTGTTGAGACCAGTTTGTTTCTTTAACGTCTTCAGTTTGGAGTTGTACTGATGTTAAAACATAGACGATTTGGTTGTCGTATGTAATGTGAAAGACGACAGCCAACAACACAGATCGTAAACATTCTACCGACCGCTTGGCGGAAGTATGGCGAGCCGATACGGCATTCTGCGTACAGTAAATATTATTAATAATGTTGGTTTTATTTAAAAAGCTCCGAGAGTTTTCACATAAGCAATTCAAAAGCATTACTTTTCAGCACGTCCCCGTACATAGACATCCGAGCAGGTCTTCTAGAGACTTCACTTTATTTTGTGGCAGTGTAATTGCTCTTACGGTATCGCAAGAGGAAACCCTTGCGCGGTAGGCATTTCCAGAATGACGACTAAACGCTGTTGAAGGGTGAACGCAAACCTATGCAAGCAACTCATCCATCTTTGTGAAAAGGTGTCGTAGTGAGGGATGAATATCTAGAGAAGGAGTAGTACTGGCAGCACGTTTCATGGTCACCGCTTTTCTAGACGATAATTTAAAATTTATGACTACACATCGCAGACTCGCAAATAAACAGCGCAAAAGAATTAAAGGGCCCCTTTTTGTAACTCCGTCCTTTTCCTGCGTCCAGATGCAGCAGTTTGAAATTTGACTCAAAGGCGCCTACAAGGTTCCTCTGTAATGGTGCAGAAACGTGGCACCCTGCATCGTCATCCTCAGGCTCAGCAAGGTGACAATACATAGAAAAAAGGCCAGAGCTCAGAGGCTCATGTGAGGTGCAAGGTGAGTTAATGATTGCACATTGACACCAAATTTCATCAAAATTCTGCCCAACGCCACCATGGATCCGTCACACAATGTGAAGGGCGTCATTTCCCGCCCCTGGACCTTCATCTCACCTCTTGTCTTGACGCACAGCATTGAAATCACGTTGTTTTCTTTTGGGTCGCTAAGGGAAACTTTTGAACACAACACCGCTCAGAAATGGAACGAAAAGACGTCAGAAGGTGGAAAAAAAGGCGTCAATGAAATCGCCCTTCCCTTGGGGCGTTCATTTACACACATGTCGCAGTCGAAAATGACATTTTACAGTGCGAAGTGCAAGAGAACTACGTTCTTGACAACCTTTGACGCTGGTGACACGCCCTGGACGATTCGAACCTTCTCTAAGGACACTGTAGGGCTGCAAACCCATTGAACGTGATGTGACTCCTTTGGAGTGCAGCGCGACCACAATTTTTGGTCTGGTATACAGGGTGCAACCACTAGGGACAGTTCAAAACCTTTCGACGAAATCTGAACGTTATCCGAAGCAGGCTGTTTATGCTTTCCCAGCCCTTTTTTTCCGTGCTCTTATGTGTTGTCAGCAGGGTTTGGGGAGTGATATTGACACGTGCATGAATAACAGGGCAAAAAGTTTCTTTAAGGCTCCCCCCCCCCCCCCCCCCCCAGTTTGGCAACACCCTAGATGTCATCTGTCCATCTTTGTTGAGCACTTTACAGACGTACCTGTTCAGTAGAGTTGCCAAGTTTTTCGAGGAAAAAAACGGAGCATTTTCGAATCTACTCAATTTTTGGAGGAAAAAGCCGAAGTAATTTCGAATTTTCTGGATTCTTTGAGAGATAAAAGTGAGGACATAATAAATGTTTCCACATACTATAATAAAGATATATATTTACAAATACCAAAATCATTTATACAAATTCATCGAACTTTTACTGATATTTTGTAGATGCTTCGGCATCTTTTAATACTGTGAAATATTGTTTCACATACTCAAAAAATTCTTTGCATGACTGCTTAAAATTGACCATAGTTTGGAGCTCTGCCTCGATCAGTTTTGTGCTACATCTGTTTCTCATCTCATTCAATTTGTTATTCTTTAATGAGAACACTCTTTGTACAAAAGCGTGAGATTCTGGTATTATGAACAGGAAGCTCACTAGCTGATAAATATTTGGCACTTTATGTGCTGGTACAGCTGAAAAGAAATGTCACCACTTCGATGCATCACTACCGTTCTTGTTCTCTCTTTCAAGTAACTTAGTCTTCAATTCAGAGTAGTCTTCATAAAAACGTGATCTCTCAGGTTAAGAATTTCCACTACAGTTTCAAAGTCTTTAAATTCAATGTTATTCTCCAAAGAAAAACCAGATAAGCATGCATATCGATTATTACTGGCGGTAATATCATACCTTTTCATCCAATACTGAAGTAAAATACAGTAAAAGCCACTGAAATTTGCTGAAACTCTTTTTGTAAGTATGGAGATAAGCCATCCAATAGATTCTTTGCCCGTGCGGTTCTAGGCGCTACAGTCCGGAGCCGAGCTACCTCTACGGTCGCAGGTTCGAATCCTGCCTCGGGCATTGATGTGTGTGATGTCCTTAGGTTAGTTAGGTTTAATTCGTTCTAAGTTCTAGGCGACTGATGACCTCAGAGGTTAAGTCGCATAGTGCTCAGAGCCATTTGAACCATTCTTTGCCCTGCGGCCACAAAAATCATTCTCTGCCTCTGTTTAATCTTGTCAGCTAAAAGATGCGTTTGTTTAAAGATCTCCTAGACACTCAGATCACAACGTTCTAATGTTCTGTTAACTGTATCCAGCAGATTTCCAAGATTGCTCACAAAAGTTGAGGTATATTTCTGGCATGACGTCTTGATCAGGGTTTTCATTCAGAAAAACTAACCTAAATTTTTTTGGATATTCATAAATACGTTGGAAATAGCTCTTGATGGTATCAGAGTTCAGAAGAATGCTGTTGACAGCAGTAGTCAAAGAAAGCAATTTTGTGGGAACACGTTTCAGTATTTCGGTCCATTCCAGTTACAAGAACTGAAAAAAAGATTTCAGTTCCTCTCTTCTTTCTGCAGAAATTGTGAAATGATTATAATTTTTTAGGGGTATACTTTCCTCATTGATGTATAATTTATCAGTCACATTCTTAATTGCATCGTGGAATATATGTCTAGGGCAATTCGCCTTTATAATATTTTTATTCTTATTGAGAAATGACTGAAAAACTGATTTACTCGTGCCAAATTTAACGCAGCATTATCGACACTGAATGAAGAAATCTTATTTACACTCAGCCTATGGATACCTGAACTTCGCAGTAGCAAATCAGTCACTCCAGAAGAGATTTCATCAGCATTTTCAATGAAATCCCTTAAGTTTGTTTTGTACTCCCTTCAGTGCGTCAAAGTAGCGAATGCGAACAGGAAACGTCTTTCTGTTGCCCTTATTTGACATGGGCGTCTTAAAATGCCTAAGAAGTCATTCACACTTTTAGGGGACAGCACGTTCTTCACGAATATTTACGCTTTTGTTTGTCCAACATAAATCTTTCAAATCATCCCAGAATCTTCGAAAATTTGAGAAACGACCTTATTGCCACAGTCCATACTGGAGTAACTGTGGATGAGTTTTAGTGCATGATAAACTAAGGCCAGTTGACTTGACGCGGCATTATGATGTTCCGTTATATTCTTTTTACTTAAGAAATAATTCTGCAGTTTTTTTGAGTCAACACTACATTTTTCTTTTAATTCGTGTCTCTTGCGTGTTGGCGCGAGTCTTTTTATCCGCCTCGAGAAATGCTGCAATCCTTTCTGCATAAAACACAAAACTCTCGATAGTCATTCCGTCCCGGTTTAACCCAAGAAAACGTATTTTATCAAATCTTCAGATATACTTGAGTGTGTTTAAATTTAATTCCTTTCCTTGAGGGAGTCTTGTACGAATCTTCAGTTTCACGATAGCTCGTTCCAAAACTAATTAAAACAGCCATTTTACTACACTGGTGTAAATTGCCGTGTTTAATACTGATGGTGAAAATACGAGAATGCGTAGTTACAAGTTGGTCTCGCCAGAAACTCAGTGAATCAGAAATGCGTCTCGCTCTGTCTACACGTGAACAGAAACTGGTAATACTGACAATAACGCTTGATGATCATAATGGGCTATGCAACAACGGTTTGTGGCTGCTGCAGTCTGGGCGTGTAGCCCCGTCCACGATGCGCAGAAAGGAAGGGATAATGATTGTTGCTGCGAGGTGACGAAAATGAGGAGGAGGATTTCTCTATATCTCTCCCTCCCTCTCTCTCTCATTCTCTTTTACACAAGTACCAAGATCTACCTCACATAACCGACCTCTTTCTACGGTAGAAATGAGACGCGAACGAAAAACGTTTTCCGAAAGAGCATTATGGTAACGTTTATGTTCACACATGGTACTTATGTATAGTAACGAATATGGTTAAGTAAAACCTTTTGTAATACAATAACTGTTAGATCGTGATGGATTTCAGCAGTTGAAAACATTAAGTTGTAGTCACGAAGCCTACCAAATGGTACCGATTAATCTGAAGCAAAATAAGGACGAAACGCCTGTTCTAACTGCACAGACTGTTGTCTAATGCTAGCCGCTATGCATTTATTCTCAATGCGTATCCGTTCTGCACCAAAGCCTTCTAGATACAAGGTCTACGCACAGCGGCCATATTGGCACGTGACGTCACAAACAGTTGGCCATCTTATCTGTAGTCGGCAGTCCTGTTGGCGTGTATGTTGTGTTGAAAGTGTGTGCCACGTGAAAGTGATATATATTTCATAAAGTATTCGTCTACAGTTCTTCGAAGTATGGGATACAAGTGTTGCGTTCCCTTTTGGCAGGGAAATTATAAATCCCAAAAAGGCATGAAAGTGCACATGTTCCGATTTCCCAAATGTGTGAAGTTGAGAAATCGCTGGATTGCAGCTATTCCCAGACAGGAATTTGTGTCTATGCATCATTCAAGGGTAAGGAAATGATAAAACATTTATAGCATGTTATTTGTTTCCATTGCACCACATTTGCCAGTTGTTTTTAAAAGCAGATATGTATCATCTACCAGTATAATTTGTTTCTTAATTCTGGACTATTGCTGCGAGGTTAATACGAAGCAACTATTGTCACACAGAATAGTTATATTAATTAGTGTGGCTCGAAAATGTTTAGTATTCCTTATCATTCCTACCAGATTATTGAGTTTCCAGTACTTTTATTTGGAGGAGCTACACAATTATTTTGTTCAGTTTTACATACACAGCTATTCGCCAATAATTTGAATTTGAGTAAACTACCTTAGAAGATTGCTTTAGCGAATTCAGTATTCGACAGATTAAGCAGTATAGATTTCGATGTAAGTGCATTGTGATTAAATTAACAGCACTCTGTGACACGAATTTCAGTCGAGGATATAGGAGAAACAATCTTTTCATGTTTAAAGTTCTAAAGTTCTGGAGGAACAGGAAGATAAAATATTTTTCCGGGTTTTTTGATTTATTAAACACTACGTCAGGTGGTGCTCCATTTCGTAGAATGATTTGAGTTTCGTGTGAGGTCATCAAATGACACTCTACGTGTTCCCATGTTGACCCAAAAACATCGTCAACTACGACTGCAGTGGGCACTGGATCATTTAGATTGAGCCGCTGATCAGTGGAAACGTGTCGCCTGGTAGACTGAATCATGTTCATTGTTACATCAAGTCGGTAGCCGTGTTGAGATACGCTATCAGTCAGGTTGACGGTTGCTCGGATATGCTCCGCACCATGGATGCAGACCATTGTTGGCAATATTATGCTTTTGGGGTATATTCTCCTGGCTTCCCATGGGACCTGTGGTAGTAACCGAAGACACCATAACGGCAGCGGAGTACGTGATCGTCATTGAGGACCACCTGCATCTATTCGTGCTTGATGTATTCCCCGGCAGCGATGGCACCTTCCAGCAGGATAACTGACGATATTACAAGGCCAAAATCATGGAAAAGTGGTTTGAGAAGCATGATAGCGAACTTAATTTAATATCTCGGTCGGCAAATTTGCTTGTTCTGAACGTGATGCGGGGACGTTATGCGGTGCCAGCTTCTCGTCCACAGAACACCGGCTCGTAATTTATGGGAATTGCGTGACCTGTGGGTAGACATACAGCGCCACATACCTCCTAAAACAGACCAAGGATTTGTCGAATCCGTGACATTGAGAAACGTTTGCCGTATTTGTCTCTAAAGATCGACGAACGTGCTATTGTTACACCGGAGCCAAGGTAGCCCCTGAGGGATGGCAACCCATATTACATCACTGAGGACGGCGTTGTCTATGGCCAAGGCGTTGCAAAAGCACCATGGTAAACACTGGCTATTTACATACAAGACAATGAAAACAGACATTCCGAGCACTACTTCCTGCAGGGGAGTGGGGTGGGGGTAAGGGGGCTCGAGCCACGGCATGCAGGAAGTATCACTACGCCAAAACCTGACTGGCTAGATACAGCTATTTAGGGGCTAGAACCAGCCCCGAAGTTCAGTTCACTCCGGATGCCGACCTCGTGTACTTCGACTGCTGAAGATTACGCCTTCGTCTCTGATTTGGACTCTTACTAGTGTGTGTGTGTTACCACGAACATTTGTGGAAATTTAGAAGTGAACTTTTCCTTGCCTCAATTATGAAAATTTTACTGGCATCGTTATTGTTACCTTTCGTTTGTTGTTGAGTCGTCAACCTTGTCAACTTACATCAATAAAAGTTGGGTTTCTGAAAAATTACGAATTGTCAGTCACAACAGCTATTAACCAGGTGTTTATAGTGTTTTAACTCACCTGTGTAAGTACGAGGAAGTAGGTCTAATATATTTTCAGAACGTTCTCGGAACGTATTCTCTGGTAATAATTACATTGAACATCTCGATGATGTGTAACTCTTCTCTTGTAACGCCTGCCACTAGAGTTTGATGATCACCATGTTGATGCACTCGCGTTCTTACTAAGCGTAAACGAGAGAAAATTTCCTGCTCTTCGTTGGTGCTTCTCTATCTCCTTTGTTACTTCTATCAGCAAAGAAATACTTTCCTTTTCGTATACGCTTGTTTGGAAAATTAAAATATCATTAGCTTGCAGCACAAGACAGTGTAGCCAACCTTAAAATATGAAAAAGAAGCAGTCATACAAGGTTATAGTCTTGTTGCTGGGAGAAACTACCTCTTCTCTTGAAGACCCTCTATTTGCAGATAACATTGTCTGCATCAACAGCAATGACATGACATAAATTTTGACTAGCATTATTTTCGGCTGTAGATTACACTGATGAGCCAAACCATTGTGACCAGTTTCTCAATAGCTTGTTTGTCCGTCTTTGGAACGAAATACGTAACTGATTGTTCGTATCAGGCTTCAAAAAAATGGCTCTGAGCACTATGGGACTTAACTTCTGTGTCATCAGTCCCCTAGAACTTAGAACTACTTAAACCTAACTAACCTAAGGACATCACACACATCCATGCCCGAAGAAGGATTCGAACCTGCGACCGTAGCGGTCACGCGGTTCAAGACTGAAGCGCCTAGAACCGCACGGCCACACCGGCCGGCTGCGTATCAGGGATCCGACAGTTTGTTGGTAGATTTCTGGAGATATGTTGAATTAGATGTCTACGCACAGGTCATGTAATTCGCGTAAATAACCAGCCGCTGATTTGCGTAAAGGGTGATGGCGCCCGATAGCGACCCAGATGGGTTCCATAGGATTTATATGAAGCGAACGTGGTCGCCGAGACGTCAACGTGAGTTCACTACAATGCTCCTCAAACCACTGCTGTGCGGTTCTGGCTCCGGGATATGGACGATTATACCGCTGAAAAATGACATTGCCTTCGGGGAGGACATCAAGCATGGATGTAAGTGGTTCGCAACTGTCAGTGTGTTTTCGGTTACTACCGCAGGTCCCATGCATCGCAGGAGAATGTCTCCTATAGCATAATACTGCTCTCCCCAGCCTGCATCCGTGGCGCGCTTCACGTTTCGAGTCAACATTCACCTCGATGACTGCTTTTATGGAGACGACGTCAACCCAGTGCAGCAAAAATGTGATTTACTCGAAGAGCCGACACGTTTCCATTGACCGATGGTCGAACCCCAATGGTGCCGTGCCCACTGCAGTCATAATCGACGATGTCGTTGGGCCAACATGTGAACACGTAGGGGTGGTATACTACGGAGGTCCATGTTCAACAGCATACGATAAACGGTGTGCTCCGAAACACTTGTGCTTTCACCAGTATTGTGCTCCTTCAGCAGAGAAGCCACAGATCACCATCTATCTTACTTCACAGGGCAGGCAAGCCTCCGAACCACCGTTATGTGAAGATTCGTGGACATTCAACCATTTAGCGCCTTTTGGTAGTTTCACAGTCCTTCTACTTCTTTCCGTAGGAGCTCGCAACAGTAGCGCGTGAACATTCGATCAGCTTCGCTGTACTCGTTCACAGGCTCTACGTAACAATAATCTGTTCTTTGTCAAAGTCGCTCATCTCAATGGTGTTTCTCATTTGCAGTCCATATCTTCGCTAGAGTGCTCCCCCGTCCGTATCCGCTCTGCTTACATATTTTTTTACCGCGTCGTGTATCCGTAACGTCAAACGCCACAAGGCGACATCCAGCGTCGAGGTGAACAGTGGTCATAATATTTTGGCTGATCAGTGTAGAGTGAAATTTAATTTCACACGCTGCAATTTTAAAGCTGATTCATCGATTTGTAACCATGAACTGTAATCGTATGATCATACTGGAATGTTATTAGTCTATAAGTCAAAACACTGACAAATAGCTAATTTCCCAATATAGCGAAGTGTCTGGGGGTACGAGTCACAGAGAGCAACCAAAACTTGACTGTAGTCAACTGATTCAGGTGAAGATAGGCCTCAATAGTATCTCAGAGATGAAGAGATTTGAACAGAATACACTAGCATCGAGAGCTGCATAAACCAGGCTTCGGACTGGAGATATTTTTTAGCCTTTAATGTTTCCAGCGGTAGTCGGTCATGTAACCGAAGAATAATGATATACTTATATGGATATGGTGTCTGTTCTTTCGGATATGTCCGAAAGAACAGACACCATTGATAACCTGCAGCCGTCTTGAACGAAATTAGAATTATATATTAATGCCTTCAGCTGCTGATAGATATCAACGGGGACAGGGGAAAATGTGGGCCGTGGCCGGGACTCGAACCCAGGATATCGTGTTTACATGGCAGACGCTCTATCCATCTGAGCCACCGAGAGCACAGATAGTGCGACTTCAGGGACTATATCGCGCACACCACCTGCGGGACCCATATTCTCACCTTATATTTCCACACACTACATTTTTAGTGTCCCTACCCAACACACTCATTACTCGTGGAAGACATTTCTACCAGGTCCCGTAAGAGTTCGGGTAATATGTGTGCATCCGCACAGAAGAGGAAGGTTGTGGGCTGTATTGCCATAACTATATACTTATATGAATATGGTGTCTGTTTTTTCGTACATATCCGAAAGAACAGACACCATATCCAGAAAAGTATATAGTTCTGGCAATACCCGCCATGACCTTCCACTTCTGTGCTGATGCACACATATTATCCGACCTCTTACGGGACTTGGTAAGTATGTCTTCCATGAGTAATGAATATGTTGGGTGGGGACACTAGGAATGTAGTGTGTGGACGTGTAAGGTGAGAATGTGGGTCTCGAGAGAGGTGTGCGCAAGATAGTCCCTGTAGTCGCACTTTCCTATGTGCACTCGGTGGCTCAGATGGACAGAGCGTCTGCCATGTAAGCAGGAGATCCCGGGTTCGAGTCCCGGTCTGGGCACACATTTACACCTGTCCCCGTTGATACATATCACCGGCCCGTCAGCAGCTGAAGGTATTAATATATAATTCTAATTTCGAAGAACAATGACTCTTTCCGCCTGTTTAAACGCGATATTCTAAGTTTATTTACGTCGAATGGCAAATGCCAATTTCAGCGTAAAGTGCTGCTGCAACAGTGTTCTGGCTTGTTTTCTTATCTGATCCATATCACAGCGTTCTGCTGCAATGCATCTTCACTCAGGTATAGAGATATTCATCCCCTGGTATTGCAGTTACTCAGTTGTTGTTGGAGGCGACTGCAGAGGGTGACCAGCTGCGTCCTCCGCGTCCCCATTACGGGACAAGTTTGACCATTATGTCAAACTGCTTTCGCATTAGCACTCGGCAAATTGTCTGTATGTTAGCAGGCAGGAGTACTTAGTTGCTGGTGATTCTGTCAAGGGGTGGGGCCGTGGGCCATGAGCTCCCTTGTTCACCATACCATGCACTACAGGACTTAACATCCTGATTCAGGTTTTCCGTGATTTCCCTAAATCGTTCCAGGCAAATGCCGGGATGGTTCATTTCAAAGGGCACGGCCGTCTTCCTTCCCCAATCCGATGAGACCGATGACCTCGCTGTCTGGTCTCCTTCCCCAAACCAACCAACCAACCAACCATACCATGGTTCTGTAAAGGATAAACTCCCTCCTCTGTCGGCATGTGTGGTATGTGAGATTCCATGTACGTGCGGTAGGGTCTACACTGGAACTGCAAAGAGAAGCATCAATACAGGTCTGAGGGCGCACAAAATTTTTTGTCGATTAGGGAAAGCATTTAAATCAGTTGTAGCAGAGCATGCTCTTCAATCAGACAACCATGAAATAAAGTTCACCGAAACGAGTACAATGACGAACTACAATCCATGGCTATGTAAATAAGCCATTGAAATGTATAAAAACATGGAGAATTTTAACTAAAAGAAGCCATGAAACTTAGTGACACAGGGACGGTAAGTCTACAGAATGGGTAGATAAATTTATCTTTGACAGACGACAGGTCTAGTACGTTTTATCTCTGACACGATTATGAAGGCTGATCACGTGTAAACCTGTATCAGGCCCCTTTTCACGGTATTTATATCGCTCTCGGACGTCGAACCTATCATTCGGAAAGATTCAACGGTGCCAGAAGCGCCTCTGGAAATATACAACGCAGTTCTCAACGAAACGTCAGGAGAAAAAAAGTTTCGTGTATCATGAACATACAATACGGAAATGACCATACAAACTGGCAGAACCACCAGCGGGTAACACAGCCGGACTTCATCGTTAGAAACAGAAGTACTGTTTGCAAAAGAAAGGTATGTTTTCGAATGGCATTATTCTTTACCGGAGAATTGTAAAACATATCCCTCTCCTAATAATATATGTCCGATAGGGAAACGCTTGCACTGACAAAAAAAGAAGCACAGAATAAAGCGGCGCGAGTCTGTGCTGCCGGTAAAACTAAGCAACGCCAATATTTCAGTTTTAAAAACCCAGCAGTGAGTTGCTCCGCTGAACATAAAGCACATTGTTTCGCTAACTTTTTGTTGCAGACAAAAGCTGCAGTCTCTTAGTATGGGAAAAATTTAGGCGTTGCAAACGAGATAAAGTTGCAAAGTGCGTAATCCACAGTCTGTCCAGAGTCTCTCCAGAGTCAGACTTGATAGGCATCTAAAAACAGACCACAGCTAGGACAAATTACCTTCGTTTCCCCAACAAAAATATTTACTTTGTCAAGAAGAAAAGTCACAAAGAAAAGTAGAACTAAGTTCAAAAAGCAGATCGAATCGCAATGAAGAGAACACGGAAGAAAGAAACCTAAGAGGAAGACATTTGATTTTCATTAAGTGAACAAAAAGAATGTAAAGCAACAAACTTTTCATTTTCCAACAGTAATGAAAAGTACAATAACCCACCAACAAAATAAATGCTCAGAACTGAACAATGAAAAGTAAATGAACAGTACATTTGTTTTTCTCACTTTAATAATAACGTGCTAATTTATCCAGTCAGAAACGAACTCCTAACCCACGGTCAGGTACGACTGAACATTTACATTATTTTCTTCACTAACTGCGCATTAAACTTAAAAAAAGAGATAGCCCTTTCAGACGCTATTATATAACAGCCGATAGTCAGGCGAATTATCGATGAAATATTATAGCAATTCGTTAAGTTCCTCTTAGTAAACCACCAATTAAACCTCTTGTTTGCTATCTCACCCGACTTTATTCAATACGTATGGAATATGAGAAGATCATGTCATGATGACTTAAAATCTTTCAAAGGTTGCAGAGGTTGCTCATTGTATGAAATGGTCATATCCGATAACAAAAATTTTGGTAAAATTCAGAGTATATCCACGAAATGCCATACTGAATATTAGGGTCCTCATCTGGATGTTAAATAGTAAAAACACTCTTTTTGTTCGCATAACCTAATTATAGAATTTAAGTTCAATCGTTTACTATCACAATAATGTAAAGGAGAATGAAATGAAAGTATGACTTTCAGCACTAACAGAGTGTAATATTGCTTTAGGTTCTTTACTTTTACTACACTAACTCTATTTAAAGTTAAAAAACAGAAACCAGTAAAATGAAGTTTAACTGCAAATATCACAAATATGTGATTGTGGACGTTTCACCACCCAATGAAATGTTGATCCACACTGGCTGTGGGACTGTGAACTTCAGAAAGAAATAAGATTATAAAAGGAATAAATATATAAAATAAAAGTCGACAGTTAAATAGTCTCCCTGTTTATGTTAGGGAATTAAAAAATTGAGATAGACAATGTGATAAAAAGTATCCCGACACTTTTCTGAAAATACCTAACAATTTTGTGCCGCCCTCCATCGGTAATGCTGGAATTCAATATGGTGTTGCCCCCACCCCCCCCCGCCTCGCCCTCCCCCCTTAGCCTTGACGACAGCTTCCACTCTCTCATGTATACGTTCAATCAGTTGCTGGAAGGTTTCTTGGGGAATGGCAGCTCTTTCTTCAAGGGGTGCTGCAATGAGGAGAGGTATCGACGTCGATCTGTAGGGCCTGACACGAAGTCGGCGTTCCAAAAGGTGTACTGAAGGTGTACTATAGGATTCAGGTCAGGACTCTGTGCAGGCCAGTCCATTACAGGGATGGTATTGTATTGTCGTGTAATCACTCCGCCACAGACCGTGCATTATGAATAGGTGCTCGATCGTGTTGAAAGATGCAGTCCCAAACTTCGAATTGCTCTTCAACAGTGGGAAGCAAGTAAGTGCTAAGAACATTAATGTAGACCTGTGCTGCGATAGTGCCACCCAAAACAACAAACAGTGCAAGCCCCCTCGATGAATGACACGACGCCTTCTTCTCGTGGTCGTGCGGTAGTGTTCTAGCTTCCCACGCCAGGGTTCCCGGGTTCGATTCCCGGCGGTGTCAGGGATTTTCTCTGCCTCGTGATGGCTGGGTGTTGTGTGATGTCCTTAGGGTAGGGGACTGATGACCTCAGAAGTTAAGTCCCATAGTGCTCAGAGCCATTTGAACCATTTTGAGCCATAGTCGGAAGTCGTCATGTTTATCGCAGTCTTCAAATACTGAATGCGTACGATTACCTGCTGCGCACAGTTCCTCGACTCTTCTCTATACCAAAGCGCATTGGGAAAGATGCACGTCCGTGTTTCACTGCAAAACAGTAGATCTAATTTCAGGGCGCTGTCATCAAGGATCTGGAACTTTAGATGCTTCGCTGCTGACGCAATCCGTGCAATCCTGGCTGCTGCAAATACAGAAAACTATCGTCCACCACGGCGGTGAATTTGTTCAACGCACTGCCCTCTCTGCTGGGTGGGGCGTGATCACTCAAGTGCGCCGCTGTCCACTGAGCTATATCAGCCAAGTCATGTGTGCAGAATGTAAGATCGATAGAGGTCAACGACTCTGCAGTGGCGCCAAAAGTGTGCCATTTCGTCGGTATGTAGCAGGCACGTGCTCTCGTGAGGCCCAGCACCACACGACGAGAATTTATATTGCTACGCTTACATCTAGATGTATACTCTATTTATTGTATTTGTCCCAATAAGACGAGCTAGATTACCATTTTTGTTATACACTAGATGACCTGTTTCTACCAGTATAGGCAATCTTCAGCTCGACAAACTAATGTTAAAAAATTAAAATTAGCTATATGTTCTATACAGTAAATAACTCAGACAGCAAAGTACATAAAATAAATTGTAAGTGAATGTAACTGGTTACCCAAGCATTCGTTGCAGTAACTGTTGCACGTCGTGAAGTTCCCTGTTAGCGGTTCAGGGTAAATCACCTAAAGCTTGCGCCGCAAGTATTGTGAAAAAGGCAAGTGCTATTGAAGTGCTGCTTTCATGGAAGAGACTGGTAGTGAGAGGCTCATATTGTAAGCCCATGAACAGAGTGTAGTAATAAACAGGAAGCGTTTTTTTTTTGCAGACATACACCTTTTTAAATGAAACAATGGCTGTTGACATTAACAAACTGAAACTAAGGTAAATTAGAATGTCAGTGATGTTTGTTGCAACAATCTAGTGCGCGTCGTTTACGATATATAATATTTTGAAAAAATAAAATATTTGAAATAAACCAAGTGCATACGCTAGTTATGTGGATTGTGACCAATAACGTGACAACTGTCCACCATAGGGTGAGTACAAAACGACCACCGGAAGCGGTAATAAACGCTTCCAGTCAGGTATGAAACGACTGCTCCACACGTGCTACCATTTCAGCAGACATGACCGAGCAGGCTGCAATAATACGCCGTCGTATATCACTGGCTGTAGTGATACGTCCGTGTACACAGTGACTTTCAGCTTTCCTCACAGAAAAAAGTCTACAGGCGTCAAATCCGGGGAATAGGCCAAGGTACAGGTCCTCTGCGTCCAATTCAACAACTTGCAAACATTTCGTGAAGGCATGCCGTAGTACCACAGGTTCCTCTTAGTCTGCAGAGGAACGTCTTGTAGCATCCGTAGAAGTTGGTCTGTTAGGAAGCTGCGATACTAAAGAGCATTCGATTTTCTGTCTAAGAAACACGGGCCTATGAGTTGATCGTTCACTACACCACACAACACGTTTTCACTCCATGGGCGCTAGCGTTTCACCTGACGAAGCCAGCGAGGATTTTCAACAGACTAATAGTGCGTCTTTCGTGGCTGCGTCACTAAACAAGATACATTATACATCTGGATTATCCTGTCGTAATGCCCATATACAGAAGTTAACACGATTCTCATAGTCATTTCCATTTCCACGTAGCTCTTGATGGCGAGAGATGTTTTATGGATGGAACCTATGCCGCTGGAGAATGCGTAGGACACTTGCCTGACTCATCACACTTCCTCGTGCGATTGGGCGGGAGCTAACGTGCGGATCAGCAGCAACATCAGCAAGAACATTAATTTCCCCCTCTTCTGTCGTCCCGTGTTCCCTTCTGTTACGTTGTCTGGGAGTTACACAACCACTTTCAGGTAACTGATTGTAGAGAGTGATAAATAACTGCCGACATGGTTGACATCTATTGGAATATCTTGTAGCATGCACCTAACAAGATCGAACTGGTTGCCTCCTACTCTCTCCATATAACATGAGCATGTCGGCTTTTTCTCATTTCGTAAATCCCATCGACCAGTCACGAGCCAGCTTGGACTATCACACACTGACTATCAAGTCGCATTGCACTCAAGGAACACATAGACATACTGTAAGCAAACAGAAACATCGTACCTAGCAACTACGCATGTTGAATGGCGCAGAAAAGTGTTGATGTGGAAACTTTGCACAATACGATAACTCGTAAACGACTCGCACTACACCCCTACAACAAACACCACTGACATTCTTATTTATTCCATTTTTAGTTTCTTAGTGTCAATTGGCATTGTTCCATTTAAAAGTGTATGGTGGCACAAAAAATACACTTTCTAAGTATTATTTCAATATGTTTATTGGCTAAAAATGCGAGCCTCTGACGGCCAGTCCATTCTGTGAAAGCCACGCATCAATGGCACTTTCCATTTCCGTAATAGATGCGGTGTAAGTCTTAAGTGATTCACCCTGTATATACGTAGGAATGCTGCAAAGTGGCGCTCGCGTCGCAGAGAGAGTGCAATACAAACTACGTTTACATTAAAATGTACGTCTCTGTCCCATGTACAATCATTACAATATGGTAAATAAAAACGCACTCCGTCTTCAGGCCACGAGTGACCTACCGGGACCATCCGACAGCCGTGTCATCCTCAGCGGAGGATGCGGATAGGAGGGGCGTGCGGTCAGCACACCGCTCTCCCGGTCGCTAAGATGGTATTCTTGACCGAAGCCGCTACTAATCGGCCGAGTAGCTCGTCAATTGGCATCATGAGGCTGAGTGCACCCCGAAAAATGGCAACAACGCATGGCAGCTGGATGGGCACTCATCCAAGTGCCGGTCACGCCCAACAGCGCTTAACTTCGATGATCTCACGGAAACCTGTGTATCCACTGCGGCAAGGCCGTTGCCATATGGTAAATAAGATAAACATTATTTTAAAATGCGAATAGTTTGTATGTAAGTAAAACCACTTACGATTATTGTACTTGGGATGGTGTGAAATGTCGACTACGATCTTAAAATTAGAAAATGTTTAAGTGCAGGAGGCTACAGGGTGCATCAAAAAAGAATCATCCGATCTGGCACGTATATTTATGAAACTAATAAACATATTAAATGAATTTTGATTTTTTATGAACGTGAAACGAAAAAAGAAATTTATACCTTTTCATAGATGATCATCATCTTGAGATACACAGCATATGTTAATGCGGTATTCAAATTGTTCTCGCACTGCAGCGAGCACATCTTGAGTTACAGCTTCCACAGCTACTGTTATGCGATGTCTCAGTTAATTCGTTGTTGTTGGTAACGGAGGCACATAAATAGAGGCCAAACCCCCGCAAGAAATAGTCATATACAGTCAGGTCAGGTGATCTTGCAGGCCTGTAAAGTAAGCCTGAATCATTTCGTTCAGTGCGACCGACCCATCGTACAGTAATCCTTTGATTTAAAAATATCCGGTTGGAAGTCGTTCGAATTAGTCCCCAATTGTGGGGAAAGAAATTTCTCAGACATATCGATATATGCGCTTCCAGTGACAGTGTTCACGGCAAAGAAAACTGGACCTACACCTTTTCCCGTGAAACTGCACAAAAAACATTAAATTCTGGGGAGTCCTTCTCATGTTGTACAACTTCACATGGCTGTTCCGTACTCCATATCCTCACATTATGACGGTCAACATTTCCATTTAAATAGAATGTTGCCTCGCCCTTAAACACTAAGTGTGGAAGAAAACTGTCATCCTCCATCTTGCCAAGAATGAAATTACAGAACTTCACACGATATTATTTGTCACCTTCACGAAGAGCTTACAGTAGCTGAATTGCGTACGGTTTCATGTGTAAACGTCGACGCAACACACGCCAGACAGACATCAGGGGACCGTTGAGCTGTCGACTTGTACTGCGAACGGATTTCTGCGGATTCCATGTGAAACTACAGCGGATGCGTTCGACGCCTGTGTCAGACACTCGAGGACGGCCCGGTGATTTGCCTTTACACAGACAATCTGTTTCTAGGAACTGATCATGCCACTGTCTAATGCTCTTTGCTGTAGGAGGATCCACACCATGTCTAGTACGAAAGTCACGCTGATCAATAATTACTGACACACCCTGCGAGAAACGTAGAGCACAAAACGCATTCTGTTGTCCCGACACTATTTTTACTAGAACTGAAGTGGGAGCACACTGCTGCTACCTAGCGAAAACCACGTAAAACTCGAGAGTTTGCCCTTTCCAGCAGTACATTTTTTACGCAGATACCACAAATGGCATAATAGTTACGATATTTTTAAAACCGGATGATTGTTTTTGTTACTCTCCGAATTTCCAAAGCCATATAATGAAAGGAAAGAGAAGAAACAGTGCAAACACCGGCTTGGATACATGCACTGATTCGGCTGGGCAAGGTGCTGTACACACTGCTGACTGCTGTACACACTAGTACCTCTAATACCCAGTAGCTCGTCCTCTTGCATTGATGCATGGCTGTATTCGTCGTGGCATACTATCCACAAGTTCATCGAGGCACTGTTGGTCCAGATTGTCCCACTCCTCAACGGTGATTCGCTGTAGATCCCTCAGAGTGGTTGGTGGGTCACGTCGTCCATAAACAGCCCCTTTCAATCTATCCCAGGCATGTGCGATAGGGTCCTTGTCTGGAGAACATGCTGGTCACTGTATTCGAGCGATGTCATTATCCTGAAGGAAGTCATTCACAAAATGTGCACGATGGGGGCACGAATTGTCGTCCATCAAGACGAATGCCTCGCCAATATGCTGCCGATATTGTTGCACTATCGGTTGGAGGATGGCATTCACGTATCGTACAGCCGTTACGGAGCCTTCCATGACCACCAGCGGCGTACGTCGGCCCCACATAATGCTACCCCAAAACAGCAGGGAACGTCCACTTTGCTGAACTTGCTGGACAGTGGGTTTAGGGCGTCCAGCTTGACCGAGATGCCTCCAAACACGTCTCTGCTGACTGTCTGGTTGAAGACACATGCAACACTCTTCGGTGAAGAGAACGTGATGCCAATCCTGAGCGGTCCATTCGGCATGTTGTTGGGCCCATCTGTACCGCGCTGCATGGTGTCGTGGTTGCAAAGATGGACCCCGCCATGGATGTCACGAGTGAAGTTGCGCATCATGTAGCCCATTGCGCACAGTTTGAGTCTTAACACGACGTCCTGTGTCTGCACGAAAAGCGTTATTCAACATGGCGGCGTTGCTGTCAGGGTTCCTCCGAGCCATAATCCGTCGGTAGGGGTCATCCATTGCAGTAGTAGCCCTTGGGCCGCCTGAGCGAGGCATGCCATCGACAGTTCCTGTCTCTCTGTATCTCCTCCATGTTCGAACAACATCGCTTTGGTTCACTCTGAGACGTCTGGGCACTTCCCTAGTTGAGAAACCTTCCTGGCACAAAGTAACATCGCGGACGCCATCGAACCGAGGTATTGACCGTCTAGGCATGGTTGAACTAGAGACAACACGAGCCGTGTACCTCCTTCCTGGTGGAATGACTGGAACCGTCTAATAGGCGCTGCTCATGCGTGGTTGTTTACATCTTTGGGCGGGTTTAGTGACATTTCTGAACAGTCAGAGGGACTGTGTCTGTGATACAATATCCAAAGTCAACGTCTATCTTCAGGGGTTCTGGGAACCGGGGTGATGCAAAACTTTTTTTTTGATGTGTGAATCAAGGACAGAGCGGCGAATCTTTATTGCCACAGGAATACTTCAATATCAAACAGACATTTCATAGAGACACGTGTAATGTGTGTATGAGTGTTATAGTGTTGAGAAATACCACCACAACACTGTAGCATGAGAGTAAACACATGGCCGGCCGCGGTGGTCTCGCGGTTCGAGGCGCTCAGTCCGGAGCCGCGCGACTGCTACGGTCGCAGGTTCGAATCATGCCTCGGGCATGGATGTGTGTGATGTCCTTAGGTTGGTTAGGTTTAAGTAGTTCTAAGTTCTAGGGGACTGATGGACTAAGATGTTAAGTCCCATACTGCTCAGAGCCATTTGAACCAAGTAAACACATGAGGACGCAGGATGGCCTTGACGTACTGTTGGGCTATCAGAGTTCCCTCAATCACTACCAGTCGTGACAATCATAACTGATGGTTCTCCACATCATGATGCCAGTAATAACAATTCTGTGCCTTTCCAGTACGTTGGAAGAATGGAACCTCTTCTCACCTGGTCACTACAATATTCGCCGACAATGGTCATTGAAGGTAGAGCAGAACCACGATAGTCGCTGAAAACAGTGCGTCGCCGTTCACCAGCAGTTCATGCTCCCAGCTCACCGACCACTGCAAATGCAGCCGTTTGCTTAGTGGTGTTAATAGCAGCTTACGCATGGGGCGGTAATTCTCTAATCGAGGTGCTACCAGTCTGTGACCAACGGTATAGGACGACAAAAATGTTGCAAAAAGTCCATTACTTGGTAAATGCAGACGTAAAGGGGTGACGATGTGCTTGGTGCATAATAAGGTCGATCCTCCCTTCTATTGGTACCGAGTGACGAGGCGCAGTCGTTAGCACACTGGTGCCGCGTAAGGGAGGACGACGGTTCAAACCCACGTCACGCCATCCTGATTTATATTTTCCGTGATTTCCATAAATCGCTTCAGGCAAATGCCAGGATGGTTTCTTTCAAAGGGTACGGTCGATTTACTTCCTCACCCTTCCGAGCTTCTGCACTGTCTCTAACGACCTCGTTGTCGACAGACACTAATATTTTCCTCCTCCTTGTATTGATCAGACGTGATCGACCGAAACTTTGATAACGAACATGCTTGTCCTTCAGTTCACGTACAGGCCAACATCGGGCCATTCTCAGATCCGGATACCCCATTGATTTGAATATTGCTGCGACCTACAATGAGGCCTCTTTCAAGTCAAGAGCTGATAACGCTAACCCACTCGGGTATACGGCATCTCCGTGCCCTTCATAGTCATCAGTCAACATCTGACCCCATTCACACCCATTATATACCATTAGTAACTACACTAAACACAAACAACAGTAACGCAATTTGGTGGCCAGTCTAACTGTCATAGAGAATTGCATCTCTACATTTTCACTATTCGTGAAGTAAAACTGCTGCAGGAGGAATGACGTTTTAATTTTTTACTTCTTTACTGCGAACTCTATTCGCGACACATTTTTCAGACTTTATTCACATATACCAGTCAATGTGCGAGTAAAATTATATGACTGTACGTCACATAGTTTAGGAAATATGATGTCATAAACACTAATTTGTGTGAGTGGCTGCCCAGTCACGTATGACGTTTAAATCTGTTAGTTCTTCACTACTATTTATATCCGCAACACATTTCACGGACAGTATCCTCACATGACGCTGAATGTACCTACAAAATGATATCATTGTTCAGGAGATATGCTGTCATAAACACTGAAATGCATGAAAAACTGGGGCTTCATGCATAACTTCTTTACTACCAACACTACTCACAACACATTTCGCAGACAGTGTACGCATATGCCACTGGATGTACCTGTCAAATTATATCATTATGCGGCACATAACTTAGGAGATGTGACATTATAAACACTGAGCTGCATGAATCAGAAGCGGCAGGGCGAAATTCGCTGTATGTACAGGTGAAATATGTGAACAAATATGTATGAAATATGTAAAATATATGTGACATGTGCATATGCAGGCAATGTCGCCAGTAAAAAGCTCCTTCTAAGCCCTTGGATCGATTTCAACTAAATTTGGTACCCATGTTACTTACTATCTGAAAAGAAATACTGTGGGGATAAATACCAGCCACCTCCTCATGAGGTGGGTGTGATAATGTTGTGGCAGAAGGAGGGATGACGAGAAAATAGGCAGAGAGTGAGAAGGAATAGATAGACACAGTTAGCGATGAGGAAGAGATGGACAGAGAGAGGGGAAGTGGGAAATGGACAGAGAGATGGAAGAGGAGGAGATGGAAAGAGAGAGGGGAGTGGAGAAGATGGATGGAAAAATGAAAGAGGAGATGAATGGAGTGAGGTGGGGCAGGAAGAGATGTGCAGAGACAGGGGGAAGGAGGAGATGAAGATAGAGATTGGGGAGGTAATGGAATGAAAAAGGAAGCAGATAGTGGACAGTGATAGGGGCTGGAGGAAATAGACAGGGAGAGGTGAAAGGCGGACATGGGCAAGTAGAGGAGAGAGTAAGACATGGTTCAAATGGCTCTGAGCACTATGGGACTCAACTTCTGTGGTGTAAGACGTGGATGTAGAGGGAGAGATTAAAGTGTGAGAAGGAAATAGAAAGAGGCGTAATGAGCGGATGGGCAGCAACATGGTGGGTGGATCAGACGGACAGGGAGAGGGATGAGGGGCAGGAGGAGATGGACAGAGATTACAGGATGTGGAGGAGGTGAGCTGAGAGTGAAGAGTAGAGGAGATGGACTGAGCGGGGAGTAGGAAGAGATGAACGAACAGAGGAGGAAGAAGTAGATGGTCTAATAGAAGACTGGAGTAAATACATGCCCGGACAACGTCAGGAACTCAGCTAGTTAAGAAATAATATCTCTGTAGATATTGAAATATGCGTTATGATTAAACTGATTGTGATCGTTAAGCTTTAGTTCCAGTTTGTTTTTCGTATCTGCACGAATTCCAGTTTCCTCCAGTAGCTTCACGAGGCTATTCTTTGGCTCATAATGTAAATTCTATTGCTAAACACAGGAAAAAAACGACGCGGAAGAGTCCATGTACACAATAGCTGAAGTTTCTTGTTTGCACCAACTCAAAAGACAAGAAGTCAGGACTATTTTGACTGAGATTTTAATCACTTATTGCAACGGTAAAGGCAAAACACTCCTCAAGCTCTGCTACCATGAATGAGGTGTTATACAATTATTTTCAGTAAAGGAAATGCCTTCCTTAACTCTTAAATGGAATGATAGAGGAACTTAACTTCATTAATTAAAAAACTTGCATAACACAGAACGTAAATTCTCATTCGGTGTGAATATATACTTCGTAATTTTATGAGACTGTGAGAGCATATAATGATTCGCATTCTAATATCTAACAAACATTAAACAAAACCTCAAAATGATTAAGGTGAAACTTTGGGCGACAAGGAAATTTAAGGGCCATAAAGATATAGAAAGCGCTACTGACAATATTGTGTGATGTAGTCTGTATTTAACTGCAATAATGGAAAATACTCGGTATTTAATGTCTTTCGCTATAATTGTAAAAGTGTGTTTCTACCACTTCTAGATCTCGGTTGTTTTTCTGTGTATTCTGAGGGAAATTTACGCAAAAATCAATCAGATATATAAAAATATATCATATAAGCTAACGTTTGAAAACTAAGTAATGTTACGACATAATATTGAGCACACTGTGCGGCAATAATACATGGATAGTTTTTAAAACTTATCAGACATTCTACTTTTTCTATTTTACTCGAAAGTCACGCAGCTGTATTCAGTATGGACCGAATATCATTCGGCATACCATAAAGACTAAAACGAAGACGTACTCAGATGTTACAGCTTAGAACCACCAACTTGATACCAAATACAAGTGATGTGTCCACTGTCACTGAACATTCGTATGAATATTTCGTCTATAAAGGACGGAATCATGAAGGCTGCGATTCTTGATCAATTAAAATATAACTGTTTCTGCGTCAATCACTTATTTATTGTGCCTGTACGCGTTTCGATGATTTACATCATTAACTTCAAGTAGAGAATTGTTTAGTTACATAGATGGTGTCAGTGAGGATCACTGACTCTTTTCCACAAGAGCGAACCAAGTGCAAGGCAGTTTATGTTGCATCTTTTACTATTGATCTAATTGTGTTTTCAGAAAAAGTACTGTTATAGTTTAAAATCTTGAGTTTATGGGAGTCAAATGTACTTATAAGTGAAGTATAGTCGAAAAAAGGCTGCGTACTGCTGCTTGTTGTATGTGCTCTCGACTGTAAATTATGTTTACACTGTCATTTCAAAGATGTTATACGTGTCAGAGATTTCCTGCTAACACTGAATACAAAAATAAGTGAAATGTGTAATTTCTGGAATTTGGCTTTTCATTACTGTACATCACTAATCAGTTATTGTATAAATACGTTTTATGTTTTTAAAAGTATGAATGGGCTGTAATGGATCATGCATATGTTCACAATTAAATAATTATATAGTGTTAGATAGTTATGTACTCATAAACTTGTTTTTTTTTTAAATATGAAGGGCTGAACAAGATGTGTACACGCACACTATTCAGTTATTACATTTAAGTGCTTATTTATAAAACGGATTACAACAGATCATTCATATACAGGGTAGTTCACAAAGATATGCAAGTATTTTAATATGTTATTCTGCAAGTAAAAATAACTTGTTTCACAAGTTCAGCCTACAGTATGCAGGGTAATTCATGAAGATGTGCAAATAATTCAATATGTTATTCTACAAGTAAAACTAAAGAAAAAATTCATATAAACACATGTCCGGAAATGTTTAGTTACGGCGTTACGGCTAATAAAATATTTTACCTGAAATTTAACAACTTCGCTAATATGGAGCCATCGCAAAACTGTACGAGATGAAAGTAAAACACGATTTCCACTCATTTTGTTCTTATTAATCTGGTGAATCTAATAAAACATGACTCAGACGGGTATCTGCGGTAGTTTTCCAGAACATCCAGAGAAGCAAAGAAGTAATTTCGTAATATTTTAATTTATTAACTACTGGCCCAATTTGTTTTTTAAATTTACGACAATTGCACAAAGTTTTCAACAAAAATTGTAGAGAATTTAATTTTGGAAAATGATGTTAATAACGTTAACTGAAACTGTATGAATGTGTCAGATAATCTGATTTTATTAATACCATGGCACTCGTGAACTCATGTTGCACCGGATAAAACAAAGCTGAGAGTTAAGGAAGTTGCACAGTGTACATTCAGTTTCCCTATACATTCACAATAAATGTTCAAAAATGTCACCACCGAGTTCAATGCATATAGCTGGCCGTGTATGAACAGGTTTTGTTGCTGACTTCAGTTTCACAGAGTTGTATAATAATCTTTGCTTCTCTGGATGTTCTGGAAAACTGCTGCAGATACACGTCTGGGACAAGTTTTATTAGATTCACCAGATCAATAACAACAAAATAAATGGAAATTGTGCTTTGCTTTAACTTCGTACAGTTTTGCGATGGCTTCGTGTTAGCGAAGTTGCTACATTTCAGGCAAAATATTTTATTAGCCGTAAATAAACATTTCCGGATCTGTGTTTATATGAATTTTTTCTTTAGTTTTACTTGTAGAATAACATATTCAATTATTTGCATATCTTCATGAATCACCCTTCATATTGTAGGCTCAACTTATGAAACAGGTTAGTTAAATTACTGTACACTGAAACTGTAAATTACGAAAACGTTGCACTGGAAAAATAAATAAGTGACTGACACAGTGAACTGTTATTTACATTAAACATCCGTAGCTAAACTGGAGGATGATCAGTCGTCTACGAGAAGGAATGGTGCTGGTGAAGCCTAGCGTATGAAGACGAGGCCTCAAGGACGATGACGACTTCCTATGAGACTGTTGTCAGGTCCAAAACATCCAATATTATTTTGTGTGTCGTGATTCTCCGTTGCAGAGATCACTTGGAGATCTATGAGAATCAAATTAATGTGCTCTGATATAGCTCACTACTGCTTTGTCAACTGTGTAAAAATTTGATGATTTCCGAGAACGAAAAAGAAGAATTTCGTAATTTCCTTGTATTTCACGACACTGCCATATATTCATATCTACATGCCGTTTCGGATAAGGTCTTTTTCTCTGTAACTTATAAAGTAACAAGTGAAATGAATGTTTGCTGAGATAGATAAACGTAAGAATCGTTATTCTTTCTACGTAGTTGTGAAAATCGTGCATTTAATTATCTTACGGTTAAACAGAACATCTTTTTCTGTCATATAGCTGATGCATTTAAGCCAACTGTGTGCAAATAAATTTAAATTAAATTGCTATCAGTTTTAGCTCAGGCGCTAGATACGTTCTAAGTGTTGTGAGTGGATGCAACACGTTCTGTTGACGTGAAGGAGCGACAGGCACCATTGATGCGCGGTTTAGAGTCACGTTTTGTTACATCGTGTTTATGTCATTCAACCTACAGCTCCAGATGACATAAAACAACTCCAGGAACGATACTGTAATCTCACAGGTACGAAACCTTGCTTTCCTCTACATTATGAACAAGTAGACAGTCTTAGTACAAGGATGATATTGTATCGAGATCTAACTGGTTATTATAGTGATGGCCGTAAAACACTTTCTTGAGGTGCTCCAGAAATTATATTTACGTCTATCGACGTAGTAAATTCTTTCAGCGAGGAAGACCTGAATTAATTAAGAAATATGACCAGATACTGTGTAAACTCATATTTCCTTCACTAAACGAGATTGCCTTTGTCTATCAAATGCATTTTTGAAGTCAAGGGAACTGTTATCAATGTCGGAACCGTCGTCAAGACTGCTCGTTATCAGCAGTGGGGCAGAGTTTGTACGAAGAGAGTCTACATCCTTCCCAAATCTCTCGAAAGGTCACGGTTCAAGGTTCACCTTATTTCCCCAACCCCCCCTCCGCCTCTTGATCTAGGTCAAATGGGTGACTTAAAAATGGTGGGAAAATCACAAAGGTGTGTTTATACTGGCAGAAAAAGGGTGCCAGATCCATGATAGCTAATTCAACCCTGTGTAAAGGGCCCGTTAATCTCCTTTTCTCTTCTTTCCAATTCTAGGGCAATTATAGTTTATCTAATTCATCACCATTATTTATTAACCAGTTGCTGTACTTAATACCCTACCATTACTTGTTAATCAATTATAATGATTTATGATGTAAAATATGGCAAGAAAGCTGTAGGTGGCACTGCACTCACCTCACCCCACTACTTATCCAGTCATTACTTGACACTTGTGCTCTGTACACTGTAGTGAGAGCATGATGAAGAGCCAGCAGCAGTGATTAGCCACTGCCCCTAGACAGAAAACTAAAAGAGTGAGATGAGAGTCATCCTATTAGTTATCACCCTATTTTTCTGCTATAATTTATTACCCAGTTCATTATTCAATTGCTGTAGAGGTTCATAAACTAGTTACACTAGGCCCACGTTTTACAATTACCAGAGAAACGGAACATGAAAAAAATGGTTCAAATGGCTCTGAGCACTATGGGACTCAACTGCTGTGGTCATTAGTCCCCTAGAACTTAGAACTACTTAAACCTAATTAACCTAAGGACATCACACACATCCATGCCCGAGGCAGGATTCGAACCTGCGACCGTAGCAGTCGCACGGTTCCGGACTGCGCGCCTAGAACCGCGAGACCACCGCGGCCCGAAAACGGAACATGACGTCGTTAAAATTACACTATGGTGGTGTATAAACATAAATGGCTGCCTTGACCCTATCACTAGTCCAAACTAGTGGTATAAATGTTGTGAAATTCAAAAAACTGGAGATGGCACATTGCATTACTGGTTATTATCCAATTATTCTGTTGAAATACACTCCTGGAAATTGAAATAAGAACACCGTGAATTCATTGTCCCAGGAAGGGGAAACTTTATTGACACATTCCCGGGGTCAGATACATCTCATGATCACACTGACAGAACCACAGGCGCATAGACACAGGCAACAGACCATGCACAATGTCGGCACTAGTACAGTATATATCCACCTTTCGCAGCAATGCAGGCTGCTATTCTCCCATGGAGACGATCGTAGAGATGCTGGATGTAGTCCTGTGGAACGGCTTGCCATGCGCCTCAGTTGGACCAGCGTTCGTGCTGGACGTGCAGACCGCGTGAGACGACGCTTCACCCAGTCCCAAACATGCTCAATGGGGGACAGATCCGGAGATCTTGCTGGCCAGGGTAGTTGACTTACACCTTCTAGAGCACGTTGGGTGGCACGGGATACATGCGGACGTGCATTGTCCTGTTGGAACAGCAAGTTCCCTTGCCGGTCTAGGAATGGTAGAACGATGGGTTCGATGACGGTTTGGATGTACCGTGCACTATTCAGTGTCCCCTCGACGATCACCAGAGGTGTACGCCCAGTGTAGGAGATCGCTCCCCACACCATGATGCCGGGTGTTGGCCCTGTGTGCCTTGGTCGTATGCAGTCCTGATTGTGGCGCTCACCTGCACGGCGCCAAACACGAATACGACCATCATTGGCACCAAGGCAGAAGCGACTCTCATCGCTGAAGACGACACGTCTCCATTCGTCCCTCCATTCACGGCGGCGGTGCACAAATGCTGCGCAGCTAGCGCCATTCGACGGCCAACACCGCGGTTCCTGGTGTGTCCGCTGTGCCGTGCGTGTGATCATTGCTTGTACAGCCCTCTCGCAGTGTCCGGAGCAAGTATGGTGGGTCTGACACACCGGTGTCAATGTGTTCTTTTTTCCATTTCCAGGAGTGTATATTAGCTAAGTTACTATCTGCACATGACTTAAACAACTACTGTTGAATCATTATCACAGTGGGCATGGGTACAATGGGAAAAGGGCTGGAATTCCGTTCTACACAAGTTAACCACACGAGCCCCACTTATCACACCAAGTTCACTGTTGCTACTGAACAGTAACACTTGGTACATACCAGTGTTACGTTAAAAACCGTGTACAGCATACCATATCAAGTACACTCTTGCCACTCAACAAATGCACCACAGGTCACACGAGATCCATCACAAAAGAAGTACACTGATACTCTGCAGTCACAGTTACCACAGATATAGTGTAGTACGACAGTCAAGGCTTAGTTAGGACGATTTTGTTAGATAGGAATCACAACAAGTACCGTAAGCACCAGCCATGGCGTGATGGTGCATTGGAGAGAGTACGGGAATTACACTGGTCAGAGGCATCCACAGCTGCTGCTGTCACATGTGACCACAATGCGATCATCACAATACGCTGCTGCTGTCATGTATATCACGAGATTATACACTCGCTCCCCCCCTCCCACCCCCACACGTTCTAGCCTTCTGCTCCTCCTTGTAACGTGTCGCTAGTCTTCCTGTTGAGGCCACTGTGGCCTATTGAATAGCCATTAAATATACTGTAAGTAGTGATTACGGCTCTCTGTTCACCTATTTCGCCATGCATTTAACCTCTTATACTTTAATAGATGTGACAGTTTCCAATGCTTGTTCAGTAATAGTACAGTCATAAAATAACGAATTTTCCCCTTGTTTGTTTGCAATACTTGTTTTAGGGTCAACTAGAAATCCCTGCTGCAGACGTCGCTTTTCGTGAGGTCTCTGTGTATTTCGCAACAATTTTCTATCGTTGTTAGTTTTTTCTTTACAATAGCATAAGTGATTAGCGTCATGGGGATGGTGATTTCATCTACAATATCTCTACAGCTCAGTTCTAAATCTATACACATATTCTTCAAGTATCCTTATAGTGCACTGTCCACAGTACCTTCTACCACCCGTTATTCTTCTTCTTCTTGTGTGTGTGCCTTTGTTCCACAGTTTTCGCAGGGTCGGCAGGGTTACAACGGATTTGGCATGGTTAATTTAAAGGGGTGGCCAGATGCCCTTCATGGTGCCACCCCATACCTCCCCCCCCCCCCCCCCCCCCCCCCAGGACTCAGCTGTCTGCATGACCATGAAATAAGGCGAACGTGTTTCAAATCTCTGCGTGTCGTGTAACTGAGGTGGAATAAGGGGACCAGCCCAGTATTCACCTGGTGCGATGTGGAAAACCACCTAAAAACCACATCCAGGCTGGCCAGAACACTTGCCACGTCGTTTATCCCCCAAGCGGACTCGATCCGGCGCCAGCGCGCCTACCCGAATCCGAATCCACGAAGCAGTGCATTAGCGCTCTCGGCTACCCTGGCGATACCTTCTGCCACCCCTATTATGGTCATAACATTTCTTGTCTATGTGCCTCCGAATGAGCTCTAATTTCTCTTGCCTTTCCGGTCCTTAGGCAAGATCTGTAAAATTTCTCAATAATGTTTCGCAAAAACAGCTCGTCTTCCTGCAGGTATTCCCATTTGAGTTCAAAGATCATTTCCGCAATACTCGCGTGTTATTCAAGTCTACGGGGAGCAAAGCAAGCAGTACGCCTCTCAATTGCTTCACTGTTTTTGAGTCATCCGACCTAGTGGGATCCTAAACACTAAAGCAGTGCTCAATTAGCATAGGCCTCTAAATGTGTTCTGTGCGACGTCTCCTTTATAGATGAGATACACTTTACAAGAATTCTCCCAATAAACCGGACAACCAACTATCCTGTTCATTGCAGACTCACGATGGTATATGATAAGCAGTGGGCTGCTATGACTTGGTAGGAATGTTAGAGGTGAATTTCTCACCATGTATGGTGTTCTCTCATGCAAACAGCATCAGACGTAGCTCGACATATACACTGAAGAGCCAAAGAAACTGATACACCTGCCATATATCGAGTAGAGGACCCAAGAGGACTCAGAATTGCCGCAGCACGACGTGTCATGGGCTCGACTAATGTCTGAAGTAGTGCTGGAGGGAACTGACACCATGAGTCCTGCAGGGCTGTCCATAAATCCGTAAGAGTACGACGGGGTGGAGATCTCTACTGAACAGCACGATACAAGGCATCCCAGATATGCTCAATAATGTTCATATCTGGGGATTTCCGTGGGCATCGGGAGTGTTCAAATTCATAATAGTGTTCCTGGAGCCACTCTGTAGCAATTCTGGACGTATGGGGTGTCGCATTGTCCTGTTGGAATTGCCGAAGTCCATCGGAATGCACAATGGACGTGAATGGATGCAGGTGATCAGACAGGATGCTTACGTACGTGTAACCTGACGGAGTCGTACCTAGACGTATCAGGGGTCCCATATCGCTCCAACTGCTCCACACCATTACAGAGCCTCCACCAACTTCAATAGACCCCTGCTGACATGCAAGAGCCATGGATTCATGGGGTTGTCTCCGTACCTGTACACGTCCATCCACTCGATATAATTTGTAACGAGACTCGTTCGACCAGGCAACATTTTTCCATTCCTCAACAGTTAAATGTCGGTGTTTACGGACCCAAGCGAGGGGTAAAGCTTTCTGTCGTGCAGTCATTAAGGGCACACGAGTGGGCCTTCAGCTCCGAAAGCCCATATCGATGATGTTTCGTTGAATGGTTCGCACGCTGACACTTGTCCAGCATTGAAATCTGCAGTAATATGTGGAAGGGTTGCCCTTCTGTCACGTTGAACGATTTTTTTCATTCATCGTTGGTCCCGTTCTTGCAGGATCTTTTTCCGGCCGCAACGATGTCGAAGATTTCATTTTTTACCGGATTCCTGATATTCACGGCACACTCGTGAAATTGTCGTACCGGAAAATCCAACCTTTATCACTACTTTGGGGACCCCGTGTCACTACGCTCGCGTGCTGACTATAACACCACGTTAAAACTCACTGAAATCTTACGAACCTGTCATTGTAGCAGCAGTAACCGATCTAACAACTGCGCCAGACTCTTGTTGGCTTACAGAGACGCTGCCGACCGCAGCGAACCGCGCGACCGCTACGGTCGCAGGTTCGAATCTTGCCTCGGGCATGGATATGTGTGATGACCTTAGGTTAGTTAGGTTTAAGTAGTTCTAAGTTCCTCAGTGCTCAGAGCCATTTTTGAACCGACCGCAGCGCCGTATTCTGCCTGTTTACATATCTCTGTATTTGATTACGCATGCCTATATCATTTTCTTTGGCACTTCCGTGTATATGCCGCATTATGGTGTAATTTTTCGTTCTCAAAGTCTGTCAATCCAGTGAATTATAGTCAGATTACGTTAGCCATATTTCAAGTGGAAAGTATGTAATAAATTGGATCATAAGTTATAGCAGAATAATTGTGCTTTAACTGGTAGGATTATACAGCAACTTACAAAACCCGTTTCAGACTCTGTCAACTGCACTGTAGCACTTTTCAATTTTCATCTTCTTTCTAATTAAGAGTAATTACGGACAGTGTCTTGAAAGGAGGATATAAGATGAACATCAACAAAAGGAAAACGAGGATAATGGAATGTAGTCGATTTACATCAGGTGATGCTGAGTGAATTAGATTAGGAAATGAGGCACTTAAAGTAGGAAATGAGTTTTGCTATTTGGGCAGCAAAATAACTGATGATGACCGAAGTAGGGAGAATATAACATGTAGACTGGCTATGGCACGGAAAGCGTTTCTGAAGAAGAGAAATTTGTTAACATCGAGTATAGATTTAAGTGTCAGGAAGTCTTTTCTGAAAGTATTTGTCTGGAGTGTAGCCATGTATGAAAGTGGAATATGGACCATAACTAGTTTAGACAAGAAAAGAATAGAAACTTTCGAAATGTGATGCTAGAGAGGAATGCTGAAGATTAGATAGGTAGATCACGCAACTAATGAGATACTGAATAGAATTGGGGAGAAGAGGAGTTTGTGTCACAACTTGACTAGAAGAAGGGATCGGTTGGTAGGACACGTTCTGAGGCATCAAGGGATCACCAATTTAGTATCTGAGGGCAGCGTGGAGGGTAAAAATCGTAGAGGGAGACAAAGAGATGAATACACTAAGTAGATTCAGAGCGATGTAGATTGCAGTAGTTACTCGGAGATGGTGAGGCTTGCACAGCATGGAATAACATGGAGAGCTGCATCGAACCAATCTTATTTATATTATATCATGAAATAGATCCATCAGCCTTCCACTCCTTCTCGGACTGCCTCTCTAGTCCTCTTGTGGACACATGGATTTAACCTATAAGATTTAAATGAATTTGACAGTTTCCATTGTTTATTCGGTAATAGTGTAGTCATACAATAACGGACCTTTCCCACTGTCTGTCTAAAATACGTTTTGTAGGATCAGCTGCAAATATCAATAACAGACTTCGACTATCTGGATGTCTTTCTGTATTTCACAACAATTTTCTAGAGTTGTGACTTCTTTCTATAGAACAGCATGGTCAGTGATTAGCGTCTTGGAGTTTCCAGCTTCATCCTCTGTATCTATACGGCACTTGATTTACATGTACATGCTTGCTCCTCAAGTCTAGAGAGTACCTTTTACCATGCCTACTATTGTCAATCGCAAATTCCAGCTCTGTGAACTTTCACCATAATGTTTCGCGAATCAAAGGGCGTATTTCCTCCAGGATTTCCCGTTTCAGTTCACGGAGCATTTCCGTAATACTCATGTGTTGATCAAACCTACCGGTAACAAATCTTGTAGTACTTAACTAAATTATTTCAAAGTCTTCCCTTGCTTCGACCTGGTGAGCATACCAAACACTCCATCAGTGCTCAGTATTAATGGATCGCAGAAAGTGTTGTGTATGTGGACTCCAGTATAGACGAGATACACTTTCCAACGATTCTCCCAATAAACTGGAATCAACCATCTGTCTTTCCTACAAGCAACTTTATATGATCTTTCCATTCCATATCGCTTTGTAGCGATTGTGTCAAGCACGATCCGAACATTAGTTCATTATTTTCCAACTCGTCTACAGTAGCTTACATTTTTGTACATCTGCAGCAACTCGATGTACAATCCAGGAGAGAGAAATTCTGTTTATACACTCCTGGAAATGGAAAAAAGAACACATTGACACCGGTGTGTCAGACCCACCATACTTGCTCCGGACACTGCGAGAGGGCTGTACAAGCAATGATCACGCGCACGGCACAGCGGACACACCAGGAACCGCGGTGCTGGCCGTCGAATGGCGCTAGCTGCGCAGCATTTGTGCACCGCCGCCGTCAGTGTCAGCCAGTTTGCCGTGGCATACGGAGCTCCATCGCAGTCTTTAACACTTTAGCATGCCGCGACAGCGTGGACGTGAACCGTATGTGCAGTTGACGGACTTTGAGCGAGGGCGTATAGTGGGCATGCGGGAGGCCGGGTGGACGTACCGCCGAATTGCGCAACACGTGGGGCGTGAGGTCTCCACAGTACATCGATGTTGTCGCCAGTGGTCGGCGGAAGCTGCACGTGCCCGTCGACCTGGGACCGGACCGCAGCGACGCACGGATGCACGCCAAGACCGTAGGATCCTACGCAGTGCCGTAGGGGACCGCACCGCCACTTCCCAGCAAATTAGGGACACTCTTGCTCCTGGGGTATCGGCGAGGACCATTCGCAACCGTCTCCATGAAGCTGGGCTACGGTCCCGCACACCGTTAGGCCGTCTTCCGCTCACGCCCCAACATCGTGCAGCCCGCCTCCAGTGGTGTCGCGACAGGCGTGAATGGAGGGACGAATGGAGACGTGTCGTCTTCAGCGATGAGAGTCGCTTCTGCCTTGGTGCCAATGATGGTCGTATGCGTGTTTGGCGCCGTGCAGGTGAGCGCCACAATCAGGACTGCATACGACCGAGGCACACAGGGCCAACACCCGGCATCATGGTGTGGGGAGCGATCTCCTACACTGGCCGTACACCTCTGGTGATCGTCGAGGGGACACTGAATAGTGCACGGTACATCCAAACCGTCATCAAACCCATCGTTCTACCATTCCTAGACCGGCAAGGGAACTTGCTGTTCCAACAGGACAATGCACGTCCGCATGTATCCCGTGCCACCCAATGTGCTCTAGAAGGTGTAAGTCAACTACCCTGGCCAGCAAGATCTCCGGATCTGTCCCCCATTGAGCATGTTTGGGACTGGATGAAGCGTCGTCTCACGCGGTCTGCACGTCCAGCACGAACGCTGGTCCAACTGAGGCGCCAGGTGGAAATGGCATGGCAAGCCGTTCCACAGGACTACATCCAGCATCTCTACGATCGTCTCCATGGGAGAATAGCAGCCTGCATTGCTGCGAAAGGTGGATATACACTGTACTAGTGCCGACATTGTGCATGCTCTGTTGCCTGTGTCTATGTGCCTGTGGTTCTGTCAGTGTGATCATGTGATGTATCTGACCCCAGGAATGTGTCAATAAAGTTTCCCCTTCCTGGAACAATGAATTCACGGTGTTCTTATTTCAATTTCCAGGAGTGTATTACTGTGTATGTGACTTGTTTGAATACGACAGCATCATCAGTGATTAGAGCAATGCAGATTCTATCTTCATATACTAATTGCGTATAGCGCATTTCTACATCTACAGGCATATTCCTCAAGTTTCTCGAAAGTGCACTGTGGCAATTTTTCACCAATTATTGTTGCTTGTATGCTTTTAGTTCCGAATGTGTTATTTTCAAACCTACTGAGGTCGGTATGCAATCCTGTATTGAATTTCTGATACATGCACTTAAACAGTTACCTAAGTAGACTTAATAATGATCGTTAACTTCAAATTGCAATATGAACTTTACAACAGCGCTTCAACCAGGAATTTCTACTGCTTAGTCTTAGTCCACTGCAGTAAATACGAGGGTAGCCTAGAAAGTAACGCACCGTTTTTTTCTCCAACAATTCTTTATTGAACATAATGAGAATTTGACACACGAAAGAATGTGGTGTTTTATCTACACACCCTATTTTTCCACGTAATCTATGGCCTTCCTCCAGGGTGAAACAAGGGCGTGAATGACCTGTCGGTACCAATCCTTGTCCTGGCGGCGGAGCCAGTGCTTCACTGTGTGAACTTCCTTTCCTGATTGACAGATGAAGCGCCAGCTGCCGGGTCGTAATGCGTCAGTTACGCGAATAACATCAGCTCGCTGCAACATGTCAGGTGTGACAGCCGTGGATGGTCTCCCCGACCGTTGCAAATCGTGGAGCTCCGCCGAACCGCCTTCTGATGACCTAACCCCCCATGCCCAGCTACTAACTGTACTTCTGTCGACAGCAGATGCTCCATAGACTTTGCACAAGCGTTTGTCAATATTCCCTACAGTTTTTCTATCCATTGAGAAATTCAATGACTGCACGTCGTTTGTAACGTATATCACCGACAGACGCCATTTTGAAATTGTCCTTCAGCTACGCTATCTGTGTAAAGTAACGGAAACTTGACGTGCTCACTCAGGAGACGTCAATTAATACATGCGTAACGTTTCGCATTCGTAGCATTTTTTTCGGCTGAGAAAAAAATTCGGTGCATTACTTTCTGGGCAACCCTCGTGTAAGAACCTGCAGACCACCTACATATGTTCACAACACTTTGATACTTTAGAAATACATTTGCGATGACTGTTGAGTTGTTAATTTTAATGAAGCAGAAACAATCATTTTCGCTAATGATGCACTGTTATTGCTACTGCTGCGGTAGCTGCTGGCAAAGATGTGAATAATCAAATGCAATTGAATGTACCTGGCTGTCAACTGACCCCAGACTGCTGTACAATTGCACCCACTTTATTTGAACGAGTCTCACCTTCGTACCTCGCTGTACTTATGCTTTTCTATAACTTAAAACCCAGCACAAGATGCTATCCCGACGTTGATATGTTTCGGCCTGTAGGAGGTCAATTGATACATATTGGCGAACAGCAACATCTCTCTGACACATAACTAGATGGATGGACTGGTGGATTTATATACCCATCCACCATTAGCTGACTACCATTCATGATAGTCCACATCTGTCTATATTTGTGGGGATGGCTACTATCTTGAATTTCCTGCGTTTAAGTCCTGTCACGGGGGAAACTGGGTCATAAGTTAAAAACAGAATTGAAATGCAACGGAGAGAGTTGGGGGGCGGGGGAAGGAATGCCAAGTAAAGAATAAAGTGCGCGCGGTGTACTTTGACTCTGGCATTCTACGGTAAACATTTTTTGTCATAACACACAAGAGATGGCCACAGGTGATGCACTTGTGTGTATGGAGAATATAGCACTGTTGGTATGATGTACGAAATAACGGAGGATTGAAGACTGGTACAAAGAGTCTTCGGGTGACAAAGGATGTAACATGTTGTGCACACAAAGGGGAAGGTGCGAACAAGAGGTGAGCGAGACGTGTAACTAATGGCACCCCATTCCATCACGCCAGGTGATACGCCAGTATGACGATGATGAATACACGCTTCCAATGTGCGTTCACCGAGATGTCGCTAAACATGGGTGCGACCATCATGAGGCTGTAAAGAGAACCTGGATTCATCCGAGAAATGACCTTTTGCCATTCGTGCACCCAGGTTCGTCCTTGAGTACACCGTCGCAGGCGCTCCTGCCTGTGATGCAGCGTCAAGGGTAACCACTGCCATTGTCTCCGAGCTGACAGTCCATGCTGCTGCAAACGTCGTCGAACTGTTCGTGCAGATGGGTGTTGGCCTGCAAACGTCCCCATCTGTTTACTGAGGGATCGAGGCGTGGCTGCACGATCCGTTACAGCAATGCGGATAAGATGCCTGTCATCTCGACTGATAGTGATAAGAAGCCGTTGGGATCCAGCACTGCGTTCCGTATTATCCTCCTGAACACACCGATTCCATATTCTACTAACACTCATTGGATCTCGGCCAACGCGAGCAGCAATTCTGCGATACGATAAACCACAATCGCGATAGGCTACAATCCGGCCTTTATCAAAGTGGGAAACGTGATGGTACGCTTTTCTTCAACTTACACGAGGCATCACAACAACGTTTCACCAGGCAACGCCGGTCAACTGCTGTTTGTGTATGAGAAATCGGTTGGAAACTTTCCTCATGTCAGCACGTTGTAGGTGTCGCCACCGGCGTCAAACTTGTGTGAATGCTCTGGAAAGCTAATCATCTGCATATCACAACATCTTTTTCCTGTAGGTTGAATTTCGCGTCTGTAGCACGTCATTTTCGTGACGTAGTAATTTTAATGGCCAGTAGTGTACAACTGAAAAAGCTCGGACAATCCTCAGGATAAGGACGGCGAATTTCTGGTTAAGCACAAAGGAAATTAGGCATATACTCAGGTATCAGACATTCACTTCTTACTTGGTCAGTGTATGATAGAGGAATGGAAAGAAAATCGATAATAATGCCATGCACAGGATACCGGCTTTCGGGGTATTTGTCTAGATGTAAATGTAGGATGTTTGCAGATGAAGCAGTTCTCTATAAGAAGACAGCAGCGAATTGCAGGAATACTTGCGTAAGATTCGTGATTGGTGCAGGGGTTGGCAGGTAGCCCAAACGTAAATAAATTTACCTACTGCACATAAATAGGCCTAGAAATCCTCTGCTGTACAGTTACACTGTCGCTGGAAACAGTGACTAATGTAAAATATCTAAATGTGATTGTTATTCCATGGAAGCCAAACTAAATATTTATTGTGATGGTATGGCTCTTATACGTTTTAACGTTTGTTCTTCCCAGAATGTCAGGGCCGCTTTGTTGAACACAGTACGTGTATAAGTGGAGACAGTATGAAGCAGTTCATCTTATGGCACAGTGGCAGATTTCTGGAGCTATCTCAGGGACAATCAGCACGCTACTGGGCATATCACCTTAAGAAGAATGTAAACAATTTGCCTCTGCCTCTAATGTCAAAACGAGGCTGGAAACCCTTATAAAATCATTTTGCAACTATTGGTATGTTCCAAATCCAGCTATTAATGTTGCCTTTAGTTATTGTTTCATAACTGCGCAGATGAATGAATTTGTGTATGTATTGTGTATTGAACCGGGGACCTAGAAACGATGGACAGGCTTCGTTCCGCCGTAGCCCTCAGTGGTCCAGCCACCCCACCGCTGGCCGCTCCACACCGAACCCAGGGTTATTGTGCCGTTCGTACCCCAGTGGAACACCCCCACACCCCCACCCCGTCCCAGGGAACGTCTCATACCAGATGAGTGTAACCCGAAATGTTTGCCTGGTAGAGTACTTATGGTATACGCGTACAGTTTTTGCGTGGCAATCGCCAACATAGTGTAACTGAGGCGGAATAAGGGGAACCAGCCCGCATTCGAAGAGGCAGATGGAAAACCGCCTAAAAGCCATCTACAGGGTGGCCGGCACACTGGACCTCGACACAAATCCGCCGGGCTCATTCATGCCGGGGACCGGCACGCCTTCCCGCTCGGGAAGCAGCGCGTCAGACCGCGCGGCTAGCCGGGCGGGCTAGAATGAATTTGCCAGCACAGCCGTGCATCGCGCCACATTTACCCGCCCGAATCCGCCTCCTATCCGCACCGCGGGCAGTGAAGCTCAGCTGTACCGGAAACAGAGTGCGCGAGCTGTTATGCGCCGACGAGGCCCGCAGCTCGTTCGGGTACTCGGCCGAGCCCGAGTTAACAGGGCTCGGGGCAATAAGGTAACGGACAGCGTTGGTAAGGTGCGAATAACGGGCCACACGGGAGTGGAATAGCTTTCTGAATCTTCTGTACTCTTCTGAGAATCGTGAAGGTTTGATGTGCCAGGAAGTGACTGTTCTTCTAGCCTTTGTGAAAGAAAAATACGAGGGCTATTCGGAAAGTAAGGAAACCACAGTGAAAATCAAAACTGTTTTATTTGCAACAGTTAGCTACAACTTCCAGCTACTTATCTCCATAGTCGCCGATCCGACTTAGACGTTTGTGGTAACGTTGTACCAACTTTCCAATAACCTCGTTATAGAATGCAGCCGCAGATGCTTTCCACCAATTCTCTACGCTGGCCTACAGCTCGTTGTCTGTGCCAAAATGTTGTCTTCATAGGCAGCGGTTCAGGTGAGCAGTGATGCTCTGAGGGAGACAATTACGGGGAGTGTTGTGTCTAATCAAACATTTCCAATGGAAACGATGCAGGAGCACCTTCATTGCCCCTGCAGAATGCGGCTGAGAATTGTGTTGAAGAAGAAACCGCACGACAGTTATGTAATGTTGGCTGCATAGCTTCAGGCGAAATTTCTTACCAGGCTGTCGTACTCGGCGGGAGACACTATTGTTCTACGTATCTTTATGTGCTCCCTGTGTGCTCAAACCTAAAAAAGAACGACGTAACGCGATAGAATGGCATACTAGAGACACTGCTCAATACTTCTGGGCAAAACTTCATCGAATTTTCATTGTGTTTCCATTTCGCGACCGATCGTTCCTTACTTTCCGATTAACCCTCGTAGCTCGTGATGTAAAATAATGAATGCAACACAGTAATGCGTAATGCAGTAACGAACATAGTACTAGCAACTTTTTATTGTTTTTACAATTCATCCTTTCTTCTTTCCGCTTCGTTCTAACGCCTCTAGCTTTGTTTGCTCTTTTACGAAACTTGAACTCTTGTAGTTAAGTTTTCTTATACTTTGGTCCACAGTTCCATATTGTCAAAAATGTTTCAACAATCTCTTCGCACACACTAAGTTTTATATTCTTCTTCAAGTAACATGCGTAGGTGATTTTTTACAAACAAGGTCTTTTGTGGTATACTTTTGCAAGTTTGCTATGTGGTCTTTAGTCTGCTAATTCGCCATACTGAAAGCAACTACAGCTTGATGTCACGTGCAGGAAAACTCGTGGACCCTTTCGCGACACTTCAATAACTGCAAAGCTTCTCCTGATAGATCAGTAGTAGTGGCAACCTTCCAGCGTCAGGAAAACACATTGTTCTGGAGAACTGTGTACCAAAATGCACAAGAGATCTGTGGTCCCTCATTAAATGTGCAAGAGAAGGCTTTCTACTTATTGCAGAAACACTGCCAGAAATAGAAGCACAGTAATCTACTGCAAGTGCAAGAGATGTGCTTCCTCACCCTCCAACAATTTCTCGCCTTGGAAAAGAAATACTGTAGCAGACGAATACCGTGTGGCTGTGGTCCACCAAGTGTTCATGATTTGGAGCATATGGAAGATGGTGCGTGCGCATGTACAACTGAGACATGGACAGACGCGGACACTAAAGGCATTATTTTACTCTTATTACGCATTCAACATCGACAGAGTTGTCAAGCAAAAATGGGGTCCTGTTTGTTGCAAAGTTCATGATGAAAAGTGCTACAAATGTACGTAACGAAACTGTAACTAACACAAGCAAATTAGGGATATTTACAAGCCATCTCTTGAAGGTTACGTTCGTAACCGGTCAGGGAGCAAATGTGAAAAAGTTCCTAGAGAACTGTTGTTGCCTTCCATACAACAACCACTCCTTCAGCCATGCTCTATGCTACACCTTTGAAGACAAATGGTTGCAGGAATATTGTCGTAATGTTCAACTATCGTTGGAATCAGCGAAAAATTGCGTAAAGTACTTAAAAAGGCGAGACCATGTGAAAGACTCACGGTTGTAGTTTACCGTGAAGCAGCACACTGTGACTCGCTGGACTACTATGTGCGTTATGATAAAACCCATGTTTATGCAACATGAAAAAAATTTTGAAGTTTTGCGTGCATTCGGAAAAATATACTTGTATGGGAACTGGGATTACCAGATAGATGACGAATTAATTTATTTTCTCCAAGTATTTAAACGAGACACCAAGTTTATGGAAGCTGACAGTGATTCGACACTGCAGTAGCTTGTGCCATGGCATACCAGCTACAGGAACACTTTACTGAGAATGCTGCGAACAGTAAGGTAAGCACTTCCATATATATATAAAACTGCACATTTATATCTAAAATTTGTATTTTGGTTAAATAGTTTAAACACCCGTGACTGGATAATAGATTATAATTAAAGAAGGAGATGTGCATCAATATTGTCAAACATTTGTAAGAAGTAGCACTACGGAAAGCAAGCACTCGAAACCTCTTAAGCGAAATAATGGGAATAAAGTCAATATATTTGCTTCAATTATTTCTAGTACAACAGGGGCTTCATCTAAATCATCTCTTAGTAAGTGAAAGAGAAGAGGTTTATGGCGCAGCACGTTCCAGATGTGCTACATTACGAGGTAAATATGATGTTAATTAGCTATGCTAATTAAATATTTTATCAGTATTGACGTCCTCAATGTTCGAACATATAGTAGTGAAAAGACGTTAATTAATGTGAAAAGTGTACTAAGTCTATTAACAGCTACGCGTTATAACATTTATTCTTCATGCTGGCGTGTTGCATTATTTGAAAAATGTCATACAGAAAACGAAGCCTCAGCATCGACTCCTTCAGATCGTGGAAAGAGTGTGCAATGTGAGACCAGTTCTGCCATAATACACTGAAGCTCCAAAGAAACTGGTATAAGCATCCCTGTTCAAATACAGAGATATGTAAACAGGCAGAATACGGCGCTGCCGGCCGCGGTGGTCTCGCGGTTCTAGGCGCGCAGTCCGGAACCGTGCGACTGCTACGGTCGCAGGTTCGAATCCTGCCTCTGGCATGGATGTGTGTGATGTCCTTAGGTTAGTTAGGTTTAAGTAGTTCTAAGGTCTAGGGGACTGATGACCACAGCAGTTGAGTCCCATAGTGCTCAGAGCCATAATACGGCGCTGCGGTCGGCAACGCCTATAAGACAAGAAGCGTCTGGCGCAATTATTATATCGGTTACTGCTACTAGAATGGCAGGTTATCGAGTTTTATCTGGTGCTATAGTCGGCACACGAGCGATGGGATACAGCATCTACGAAATAGCGATGAAGAGGGGATTTTCCCATACGACCATTTCACAAGTGTACCGTGAATATCAGGAATCCGGCAAACATCAAATCTCCGACATCGCTGCGGCCGGAAAAAGATCCTGCAAGAATGGGACCAATGACGACAGAAGAGAATCATTCAACGTGACGGAAGTGCAACCCTTCGGCAAACTGCAGCAAATTTCAATGTAGGGCCATCAACAAGTGTCAGCGTGCGAACCATTCAACGAAACATCATCGAAATAGGCTTTCGGAGCCGAAGGCCCATTCGTGTACCCTTTATGCCAGCATGACACAAAGCTTTACGCCTCGCCTTTGCCCGTCAACACCGACATTGGACTGTCGATGAATCGAAAAATGTTTCCTAGTCAGATGAGTCTCGTTTCGAATTGTATTGAGCGGATGGACGTGTACGGGTATGGAGACAACTCCATGAATCAGTGGACCCTGCATGTGGGCTAGAGAGTGTTCAAGCTGGTGGAGGCTCTGTAATTGTGAAGGGCTTGTGTAGTTGGAGTAATATCGGACCTCTGATACGTCTAGATACGACTATGACGGGTGACCCATCTGATCACCTGCATCTGTTCATCTCCATTGTGCATTCTGACGGACTTGGGCAATTCCATCAGCACAATGCGACACCCCACACGTCCATAATTGCTGCAGGGTGGCTTCAGAAACACTCTTTTGAGTTTAAACACTTCCGCTGGCCACCAAACTCCCCAGGCATGAACATTATTGAGCATAACTGGGATGTCTGGCCACGTGCCGTTCAGAAGAGGTCTCCACTCCCATTTAATCTTACAGAGTTATGGACAGCCCTGTAGGATTCATGGTGTCAATTCCCTCCAGCACTACTTCAGACATTAGTCGAGTTCATGCAACATCCGCTATTTTGCCGATCGGTTCAGTACGCGAGGGCACCGAACTGTCTTGTTTTCGATACAGACCCCCAATATTATTCAGTACGCATTTCGAAAATGATGCCGAAGAATGGGAGGAGTTAACCCAAAATATAAAACGATACCACATAAGCGAATGAAAATAAGCAAAGCAGACTAATTTTTAGTGTGGAGAGATCACTCACTTCAGTTACTGTTCGTATAGTAAAATTGGAAGCATTAAATCTTTGTACAAGTTCCTGAATGTGGGCTTTCCACGACAGTCATACAGACATACAGTCATATCTGAACACCTAGAAATTTGAACTGTTGAGCTTCACTAATGATATGCTCTTTCTGTGAAATTAAATTCCGCCACCGTACCTGAGTGGACAGCGCGCAGGCTTGTCATGCAGGGGGACCCGGGTTCGATTCCCAGCTAGGTTGGAGATTTTCTCCGCTCAGAGACTGGGTGGTTGTGTCGTCTTCACCATCCTAATTTCATAATCACCGGTGGACAAGTCACCGATATGGGGTCACCTGAAAAGAGTTGCACCAGGCGACCAGGTCTACCCGCCGAGGGTCCTCGTCACACGACATTTCATTTCATTTGGGAACTGTTAGAAAGTGTAAAAACTGTGATTTACCGTTAGTTTATTATCTACAAGCCATGAAGTTATGTCATGAACTGCACTATTTGAAACCGAGACAATGTTGCACACAACATCCCTCACTACCAAGCTAGTGTCAGCAGCAACAGAGATATTTCAGAGTTACCCGAGATACTAGAGGGCATATCATTTACATAAATAAGGAACAGGAGTGGGCCCAAAACTGATCCCTGGGGCACCCCTCCCCGCTTGACCATACTCCACTCAGACCTTACATCACAGCCATTCTCAGCACTGAATAATGAATTCCCCATATTCTGTAATGGCCTAACTTCTGGAGCAATGGGATGTGATCAACACAATAAAACGCCTTAAATCGTAAATATGAATAGCGTTCGAAACCTTTTATTTAACCCATCCAATATATTGTGGTTGGCAGAAGAGCCAACACCGTGTTACTAGAGGAGGCCGAAAGGCACGCGATTTAGCTCACGCAGGCTGGCGTGAGGTCTGGAACAGGACAAGGAAATTAGAATTTAGAAAAACGGACGTAGCTGGTGGAATACTTAACTTTAATCCATTAATGACGAACGTCGGTCTTGACAGTACATGATTCATTTAATAACTGATAATGGCGCCTTGCTAGGTCGTAGCAAATGACGTAGCTGAAGGCTATGCTAAACTATTGTCTCGGCAAATGAGAGCGTATTTTGTCAGTGAACCATCGCTAGCAAATTCGGCTGTACAACTGGGGCGAGTGCTAGGAAGTCTCTCTAGACCTGCCGTGTGGCGGCGCTCGGTCTGCAATCACTGATAGTGGCGACACACGGGTCCGACGTATACTAACGGACCGCGGCCGATTTAAAGGCTACCACCTAGCAAGTGTGGTGTCTGGCGATGACACCACACAATATCTCACAGAGGAAAGAGAATATAGCATTTTAGTTGTTAAACGACTTCTAAAGCCGAACTGTAAATCTGATAGCAAATCGTGTGATATAAAATGATCAATTATCCTTACATACACAGCCATTTCAATAACTTTAGCAAACACTGATGGTGTAGAAATAAGTCTAAAATTTTCTACATTATCCCTTTCTTCCTTTTTATAAAGCGGCTTTGCTACTGAGTACTTTAATCGTTCAGGAAACTGACCATTCCTAAGGGAAAAATTACAAATATGGCTAAGTACAGGGCTAACATGTGCAGCACAGTACTTTAATATTCTGATATGCACTCCGTCATATCTATGAGAGTCCTTAGTCTTAAGTGATTTAATTATTGACTCAATTTCCCTCTTATCTGTATCACAGAGGAGTATTTCAGACATCAATCTCGGAAAGGCATTTGCCAAGAAAGTTATATGATTACCTGTAGAAACTAAATTTTTATTTAATTCACCTGCAATGCTCAGAAAATGATTGTTAAATACTGTAAATGTATCTGATTTATCAGTAACAGAAATATTTTCACTACGAACTGACATTATATCGTCGACCTTGTGCTGATGATTGGACACTTCCTTCACAACTGACCATATGGTTTCAAATTTATACTGTGTATTAGCTACTCTATTTGCATACCACATACTCTCTTCCTTCTTAATAACAGTTTTAAGCACCTTACAGTACTGTTTGTAATGGGCTACTGTAACTTCATTCTGACTACTTCATACATTTTGATATAATTCCCGCTTTGTTCAACATGACATTCTTATCTCACGAGTCAGCCATCCGGGCTGCCTTTTACTGCGAGTATCCCGTTTAGAACTTTCTAATGGAAAACAACTCTCAAGGAGCATGAGAAATGTGTTAAGGAAAGCATTATAATTCACATCTATGTTATCGACACTTCAAACATCCTGCCAATCTTGTTCCTTGACGAGGTTTAAAAAACACTTTATTGCTATTAGATTAACTTTCCTACATAGTTTGTAATTATATGTGACTTCTGTTTGCGTACAAAAACCTTTAAGTGTTAAAATTTGTGCATCATACTCTGAAAGGCTATTCACCCTTTTACTAACCGAATGCCTATCTAGAAATGAAGAATAACTAAAAATATTGTCTATGACTGTGGTTCTGTTCCCTTGTACCCTAGTTGGAAAAAATACAGTCTGAATCAGATCGTATGAATTTAGGAGACCTACCAACATCCTTATTCTTGCACCATCATATACAAAATTAATATTGAAGTCACCACATATAACTGATTTCTGGTACTTCCTATAAAGGGAATCAAGAACACTTTCTAGCTTGAGCAGAAATGCTCTGAAGTCAGAGTTTGGGGACCTATAAACAACAACAATTAGATGTTTAGTTTCATTAAATTCAACTGCCTCTGTAGAACATTCAAATATCTGTCCAGTGCTGTGCCGTGATACGTCTGTGGGCTCAAATCGAATACTGTTTTTATGTAGAAGGCCACTCCCCCACCCCACAAGGGACTCCTTGAAAAGAGCCAGCTAACCTGTATCTTGGTTAAGGACGCCTCTGAATTGTCAAATAATTTAAGTGGTGCTCCGATATACCAATAATTTCAGAGTCAACATCTATAAGCAGTTCACTAATTTTATCTCTGATATCTCTTATACTTCGATGAAATATTCTAATTCCTTCTCTGCTTGGAAACATGATGTCCGCTGAAGGTGATTCCTTGGTTAGAGAGACTTCCTTCAAGCGGGTATACCTATCAGCTGCCTTCAATCTAGGAAAGGTATAGCTCTAACATCAACTACTACAGGAATTTTTTCATGAGTGATCCAACCACCATTCACTTCACTGTCACCTATAAGCTTTGCCAGCATCCCTTCCCATACCTATTGAGGTGCAGGCCATGCCTAGTGAAAACCGATCTATTGATGGACTCAACTGGCACCACTGAAGTGTGAACCATGCCCTCTGCTATCAGAACCTTCTCCACCCCCATGTTAATGCTGAAACAGTTGCACGAAATGTACATTAGTGCCAGCAGTTTGAGTAACTATCTTTACCAGGTCACCACCTACATCATATTCCCCATCCCTATGAAGACTGTTCCCTGTTCCACCCACTATCACTACCTGATCCTCCGTAAAATTCCTACATAACTCCCCGCTGCTGTCGGTCACCTGAGCCAACTCTGCACTAGGCATCATAAAGTCATCTGAGCCAACCCTGCACTGTTCTAGGCGCGTAGTCCGGAACCGTGCGACTGTTACGGTCGCAGGTTCGAATCCTGCCTCGAGCATGGATGTGTGTGATGTCCTTAGGTTAGTTAGGTTTAAGTAGTTCTAAGTTCTAGGGGACTAATGACCACACCACTTGAGCCCCATAATGCTCAGAGCCATTTTGAACCAACCCTGCACTAGGCTTCACAATGCTGGTGACCTGGTACTCACTCCCCAACACCTCTACCGTGCGAACTACCTAGCAACAGAAACTTTTTCTTTCTGTTAGATTTTGCAAACGACCTACGCCTCCTAACTGCTGAGGTCTACTGCATGTTCCCTAGATCCACAGCAAGAAGAGGCTCCTCTCCGCTCAACTCTGACAGCTGGACAAATCTATTGCATATAATGAAAGTATAACTAGCTGCCTTCTTGCCAACTGCCAGTTCCCATTTCCCACCACTCTTCACCCTCCTCAACGTATGTAGCTCCTCCTTTGCGTGTTGTAACTGCACCTGAAGGTCACAGATCTTACGGTCCTCTTCCTTATACTTACTATTCTCCTTTTTCTACTACAGATTCTGTATTCCCAGGAGAGGATCTCGCTAGAATGCCCACTGGCTTCCCTACTGTATTCTCCCCAATAAAAATACTTTGAACAAAATCCCACACCGTAACCCACTACACACAAAGCTACGACAGAGTCCACACTCCTCATTCAAGGTAAAATTGTACTGTTACTGAAAAGAACTATACGTCTACGTTACCTAAATTCAGTTACACCAGTAGAACTATTTTTAGCACTATTAACAGCGGTCTCGAAATTCTCTCTCTACTAAGAAAGGAACTACTAATACCACTAAACCCAACCAATACCAATACCAACAAAACTTCACAAAATTACTTGCTAAAACCAAAATTCAAGCAGCCACTGGAACACTCAACGAAGCTGAAACACTGAATGAAAATTTTACTGAAATATTTTGCTAGAAACAATAAGAAACGTCAACTGAAAACAAAAACACGGAATTTACTAAACGACTTCAATGCACAGAAGAGTCTAGAAAACACAGAGAGCGAAAGTTACCAAAAGTTTATTAAATCGCTAATGCGCCACAAACAGCATGAAACACCGCTGAAAACTATTAAATTTAATAACTTCATAAGAGTGCACAAATAGCTTTCTCAGTACTTAGCTTTATAACCGCTACAGCTGCAACTGCACGCCGCAGAATGTAAACACACTACTGTGATGTCCCATTTCAGTTCCTTCAATGTATGTTGGTTGCTGCAGTTGAAAGGTATATTTCTACTTTAGGCTTTGTTTTAGGACTAGCGTAAGTTCATCTCTGTGAAGGAACAGACTGTGCTGCATTACTTTGATGTACATCACACCACTTCGTTTACAAACCCGTTTGAGAGATAGGTATACTTAAAAAATGGTTCAAATGGCTCTGAGCACTATGGGACTTAACATCTATGGTCATCAGTCCCCTAGAACTTAGAACTACTTAAAACTAACTAACCTAAGGGCATCATACAACACCCAGTCATCACGAGGCAGAGAAAGTCCCTGACCCCGCCAGGAATCGAACCCGGGAACCCGGGCGCGGGAAGCGAGAACGCTACCGCACGACCATGAGCTGAGGACAGGTGTACTTCAAACAATATACATGACATGGAAGGACGATAGCGTTATCTTATATACTTCTCCCAATCCTCCCTTACTAATAAGAGCTATTGTGTTCCCTGTATATTATATTTACCATTTGGGATGTTGACTACACGCAATACTTACATATGAGTACCTATGAATGTTCTACTAGTTTCATATTCACGTTAATATTTATCAAGCCGGAGACTTTTATTTCAGTATCCATGTGCTTTTCTACAACGCCCTACTGCTGAAGACATCAATTCTGTGTAATTCTTATTTTGTTTCATGATTTACTCAGGCGAGCAAGAGTAATTAGAAGAGGATGTTATGGCTATAAAACTCTCCCCTTTTTATTTGTTAAGTTCTGAAGATGAGATTGATCATTTTGCTGCACTTACGCTATTTATGGATATGTAAAAGAGATCAGTCTAGTGTCCCCTTTTTTTTGTCTAGTTTGAAGTAGTTAATTCAGAACGTAATACGACTCTGGGAACATTTAACTATTTCGGTGACTTTATGTGCTATATTATGAGGGAATGGAAATATCATGTGGCTAGGACCTCCCGTAGGGTGCAAGTCTTTCGAGTTCACGCCACTTAGGCGACAACACAACATCCAGTCCCTGAGCGGAGAAAATCTCCACCCTCGCCGGGAATCGAAACCGGGCCGTTAGGCATGACTCAGCTACCAGGGGCGGACTATATTATGACGAATTAAGCAGATTTCGTTTACGTAATTTTTTAAAAGTCCCAGGAAGATATAAGTAAATTACTTAGCTTTGATTTTGTCATAGCTATTCTTAACACAATATTATGTCTCATTTCGTTCTCAAAGCGAAAAACTAAAAACCAGAGTAATTACTGTTAACTTCTAACTTCGCTGCATCATCTAAAAGTTTAAATTTGCAATGTTCCATAGCCATTTCTGGAGCATTATAATGTAGTAATTCCTCAACCAATATTCTCAGACGAGTCGTACCTGCACATATCTACCAGTACTAGCCTGGCAGCTAATCTGTCCTCTCAAGGCTGCCTCCACACCACAACTGCTGCTCATAGGAAGACCAGTCACGTAAATGTCTTTGTTATTGTTGCTTTCACGAGCTTCTCAAATTGCATGTCGTGAATGTTACACTATTAACTTTTCTTGTTGTTAAATAATCACTCCATTAGTTATAACCCCAATCAGAGAATAATTACCATTCCACAAGGATCTTTGTGAAAGCGGAGAAGAATACAATGTACAGTTATTATTGAGTACAATAACAGCCTCGATATCTTCGCTCCTTCTTCCGAGGCTGGGACGGGTGAAGAGGATCCACGTGTCGAACGGCCAGTGCTGACGCTGCGGTATCAGCGTTGATGGTACGGCGCTTCCCAGGCGACCAGTCTTTCTCAATGAGATCGGTCGAGTTTCAGCTATAGCGGACCTGGGAGGCAGCCCGCTCTCTGTGTTCCTGGCCCTGGCACGCGTCGGATCGATCTTGAGAGAATGAAGTCTTCCGCAATGTCTCCCCTTATGTAGGACCTCTGTATCCCTGGCTTGCTTCCAATAAATAATTTCCTTCATCTTATTACGCTCAAATTCACAGCATATCCTGTCGCCCATAGTCCTACCTTGGCCATACTGTACAGCCTTACGAGATTATTTCCATTCTGTTGAGTCCTTATTAACTTAACATGCCATATGTTGTAGACAGTACACTCATCTGAGTTCAGTTACGAAATAAGTTCTTGAATGTACTAAAATCACTTTAACTGCATTTAAAGTCGAGAGGGAAGAAGGTGCACTACAGGGAGTTTCTGGTCGAGACCGATTAAAAAAGGTCTTTTTTGCGTAATTTGAATCTCTGATATATTTTATGCCCGCAATAGGATTTTTGATTGTGAAAGTATTTTAGAAGTTAGAGAGGGTTGGAAGGAGCCGTGCGCAAACAGAAATATAAGCAGCTGTAGGTGCTCGATCAGTGTTATCAAGAAAGGTTGCGGCCAGTAAATGAACTACTGTCCAGTGAGGATTTGCTTAAAAGATGCACCGATGCCAATACGCAAAATGACAACGACAGTTTCAATGCTTGCATATGGAAACTGGTGCCGAAACATCTTCATTGTGGGGTAAAGCTTTCGAAAAGGCAGCATATATAGCTGCAGGTATATTCATCATAGGTTGTTCATCTATTATGAAGACCATGAGCGCGTTAGGGATCGTCATAGGGACGAAGAGCGAAAACTTTGTTATTTGACAGGAAACGCGTGGCCGCTGCGGAGCAAGGAATGTCTCGGTTTGTTAAAAGATTCGTCTCTGAAAGCTACAGCACCAAATTCAGAACCAGAGATTTTTTTGAGGAAGAAGAAAAATGCTTCTATGGCCCTGTGATCGAAAATGAACCGTAGATTTTGGAACAATGTTTTTCCTTTGTTACTCCAAACTTTAAAAGCGTTTTTATCGAAACAACGTTTCACAGCGCTAAAGCCTCGACGGATTAAACGATTCAGTTGATCTCTTTTCTTAAATTAAAGATAATAAAATTTGTGAAGCCCTGGCGACAGCTTTTTTTTTGTATTCGTCTGTTTTTTTAAACATCTGAACTTCGAAAAACATGCCAAGAAATTACCGTGTTTTCCAAACAGCTGCCTTTTTTTGCGATGTATTTTTCAAAACCCAATTGTGATAGCCACCCAAATTCTTTCTGAATTAAGAATATTTTATTTCTATGGCTTTCAGAAATAGCAACGAGACTGTACAACGCTCCGCGCAAATCGGGATGCGACGTGAGTCTCATACTTTTACTAGGGCTGATGCGGCGGTTTTAATTTGTTATGAGATAATTTGTTTTTTTCCTAGACGAAATTATGCATGATAAAGTGGAAAACCCCTAATTCTAATAAAAATAAAACATTCTTAAATCTCACCCATTTTTCCTGCCTCTCTACCAGTTCCTCCCCTTAAGAAATGATAAAGGTTTTGTTAAATCAAGTTTTGGGCTACACAAGTTAGTTCGTGACAGTGTTGATCTTCGAGGTAAGCGTTATGGAAGACTGACACACCGAGATGACGCCTGTTTCCGCGCCAGCTCAGGCCTTTTCAGTTTATACAGAGACCACCAACATTTGCATCGTATGAATTGCTACTATGAGGTGTATTTCATGCACATGTGTAGAAAGTATATACTTGCGGTCTTAAAACCTCAGTTTAATTACACTGTTGCGCTTTGCGAAAGCTTTTGTCACTATGAAACATCAAAACGAAGTTATTCAGATTGTGTTTATTCACATATGGGATTGAACCATGATGGGTTCCATCATTCAAAACCATGCTCGGCAAATACAGGTCTAATAAGCTCTGAAAATGAGTTTGAATTTTATCCATTTATGCTTCATATCTTCGTCGTCAGAACAGAAAATTTCATGTTGACAACTTAGGTACTCTGCATCAGCAGCTCGTGGTCTAGTGGCTAGCGTTGCCCCCTTTGGAACACGGGGTCCCGCGTTCGAACCCGGCCGGGTTGGGGATTTTCTCTGCCCTGAGACTTGGGGTTTGTGTTGTCTTCATCATTACATGATCATCATCAGTGGGGGGTGGCTAGACTGCACTGTGTAAAAACTGGACGGCGTAAAAATTGAGACTTCGTACGGGTGCTGATGACCACGAAGTTGAGAGCCCCACAAACCAAACATCACCATCACTTAGGTACTCTGCAGTTTGCACCCTATCACTCTTCTTAATCAAAAATATTTTTCTATCTCTACTGTCATTGGCAACGGCCTTGCCGCAGTGGATACACCGGTTTCCGTCAGATCACCGAAGTTAAGCGCTGTCGGGCGTGACCGGCACTTGTATGGGTGACCATCCAGCCGCCGTGCGCTGTTGCAATTTTTCTGGGTGCACTCAGCCTCGTGATGCTAAATGAGGAGCTACTAGACCGAATAGTAGCGACTCCGGTCAAAGAACACCATCATAATGACCGGGAGAGTGGTGTGCTGACCACATGGCCCTCCTATCCGCATCCTCAACTGAGGATGACACGGCGGTCGGATGGTGCCGATGGGCCGCTTGTAGCCTGAAGACGGAGTGCTTTTTCTACTGACATTCTTTATAACAGTCATAGCCGTTGAGGCTATCTTGACGTTATGATCACTGGTGCTGTCGACCAAATGGTACACTGAAGTGACGAAAGTCAAGGTATACCTCCTAAAATCGTGTCGGGACTTCTTTTGCCCTGCGTAGTGCACCATCTCGACGTGCCGTGCACTCAACAAGTCGCTGGAGGTCCCTTGCAGAACTATTGAGTGAAGCTGCAGCTATAGCCGCTTGTAATTGTGGCCGGTGCAAGATCTTGTGTGCGAACTGACCTCTTGAGTATGCCTCATAAATGTTCTTTGGGATTCTTATCGATTGATCTGGCCATATCATTTGCTCGAAATAAAAAATGTTCAAATGTGTGTGAAATCTTATGGGACTTAACTGCTAAGGTCATCAGTCCCTAAGCTTACACCCTACTTAACATAAATTATCCTAAGGACAAACACACACACGAAAGCCCGAGGGAGGACTCGAACCTCCGCCGGGATCAGCCGCACAGTCCATGACTGCAGCGTCTTAGACCGCTCGGCTAACCTGCTTGACTACTCGAAATGTCCAGAATGCTCTTCAAATCAATTGCGAACAATTGTGGCACCATGACATGGCGCATTGTCAGCCAAAAAATTCCATCGCTGTTTGGGGACATGAAGTCCAAGAATGGTTGCAAATGGTCTCCAAGTAGCCTAACATAACCATTTCCAATCAATGATCAGTTTAGTTGGACTAGAGGACCCAGCCCATTCCATGTGAACACAGCCACCACCAACTTGAACAGTGCCTTGTTAATAACGTGGGTCCATGGTTGGTGAGGTCTGCTCCACAGTCGAATCCTACCATCAGCCTTTACCAAATGAAATCTGGAATCATTTGACAAGGCCTCCGTTTTCCAGGTGCTTAGGGTCCAATTGATATGGTCACCAGCCCAAGAGAAGTGCTGCAGGCGATGTAATTGTCTTAGCAATGGCACTCGCGTCGGTCGTCTGCTGCCGTGGCCCATTAACGCCGAATTTCGCGGCGCTGTCCTAAAGGATACGTTCGTCGTACGTTCCACAGTGGTTTCTGCAGTTATTTAACTCAGCGTTGCTTGTCTGGTAGCACTGACACCTCTACTCAAACGCCGCTGCTCTCGGTCGTTAAGTATAGGCCGTCGTCCACTGCGTTGTCCGTGGTGAGAGGTAATGTCTGAAATTTGGTATTCTCGGCACACTTTTGACACTGTAGATGTCGGAATATTGAATTCCATAACGATTTCCAAAATGCAATATCCCATGTGTCTAGCTCCATCTATCATTTCGCGTTCAATCAGTTAAATCCCGTCGTGATGCTCCATCTACCATTTCCCGTTCGAAGTCCGCTAATTCCCGTGTGTGGACATAGTCATGTCGCTGACTTTTCCACATGAATCACCTGAGTACAAATGACAGATCCGCCAGTGCGCTGCCCTTTTGTACCTTGAGTACGCGATACTATCGTCATTTTTATACATTCATATCGCTATCTCATGATTGTTGTCGTCTCAGAGTATGTCACGTAACAGTCTACCATTGTTTTCTCTTGCTGGCAACAATGCATACTTATGGAATGATTATTGTTGTATATCTTTCAGTTATGAAAGTACTGTTATTGAGATTTAGGCGGGTTTCTGCCAGTAGAAAGCAAGAAGAGGCCACTGTTTGATGCCTAGGTTACTGAAGATTTTTTTCTGGATAAGAAATGGCTCTTAGCACTATGCGACTTAACATCTGAGGTCATCAGCCCCCTAGACTTAGAACTACTTAAACCTGACTAACCTAAGGACATCACACACATCCATGCCCGAGGCAGGATTCGAACCTTCGACCGTAGCAGCTGCGCGGTTCCGGACTGAAGCGTCTATAACCGCTCGACCACATCGGTCCGCTGATTGTGTTAGAGTAAGAAGTTAGTGTTATTTTATACCTAACTGTATCATACAATTTTTACGACTTTTCTCTGATTAGAATGATTAAGGTGCTGAAATTTATTATATACTCTGGACGTAAAATGCATTCACTCCTATGATTCTTGATCCAGCCTTTAATTTCCTGTTCCTTTTTCAGAGGCCTGTGTGGGCATGAAATTCTGGCTATTCTTGAGGAATAGGAAGACGGTGCAACAGATATATTTCTTCAGCCTCCCGAAGCTAATGTGCAGGCAGCTGAAGATTTTGGTGAAGAAGAAGGAGGTTAAAATATAGATAACCTCGGGAAAAGACAATTAAAGACTACCCATCCCCGGTCCCCGGTATTCGTATGTCACTATTGGATAATACATCTATAGCTAATACAGCTGGTCTCAAGAAATTCGCAGTCAGTGAATTAATTTCCAAGTATTTCGTCCAGCTGTAGATAGTCATATGTGTCACTTTAATGCTGTCAGCATTAGGTGATCGCGTCCGGCCATCCTGATTTAAGTTTTCCGTGATTTCTCTAAATCGCTCCAGGAAAATGCCGGGATGGTTCCTTTGAAAGGGCACGGGCGGCTTCCTTCACGGTCCTTTCCTAATCCGATGAGATCGATGACCTCGCTTTCTGGTCTCCTCCCCCAATCAATCCAATTCAATGCATTAGGTGATGAATTTAGCAGACTATGATACAACGCTGTAGACAGTGTGACATATGGAAAGTTCGGTAAGTTCGTGGAGCGTTCACGGGTATCCGAAGTGGTGAAGGCGGCTGCTCGTGACATGCGGGAAATCCGGGTTCGAGTCCCGGTCCGGCACAAATCTGCATGTGTCATTACTAGGTAGCAGATCTATACCTAATACAGCCGATGTAAAGGAATTCACAATAAGTGAATTAATTTTGAAAATATGTTTTGTTCAAGAACTGATCAGATCCCAAAATAACGCATGTAGTAATAAAAGATTTTCTAGGAATTCTATTTCTTTCGAGCTATAATCCTCTACCTGTCAGAAGATGCTACTGGAATTGAGGGCTGGACATTAGAAATGAAATAGTTCTAGCAATATGAGGCGAGACAGGTTTGAAACAATTCATTGGGATCTGGTAAACCCATTAATTTTTTTACAAAGAATGATGACTAAACACAAGTAAGAATATCTAGCGGATATTCAAATATAGCGAGGAGATGACCTACAATGGAACAAAGTGTACAAGAAAGCATTCGAAAATGCTGCACCTCTTGTTCAAGTGATCGATCCCGTTCGTAAAATAAGCATACATATATTTTACAGGTTTTATTCTGAAAACTTGATACTTCGCAAATATTGTTGGTTCATCTAAAGAAACGAGATTATGGCGCCACTGAGACAATTCGGAGAATCGTCTGTTTAAAAAATGTTAACTTATACCCACTAAATTGATGTCTAAAATGATTAAGAGAAGAGTTTGAGAGCGAGAACAACAAGGAAAGTGGAATGATTATCACCAGGTGGCTAGATAATTCTGGAGTAACACTTGCCTCGACCAGCCATAGTATCAGTCCAATCAGCTCTGTCGGCCGTTACTCCAGACAAGAGAATAAAAAAGTCCTTGTACTCGGATCCTACGTTATTGGAGAATAGAACAAAAATATCAGGAGAACTAACCGAATCGGCGAAAATATAGTGTTTTATAGGGTGAGTGTTAGGGGAAAGAAATGATGGTGGTAAAATTTTACGTGACTGTTGGATGTGTCTGTAAATAATGGGTGGCTTCTCTGCTGCAGTTTTAGAGCTAAATTGTGAAAACGTACCTGACTTCCAACGCAACACTCGCTAGAGGTCCTGGTCGCCCTGCAGGTAATTCAATTCATGATAGAGTGCTACGTGACATAGGATAACGTCATCTGGTACCTATGGTGCAACAGAAAACAAGGAAACGATATGCTGCAGAAAACTGCAGAAGACCTCCAAGAACATTGTGCTGCAAATTGATACTGGTTTGTGCACAGAGTGTTGTGTAACGTATCAAAGAAACTGAGTACTGTTGCCTAATTATTAACTATATTGTTTTGTTTTACTTCTTGTAACATATTTCACTGATGGCAAGAAACATATAATTATTTAACTTGTAAAACAGATCAGTGAAAATTAATTTAGGCTCACATGGATTAACTAATTCGGAAGTTCGAGACTGTTTGTTGCTGTGGGTCTATCTATTCAAAGTAGCTTCCAGATAAGGTGTTCAGATCGATCTCACACGAATCCTTGTGTCTGGCTTCAGTTTTGATCGCATAGCTCTCCCACTCTGTAGGTAGCATATTCGAACCCCCCTCCCCCCAACTGAAATAGCACTTCGAAAACGTTCTAGTATAGATTCTTTGTATGAGACGGATTACATGTTTTAGTGATGGTCAGTAGTGTGTTTTGTCTAACTTTGCTCACGTTCCCTACCCAATGTTTTTAGTTATAGGCATTTTTGAGAATCAACTCTGCTTTAAGGCACGCGTTGTGTCCAGTAAATTCACCATAGTAATCCAGCAGATACTTTTATTTATTCACTAACTTATTGTTTAGTTTTCGGAAAGTGTCTATAGAACCATCTGAACACTGATAATATTGTACTCCTGTTTGTTTTTGACAATTCAGAGTATACATTAGTTTAATTCGTATCGTAGTACGAAATTACATAGGCTTAACGAAGCACAGATTCCGACAAAAAACAACAGTTTTCACTATACTGAAGAGAGTAAACAAGACGAGAACTGAGCACAGGATAAACGGACGTAGGAGCTCCAAAAATCCTACCGGTACACAATAAGAATTGATAAATCGGCGTTTGTACACATTTAGGATATAACCAATTCAATCGATATTACTTAATGGCTATGTATCTAAAGTAACGATAAAATGTTGTTTCGGAAGTCCAGTAAGAATTGATTCAAAGGCTGCAGATACAGAATGGAACATTTGTGGACGTCTATAAGAACCATCTAGAGTCATATTTGGATATTACAGCCATACGTGTAGATACATTAGCATTCAGGCACATGCAGATAGATGGTACACAGTAATATATAATATCACATTGGAAGATGGATAGTTATATTGTGTTTTGATTGTCCCCTGGAATTCTAATTACCAAGAGAATTAGATTAGCAGCTCAGAAAACTAAATCTTAATGTTGCCACTGTTGACAAACTCGTACTGAATTTTATATGTTATTATGCAGTTGGATACTGACAAGGTCTGGGAACTGATGACCAAGATTCCGAAGATTAATTTCAGGTATTTTTATGTAGGAATAAATAGTTTGGATCTTCTTCCTCTCTGAAAACACTTAGTGACTGCCTCGGATTTTAGATGTTCTCGACCATTTCTTTTGCCAGTCCGATGACAACCACTTTTTGAGTACGGGTATTATATCTGTGACAAGGAACTATTAATATTTAATAGCTCTATGTAGAAATGTTTGCTTTGCTAGGACATCTGCTTGTCCATTTGCAGGTATCCCAGAGTATGTTGCGATAGCTGCTCTTCATCTGAAACACAACGTCGATACTTAGTGCAACTATGGACTGTTGTGTCTTCAGTGATAGTCTGTATGAATATCGGGGCTTCCAAAATGCCAGCCAGTTCGGTTGTCTGGGTTCATCTTGTATGGGCCTCGTCGTTTGATTTTGAGTACCTAGTAGACACTACCAGCACCATCACTAGACTTGGACCCATAAGTATATACCACGCACACTTTGTGATAGTGAGACAGGAATGCCACTGCCTTTGCGTTACTGAGGTCCTATTTTTGAAACGTTAAGCTGGTCGTAGCGTCAGTCCGCAGAGTTAAAGTTTCAAATGGTCTGTTGTAGTCATTCTGAACCTTGGGCGTTAATACCTGCATCTCCTTATATCCAGCTGCGACGGGTGGAAATTGTTTATTTATCCAGTATCTTGTGCTCACAGCAAGATGTTAATTAGCGGGTGTTTCCTCGAAGGCCCCATATTCGTCGAAATAGAGCCGCAGCAGGAATTTCTCGCATAGGAATATTATTTGTTTCAACCTGTAATACGTTTGTCCGGATTGTCATAAACTTCCCAGTGACTATACGCAAGGATTTGTACTTCATAGTATCGAAATTTTGCAATGCGATATATAACGTTGATCTGTAGCACATGTGTCCACAATCAAAGTGTGTCCATATTAGGGACAGGTATGGAGTCATCACTGTCTGCCAATCAGAAACCGACCATATTCCAGACGTATCACCGATGAAATTGGGTGCTTTTTCGTACGTCTTAATGATATTACGGACATAATAAACACATCTTACCTTACCATGTGTCATCATTCCAAAATACTGTGTTGTTTTCTCAACTGGAAAAGGATGTTGCAATAATTGTATGGTGTTGGTAAGTGAGATCCTGTGGAGAGTGAATCTCTGCCGGCCGGTGTGGCCGAGCTGTTCTAGGCGCTACAGTGTGGAACCGCGCTACCACTGCGGTCGCAGGTTCGAATCCTGCCTCGGGAATGGATGTGTGTGATGTCCTTAGGTTAGTTAGGTTTCAGTAGTTCTAAGTTCTATGGGACTGATGACCACAGCAGTTAAGTCCCATAGTGCTCAGAGCCATTTGAACATCTTTTTCCCGATTTGTGGATAGGGACGGCGAGCCATGTTTTCAGCTAGTCGATTTTGGCCTTTTGCTTCTATACGCTATTGTAAATTTTGAGCAGCAGCTATTTTCCTTTGTGTGAGATGTTTCTTAGCTCAGGGTAGTGAATATAATCCAAGCCAGGTGCAGTACCCTTCCCCTGGGACAGCGCAATATAGACTTCTTCCAGCGAGAAGGATTGTGTTATTAAGCTGTTGTCCTCTACATATTCCATCTCATCTTTCTTGTCCGATACATCAGGTGCGACTATCATATACAAGAATTATTCTAAAAGTTCATCGGACAGTTGATGTGTGTGCATGTCGATTGTGTGACCATCTTTTATGTTTCTTATTACAGAAAAAATCCTAGTTAATTGTGTTTCTTTGCACACTGCAGTGCAGAAATTTGGCCACGATTTTTTTGGTACTTGAATATTTTCTTGCCAGTAGCTTGCGTTTTCTTTTGGTCAAAAATGTTTGTAGCATTAGAGAGCGTTTTGTATTTTCTTCATGCTTCCCTTAGTTCCTTGAGGACTGGAGCCACATTTTGTTTCCCACCAACATGGTGATGGCCTATCGGTAGTCCGCTTATGTCCTGTTTCAGATATCGAGAATTCCCTGCTTCAGTGAAAAGCGGCACCAAGACCCCTTTGACTCTTCCGGGATCTTCAGTTTCGCTGGTTGTTTCTCGTTTTTCGTCTTCGAGTTAATTTTTTCCAGCGTTTCGTATTGGTTGCAACTAGCTCTGTTTGTGTTCCATTTCCCACTGATACCGTGCCTGACAGTCTCCCATGGGTTTGCGTTTGTTATGGTTTGAACTGGCAAGCCACCCAGACCTAAAGTATCCGACATCACTTCCCATGTTGTCCCGTCTGAGAGGGCAGGGTATGCACTGCTCAACTCTGCTGCCGCCGAGACTTCATATGGTCGAACTATTCATGTCGGTGAGGCACTATTTAGTGCTGTAAGGTTTTCCGAATGTAATACATCTACTGATATTTTTTCCATCTCGCTCACATTTCTACAGAACTACCATGTAAAGTGGCCACTAAAGTCACCTAGTAGCATAGGGGTTTTTCCTATGGAGTGTATTATTGTTGTAAACTGTTTTTCGGAAAGTCTGTCTTTAGGTGGATTGTATGGAGAGATCAAATTAAGATGGATGTCCTTGATTTGTCGGTGGATGCACACCATCTGCAATGTCTCACAGTAAATTCCAATATTGACAATGGAAAAGTGGATATCTTGTTTTACCAACCAAGCTGCATCGCGGTAGACGTCATCTCTATCGTCTTCAACATCAGAGTAGATCGAAGTGGTTTCTTTCGGTTTTAACCATATTTTGGTGGTGGCATCAATGTTTACGTTAGTTCTGAACAGAAAATGACGTAGTGTATTTATGTTTGCCTAGATCGATTGTTTTATAGCCCATTTTGGGGTGTAGATAGTGGGGTCAGCATATTCTGTATTGACTTCCAAATCCAATCTGTTGTAGTACTGGAGTGGGCCCATTAGTAGTCTGCTGGTACGATTTATCATTTGTCGCAGCCATTACTATATTTAAATTTTTGTTAATAAGGCAGTTTCCAACATAATTCTGTTGGTTGGGTCTGTGATGCTGTGGTTTGTAGGTGTTGCGACCTAATGGAGTATGGGGAAGATAAAGTTCTGGTCCAGGTTGACCGCGCATTGGATGCATCCTCCATGGTCTATATGATTTACGTGTTGCTGGTGGCGTAGTTACCTATGTTTTATTGCAAGAGGGGGTGACAGTGCTTGCGCTGAATCTACAGGTGCTTCCGCTCCGGACGTCTGCTTAGCACCGTAGGGTGGCATTCTAAGATTCTGCCTCTACTTTTGGCAAATAAGATGAAAGGCTCATTGTCGTACTTGCGATAAGTTAAAAGTGCGAACACTTACATTTTGGTGGATGATGCTTCTTTCTTGGGTGGCGTCGACGTGTAATACTTTCTCCATTTCACCTAGTTTCCCTCTCCTCCGGGCGTTGTCGTTTCTGCGAGGGTTGCAGGTCCCTTGGTATAGCTGCATCGACGGGTGGAACACAGTGGCTTGTGTCTGTGTTGTGGGGCGCGATGATAGCGTCACCAGTCATTTCACTGGTGGGTGCTTGTAGTGTGTCAGTGTTCACCGGGATACTTTACGTCTGCTTTTGTGAAATTTGTGTAGCAGTGGTGCTGCAATCGCCACAGTTCATGCTAGTGATCGCGGCGTAGCAAAAGTTTTATCGATTTGACGTAGCCTGTGGAAGTACACTGGTGTCCAAAATTAAAGCAACAAAACAATATTTCCTCGTCCGGTGTCTAATTTACGATATACTCATACAAACTGTCAAGAGGTGTCGGAACGATCGTGTCCTGCACGGAAGATCGCATTCTGGACAACGGACAACCACTCCAGCGATGATGTCAGGGCACTCATCAAACGGGATAGTGTTTGCTGGTTAGTCCCATATCCACAATCGCTGCGTACATACTCACAGACGGTGCAGTATGGCACAGAGAACACGCCTACCAGAGTCTCTGCGGTGGAGGGCCATGGGAATGTAATAGGTGTAGTGATCGTATGTGTAAATATTAGTTATAAAATTAAGTAAAGACTTGGTGAAGGAAGTTACAGGGACTCAAGTACGCTAGCAGAGACACGGAAGTGGAGCAGGACCGCGGAGAGGTAATCGTCCGATCGAGTATGCGAACCAAGCAGTCAGCAGTCTACTGGGGGCGTCGTCCGGAGGACATTGCCCGCCCCGCTGGAAAGCAGGGCAGACGGATCAGGAGCCAGCATAAGTCACGTGTACGATACACGAGGGAACCTTCTAGCATCGAACCACAGAGGTCAGTCACTGTGCTACAAACGTCACGCCGTCAGCAGGGACACGAAATAAATACCCCGGAAAGAGGCAGCTCCCTCTCGAAGTTTGCAGCTTCTTCTGAAGTCTGCTGGGAGTCTGCTCGAAGTCTGCTGGAAGTGCTGGTCAACTTATGGAGTACGCTTGTCATGTTCCGGAAGCCTCGTGACGGTTGCTGGGCGTGCTGATGTACTCCCGACGGTACGCATGAAGAAGAAGCGGCAGCTATGGAGGTCATAGGACAGCATCGAATCTGATAGCAGCGTCAAGAACAGCATCGAACCTGATAGCAGCGTCTAGTTACCACTACTTATGAAGAAAGCAGAAGATGTCGTCCCTTCGCCAGTAAGTCACAGAAGTCGAGTCTTCGTTCTGAGTCAAGTCATTAAAGTCGAAGTCTCACCAATAGCAACGGAGGAAGACGTATAGTGAATAACCCGGGTGACTGGTTCGGACGAAGGGATGCGGCCGAACCAGTGAAGTCACCCGTGAATTGGGAAGAACTCCAGTTCAATGTACGCCGCCCAGAGCCGCCGAATCTGAGAACACGGGTTCGCTCCTAGCACGGGGCAACTTTCGTCATCGCAGTGGCCGGCCAGCCTCCCGGACTTGCAAGCCAGTACACTCACCGGCACACAGTCTTGCCGCGTAAGCAGCGCTCGCCACGTGCGGCCGTCGTCAGCTGCTGTTTCTGGAGCATTCCTTGCAATCTACGTTAGCATCTCCCTCCGCCGCCAGCACCGAGGCCACTACGCCGTGTTGCTCCGGAAGCACTGAACCAAGCGAGTAAAGTAAACCGGTTGAAGTCCGCTGAATGCACTGTTGTCAAGGAAATGTTTGTCAATAAATAACTTTTGGAGTAAGGGATGTTTTATTGTACCTCATCCTCTGAGCCAAGGGAAGAACCCATGTAGCCCAGCTCTCCATGCCTGACAAATAATAAGAATAACAAGAAAGAAATAAAAAGAGACACTACAGGAAGAATGATTGCAGGACAGTCTCAAACTGATATGGCCCGATGGCTTAATGTGAATAGTTCTGTTGTTTTTCGGATGTGGCGATAGTTTATAGAAATCTAAACTGTATCCCGAAGACCAAGGCGGGGCCTACCACGTGTAGCATCAGGGAGAGAGAGCCGTTATTTGGCTGCAAGGGCGTGGCGGTATCGCCATAGTACTGCAAGGCAAAAAGCATCCGACTTCGCAGCATCCACTGGACGTGTTGTAGCGAGGCAAACTGTTTACAGAAGGCTTCGGCAGGGTGGCCTTTATTGTCGGAGACCTGGTGTATGTGTACCTCTGACGCAACTTCACAAAAGGGAACGTCTAGCGTAGAGCTGTCAACATGCCACCTTGATGGTCGAACGGTGGGCCAATGTTCTTTTCACAGATGAGTCCAGATTTGGTCTGGAGAGTGATTCTCGATGGATTGGCTTCTGCGGGGAATGTGGAATACGATTTCGAGAGCCAACTATGGAGGAGAAATAGTGGTATCAAGGATGATCCCTAATGATGTGGGCAGGGATTATGTTGACCACTTGAAAAACCTCTTGATGAAATGGTACGGTTAAATCGGCAAGTTTTAACTGCTGTCAGGTATCGTGAGGAGAGCTTGGGACCTCATGTGCGGTTGTTGCGAGGTGCAGTGGGCCCACACTTCGTATTGCTGGACGATAACTCTCGACATCATAGAGCACGCGTGGTTGAGGCTTTCTTGGAAACGGTAGATATTGCTCGCTCTCCCAATTCGAATCACATAGAGCACGTCTGGAATTCACTATGGAGAACGGGTCGCATGACGTCAGCATCCACCAACCACTCTCCAAGACTTGCGAGCAGCGCTGCAGGAAGAATATGTGTTATTGTCTTAACGTCTCCCCCCAAGGACTTCCGCACTTGCGCTTTGTGTATCAGCCGCTGAGTATGCTTCAGATCATGCTAAGCAAGTCTATATTGCAGTCAACGATACTGCAAGGATCATCTTAGAATGCTTGAAGCCAACACCAGTGCAGAAATTGTATCCGATTGTTGGAATAGTTCAAAATGGTTCAAATGGCTGTAAGCACATCTGAGGTCATCAGTCCCGTAGACTTAGAACTACTTAAACCTAACTAACCTAAGTCCATGCCGGGGCAGGATTCTAATCTGCGATGTTGGAATAGTCCCACCCAATAGCCGTAGGGCCAATGCTGCAGAACAAAGCAGGAGAATGACCTCCGACATCCTCTGTATGGTCATCAGGCAGCAAGATGCCGCCTTAAATCCCTCAAGAGTTTCCTTGCGAGGACTGCGTCACTGGAGGGAGCACCAGAGGCAATTCGTCTTGCAACACGGAAGAGCTCACTGCACGTAGACGTATCACTAAAAGAAGAACTAGCTCCTGGCGCGGCACAAACCTACAATACCCTGTATGGAGGTCCCTCAACCGCCTAAGAGTGGGCGTCTCCCGATGCAAGACCAATCTGAAGAAATGGGGAATCCTTCCAGCGAGCGCAGACTCCTCTTGCGACTGCAGGGCTGAAGAAGATCCAAGGCACCTACTTGGATGCCCCCTCCTGGACAACCCGTGCACAATACAAGATGTTTAGGAAGGAAATGACAAAGCAATCGCAGCTGCTATTGTTTGGAAATGGTGACCGGACACGGAAATGAATGGACTGCCTCAACATGAGACTGATGACATGATTCACAGTATGCCCCGTCGCTTGTCAGGCCTGTATCGCTGTCAGATTTGGTCACATCCACATTGAAAGCATTAACCAGTTGCCGGAATGTCTGTGTAAATCCGTTAGGTTGGAGGAAACGAAGAACATTTTTGTCTACCGTCATTCATGATTCAGTTGATTACGTCCTGTATTCTTCATATTGTTTCTACTTTACTATCACCTGTTTATACTGTTCTGTCGCTTTAATTCTGGATACCAGTCTGTATGAAATACCGTGCGCGAGCATTAGCCGACTGAGAAGTGTTTACACCGCCTTAGCTTGGCGATGTTTCCTATTCCGCGCCGCGGGGCGAACTGTGCAGTAGATTCTTGCTTCGTCTGACGACTGCCAGCCCCTTCCGGCTGTGCGCACTTCGTTAGCGGGAGACCATCAGCGAAACATAAAACCGGAGTAAAAAACTTGACGTGTGAATCTTTCAGCTTCTCCTTTAAAAGAGTCCATAAAAGTGTCGTTACTCGTGCGGAATTCGGAAATGTGGGAATACCTTTTAACTACAAAAGTTGTATCATTTGGGGCGCAATCTTCTGCCACGCTTTGAGAAGAACTCGTACGAGGCTCATCAGCGGGAGGCGTAAAAGCTGCGAAACACGCATCACTGACGGTCCAAATTGTTACCAACACAAACTTTTTTCTTGTGAAAGCTCTTCCCCTTACTTGTGCGTCTTTTAGTGCGACTCGAACTGTTACACATTCCTAAGAGTCGGGTACTGTAAAGCAAGATACACGTAATATGGGCGAAACCCTATTTCGTTTACGTCAAACAATATACAGTTCGAACGATGCTTCATTAGCCTCTGATGGGGCGCGAGGCCGGCTGTTTCACGACATGTACCTCAGGTCACTGGTGGCGAGGTAAAATCTGCGCTTTCCTAATTGGCGTACATTTTCAAGATTTTCGGAAGTGTGTCTGAACATCAAATTAAAACAAATCAGCTGCTTCTCAAGAACGGCAACATTATCCACACCTACATCTATATTTCGCAAACCACTGTACCCTTTTACGAAATGGGCTAAATTGTCTTTTCTGTTTGTTCCTTTATTTCACACATTTGACACTTTGTTCCTATGACATGTGTGAACAGATCTAATTTTGTTCTATACACTATATAACAAAATTATTTTACTATAAGAACAAAGCGTAGCATGCATCATTCGTGGTTGGTGTAAACATATAATACTGTCATGATCAAATGTTAGGTTCCACTTATTGTTGCCTATGCGGCTTTTGACAGATAGTGTTTTCCGCATGAGCTGTGATACGTATTCATTCTCTCACAATGTTGGGCTCTGTGATAGAGGTCGTATTATAATCGATAGGGAATATCCTCTATAAAATACACATTTTTGTAACTTCATTGGTTTCTCGCTTGACGGGAAGAGCCCCATTTCCGAATATTAGACGTACTGAGGCATGTCGTAAAACAGTGAGTGACGTGTGGTGTTATGTGATGTGGAGAACGTATGACAGCAGTGAAGAAGGTAAAATTCGCAAGAATAGCGCAAAAGCAATTGCTGGGCTAGGCTCGTGATTGTCAGTCCAAGTTTGCAATAATCCCATGTTTTGTTTGTCAGTTAAAGAAGCCTCCGTATCCTCCAAATAATAATAATTATTCTCCACATCTAATTAATGAATATGCTGTGGTTATTAAATGTTAGTGTAACTTTGAAATTGAAATAATTTATTAATGTGGCACTCAGCCGTTATTGACACTCATGTAATTGTCATCATGATTATGGAGTTTTAAATAGATTCGTGAAATCCCTTCTAACAAGTTATTTAGTTGTTAATAGGACCCAAGCAAACTCCTTTTTATTAAATTCATTCTTAGTAACAATAAACTTTAGCCGCTGCTGCTGCATGCTACTGCGAATTGCTGTAAACCACATTGAAAAAGGCTGCCATCTAAATAGGTGAGTGCAAAACTTAGGGCTAAAACAGAGACACTGACACACCACAACATGTCATGTAGTCTAATCTAATAAATTCCGTTGCACAAGTCAGACTCTGCATCACTTGTAAACTCTTGTTGAAAAATGCAGTCAGATAGCTTAGGTATTCATTGTTACAGGTTCATATTCAAATACGCAGTCAGATAGCTTATCCAATTGTTAGTTTTAAGTTTTTCACGTAGCGATCTATGGAGGGCTTGTATGACTGTCAGTGTCACTGTCATTTAACACGCGCACAGTGTTATGCAGGTTAGATTCCGTTTGCTCAGGTTGGTCATCCACTCTATTTTCACAGACGAACATAAGCGTATTTGTTGTAGTTACGTTACACATATTCTGAGGTGCGGGGCTGATCTGTTATTCTGTTATTCTGCGCAACGGATTAGTCTGAGAAGTACCTTTTACCCTGTGGCTCATGCAAGATGCAATTTCCACCCCCACACTACTACAGAAGTCAGACAGACGCTCCTAACGTTCTAAAGAGAAATGCCTGAAAAACTTTCAGCAATAAATATCTTCTGGAGTCGTCCGCTGTAAGGAAATGACACAAAAATTCACAAAATTTCTTACGTAACTAGTGGGATACTTGGGTAAGTGCTAGTTAGTGTAAGAAAAACATGAAACTAAAGAAAGTTATAATTTATTTTGCAAAAATTCTGAGAAATCACAATGCCACTTTTAGTTATGAATTGAACAAGTTATATCCTGGTCCTTTTCGGAATGTGAAGTTACCTCTCAAAGATAGGATTCGCTAATGAATTATCTATACAAAGTTTTAGATGGTTGTTGACTTGGCAGAATGGCTGAAAGGCGCGCCTACTCAACTTGAATAATTATCCTTTAGAATGTTGCTAGGTACAGTCAAGGCTGTCGCATGTGAAATGTAGTGCAATGAAGTGTGCTGTTGTGGAGGAAATATGGGGCTCGCAATAGCTGTAGTGCACGATACCCTAAGCTGTGATGACTGCTGTCTGCACCGCTCGCTGCTGACAAATAAGATAACTCTCATTCTGTCTGGATTGACCTTCGCCAATCAAACTCTCCCTATGCCTTGATGAAGTCAAGGATTCCTATTCGCCCGTAGTCTAACTATTGGCGTGGTACACCGGTCAGATAACCAGTCCACTGCGATGCCACTCAAAATTCGCTCGCAGGCGTTTAACTATAACTCTGTCCGTTTACACCGCACAATAAGTGACTCGGCCAACACAGTGAACAACGCTTAATTTCAAGGGCTCAATATAGAGTAGCACTTCGATTCGCTCTCGACAGAGGTGCTCTACCAGTGAAGTACTAAGGAGAGACTTGTTCCTCGCTCCAAGAGCGACAACGGAACGGCGCCTCTCCACGCCAGACGTGAAGGGATATACCTTTCGGTCTCTTCCATTATTACTTCAGCTCAAGGCGTCAGAAATATCGTCTGCCAATCAGCATTGCTCTTCTAAAACGGTAGAATGACGTTTCGTTTAAGGCGAGCAATCCGGAAACATGTAGCATTGGCGTTTGGCGTTTGCTGTCTTCCTGTGAAAATCTCTGAAACTGCGTGCTATGTTGAAAAAATGCTTAGGCTGGCCGCTCCCAGGCAATATAGCGGAAGTTGCTTTTAAATCAAACACGGGGTTGTTCCCCCCTTTCACTCAGGCCCACGCTGTCCACTACATGGGCGGTCACCGGCCAACATAGGCTGGGTCGTCCTCTGAAGGGACCGTCGTCCCGTTGTGTGGTTTCTCTCCCAAACTAAAAGCTTCTGTGACCGTCATGTCTGGAATGTATGTGTGTACGCGAGCCTCGAGTATTTCAACCACAGTGCGCTTACTTGTTAATTGTATATCGTTTACATGAATTCAGACAACACTGACTTTATCTTATAGAGCTTGGGTTTGAATGAAGCGTCTTGATGTGCGGAATATGATTGTTAGGGCGGAATATGTAAGCAATGAAGGTCAGGAGACCACGGCGTCTTACAATATGTTACATATACGTTACAAGTGTATATTATCTAAGGTGAGAAAGTGGCAAAAATATTAGATGAGTGGTCATAACAAAAACAAAACAATTTTTAGATAAGCAAGAAAAGTGACAAAACTCAATGAACTCATTAATAATTATCTGATAACATCTCACATTCGACTAGAACAGTACCACTTTTCCATGTTACTGCCGTATAGAATGTAATGGAATTTACTGCCAAAAATGTTTACTTAACATTTAAAGCTTATACTATTTCAACATACGTTTTATTGAATTCTTTAAGTCGATTTTTCTCTAGTATTACATTTTTTAATTGTGTCATAGTATTTGCCAGGTGCGATATATGGTGTAGTGAGCACACATACTGTTCTCCGAACAGTTTTCTTTCAGGCTTAGATGGTACAGTTTCTTGACCAAGGTAACTAACTCTTAATTTGGATAAGACGTTTTACGTGTTAACTTATCCTGCCAGGGTGTTTTTATTACAATTTATTTTTACGTGGTTATCTATACGCTGTTTTCTGCACATTACAGTTACGATTGTCATTTATATAAAAATAATTGGATACTTTCATCCTCCCTTGTGGCATTCTTCTGTTACGTAGGTATTCATACCGAAACTAGCCGTCAGTAAAGCAATGTTCACTAAAAAGCCACTTATGGTGGCAATATGATTTTCTACTTTGTCAAGTGCATAGAAGACGGTACTTCCCATTCTACCAGTTATGGCTTCTCCCCGTTTCATTCACGATGGAATGCGGGAAGTATGACTACTACAGTGCATCTGTACGCCCACTAATTGGTCTGGAAAGAGGCGTAAGTCCCACCAATACCCATGAGAGGAAATAGGAGTAATTCACTGAATTACAGACCAATATTGCTAATATCGATTTGTAATAGGATTTTGGAACATACTCTGTATTCGAACATAATGCATTACCTTGAAGGAAACGATTTATTGACAAATAACCAACACGGATTCAGAAAATATCATTCTTGTGAAACACAAATGGCTCTTTATTCTGAAGAAGTAATAAGTGCTGCCGACGAGAGATGTAAAATTAATTCCATATTTTTAGATTTCCAGAAGGCTTTTGATACTATCCCTCACAATAGAATTCTAATTAAACTGCTTGCCTTTCGAGTATTGTCTCAGTTGTCCAACTCGATTTATAATTTCCTGTCAAAAAGGTCACAGTTCGTAATAACTGAAGGAAAGTCATAGTGTAAAACAGAAGTAATATCTGGAGTTCGTCAGGGAAGTGTTATAGACCTTGTGCTATTACTGATCTACATAAACGATTTAGGAGACAATCTCAGCAGATCTCTTAGATTATTTGCAGATGACTGTGTCATTTACAGTCTTGTGAAGTCGTGAGTTCATAAAAAATTAACATTGATTTAGACAACATATAAATCCGGTGCGAAAAGTGACAATACCTCAAAATAATGAAAAGTGTGAAGTCATCCACATTATTACTAAAAGGCATCCTCTAAATTTCGGTTACACGATAAATCACACAAATCTAAAGGCTGTGAATACAACTAAGTACCTAACGATAACAATTAGGAATAAGTTAAATTCGACCGATCACATAGATAATGTTGTGGGGAAAGCAAACCAAAGACTGCGATTTATTGGCTAGACACTTGGAAAATGCAATAAATACTACTGAAGCGACTGCTTACACTACACTTCTGGAGTATTGCTGTGGTGTGTGGAATCCGCATCAGATAGGATTGATGGAGTGCGTGAAGAAATACAAAGAAGTGCAGCTCGTTTTGTATCATCACGAAGCAGTGGCGAGAGTGCGACGGATATGATAAGCGAATTGAGGTTGCAGTGACTAAGGGAAAGGCATTTTTCGAGGAAGCAGGATCTTTTCATGAAATTTCAATCAGCAACTTTCTCCTCACAGTGTGAAAATATTTTGCTGGCGCCCAACCACACAGGGGTAAATGATAATCAAAATAAGATAAATCAGAGCTCGCACGGAAATATTTATATGCTCGTTTGTCCCGCGAGCTGTTCGAGAGTGGAACTGTAGAGAAATTGCTTGAAGGTGAGTCGATAAATCCTCTGACAAGTACTTAATTGTGATTTCAGAGTAATCATGTCGATGCAGATGTAATATATTGTCTTCACGATGCCTACGGGAGCCACAGGTAGGAGGTTGTAATATATTTTCGGATTCCTCACTTACCCCAGTTTAGTGAGAGAAAAGCGTACGGATGGGCTTTCAGGACAGATACCACCCTCAAAGAGGAATAAATTATGTTACAGAGACATAGGTCCAGAAACATTTTATTACTATGTTAGATCTCTTTTCCTAAAACTCTTCGCAGTATCTCGAAAACAATCTCTGATATACCAACCAGCTAGGGTCCAGAAAACATAGGTCATGTGAAATCAAACTCACGCTTTTATCACTTGCCATCCTGAAAGCCACGGGTCATTGTAGAGAATGCAGTATTTCTCGACTTCCTAAATTCATTTGATTCAGCACCACATTTTCACATTTGTGCTTATTAACGAAAGTGCAATCTTACGGGACATCGAACGAAATTTGTGACTAGTTTGAGGATTCTTTATAGTAAGGAAACAAAATGCTTGTCTATCACAGATAAATGTAAAAGTAGCCTCAGACGTACACCAGCGAATTGTGTTAGGGCATGTAGCATACTGACGAACTCGCAGACAATATTAATTGTAACCTCAGACTTTTCGCAAGATGATGGACTTATCTATAAAAAACTTCCATTAGACCTTGATAAAATTTCAAGCAGGTACAAAGATGGTAACTTGCTTTAAATGTTCATAAATTCAAAACTAATCAATATTTCGACAATATCAATGAATGCCAACAGTATATAGCCAACTGATAGAAATATATCGGGCCAACATTTTTAGGGATGTCAAATGGAGCGATCTTACAGGCTCAGTCACAGGTAACACAGGCGGTATATTGGCAAGATACTACGAACATGCATTCCGTTTGCGTAGGAAGCTGCTCAAGAACCATTTGTGTGACCCATCCTGGAATACTCCATAGCAAATAGGACTAACAGGAGATTTTCAACAGATAAAAGGTACTTACAAAGTTTCAGTAGCCAGCTTTGCGTGGAAAATGTAGGAATATACAACACCCACCTGTGTATCGATCGTTTGAACACAAGATTAGAGTAATTACTGCTCGTAAAGAGGCGTTTAGGTAATCATTGTTCCTGCGTTCCGTATGTTACTGGAACGAGAAGAAGCCCTAATAACTGGTAAACAATTCACAGTGTTTTGCAGACTAAACATGTAGAGGTAGATAAAAATCAGCAGGGGAAAAACACAGAAACAGCAAGTACCAGCGTAACCCATAAAAATCTTTCTCACATAATATGCTCAAAATGTCCTGCGATGGTACATACATACACCAATTCACCGTCATAAAATGGTTCAAATGGCTCAGAGTACTATGGGACTTAACATCGATGGTCATCAGTACCCTATAACTTAGAACTACATAAACCTAACTAACCTAAGGACATCACACAACACCCAGCCATCACGTGGCAGAGAAAATCCCTGACCCCGCCGGGAACCGAACGCGGGAACCCGGGCGTGGGAAGCGAGAACGCTACCGCACGACCACGAGATGCGGGCTCACCGTTGTATTGAAACACGGACGAGCTCCTCTATTTCTCCAATATTGCGTACGCTTATTAGCCATAAATTATGACCACCTCTCCAGGCGATAGCGGTGTCACCTGGCGAGGAATGACTGCTAGTGAGACACTCGCACTGTGCATGTAACGTCAGTGAGCGTGCTGTCCGTGTGTAGAATGGGGAAGGCGCGCGATTTATCTGAGTCTGACCTTCCATAACACAGGCACTAACAATCTCTACATCTTGTACCGCTGTTCCGAACACAAGAGCTTTTAAATACCAACACAAGACAACGCCTCGAGGACTTAGGTTCCACGAACTTTGAGGGGAGAGAATCGGTCCAAACCTTTCTATCCCTCTGTTATTTAAAAGCCCACGATCATTAAAAATGAAATGAAGAGCAGCAGCCCACATGAAGTAACAAAGATTTTCATGTGGTACCCTGGTAAGTTTCGTTGCTGTGTTTCACATGAATAATGTTCTATGAAGAGTTGTACAAAATGAGTGATTTCGGAAAAATGTCCATATAATATATTTTCTTCTTCTACTAACAAGGAACAAAAATTAGTTACTCCCCAGCATACATCATGAAACCTCTAGCCCCGATAACGTCCAAAATTTGGCAAACAAGAGACTTTACAAGCTTCTTGAGGTATGACATATCCAAATGAGTCACCCATTCGTAATTGGATCTCTTAGAGCAGTGGATCTCAACCTTTCTTTTCATGCCAGGGACCTCTTTTATTAGCCGGCCGAAGTGGCCGGGCGATTCTAGGCGCTACAGTCTGGAACCGGGCGACCGCTACGGTAGCAGGTTCGAATCCTGCCTCGGGCATGGATGTGTGTGATGTCCTTAGGTTAGTTAGGTTTAATTAGTTCTAAGTTCTAGGCGACTGATGACCTCAGAAGTTAAGTCGCATAGTGCTCAGAGCCATTTGAACCATTTTTGAACCTCTTTTATTTCTTTGTTGTTAGCAGGAGCCATAAGGTCCAAACAAAAAACCATGTGTCAATCTTAAAATAAAAATCATTAGTATAAATCTTTATACTATTCATAAATTAAAAAGCACAACAGTTTTAGTAGAAAATTTAATTCGGTTTGCATTTGTGAAGAAAAACATAAGTAAGCGAAAGTCGATTTCTCGAATTTTAGTGAATGAAATTTCTTCTTCACACTACAAACTGCTCAAGAGAATCAGATCCATATTCGTTCTCACAGTTTCTATCACTTAGAAATTCAATAAGCTCTTCTTGGATTTCTTCACAGCTTCTCCGGCATTAGTGTTAAAAAGGTTGCGAATCAGTTTTTGTTCAACTTCAGCTTCCGTGTTCTGGCAATTAATAATTGTGAATCTATCAGCCAAAATTTGCAGATGACGGTGTTTTTATTATGTCTGCCCTAACAGCGTCATAATATTCATCGTCAACGAGTGATTTTAATGTTAGGAACGCAGAATATTTGTTTTCGTCAATTTTACCCTCCATAACTGAAGTTTGCAAATTAAGTTACTTCCATGAAATAAAGGCACGGGGGTCGTTGGGTGTGGCCGAGCGGTTCTAGGCGCTTCAGTCTGGAGCTGCGCGACCGTTACGGTCGCAGGTTCGAATCCTGCCTCGGGCATGGATGTGTGTGATGTCCTTAGGTTAGTTAGACTTAAGTAGTTCTAAGTTCTAGGGGACTGATGACCTCAGATGTTAAGTCCTATAGTGCTCAGAGCCATTTGAACCAAAGGCACGGGGTTTATTTCAGAGATAAATACTTTTTCAACTCCTTTTAAATGTCTGTTTTGGAATCTTACAACTGCACTTCAATTTATTTAAGTGTATGGAAACATTCACGAGATAAGCCAAATGCATCTAAAATGTAAGATCAAAAAAGTGCTCTAGTAGGTCTTTCATGTTCTTCTCACTTAGAAACAACTCGACCTCTCCTTTGAGTGCGTATAACCTTCCAAGCATGTTTCAGTACGACAACCAACGAATTACTGCGTGAAATAAAAAGCTTTCATTATCGGCATCCTATTCAGAGCACATTTGTTTTATTTTTTAAAATTTTTTTAGGTGTGTATACAGTGTGTCCATTGATCGTGACCGGGCCAAATGTCTCACGAAATAAGAGTAAAACGAAAAAACTACAAAGAACCAAACCTGTCTAGCTTGAAGGGGGAAACCAGTTGGCGCTATGGTTGGCCAGCAAGATGGCGCTGCCATAGGTCAAACGGATATCAACTGCGTTTTTTTAAAATAGGCACCCTCATTTTTTATTACATATTCGTGCAGTACGTAAAGAAATATGAATGTTTTATTTGGACCACTTTTTTCGCTTTGTGATAGATAGCACTGTAATAGTCACAAACATATGGCTCACACGATATCGACCTTTTCCGCAATTGGTAAACGGTGCAGTTTAACACGGGCAATGTATCACGAAGCAAATACCGTCCGCACTGGCGGAATGTTACGTGATACCATGTACTTATACGTTTGTGACTATTACAGCGCCATCCATCACAAAGCGAAGCAAGTGGTCCAACTAAAACATTCATAATTCTTTACGTGCAAACTTATACGTTTGTGACTATTACAGCGCCATCCATCACAAAGCGAAGAAAGTGGTCCAACTAAAACATTCATAATTCTTTACGTACAAACGAATATGTAATAAAAAATGGGAGTTTCTATTTAAAAATACGCAGTTGATATCTGTTTGACCTATTTTAGCGCCATCTAGCGGGCCTATCATAGCGCCATCTGGTTTCCCCCTTCAAGCTAGACAAGTTTAGTTCTTTGTAGTTTTTTCGTTTGACGCTTATTTCGTGAGATATTTGGCCCAGTCACGATTAATGGACAACCCTGTATAAGGGATTTCTTTTGTTAACATTTACCACATTTATGACAAATTACATCTTATTATTAAGGCGTTCAGCAAGGGTACTGGAAGCTAACGCCTTCCGGTGTATGATACAATGTTAATGCCGAAGGATTCTTCTGTTTTATAAACGTCGCTAGACAAAGCGTGATCCTAATATAGCTGGAGCGACATCCATACAGAAAAAGAAGAACTTTTCTCACATAAGGTTTACGAAAATATTCCGTTAATATTTTCCTAACGTCCATACCTTTTGATTTCATCTACAGTTCGCGCAAAACCAGATACTGCACATCTCTACTTCGTGTGATGGCCAGCGGCCTCGCCGCTCTGGTTACACCGTTTTCCGTCAGATCACCGAAGCATTGTCGAGCTGGGCTATCATTCGGATGGGTGACCGTCCGGGTCTGCCGAGCACAGTTGGCAGGCGGGGTGCACTCAGCCATTGTGAGGCCGCTTGAGGACCTACTTGACTGAGAAGTAGCGGCTTCACTCACGATAACTGGCAACGGCCGGGAGAGCAGAGTGCTGACAACGTGCCCTTTCACATATGCATCCAATAACGCCTGTCGGCTGAGCATGAGAAGGCGGACGGCCCTTACGTTTGGGCCTTCCGTGGCCCGTTCGGACGCAGTATGTAATGTGATATTCTAACTAGGTAATCAACAAAATAAACATAAGTGTTGTCAAATTTTTGTAATACACACATATATAGTTACACTCACGCCTATATTCCCGTTCATAATACCGAGTTTTGATTAAAAGAGTTCAACATAGGAGATGTCCTTACCTCTTTCACATAAGTCGAAAATTGAAACTTCCTGGTAGATTAAAACTGTATGCTGGACCGAGATTCGAACTCAGGACCTTTGCCTTTCGCTGACAAGTGCTCTACCAGCTGAGCTACCCAATCACGACTCACGCCCCGAACTCACAATTTTACTTCTGCCAGTACCTCGTCTCCTACCTTCGAAACTTTACAGAAGCTCTCCTGCGAACCTTGCAGAACTAGCACTCCTGAAAGGAAGGATATTGCGGAGACGAGGTACTGGTAGAAGTAAGGCTGTGAGGACGGGGAGTGAGTCGTGCTTGGGTAGCTCAGTTGGTAGAGTACTTGCCCGCGAAAGGCAAAGGTCCCGAGTTCGAGTCTCAGTCCGGCACACAGTTTTAATCTGGCATTAAGTTTCATATAAGCGCACACTCCGCTGCAGGGTGAAAATTTCATTGAAGTAAAAAATTGACTAGAGTTTGAAGACAAACGGTTAGTCAAACTACTGATGCGGTCGAACCACTGAACAGACAGACAGAATCAGTGATACCGCCGAACAAGACTGAAGACTGACAGGCCGGCTCCTGCCGCGCTGTGACGTCGATACTCGCCCCTGGCACCCCTCGCCCGGCGTCCGCAGACCCCCGCCAACCGCACTCGACGTTGCTCACGGGGGTGCTGTGCTGCACAGCCCGCGGCACAAAAGGTTAAAAATTAAAGCGAATAAAAGTTTGAAATCTTAAATCTCTTGCGGACTGTATTTCAGGTCTTGCGGACCACTGGTTGGGAGCTAATGCCATAGAGACAAACAACTCTGGCGATATGGATTGCTACGTTTCACTCACTGTTCCAAATTACCCCAGAAAATCTATATAGAATTAATGACGGGTAACAAGGAACATGTGCGACCAACCCTGTGAAAATGGTTGCTGTCAGCTTGGAAGACTGGAATATCCACAACATACTCATTAAAGAGAAGATAGGGTGACACTTGATCAGCAAGAATGTTGAAATAAATACCCTGGTCCATAGCCGCAGTAACTTGAATGAGTGCACCCAGGTAATGGTGCGAAAAACACTACACGTCTGCAGCGAAGGTAATTTTCAGACACTGTTGTTACGACGTGCTTCATGCCTGTGGGTGGAACACTATTATTGTGGCCGTGTTGGACAGTCTGCGTTCATACACCAACAAATCTGACAAATCCGCCAATTAAGATGACGATATGGTGGTGGCATGGGTGCAGCAAGGTCTGCAATGCCCATACGAAAATGCCATGAGATGAGCTGTGATGAAATACAATTCACAGAAGTGGTGCAAATGGTTCTGAGCACTATGAGACTTAACATCTGGCAGAATTCAGCTTCTACTACAATTAAAAGTAATTAAAAGGCAACAAAATATTTGTACACATACTCGGAGACAGAAAAATTATATAATGTTTCAGACATAAATCTTAAACTACAACTGGAAAAAGTGGTAGAAATAATTAAAATTTGCCGGCCGGTGTGGCCGAGGGGTTCTAGGCGCTTCAGTCCGGAACCGCGCGACTGCTACGGACGCAGGTTCGAATCCTGCCCCGGGCATAGATGTGTGTGATATCCTTAGGTTAGTTAGGTTTAAGTAGTTCTAAGTTCTAGGGGACTGATGACCTCAGATGTTAAGTCCCATAGAGCTCAGAACCATATGCACCAATTAAAATTTCATAGGAGATAGACCGAAATTTTCACTCTGCAACCGAGTGTGCGCTGACAGAGTAGTACTATGTGCTGGACCTAGACTCGAACTCGGAACCGGGTTCGTGCGTCGGTCCGGCACGCGGTTTTAATCCTACACGAAGGTTCATCATAGCAGGTAGCTGTGGCTGGCTGATCTTTGGAATAAAAAGGATGAGCCCGTCACTCTGTAACACTCTAAAATCTCTAGCCTGAGAGCATAGGCGGGAGTCTAGACACTTCACACGCCCTCATCACGGTAGTCTAGTCATTAGGTAAAATAGGGGGCAGACCAACACCAAAATTCGCTTCCGCACTCTCAGCATAGTATAAAATGCACACAGTTAAAATGTGGCCTATAGTAGTTTGCAAGCCACACGAGGCATCGTAGGTGTGGTGGTGGTGGGGAGGGGGGGGGGGGGGAGGGAGGCCGTTAAACACACACACTGCAAATAATATCCAAAATAATTCTGGGCCTCAGTAGGAGCTAAGGTGGAGATCTGATAAATCCATTCAACGTGTGGTCATGAACATGACCAAAAAGGATTGCTCTTTTCGAGCATTCTGTCATTTATCCACGTCGATACACTATACTGCGTTGCTTCCACACAACTAATTAACGCCTACACATCATCCCAATGCCATGACGTATGCCAGTGATGGAAATATGTTTCTCTAGAATCATTCCAGTTGATAAGTCTCGTATCTGACTTCTAAAGAACAAAAATTACAAGCGCTTTCACCTCCAAGTTCCCCCTTACTCACAAATGAGTCATCCCCTGTTTGGGGATGTTGCGTGCAAGTGGCGAAGTAAGGAAAGCACATACGCGGATCAGACACCAATCTGAAGTAATCGGCTGCGCATCTAGAAATCGAGTGACGCAACCGACTTTGACAAAGGACAGATAGTTATAGCATGACGCCTAGGAACCAGCTAATCGGAAGAAGTGAGAGTGCTATTTCTAGCGCATTTCTATCTACTTTTCGTCTTGACCCTTGACCCATGACTCCTGAGAGGATAACAACTTAATTCATTGGTCTCTAATTGGGCTGTTACGTAATTGTGTTCTGTCTCTCTCTGGAGCCTCTCTACCGCTACCTCCCCCTCTCCGCCCACCTCCCTCCTTCCTGGTCTAGTGTTTTGCGAAATCCAATAGCGTTTGAGTATCGACGCGTTTCGGCCAATGGGCTCCTGAGCCCAGGGACTCCGCGTGGAGTAGCATTTCATACTATCAAACGCATGAGGAGCACCAGCGCTAGTCATCCGACAGCATCAACACTATCAGGATTATCAGTAGCTATATAAATTCGAAATATACCAAAAAAGACATTTTCGGCAGCTGCAGGCGCCTAGTAAGTATTTGTCAAGTATATTAGTGACATTGTTGCTATTATAATTGTTTCCCATTGATATTGAAACTATTATGTTTATTTCAGCACTGTTGCCTCCAGCAGCAGCACCAGTCGCCACATAAATTCGCTGAACTGCAAAAAATGTCATTCTCAGCTGCAGCAGAAGGCAACAGTACTATGGTAGAGCATAGGTAATACAGACGAGTCAGTGACGAGTAGCATTTATCACAGTTCACTTTCGCGCCAGCAGGCAGTGGCGTTGGAAAAAAAATTAAGCTGAGAAGGTTAACATGGAGTCAACTTGCATGAGCATTAGTATCAGGTAACCGTGGTGTACATCGAAAAGAAGGCTATAAACCTCGAATTACCGGCGACAGTAATTGGTACAAACACTCTAGCTAGCAAGATGGCATAGGGAGAGGATCGGATATTGTATATAATAAAATTCGTCAATTGAGATACACTATTGGCCATTAAAAATGCTACACCACGAAGATGAAGTGCTACAGACGAGAAAATTAACTGACAGGAAGAAGATGCTGTGATATGCAAATGATTAGCTTTTTTGAGCATTCACACAAGGCTGGTGCCGGTTGCGACACCTACAACGTGCTGACATGAGCAAATATTCCAACCGATTTCTTATGCACAAATAGCAGTTGAACGGCGTTGCCTGGTGAAACGTTGTTGTGACGTCTCGTGTAGGGAGGAGAAATGCGTACCATCACGTTTACGACTTAGATAAAGGTCGGATTGTAGCTTATCGCCATTGCGGATTATCGTATCGCGACATTGCTGCTCCCGTTGGTCGAGATCCAATTACTTTTAGCAGAATATGGAATCGGTGGGCTCAGGACGGTAGTACGGAACGCCGTGCTGGATCCCAACGGCCGCGTATCACTAGCAGCAGAGACGAAAGGCATCTTATCCGCATGGCTGTAACGGATCGTGTAGCCACGTCTCGATCCCTGAGTAAACAGATGGGAACATTTGCAAGACAACAACCATCTACACGAACAGTTGGACGATGTTTGCAGCAGCACGGGCTATCCGCTCGGAGACCGTGGCTGCGGTTACCCTTGACGCTGCATCACAGACAGGAGCGCCTGCTACGGTGTACTCAACGACGAACCTGGGTGCACCAATGGCAACAGGTTATTTTTTCGGATGAATCTAGGTTCTGTTTACAGCATCATGATGGTCGCATCCGTATTTGGCGACATCGCGGTGACCACAAATGGGAAGCGTGTATTCGTCATCGCCATACTGGCGTATCACCCGGCATGAAGGTATGGGGTGCCATTGGTTACACGTCTCGGTCACCTCTTGTTCGCATTGACGGCACATTGAACAGTGGACGTTACATTTCAGATGTGTTACGACCCGTGGCTCTACCCTTCATTCGATCCCGGCAAAACCCTACATTTCAGCAGGATAATGCACGACCGCATGTTGTAGGTCCTGTACGGGCCTTTCTGGACACAGAAAATGTTCGACTGTGCCCTGGACAGCACATTCGGCAATTGAAAACGTCTGGCCACTGGTGGCCGAGCAACTGGCTCGTCACAATACGCCAGTCACTACTCTTGATGCACTGTGGTATCGTGTTGAAGCTGCATAAGCAGCTGTACCTGTACACGCCATCCAAGCTCTGTTTGACTCAATGTCCAGCCGTATCAAGGCCATTATTACGGCCTGAGGTGTTTGTTCTGGGTACTGATTTCTCAGGATCTATGCACACAAATTGCGTGAAAATGTAATCACATGTCAGTTCTAGTATAATATATTTGTCCAGTGAATATCCGTTTATCATCTGCATTTCTTCTTGGTGTAGCAATTTTAATGGCCAGTAGTGTATATTACACCATTCGAAGGATATGTAAGTAATCTGAATCACCCACAATTTTACTTATTTATCTATAGTAAATCTCTATAATAATTGTTTTTCAGGACCAGGTAGCAACATTGTCTCCAGCAGCTGCAATATAGCTGAGAGAGTGACGATCTTTTCATCAACAAAAACTTTCGCATCAGCATGCAGTAGTGTGACCAGGTATCTGAAAATATTACCATGTATCCGTCGTGATGTGACAGTAGTGGTGTGGGAGGTAGTTGAAACAATTAATTAATATGCCCCTACCTGTCATCAAGAGCAACTTCAATAAACAGCGGCCTCGCGATGACTGGGTGTTGTGTGATGTCTTTAGGTTAGTTAGGTTTAAGTAGTTTAAGTTCTAGGGGACTGATGACCATAGATGTTAAGTCCTATAGTTCTCAGAGCCAATTGAACCATTTTTTGAATAAACAGCGGTGTGGGACAGTAAAATAATTTATGTGTGCTGGATTATTGAGGCAATGCGAGTGCAGCATTATTATCCTGTGCTCTCCACTACAGATTCTGTTAGACAATACTGTGGCAGTTGCAGCCGTGAATTACTATCGGGAATAGATCCTACAAACTCTACCTGATAAGGACACTGTTTCCCAATGTTTGCTCCAGCAGCAGCGGGACAAACTTGTGAGCATGGGGCATTGGCATTATAGCCGAGCCAGCATTTGTTCAGGAGAGCTCTTATAGCATGTATTGGCGTTGAAAAAATCAGCTAATATTTATCTACCTAACGTTAGCAAGGCAACGGCCTTGCCGCAGTGAGTACACCGATTCCCGTCAGATCACCGAAGTTAAGCGCTGTTGGATGTGGCCGGCAATTAGATGGGTGACCATCCTGGCCAGCATGCGCTGTTGCCGTTTTTCGGAGTGCACTCAGCCTCGTGATGCCAGTTGAGGAGCTACTCGACCGAACAGTAGCGGCTCCGGTCACAGAAAACCATCATAACGACCGGGAGTGCGGTGTGCTGACCACACGCCCCTCCTATGCGCATCCTCACTGAGGATGACACTGCGGTCGGGTGGTCCCGATGGGCCACTTGTGGCCTGAAGACGGACTGATAACGTTAGCACCAACGCCAATGCACACACAGTGGTGTAGGTAAAAAAATTAAAAGTGTGCGTGATTAATACCATAACGCGATAACAACGTTATTATTTACTGCTCTCCATTGCAGACAGTTTGTTCGACAAAACGGTGGTGACAGTAGTCACACTTTAGCTGAAAAATGGAGCTGTGTGTCCAGCACAGGTAGAGAGAGAGAGACAGGTAGTGTCTATTTGTTATTAACAAATTACCTAACCCCAGTTCTGTCACGTCATTCGAGGCTGTGGTAGATATGAAAGTACCCCCAACAATTTTTTACGTATTTATTCGTAATTTTTACCGCATAATACTGTACCAGCAGCCGAGACGATCACACGGTGACTATTTGTTATTAATAAATTATGTTAAGTCACCTACTCGAGTTCCATTGAGTCATTTGAGATACCGGTAGGTATGTAAGTACTCTCACAGTTTTTTACATAATGTTTCCAACGTCGTGTCGGCGTCATGATGCTCACAGCCAGTCACAATACAGGATTTATTTATCGTTGTCATAACGAAAAATACACCGATAAACAAGAAGCACAGAGTCACAAAGCAATAATACGCATTTGTTACGTCTTTTTACTTGGATTATAAGGCACAGAAACACATCACTTGCCAGGCAGAATTCACTACTCTAGCCACGTGCACTGCTATAGACATCGGCGCACCGTAGTATAGCATAGAGAAATCAGTTTATTTAAACAAAATATGTGTGCTTTTCAGTGCCCAGGGACCAGCCGACGAGCTGCTTGCAGGGAGAGAAATGGGTGTCTAACTTGGAGAGAAGGCCCTTCCCACAGGCCGGCCACGGTGGTCTCGCGGTTCTAGGCGCTCAGTCCGCAAACGCGCGACTGCTACGGTCGCAGGTTCGAATCCTGCCTCGCGCATGGATGTGTGTGATGTCCTTAGGTTAGTTGGGTTTAAATAGTTCTAAGTTCTAGGGGATTGATGACCACAGATGTTAAGTCCCATAGTGCTCAGAGCCATTTGAGGGGGGCAGTTTGCTAAGAAAAGCAGCAAGCAGTGGGCTCAACATAACATAGCAGAAAATGGAGCGATTATAACATATCCGCAGCTATTCATCTATCGTAATGATTTGAAACTGCTGTTTGCGTTTCTTTGTAAGCACACCTCTCTTTCCGATTGACAATGACAGAAGCTTCTTGTTAACCATCCTGCGAGCCTATGACAAATAAAGCACCCGTCTAACCTCGGGCTAACGGGTCAATACTCGCAAAAACAGACCAGTCTAAAAGGTGTTCGTTGTAAGACACCTCCCTCTCCTACATAATGGAGGAGGAGATTAGTGTTTAACGTCCCGTCGACAACGAGGTCATTAGAGACGGAGCGGAATCTCGGGTGAGGGAAGGATGGGGAAGGAAATCGGCCGTGCCCTTTCAAAGGAACCATCCCGGCATTTATTTGCCTGAAGCGATTTAGGGAAATCACGGAACACCTAAATCAGGATGGCCGGAGACGGTATTGAACCGTCGTCCTCCCGAATGCGAGTCCAGTGTGCTAACCACTGCGCCACCTCGCTCGGTCCTACATAACGAAGAGCATTCCTGGAAACGAATCTCAATCCAGAATAAGCTTTTATGCATCCTACATTATGTCGCCTCTGACGCTTACACTTTTATAGTACACCCTAAACTTTCGTTTCACCGCATTATTTGATATACACTCCTGGAAATGGAAAAAAGAACACATTGACACCGGTGTATCAGACCCACCATATTTGCTCCGGACACTGCGAGAGGGCTGTACAAGCAATGATCACACGCACGGCACAGCGGACACACCAGGAACCGCCGTGTTGGCCGTCGAATGGCGCTAGCTGCGCAGCATTTGTGCACCGCCGCCGTCAGTGTCAGCCAGTTTGCCGTGACATACGGAGCTCCATCGCAGTCTTTAACACTGGTAGCATGCCGCGACAGCGTGGACGTGAACCGTATGTGCAGTTGACGGACTTTGAGCGAGGGCGTATAGTGGGCATGTGGGAGGCCGGGTGGACGTACCGCCGAATTGCTCAACACGTGGGGCGTGAGGTCTCCACAGTGCATCGATGTTGTCGCCAGTGGTCGGCGGAAGGTGTACGTGCCCGTACTGTACTAGTGCCGACATTGTGCATGGTCTGTTGCCTGTGTCTATGTGCCTGTGGTTCTGTTAGTGTGATCATGTGATGTATCTGACCCCAGGAATGTGTCAATAATGTTTCCCCTTCCTGGGACAATGAATTCACGGTGTTCTTATTTCAATTTCCAGGAGTGTACGATGCTGGCGACATAATGGAATCACAGTCCACGTTGAATACAGTTTCTCTCAATAGTGTTTCGTGAGAAATACATAATTTTTTATGTCACATCCGAGTATTACCATTTCTTCGTGTAATGTAAACGTAGTTGTAAATGTTCATGATTCTATTGATTCTATTCATTTTGACTAACGACCAATGTACTGTACATTATTGCTTACAGTAAATACTAATATCTTGTAATCCTTAGTCACAGTCAGATTTATCGATACATTATAAAACTTGGAACATAGCTGCTAAGGTTCAGTGACCGTGTCAGAATTATATTAGAACAATTAAGCCCTCGGTCACAAATATTAAGTCAAAATTGTCGAGGTTTCGACGCAGGTAAGCCTATATCAATTTTTCTGTAAGTAAGATAAATTCAAAATCCTTTAGACCTATCATTAAGAATATTATTTTTAATATGATAAAAGAGCAGTACGCTGAAAAAGACCGTCTTAACGAAAAGCATACCATTTGTACTTAAATATCACAAACACTTATCGTATTAACTATAATTTTAATATTGACGACATGTGGACGCAAATTAACGAACATCTAGAGATTTGTAAAATAGGTATAATGGAGAAACACGAGAAGAAGCTCAGCAATATCTTTTGTCTGCTTTCTAATGAAAAATGCCCTCAGAATACATTTCAAAAAAGCAGTCACGTCTGTCATGAAAGAATTTTAAATAAAACCAACATCGTCTTTACTCAGAATGAAGAAAGTCTTGTTATGAAAAGGACTAAAATACACTCCTGGAAATTGAAATAAGAACACCGTGAATTCATTGTTCCAGGAAGGGGAAACTTTATTGACACATTCCTGGGGTCAGATACATCACATGATCACACTCACAGAACCACAGGCACATAGACACAGGCAACAGAGCATGCACAATGTCGGCACTAGTACAGTGTATATCCACCTTTCGCAGCAATGCAGGCTGCTATTCTCCCATGGAGACGATCGTAGAGATGCTGGATGTAGTCCTGTGGAACGGCTTGCCATGCCATTTCCAACTGGCGCCTCAGTTGGACCAGCGTTCGTGCTGGACGTGCAGACCGCGTGAGACGACGCTTCATCCAGTCCCAAACATGCTCAATGGGGGACAGATCCGGAGATCTTGCTGGCCAGGGTAGTTGACTTACACCTTCTAGAGCACGTTGGGTGGCACGGGATACATGCGGACGTGCATTGTCCTGTTGGAACAGCAAGTTCCCTTGCCGGTCTAGGAATGGCAGAACGATGGGTTCGATGACGGTTTGGATGTACCGTGCACTATTCAGTGTCCCCTCGACGATCACCAGAGGTGTACGGCCAGTGTAGGAGATCGCTCCCCACACCATGATGCCGGGTGTTGGCCCTGTGTGCCTCGGTCGTATGCAGTCCTGATTGTGGCGCTCACCTGCACGGCGCCAAACACGCATACGGCCATCATTGACACCAAGGCAGAAGCGACTCTCATCGCTGAAGACGACACGTCTCCATTCGTCCCTCCATTCACGCCTGTCGCGACACCGCTGGAGGCGGGCTGCACGATGTTGGGGCGTGAGCGGAAGACGGCCTAACGGTGTGCGGGACCGTAGCCCAGCTTCATGGAGACAGTTGCGAATGGTCCTCGCCGATACCCCAGGAGCAACAGTGTCCCTAATTTGCTGGGAAGTGGCGGTGCGGTCCCCTACGGCACTGCGTAGTATCCTACGGTCTTGGCGTGCATCCGTGCGTCGCTGCGGTCCGGTCCCAGGTCGACGGGCACGTGCACCTTCCGCCGACCACTGGCGACAACATCGATGTACTGTGGAGACCTCACGCCCCACGTGTTGAGCAATTCGGCGGTACTTCCACCCGGCCTCCCGCATGCCCACTATACGCCCTCGCTCAAAGTCCGTCAACTGCACATAAGGTTCACGTCCACGCTGTCGCGGCATGCTACCAGTGTTAAAGACTGCGATGGAGCTCCGTATGCCACGGCAAACTGGCTGACACTGACGGCGGCGGTGCACAAATGCTGCGCAGCTAGCGCCATTCGACGGCCCCACCGCGGTTCCTGGTGTGTCCGCTGTGCCGTGCGTGTGATCATTGATTGTACAGCCCTCTCGCAGTGTCCGGAGCAAGTATGGTGGGTCTGACACGCCGGTGTCAATGTGTTCTTTTTTCCATTTCCAGGAGTGTACAATGTCTGGCCTAACCTGTCAGACAGAAACGTGAGAGAAAATATGCTGTTGTTGTTGTTGTGGTCTTCAGTCCTGAGACTGGTTTGATGCAGCTCTCCATGCTACTCTATCCTGTGCAAGCTCCTTCATCTCCCAGTACCTACTGCAACCTACATCCTTCTGAATCTGCTTAGTGTATTCATCTCTTGGTCTCCCTCTACGATTTTTACCCTCCACGCTACCCTCCAATGCTAAATTTGTGATTCCTTGATGCCTCAGGACATGTCCTACCAACGGATCCCTTCTTCTAGTCAAGTTGTGCCACGAACTTCTCTTCTCCCCAATCCGATTCAATACCTCCTCATTAGTTACGTGATCTACCCACCTAATCTTCATCGTTCTTCTGTAGCACCACATTTCGAAAACTTCTATTCTCTTCTTGACCAAACTATTTATCGTCCATGATTCACTTCCATACATGGCTACACTCCATACAAATACTTTCACAAACGACTTCCTGATACTTAAATCGGAACTCGATGTTAACAAATTTCTCTTCTTCAGAAACTCTTTCCTTGCCACTGCCAGTCTACATTTTATATCCTCTCTACTTCGGCCATCATCAGTTATTTTGCTCCCCAACTAGCTAAATTCCTTTAGTACTTTAAGTGTCTCATTTCCTAATGTAATTCCCTCAACATCATCCGACTTAATTCGACTACATTCCATTATCCTCGTTTTGCTATTGTCGATGTTCATCTTATACTCTCCTTTCAAGACATTGTCCATTCCGTTCAACTGCTCTCCCATGTCCTTTGCTGTCTCTGACAGAATTACAATGTCATCGGCGAACCTCAAAGTTTTTATTTCTTCTCCGAATTTTTCTTTTGTTTCCTTTACTGCTTGCTCAATATACAGATTGAATAACATCGAGGAGAGGCTACAACCCTGTCTCACTCCCTTCCCAACCACTGCTTTCCTTTCATACCCCTCGACTCCTGTAACTGCCATCTGGTTTCTGTACAAATTGTAAATAGCCTTTCGCTCCCTGTATTTTACCCCTGCCACCTTCAGAATTTGAAACAGAGTATTCCAGTCAACATTGTCAAAAGCTTTCTCTAAGTCTACAAATGCTAGAAACGTAGGTTTGCCCTTCCTTAATCTAGCTTCTAAGATAAGTCGTAAGGCCAGTATTGCCTCATGTGTTCCAACATTTCTACGGAATCCAAACTGATCTTCCCCGAGGGCGGCTTCTACCAGTTTTTCCATTCGTCTGTAAATAATTCGTGTTAGTATTTTGCAGCTGTGACTTATTAAATTGATAATTCGGTAATTTTCACATCTGTCAACACCTGCTTTCTTTGGGATTGGAATTATTATATTCTTCTTGATGTCTGAGGGTATTTCGCCTGTCTCGTACATCTTGCTCACCATATGGAAGAGTTTTGTCAGGACTGGCTCTCCCAAGTCTGTCAGTAGTTCAAATAGAATGTTGTCTACTCCCGGGGCCTTGTTTCGACTCAGGTCTTTCAGTGCTCTGTCAAACTCTTCACGCAGTATCATATCTCCCATTTCATCTTCATCTACATCCTCTTCCATTTCCAAAATATTGTCCTCAAGTACATCTCTCTTGCATAGACCCTCTATATACTCCTTCCATCTTTCTGCTTTCCCCTCTTTGCTTAGAACTGGGTTTCCACCTGAGCTCTTAATATTCATACAAGTGGCTCTCTTTTCTCCAAAGGTCTCTTTAATTTTCCTGTAGGCAGTATCTATCTTACCCCTAGTGAGATAAGCCTCTACATCCTTACATTTGTCCTCTTGCCATGCATGCTTAGGCATTTTGCACTTACTGTCGATCTCATTTTTGAGACGTTTGTATTCCCTTTTCCCTGCTTCATTTACTGCATTTTTATATTTTCTCCTTTCATCAATTAAATTCAATATTTCTTCTGTTACCTAAGGATTTCTGCTAGCCCTCGTCTTTTTACCTACTTGATCCTCTGCTGCCTTCACTACTTCATCCCTCAGAGCTACCCATTCGTCTTCTATTGTATTTCTTTCCTCCATTCCTGTCAATTGTTCCGTTATGCTCTCCCTGAAACTCTGATAAATCTCTGGTTTACTCAGTTTATCGAGGTCCCATCTTCTTAAATTGCCACCTTTTTGCAGTTTCTTTAGTTTTAATATACAGTTCATAACCAACAGATTGTAGTCAGAGTCCACATCTGCCCCTGGAATTGTCCTATAATTTAAAACCTGGTTCCTAAATCTCTGTCTTACCACCATATAATCTGTCTGAAACCAGTCAGTGTCTCCAGGCTTCTTCCATGTATACAACCTTCTTTTATGATTCTTAAACCAAGTGTTAGCTATGATTAAGTACTGCTCTGTGCAAAATTCTGCCAGACGGCTTCCTCTTTCATTTCTTAGCCCGAATCCATATTCACCTATTATGTTTCCTTCTCTCCCTTTTCCTACTGTCGACTTACAGTCACCCATGACTATTAAATTTTCGCCTCCCTTCACTACCTGAATAATTTCTTTTATCTCATCATACACTTCTTCAATTTCTTCGTCATCTGCAGAGCTAGTTGGCATATAAACTTGTACTACTGTAGCAGGCATGGGCTTCGTGTCTATCTTGGCCACTACAATACGTTCACTATGCTGTTTGTAGTAGCTTACCTGCACTCCTATTTTTTAATTCATTATTAAACCTACTCCTGCATTACCCCTATTTGATTTTGTATTTATAACCCTGTATTCACCTGACCAGAAGTCTTGTTCCTCCTGCCACCGAACTTCACTAATTTCCGGCTCTGAGCACTATGGGACTTAACGTCTGAGGTCATCAGTCCCCTAGAACTTAGAACTACTTAAACCTAACTAACCCAAGGACATCACACACATCCATGCCCGAGGCAGGATTCGAACCTGTGACCGTAGCGGCTAATTCCCACTATATCTAACTTTAACCTATCCATTTCCATTTTTAAATTTTCTAACCTACCTGCCGGATTAAGGGATCTGACATTCCACGCTCCGATCCGTAGAACACCAGTTTTCTTTCTCCTTATAACAACGTCCTCTTGAGTAGTCCCGGCCCGGATATCCGAATAGGGGACTATTTTACCTCCGGAATATTTTACCCAAGAGGACGCCATTATCATTTAACCATACAGTAAAACTGCATGCTCTCGGGAAAAATTATGTCTGTAGTTTCCCCTTGCTTTAAGCCGTTCGCAGTACCAGAACAGCAATGCCGTTTTGGTTAGTGTTACAATGCCAGATCAGTCAATCATCCAGACTGTTGCCCCTGCAAGTACTGAAAATGCTGCTGCCCCTCTTCAGGAACCACACGTTTGTCTGGCCTCTCAACAGATACCCCTCCATTGTGGTTGCATCTACGGTACGGCTATCTGTATCGTTGAGGCACGCAAGCCTCGCCTCCAACGGCAAGATCCATGGTTAATGAGGGGTATATGCTTGTTGATTTAAAAATCGGTCTCGATTATAATAAGATAGACAATGCTTCTCAAGCCAGAATTGCGTATGATGTAACCCGCATGCTAGAGAAAAATACAGCTACTTTGCCTAATGCTACGCATAACGACAGAATTTTAGTAACTTCCATTAATAATAAACTTAAAACAGCAAATTCTTTAATAACTAAATCCGATAAAGGTTGTTGTCTAGTCATTGCTTATATTTCTGAGTATATTTCTAAAACTGGAGATATCTTCAGTGAAAACAACATATCGGAGCTGAGTGATGATCCGACTCCTAAATTACAGAAAGAAGTGACGTCAGCCATTAACAATGCAAAATTTCTTATAAAACCTTTCCAAAAGAAACTACTCATCAATATGAACCCTCAGCCCCCTAAACTTCTGTCACAGTTCAAAATTCATAAACCTAATCATCCAATACGTCCAATCTCCAATAGCATGAATAACGCATATCACGATTTGGCCCGATTTCTACACGAAACTTTGAAAAATCTTTCGATTTCGAAAATAATTATTCCGTTCCTAACAGCAACGTTTTGGTCCAAAATATTCA